>NC_133653.1:4039461-4714105 GCF_009905375.1 Apium graveolens
TTCTCTCCATCAGCTGCCCAGTCTTTTTCTTGAGTAATGAAAGCCCTCTCCTTTTGCTTGAGCAGATCAAAATATTTCTTTTTGTAATCTACTTGGTCAAATTTTTTCTTTTCAGAAGTTGGCATTCTGCACTCACTTGCAAAGTGTCCACTTATACCACAATTGAAACACTTGAACTTGGATTTGTCCACCATGTTCTTATGAGGTTTAGTGGCTCTAGTGTTTTTCCTAAATTTCATCTTTGTAAATCTTCTGGACAAAAATGCAAGATGCTCATCAATACCGTCAGAGTCATCTTGGCTGAAGTTGTCTTCATTCTCAGCAACTTGCTCCTTACCCTTGCTTGATTCTGATTTGCTTGTGCCATCTTTGGAGTTTAATGTAGATCTCACAGTTTCTTATCTGCATTCTTTCTCATTTTCAGCTACCAAGGCAACTGAACCTCCTTTCTTTCTTCCCTTCTCCAATACCTCATCCTGTTCCAGCTCTAGTTCATAAGTCTTCAAGATTCCATATAATCTTTCAAGAGTGAAGTCCTTATAATCTTGAGAGTTTCTCAAGGAGACAGTCATGGGTTTCCATTCCTTTGGCAAGGATCTTAAAAATTTAAGATTTGAATCCTTCACCTGGTACACTCTACCATACAGCTTCAGTCCATTCAACAGCTTTTGGAATCTATTGAATGTGTCATTTAAAGATTCATTTTCTTCAAAATGAAAATACTCATACTGTTGAATGAGAAGCTGCATTTTGTTTTCTTTTACTTGTTCTGTACCTTCACACAGTAGCTGAACTGTGTCCCAAACCTCTTTGGCAGCTGTGCAATTTATCACATTATCAAACATATCCTTGTCAAGACCATTAAACAAAATGTTCATAGCCTTCTTATCCTTGTGGACTTCTTCTGTGTCTTCCATTGTCCATTCTGCTCTAGGTTTTGGAATGGATTGACCAACATCAATTGTGGCTGTAGCAACTGTGGCTACTTTGTGGGGAATGTGAGGACCATTCTCAATGCAGTTTACATAACCTTCATCTTGGGAGAGTAGATGAAGGTGCATTTTCACCTTCCAATGGTGATAACTGTCTTTGTCAAGAACTGGGATTTTTACTCCAATATCCTTCTTACTCATCTTTGTTAGTTTCCAAGATCTTTAAACTCTTTGTGTGTCAAGATCCGGCTCTGATACCAATTGTTATTCCTAGTGGACTAACAATGAGATTTACAGAAGGGGGGTTGAATGTAAATCTCAAAACTTTTTCTAGTTTTGAGCAGTTTCAAAGGCTATGTGTTTAAGACAAACAAGTGTATTAAGCTAATACAGACAGATATATATTCAAACACTAATGTAAAGAACACAACAGACCTTAAAAACTTTTCTGGTGGATTGTTGTTCCACCAGAGATGGTATTTCAAAAAATCTGTGATTCAAGAAGTTGATCACAGCTGCGTCCTAGTACAAACTAGATAATTTTTCTCTCAAGATATTTCTAAACAGCTCTGGAAAAACTCTTATCTAATTACTAGCTGCTGCTTGGTTTATATATCACCAAGTTTACAAGTGAAGACAAAGATAAAAATACAATAATAAAATATGTTCTCCACTTGTTTCTTTTCCATTTTTACTCCAGTGCATTGTTGACTATTGCCTCTTTATACTAGAGTAGAACGACTGCTTTTTCTGATGTTCCTGAAATAGGCTACCACATCTCAGTTGTCTCTGTCAACCCATGTGCCTCTGTTTGTAGGTACAACTACCACTTGTCAACTGCTATTTAACAGAACATCCGTTGAAGCCTTCATCCGTTGATGGCTTTATCTGTTGATGTGTTAGCAGTTGAAGCTCTATCCGTTGATGCACTCATCCGTTGAAGGATGTTATCCGTTAAAGCTTTAGAGACATCCGTTGAAGCTTTGTTTCTCATCCATTGAAGGTCTTTAAGTTATCCGTTGACACCATTTCATTTATAAAAATTACAAGGCATGAAATATTTATAATTGGCCTTCCTATCTGCATATCCTCTAGTAGTCAACATGACTTATAATTTCCCTCAATATTTAAGAATTATATTTCAAATTCAGAGACTGAAATGTGCTACAACACTAGACTTATTTCTAAGTAAAGCTACACCATCAACGGATAGCCAAAATGGTCTTATCCGTTGAGGCTACAAACACTAGATTTCTACTTAAGTGTTTTGTTAAACATATCATGAAACTAATGCACATACATTCCTAACAAATCGAATTCCCCTAAATCAACAAAAACCCTAAATCAAAAATTAGAAGCTTTTTAGAAATTACCTGCAAAAGCTTTTTAGAGCACGCAAATCCAAAAGCCCCTAAATGAAAGCAAAACCAAAAGCCCCAAAGCGACAATTGTGCAAAAATTGAGAGTTTGAGAGAAGTCACTGAGAGTTTGAGCAGAAATTGCGACACAGAAGCGAGCGGAGGTGTGGTACAAATTGCGAAACTACAAATTGAGAGAGTTTTTCACTGAGAGAGTTTGAGAAATTGAAACAAAAAACTAAAATGGTACTTTTTCACCGAGAGAGTCGAAAGAAGGGGGAAATGTTGAGAATTGGGGGGAAATTTTGGCCGCCCAAAATTTTGGTCTCGGTACTATAAAGGTATATCTGTGTCTGAGTGCTTTTTCATTAAATTTATTTATTTACTTTATAGTTAAAGTATAAGTTATGCAAATAAAAACACACCAACTAAGTTGGTGCAGTGGTTGTGAACATCTTTGTTTAAGTGGGAGGTCTTGGGTTCAATTCCCTTGGCTAGCAAACCATCTTGACAATTTTTTTTTAATATTACTATTAATATTAAGTGAGGTCACGTGGAACTCATATTATACGAAAGCACTCTCTGTCCGATCAGAGAGTGTTTCTGACCCGTCAGAGAGTGCTTCCGGATAAAATGGGTACCCACATGTTGGCCCAACACCCCCTCTTTTTGCATTTTATATTTTATTAAAAAATAAAAAATATTTTACATTTTTTATTTAATTGAATATTAAAATATAATTTTATTAATTAAAATATTTTATATTTTAATTTATTTTTTCTTTAAGTACGTCGAAGGTCTTGAATTCGATTCTCCGGTCCCACAACAAGGCACCGCCACGTCAGCACTGTGGGTCCCACATATGGGCCCACTGTGCCACGTCAGCACTGGATGTGGGCCCCACAGTTCCATGTCAGTATTTTCTGTCCATGTCAGCATTTTTTTATTTTTTTCAAAATGTGTAATGCAACACCAGTAACTCTAGTGTTGCTTGTTGCACAACACTGTCAATAACTAGCAACAGTAACTTAACTATAATGCAACGCTTATTCTACTCTGTTGCAAAAAACCAAAAAATTTGTAGATAATGAAACGCTTTTGGTGCAACGCTTCTTAAAAGGCATTGCATTTGAGCACTTATGGCGTAGTGGTTAGAGAAAACCCTCAAACCTTTGTTAATAAATTATGTTTTTCCAAGGTATGTGAGGTGCACACTTTTGTACAATATCTCTTGTTTCTTACACCGAGTTAGCTCATATAAGCTTAGAGATGTGGTGCATAAGTGGTAAGTTTCTCTCAAAAAATCAAGGTTAAAATTATCAAGAAGAGAAGGGGTATTCATAGGTGAAGGCGGGAAGAAATGTGGATGAAAATTGTGAACACGGCAAAGAGTGAGAGTGCGCCGTCATGGTCAATAAGGAGGATAAGATTCTGAAGACGCGGCCTTGATTGAGAACACGCCCTCATAGAGGAAGATGCGGAAGACGCACACTCATACGATTGGAGGATGACACAAATTTTTACTTGGATTTAGATATTAGAATTCCAATTTTGTTTCCAACTTCATATGGAATTCGGGGGGTAGTTGCTATAGCCCAAATGTGGTACTGGATCATCTCGGGTCAAATACGGGTCAATTGGAATTGAAATGGGGCAAGAAGATAAATAATTAGGTTTTGGTCTGCATTGTATGAAGCGAAGATGCGCCCTGTATATGTAGGATGCGCCCATGATTGTGTAGGTTGTACTTTGGGTTGTCATGTTAAGAGATGGGGAGGAAGATATTGAAAGGAGGAGGACGCGCCCAAGGCGCAGGATGCGCCCTGATAAGTAAAAATAACGGGATGAGCTGTACAGGTAATAAGGTTGCCATGCAAGGAGAATATGTGTATTTTACAAGGGGAGGACGCGTCCTACCTCCTGGAGATGCACACTTTGAGATGGTTGAGCTTGTTTTCATTCAGGACAAAGCAAATAGAGATACTTGGAAGATATAGCAATATGTGGAGTTCGTAGGGTCAGGACGCGCCCAATCGTTCAGGACGCATCCTATGTGTGAAGAATGCATGATCAAGAGTAAGTTTAAAGCAAGGAAAGCGTGGAAGGAGCAATGGAGGATTATTTCCACTAACGTATTTGTTACAGGTACTCTTTGAAGAATTCCCTCCTTGAGACGGTCAAGGAGGGGGGTGTCCGTGAAAAGCTTGAAGGCCTCCAGGGGTATGCCTGATGATTGAAGGCCTCCTCCTATATTCAACGGGTGTCCTCGTTGGGGATGCGGGGTTAACTTTGGTGTGTGCTTTGGGAACTCTGTTCTTGTATTCAACGGGTGTCCTCGTTGGAGAACTTTGGAGTCATCCTGCACTTTGCACCCAAGAGCTTAGGATTACCTGTCCTGCTATCTGGCGGGTTATCCTCATTCGAGGGACAGGTACGCGTCTAACATTTGGGGTGAACCGTGGCTATACCTACGTTCGTAACTCAAGGGAGATAGTTGTAGCGGAATGTTATCCTTGCACAGGGAGATGCATTATCCGTGAAGTCCTACGATTACGAACGAGCCTTGGGACTTCACGGTTGGGCCTCATAGTTGGACATTCCTAAAGCTAGCGGAAGATGGATTCTGGACCGGGCCTAGGAATAAGAAGTCTAAGCCCATTAGATTTCTTGTTCCCCAAGAACTACGTGCGCTTGATTCCCTATAAATAGGGATACGTAGGCAAATTATAAGGGGTCGGAAGCGAGAGCCATAAGAAGCCACCACCACCCTAAGCAATCTCAGCCCCCAATTCATCACAACCACCACACTCCGCGCACTTTTCAGGCAAAGAACCACCATCATAGATCTTGATTCCGGCGACGAATCTCAAACTTTGTTGATACCAAATTCCTCCGTCAACACAAGTGACTTCACTTCAGTTCTGTAAAGTACTTCAAGAAGCAGGTCAGCTGGTAATGTTTTTCCGGTGGGTTGGGGTTTTGAGGGATCTGAGTTGGTGAGGTCCACTGGGAGGTGTGAAGATGAAGTGGGTTTGGTCTGCTTTCGCCGGAGATTGTTTCTCCGGCCGCCTCTTCCGGTGCCCATGTGAGTGAGAGTGAGAGTTAGTGTTTTGTAGTGTACTTTCTAATTGGATCAATTATACAATGAATTGGAAAGCGGTTTAATTTAAATATTTGGTACGCCAAAAATGAGCAAATGTATTGCCGTTAAGGTGTTCTAAAATTCCGAAATCGCCATTATTTGGTGGAGTTACATTTTCAGCGATTAATTGGATAATCGGTAATTAATCAGATTGATTAATTGGAATATTAATCAGAATCAATTTAATTATTTAAATTATAATATATAATTTTCTTTTTAAATTCATTAAATTTTCATAAGTTTTACAAAAAATAATATCACATATCACTAGTTCATATTTGATATTTAAGTGATGTATACACATTTTTTAATAATTGATTTATGTATAATAATAAATACTCACTAATTAGTAGTTAGAAAGTTAATACCTACTAATATAAATTAGATATAAATTTGTGATCGGCTAAAATTAGATATATGGCAAATAAAGGAGATTGTGAAATGAATGAATCAATCGAGTATATTTCCGGGAGAAATAAGAGTATTCTAATTGTAAAAATTTATTCAATTATTAGAGATTAGGAGTTAGGGGCATGTGATAGTCAATACAAGTAAATATATTGTTATTAAATATTAACTATTATTTTGAATTTCAATTTTTCTTTATTTTTTTTTATTAATTTTCACATTTTGACAGAACTAAACGATTTTGACCCGAATTGACCAATTTTTGACCAAATCGACAGACTTTTGGCTTATTTAAAAAAACACACTTTGACCCGATTTTCGATTAATCAAGACAGGATCCGTCCGATTAACTGATTAATCGGCCGATTAATCGGTTCATCGGCCCATTTTTAGAACACGGGCTATTACATGTGTAGTAGTATTTTTATTAAAAGTTATACATTAATGATATTATGTACATTATATATTATTGTTCTTATTAGCTACTTATTTGGTTATCTATTTTTTAAAAAAAGTTACTAACAAGATATCACAATGTTAACGCTAATTATTGTTAGGAATTTGATGGATTTTTCCAAAATGGCCTAAAATATATACGGAATAATAAAAGATTAAAAAAATTATATTTTTGTAAATGAAATCATTAATGATAATGTGCGTATTTATTTTATTTATTTATATGTTTGAGAATTTTGCAAGAGAGGAAATATTGAATTTTGTAAGAAAGGAAATATTTGTTGTATGAGAGCTTTTGAGATTATGGTTGGAAAGCTTTTATTTCAATTTCTTTTCAACTTTTAAAAGATTTAATAGTAAGTGATCTTGGTGAAAGTTTCTTCAGTTTAATTAACCAACTGCAAATTTTTAGTGCGTTGGATGATAAAATCATCGATTTAGCTGATTATACATCACACAGTGAACATATTCAAGCCAACTCATCAAACGTAGTCAGTTTTTTGTCCAGTTTTTTAACGATATGTAATGACCAGTGACTTAATTGAAAATTTTAAAGAGTACAATAACTTAAATGAAAACTCTTACCCAATTGTAAGTTTGTAGTTAGTTGAGTAACCAAAATAGCATTTAACCCAAATTTTGTGTATAATTAACATTAAGTTTGAGAAATTAGGTAGAGTATTAAATTTTCTTATCCCATCTTTAAGTGATGATGTACATCCCTCTCTCTACCGTGGGAGTACGATTCGGTTCGAGTCGGTTTGTTAACGATACCGCATATTCTCAATTTTCAAAATTTAAATCTGAAATCGCAACCTAAACTATCGATTCGATTTCTGTTTGGTTTCCGTTTAAAAACATTGGTTTTGATTTTTATCGGTTCAGTTTTGGTTATAAAACTACTTCAATAAAATTGATAAAGTAAATAAGATTATTAGAACTTTTAGTCGGGGTTAGTCTAAAATCTGGACGCACATTAGACCAGACTTTAATTTTACAATTTATACATGTTTGTACAATTCATCTGGGGATTGCACATATATGATTTGACCACTATTACGAGTTAGATACCATGGCTAATTTGAAAAGACTGGACCAAAGACATAGCTTTCAACTTTAAGTTGTAGATTTTACATAACAATTAAACTAAAAGGAGTTTAAAAGTATGCAAAAAAAAGTTATAATAAAAAATTTGTATAACTTGATAAAATTAAATTAAAATAGGAATATTATCTTAAGCCCAAAAAGTACTAAGATACTATCAATACTAGAAAAAATAGAAAGATTAAAATCTTTTCAACGCATTCACATTAATTTCAGCTTAATATAACTTTAAAACGACAACAAATTTTAAAATTCTACAGACTATTTTTGCAACACTTTATTAAGCGCTAAAGAGTTGTTGTGTTGGTATCTTTTTGACATGTTTATCGTTAATCGTGACTTAGCTTTAGACAAGTCATTGAGGATGATATGAATAAACTCATCTCAAAAGAACACTATTCGAGCATGTCAAGGTTGATCTCCCATATCCCTCAGATTCTCCATGTAAAAAGATTCAATGCAATCTCAGAAATTTTGTACAATAAAATCATGAATTTTTTATTCTTGCAGCGGATAGCCTTTAAAAATATGACAAACATTGTTCGTTGTTCATCAAGTAATATCCCATGACCAAACCCATTGGATAACAGTGCTTGTTGCATGAAGAATTTTGTTGTTGGCTCCGAGCTATCCTCCAAACTTCATCTTACACAATAGGCTGATGCATTAAATCACTAAAAGCTTGCATGCAAATTTTAGTTCGGATTGTTTCTACTCCAAATTTTGCAAGTTTTCTTATAATTTTTTTACAAATATTGGAACGAAAATCCGTTTATAAGGTAGTGCATGAGATGGATATCACTGACCTCAATCAATATAAACGATTGTGGATTATTGATAAAAATGCAAACATGTGTTAGGCTCATTTACAAGCGCATTGATGAGTGGATGTAACATCCCAACTTTTTAGATAATTAACTATAACTCAAAGTCGAACTAAAATAATTTATAATCCAAAATCTGATACCAAGATGACTATTACAACAATGAAGCCAAAAGCAAAATTTCAAAATTCAATCTACTACAATCCTAATCCTCGAACTCCAACGTAATCCAACTCGAACTTACATCAAACCTGAAATATTAAAAGAATGAGTTGTGAACCCACCAAGCAACTACCATCCAACGAATCAACATAATAATATAATCTTTTTCAAAAACCTAATTTAGACATGTAGCACATAACAGAGATCACATGAAATCACACATGTATTTAATTACAAGTTGAACAAAGATGCACACGATATAATGTATCACAATTATTAAAGCGAAGCACACGACACATTCGATAATCCACATAATGAAAATTTGAATTTTAATTTAATAATCAAATTCTTAATTTCAAAATCCCATGGTTCTACGGTCGCACTATGCACACGACACAATGCTATATTTAATAATTCGATGATTAGATGGGGACTAGTTTACAGCCTAGTTAAGAAAAACTCAACAAGGCATCTATGTGTTCCGGAATGTGAGTAAACTAGTTTTTATGCCACACTATACAGTTACCGTATATATGATTTGATACGTGACTAAAATAAACTGAGGGAATCTAAAAATCATTCTTATCTTATTAGTCAAATATCAATGTCTAATTCACTTTTTAAATCCTAATCTTTATCAAATTTTATTTTATTTTTCAATTATTATATTATTAATATTAATCTTAAATAACATGATAGGAAATCATAAAATTTTTTATAATAGTATTAGGAAGCCAACTCACTCCAACCATAGCCAGATGGCCATAATTTGCATGGCTTCCTTAGGATCACACGATAGATCTGTCACAAGAAGTTTATATAATATTCGATTCATTATGTAAAACAATCGAAAATTTGCTTCAGAAAAAAAATATGGACTTCTGTATCAAAATTGGGAAAGCCTTCTAAGACTGATATGAGGAATATATAAAACCTACAATCAAACATCAAATATATAATTTATAAGTAATTATTTAGCTTATTTTAAGGTTTCTATGAAAAATATTATACCAATCATTGTACAACGATGCATGTTACTTATAAGATCAAAACATACAAATAATATATATAGAAGTATTATAAGATCCTATATACCAATTTCTGAATCAGAAGACATATTGACAATAACATAGGTGAACTTTAAAGAAAAATGAAGAAAAGAAGTGTTTAATAAATGAAAGGTGACTTTTTATATAAGTAACTATGTGACTAAATAATAAGATGTAGATATAATAAGGTATATCAACAAGAGTATAATGGGATTGATATGAAATAGAGATGAAATGAAAGCTAACTACAAAAAAATGTACAAGCTTACTTGTTTAGATAGAATATTCTGAAGCTTGTTTTGCAGATGAAAAAACTCTCATTACAGCTTCTTATATAGCATATTTGTGTAATTTTAAATCAATTTCTTTCTAATAAAAATTGATATTTATACTATTATATTAAAGATGAAACAATGAAATTTTGGTTGGTAGTCGGTTTGGTCACTGTTATTATAGAAATACATAAAATAAAGCACTCTCTTAAATATATAAGTATTCACAATAGAATTATATAAATACAAATTGAATTAAAAATATTTCTAATTCAGTCAAGCCGGGCTAAATAAATTTATATTATCGATCCAATCTTAAATCCATACTATACTATTATAAGCAAAACATGGTTTCGTTTGGTCGGTTGGTTAACACATTCCTAAAAAATATGTTAACACATTCCAAAACAAAGTTTAAACAAATATAATTTAGTTAAAAAATTAAATCATGTATCTGATATAACTACAAACTCTATAATTATTATCCAACTTAATTTCTAATCGCATTCAACTTCTTTCTTACCTCTTAGGGAACCAAACATTTCCAAAATTAATTTTAGTAATAAACACTACACTATTATAAGCGGAACATGATTTCATTTGGTCAGTTGGTTAACAATTACTTCCTAAAATGTATGTTAAAACCTTTTAAAACAAAGTTTAAACAAATTCAATTTAATTAAAAAAGTTAAATAATGTATCCAATATAACTACAAATTCCATGAATTATTATCCAACTTAATTTCTAATCGCACCTAACTTTTTTATTACTTTTGTAGGGAACAAAATACTTCCAAAAGTAATTTTAGTAATTCAAAATATAATATAACAAAATAATTAATAAATCAAGAAAAAATTAAAAAAATAATATTAAAAAAATAATACTAAATCAACTACATGTACCACTGCTATTCAAAACTCACCCGCACAGAAAAGCGATCTATAAGATGTAGTAGGATGACTTATTAAAATTTTAACTATCTAAATTTTGAATTCTTCAATAATATAATACATAAATGATACATAAATATTTTAAGTTCATTAATCTCAATAATATATAATTATTATTTTTATAAAAAAATAAAATAACAAATAATATAATCAGTCCGTGCATCACACGGGTTATATGGTAGTATTTGAGATATGTACAAAAAAGCAAATAATGTCATGACTACCTTTTTTGATAGTATCTTAACCACATCTATATATCGACAACACATGACAGGGATGAATATAATTAAAGACAAAATTACATGCAAAAAAATCAATAATAAGTCCAAAGTGATTAGGAATACCATATAAACGTCCTACTTTCACTAAAGAGTTTTTATAGATTATAAGAAATTTTGGGAAAACATCATTTTTTCAATACCTTCATATAAATTTCAGCTTACAATAACTTTAAAATAATAACAAGTTTCATTGTTCTAGAAACTAGATACGCAACACTTTGTTAAGCGTTAGGTTGTTGTGGTGTTGGTATATCTTTGATCTTTAGAACGTACTTGCGAATCTAAACATGTTTACTATTAATAGTAAACTTAGTAAGTCATTGAGGATGATATAAATAAAATCCTTGAAAGAACACTATTCGAGCATATAAAAGTTGATCTCATATATCCTTCACATTCTTCATGTAAAAAGATTCAATGTATTCTCTGAAATTTCGTACAAGAAAATCTCAAATTTCCGATTCTTTCCCAGGATACCCTTTGGAAAATGTGACAAGCATTGTTCGTTGTTCATCAGGCACTATCCCATGACCAAATCCATTGGATAACATTGCTGGTTGCATGAATAGTAGTTATTGTCTTCGAGCTATCTTCCAAGCTTTGTCCTGCAAAATAGCTTAATGCATTAAATCAATAAAAGCTTGCATGCAAATTTTAGATCTGATTGCTTTAACTCCAAATTTTACAAGTTTTTGATTTTTTTTACAAATATTGGAGCGAAAAGTTATTTATGAGGTAGTACACGAGATGGATATCACTGGCCTCATTTAATGTAAACGATTGTGGTTTACTGATTAAATGCAAGCATGTGTTAGCCTCATTTACAAGCTTATTAATGAGCAGGATAAGCAATCATAAGATATTTTTAACAGTATTCAGGAAGCCAACTCGTTCCAACCATAACCAGATGGCCATGATTTGCATGGCTTCTTTGGGGTCACATGATAAATATATTACAAGAATAATATATAACATTCGATCCATTGTGTGAAACAAGCAAAAATTTGCTTCAGATATATGGACTTGTGTATTCGAATTGAAAAATCCTTCCATGACTAATGTGGGGAATATGTAAAACCTGCAATCAAACATGTATTAGTAATTAATTTAGCTTGTTTTAATGTTGCTATAAAAAATGTTATACCAATCATTGTGCAACTATGCAAGTCACTTATAAGATCATAACATACATAATATATGTATATATATATATATATAAGTATTATAAGATCATAAATACCAATTTGTGAATCAATAACATATTAAGAACAACATAGGTGAACTTTAAAGAAGAATGCAGAAAAGAAGAGTTTAATGAATGAAGGTGACTTTTATATAAGTAAGTATATGATTAGATACCCGGATGTAGATACAAAATGATATATTAACAAGAGTATAATGGGATCAATCTGAAATAGAGATGAAAAGAAAGCTAACTACAAATAAACTGTACAAGTTTACTTGTTTAGATAGAAGATTCTGAAGCTTGTTTTGCAGATGAAAGAAATCTCATTGTATCTTCTTTTATATAGCATATTAGTGTAATTTCAAGTGAATTATTTTTAATGAAAATTGATATATTTCATATGTGTACCAAAAAATAATCAATGTCATGACTATCTTTTTTGATAGTATCTTAACCACATCTATATATTTACAACACATGACCGGTGTGAATATAATAAAGACAAAATTACATGCAGAAAAAACCAATAATAATTTAAATAAGTCCAAATTGATTAGGAATACCATGTAACATCCTGCTCATACTAAAGAATTTTGCTAGATGGTAAAACGTTTTGGGCAAACATCATTTTTTCATTGCATTCATGTTAATTCTGCTTATAATAAATTTAAAACGATTACAAGTTTTATTGTTTTAGAAACTAGCAATGCAACACTTTTCTAAATGCTAAGTTGTTATTGTGTTGGTATCTCTTTGATCTTTTGGAACGTACTTGCGCATCCAAACATGTTTACCGTTAATAGTAAACTTAGCCTTGAACAAGTCTTTGAGGATGATATGAATAAAATCAGCTCGAATGAACACAATTCGAGCATATAAAGGTTGATCTCCAATATCCCTCACATTCTCCATGTAAAAAGATTCAATGCAGTCTCCAAAATTTCGTACAAGAAAATCACGAATTTCCCATTCTTCTACAGGATACCCTTTGGAAAATGTGACAAACATTGTCCGTTGTTCATCAGGCACTATCCCGTGACCAAATCCATTGGATAACATTGCTTGTTGCATGAAGAGTTGTTGTTGGCTCCGAGCTATCTTCCAAGCTTCGTCTTGCAAAATAGCCTGGTGCATTAAATCACTAAAAGCTTGCATACAAATTTTATTTCGGATTGTTTCGATTCCAAATTTTGCAAGTTTTTGATTTTTTTGCAAATATTGGAGCGAAAAGTCTTTTATGAGGAAGTTCATGAGATGGATATCACCGACCTTATTCAACCTAAATGATTGTGGATTACTGATAAAATGCAAGCATATGTTAGCCTCATTTACAAGCTCATTAATGAGCGGGATAGGTAGTCGTAAGATATTTTTAATAGTATTTGGGAAGCCAACTCGCTCCAACCATAGCCAGATGGCCATGATTTGCATGGCTTCTTTAGGATCGCACGATAGATCTGTCACAAGAATAATATATAATATTCGATCCATTGTATGAAATAAGCGAAAATTTGCTTCAGAAACAGGGACTTGTGTATCCGAATTGGGAAATCCTTCCATGACTTATGTGGAAAATATGTAAAACCTGCAATCAAACTTCAAATATTTAATGTATTAGTAATTAGTTTAGCTTGTTTTAAGGTTGCTATGAAAAATGTTATACCAATTACTGTGCAACGATGCATGTCACTAATAAGATCATAACATACATATAATATATACAGAAGTATTATAAGATCTTATATACCAATTTGTGAACGAAAAACATATTAACTACAATATAAGTGAACTTTAAAAAGGAATTAAAAAAGAAGAGTTTAATGAATGAAAGTGACTTTTATATAAGAAAGTATATGAGTAGATACCAAAATGTAGATACAATCAGGTATAGTAAGAAGAGTATAATGGCAACAATCTGATAGATGAAAAGAAAGCTAACTACAAAAAAAACTGTACAAGCTTACTTGTTTAGATAGAAGATTTTGAAGCTTGTTTTGCAGATGAAAGAACTCCCATTGTAGTTCCTTTTATAGCATATTCGTGTAATTATAAATGAATTATTTTTTAATAAAAATTGATACATTTCAAATATGTACAAAAAAGCAATTAATGTCATGACTATCTTTTTTTGATAGTATCTTAACCACATCTATATGCTGACAACACATGACAGGTGTGAGTATAATTAAGGACAAAATTACATGCAGAAAAAACCAATAGTAGTATAAATAAGTCCAAAGTGATTAGGAATACCATGTAACGTCCTGCTTCTACTAAAAAATTTTGCTACATGATAATAAGTTTTGGGCAAACATCATTTTTTCATATATATTTATTACTAAAATGTTCCACTTTAAATGTAATGCGGAATTAACTTAAAATCCTCATCACATATTAACATATCAACTAGGTCATTATTCATTCAATTTTAATATTTTCAATGCATAAACATGCTTTCTTATTCAACTTATTTTTTATGAAATATATGAACATTTGACAAGCGAACAAATAACGAAAGAATAGCAAAAAGGCCTTTTAAAAAAACTATATTAATACTTTTATTTCTTAAACTAGTTGTGATTTTTACCTAATTTAGTGTTAATTCAGTTTCGTATAATAGTATTAACATTACTCACTTATTTTGTATAATATTATAATGATTTTAGAAATTAGAAATATATATATATATATATATATATATATATGTAAAATGGAGATGTTAGTCATTATAAAATTTAAAGAAAAATTCATGGACTCAATTTATAATTGTTTATGTTGTTTAAGTTTCTCTTACATTATCACATATTTTATTGATATATTGATCGGTCCGACACAGATTGAAATAGGAGCCGGTACGACTATGGCAATAGTGGTACACAAATGTTGTGGGCAATCATTGGTCCAATACTTCGGGCTTATTCAATTCCCCGGGTGTAATTTCGGTTAACTATAGTTGGGATCTTCAATATATAGATTCTTTGAATGCGTACTTTTGTAACTTGCATTCTTTCAGACATGACTAAAAAGTCACTGATAGATAGCTCCGGAGTGCTTACGCATTCATTATCTGCAAATTCAATCATTTTATATGTGCCAAGATACATTAAAAAGAGCCGAAATAAGTTGCAAGTCATTGCTTACGCATTCATTATTTGAAAATTCAGTCAGTTTTTACTGCACCACCCGATAAGATTGTTAATGCATACTTGATATTCTTAACCAATATTTATGTAAAATATTATTACCAAAAATTCATTAGTATTCTTCACTAAAAAATGCTAATGACGAATAAAAATACAAGTTTTGTAGAAACATGAATATGTGTATCTATATAATAATAATAATAATAATAATTATTATTATTATTATTATTATTATTATTATTACTATTATAATTTTTATGGATAAAAACTTAGGGTGTATTTATTGCAGAGTTCGTGAGCTTCAAGGCTCGGTTTGACTGATCTTGTGTTTCGTGACTCAATCTGCCTTAACAAGATGACTACGTACCTTGTTGTTTTCCAATGATCAAGTTAAAAAATGTAGTTCTGATTTGTGGGGTGAGACCCCTTATTTAGGCAAGGGGTGCCTTGGAATTAAGTTAGGGTTGAGAGAGTTGGTGGACAAGTATCAGATTTAGAGTGGACTTTGGAGTCCTAAGAAGTAGGAAATAGATTCCTTACCTTATAAGGCCTCTTGGAGGCTGATCCACAAGGACTCATATCCTTTTTAGGACTTTTATCAATAGCTAATTTTTCTCATTTTTATTTATTACGAAAATAATTAATATCCAGGATTTTGAGCCCTTTCTAACGGGCTTTATAGTTGATCCAACGTGGGCGTAATTAATGCAACATTAATTGCGCAACCAGGGTTTATTTTTCTCCCTATCATTTGCCCCCCAACTTCCGGGAAATCGCAAAAGATTTCGTGGAAGTTAAGTTCATTTAATCCCTTACAAGGTATCATTTTCTGCGTAAAGTATGAAGCGACCTACACATTTACAACGATTTGCCTTTCATGGCTTCAAGATATTTTTTGGAACTTCCCTATTTTTTCCTTACCTTATTCCTATTTTTAGGAGTTTTCTGGTATTTTCCAGGAATTTGCCCTTCTTTTTCTGGAATTTTTCCTTATTTTCTGAAATTGTTCCTTATTTTTCTGGAATTTTTCCATATTTTCTGAAATTATTCCTTATTATTCCTTATTTTTCCTTATTTTTATGGATTTATTCCTTATTTTTTTGGATTTTTCCACCAAAATTATGACTTAATCGACCAGGAATTTTGATCGATTTCGACCAGGATTCCAATCAATTTTCGGCCAATTTTACCCTCCTAGTCGATGAAAATTTCGACCAGGATTCTGCCTTAATCGACCAGGATTCCTGATCGATTTCGATCATGATTCTGGTCGTATTTAGACTAATTTTGCCATCCTTGTCAAATGAATATTCGACCAGGATTCTCCCTTTTATTGATCAGGACTCTGATCGAACTATAGAATTTTTACCATCCATGTCGAATGAAAATTCGACCAGGATTCTGACTTTTGTCAACCAGGACTCTGATCGAACTACAAGCTTTTTTACCATCCATGTTGAATGAAAATTCGACCAGGACTCTGATCGAACTATAAGCTTTTTTACCATCCATGTCGAATGAAAATTTGACCAGGATTCTTCCTTTTGTCGACCAGGACTCTGATCAAACTATAGGCTTTTTTACCATCCATGTGGAATGAAAATTCGACCAGGATTATGCCTTTTGTCGACCAGGACTCTGATCGAACTATGGGCTTTTTTACCATCCATGTCGAATGAAAATTCAACCAGGATTCTGCCTTTTGTCGACCAGGACTCTGATCGAACTATAGGCTTTTTTACTATCCATGTCGAATGAAAATTCGACCAGGATTCTTTTTGTCGATTAGAAATCTGGTCGATTATGGACCTTTCATATTCCTTCTAACCTTCTAGATTGTCCCAGATGTATCTTTTTTATGGGCCTTTCTTGATTGGTCTGTGCCTCAATGGGCTTTTATCGATTCGTTTCCCAGATGTTCACTATATAAGTGTGGGGTGAAACAAAGTTTCTCATTTCATTCATACTTCTCACTTACAAACTTTCTCTCAAATTTCTCTCTAGCTCCTCTCTTAGGAAGGCGATTTTCGGTGTTCTTTGCCACTGTCGTTCCACCACCTTCGTCCATTTTCTGAGTTTCAAGCCTTCTTCCCATGAATATCAATAGCTGATCGAGACCTTTCCAGACTTGCGAAGATGAATACTTCCAAACCAGGTACCCTTATTTAGATTCGTTCTCCATACACATCTTTAATTGACATGATCAACACTAGGGGGATGAATATCCTTCCCTTGCTGAGTTAGATTCTTATAATCATGGTAACACATTCCACGAAGTAGATGCTAGAATAGAGAGTTACAACTCCATGTATAAACTTCCTCCTTACCTTAGGATTACTCCGTCCACCCCAGGAGATAGAGCTTAAAATTGGGAAGTGGATACTCTTTTCATTTACCGGGGTGCCATAGCTGTCAGCCTTAGGTTCCCCTTTCACGAATTTATCCCTCGCCTCCTCGTAGATGTTCAAATTAATCCTTGTCAACTCTCTCCAAATTCATGGAGGAATATTATCCGTTTCATGGTTCTGTGTATTAGGAATAAATTTCCCATTCAGTCTCCCTTTTTAGGGAAATTTTTCAATTTTATAATAGCCCTTTAACTCAACCGGGCTGGGTTTTTATCCGCCAAAGGCCCAAATGTCCCCATATTTTTTATAGCAACTCCATTGTTGAGAAAAACCCAAAGTGGAGAGATGAGTTTTTTTAGGCTAACCTGGGTCGGAGGTGATTGGGCCAGCCTATTTCGTAGTCCCTTTTGAAAGGTAGTTGATGGTAGTCCGGCTAGCATTAGGCTAACTGCCGAGGATGAGGCCGCTTATCAAGCCCTTATTGCGGATAACGGCCAAACAGACACCTGGACTCTCCTAGAGGAGTTTTCTCTCAAGAAAGTTGGCCTTTCCCAGGCCTCTGATAGGGGGTAATTTCATTCACATTTTCCTTCATCTTTTTCTTTATATGTTGTTATTCTTCAGTTACTTATGGGCTTCAATGTTCATTTTTCAGCTTGTGAGGCTATTAACAATCTCAACAAGCCAAAGGAAGGCAAATTGGGCCGTCAGAAGAGGGCCAAGCTTAGCAAAGACCCGAGGGGCAAGCCCGATGGGCCTTCTTTCTTTAAGCTCCATATCCTTGAGGTTTCTTTGGGGACGACGTGGATCCCCCCATCAAGGGGCATGTCTACAGGCCCAATTGGGGCTTCAGAAGAGGTGATACGGTGGTTGGATCCACCAAACATGTGAAGGACTGGTCTTTCCACTCTATCACTCCCCAAGACTACACAGAGATTGTTACAGGGAGTGATATCGAGTCCATTGAACACTTGGGTTCCCAGGATCAGGCTTCGGTAACTTTTTATTCTTCCTTTACATTTCCTTCCTTAGCTTATATGGATTTCTGCATGAACTTTCTTGTAAATCTCTTCAATATTATCTGCATTAATTCCTTTCTTAGCATACACGGATTACTGCATGAACTTCCTTGTAAAGTTCTTCAATATTATCTGCATCAATTTCTTTCTTGTTATTGGCGTTATTTGAATTTTTCCTCATTCTTTTGCAGAGTAATGCCTTCTTCCAAGCTGCACTCCACCAGGCCAAGTCCTGGAAGGATAACTCTGATGAGTTTGAGAGAGAGATGAAGAAATGGAAGGAGAGGGGTGAGACTCTCGACAAGAAGCTGAAGAGCAAGGGTGAGGAATGTTGTCCAAGGCCCATGCCGAGCTATCAAGCTCAGGAGTGATAAAGAGACTCTCATTGATGACTATATGGACTCCCAGAAGTTCAAGGATTTGATGAACATTCATGGTGAGGGTCTCTTTCCCATCCAGTTTACGCAGGGTTGGGACGCTACAGTGAAGGTCGTGGCTGAAAAGCACCCTGGCTTAATAGAAGCCAAGGATTTTATTAGTCCTGAGCAGCCTGAGACTGAGGACAGCCTGGACGCTCTCTTTGACTCCCCTATTGAAGAAGATCGCATCCTCGATCCCAGCACTACCTCTTCTCCTGCCTCCCTAGCTAAGAATGCAGAGATTAATGCAAATGAAGGGCACACTGAAGCTGATAAGGATCAGGATGATCCTGCTAGGGATGAGTAGATTTTTATTTATTTTTGTACTAATTTATTGTATCTCGAACTTATAACCCTTCGGGGTTTATTTATGTTATTTCCCTTTAAATTTTCTAAGTACTTTTGGAATTTGTACTCTCATTATTGGTTTATCAGTGCATAACTTTGCTAAGTAGGCAATGTATCTTAACCTTCATAAGTTTAAAATAACTTTAACTCAAGAACACAATCTAGTTATTCAAAGTCTAGAATAACTTTTACTCTGAAACATAACTTGGTTTTCAAAACCTTACATAAGATGGGTCCAACCCTTAATAGTCATGAACTAGAATGCAGATCTTACTAAAACTGAGATATAAAATCCTAAGCAAGCAAAGCTTCAAGGTGATTTTGAACCTTGTTACCACTATAGTAAGTACAAGCTATAGGTAGTAAACTTTCAGGTTTTGAGCATGCCAAGTCCGAGGTACTTCTTCCCCATTTATGGTCTCCAATGTGTAAGATCCTCTTCCTTGAATGCTCTTAACCTTGTATGGCCCTTCACAATTTAGGGCGAGCTTTCCTTTCTGCCCTACTTCAGAAGCTTCCACCTTCCTTAGGACCAAATCCCCCTTCTTGAAAAACCTTTCCTTCACCCTCAGGTTGTAGTAAAAGGAAGATTTTTTCTGATATTCTACGATCTTTGCATGTGTCGCATCTCGTACTTCGTCTATCAAGTCCAGGGCTAACCTTTGCCCTTCTTCATTTTCCTCAGCATTGTATGCTTGGATTCTGGGAGACGAGTGCGATATTTCCACAGGAACAACTGCTTCTGCCCCATATGCTAGCATGAATGGCGTTGCTCCTGTAGTAACTCTACATGTAGTTCTGTAAGCCCAAAGTATCGACAGTATTCCATCCACCCAATTATTTCTAGATTTTTTAATCCTCTTCTTTAACCCATCTAGAATGATACGATTTGTAACCTCTGCTTGCCCATTGGCTTGAGGGTGAGCAACAAAAGTGGATCTTAGGTTAATTTCGTTCTCTTCACAGTACTTCCTGAACTCTTCATTATTGAACTGTGTTCCGTTGTCGGTCACCAAGATTCGGGGAATTCCGTACCTACACATAATATTTTCCCACAAGAACTGAGAGACTTCCTGAGTCGTAATCTTTGCCAAGGGCTTGGATTCAATCCATTTGGTAAAGTAATCAATAGCCATGTAAGGCATATGTCATAGCCTATTTGTTTATTCGAGGATTCAACTCAACTCAAATAAGAATGTAACAATAAATAGTGGATCTACCGTCAAAGAGATCTCGCAAAGTAACATCTGTCAATGGATTCAGAAATAATGTTCATCTACAGACTTGAGGAAGTACTTCACTGGAAGAAGCTCAAGAAATTGATCAAGCCTCAGTGATATAAATCAAGATTGTGGATTTAATTAAGTGACAGAGATCTCGTCAGGGTATCAGATAATTACAAGGATTTAATCTGAAGAAAATCAAGTGATCAAAGTCAAGACATGAAGAAACGTCATGGAAGTTAGTCACTCATTAACCAGATAGTACATCGAGTGTCAACATTGAAGTGGTGGAATTGATTCATAATTTTCAGTGATTTTCAGAAGATCTTCAGAAGAATGGTTGTTGTTCATGAGTAGTATTAATTCTCTATTAATTAATTAAGTCATGTAATTTAATTAAGAAAATAAATTAAATCTGCAAAGATTAATTTATTGATTAATTGATTAATTAATTCTGAATTAATATTAAGAATTTTCAGAATTAAAATTGAATGAAAATCAGTTTTAATTCAGTAAGACTATTGAAAATGAACTGGCACGACAATCTGGATTGTCATACCGATTGTCATGCCAGGCCATTTGAGATTGTTAGATATATTTGATAATGTCATGTTTTATGTGTTTCATGTTTAGTCTTACAGATCTTACTTAGCAAGGAAGATCAGTACTTAACCTGGAATCAGCATTTACTGGAGTCAGTACTTAAGATATCAGAACTTAAGTTATCAGAACTTAAGATATCAGAAGATGGATATTAGAACTTAAGTGCTGAAGGACGAACAGAAAAGGAAAGGCTGATTGAAAGGAAAGAAGATCAAGACAAACATGAGAAGAGATGTGCATGAAGAAGGAATTCTATGAAGAATAGAAGACTTGTGAAAGAAGATCTGATTGATATATTTTAGGAAGCAGAATTATATTCCATATCAATTAGAAGATCTTGTAACTTTGTACTATATAAACACAGACATAGGGTTTACACTATACGTGTTATCAATTGAGAATATTATACACATAACCCTAGCAGCTCTCGTGATATTCATTCATTCATCACTGAGAGGATACACACTTGTAATAGAGATTATTAAGTTTAATAAGATCTGTGTTTTATTATCTGTGTTCTTTAAATCGATTTGATTGTGCTATACACTGTATTCAACCCCCTTCTACAGTGTGTGTGACCTAACAAGTGGTATCAGAGCTATCTGTTGACACACAAACAGTTTAAGATCCAAATACAATCATGTATGAAGAACCAAAAACTCCATCCATGCCCACCAAGACACAAGATTCTGAGAAGAAGCTTTCCAGGAAAGGTGGAAGTCCTAGAAAGAAAGGGCTCAAAAAGACTGAAGTCAAAGGAGGAAAGTCTGACAAAGGCCATGTCTCTCCTGATTGCAAGAAAAATCATTCAGACACTTCAGATTCTGAAAAAGAGGTAAATCATGCTTTAATGGCAAATTCTGATAGCAGTCCTGAAACTGCTGAATTAAAGGTACCTCTATCAACTCTTGCTTTTGATACTGATAATATTACTGAGTTGAGAAGATATCTTAAAACCATGTTTATTAGTTATAGAGATCAAACTTTAACATGTGAAAGATTAACTTCTGAAAACCTGGATTATAAGAAAAGGAATGATTTCTTAGAAAAAGAGTTAGTCATGTTCAATCAAACTCAGAAAGATAGAGATGATGCCTTCTATGTTAGGGATGAAGTACTTAAAATGAATGAATCTCTAAAAACTGTGTTAGAAAAAGAGAGAGAGATAATCAGGACTTGGACTAACTCTGGAAGAACAACTCAGAATTTGTTAAGTAGTGGAAACTGGAAAGAGGGCTTAGGTTATGGAGAAGAAAAAGAAACTGTAGTAGTTAAGCCTGTAGTTGTTAAACAAAAGCCAAAGCTAAAACCTGTTAAGTTTGTACCTGTTAAGTTTGTACCTGTAAAGTCTGATACTGATAAATCAGAAGTTAAAGAGGAATTAACTTCTAACAAACTAAAACAGGTTAAGCCAACTGAAGTTAACATAGGCTTAATGACTAAGAAGCAGCTTAAGCATAAGCTGAAAGATGTTAAGAATGTGAACAAGGTCAAGTCACCTAGGAAAAATAGGAATGGAAAAGAAGGTGTGTGTAAAAGCAATGATTATATGCCTGTTCCTAATGCTCCTAGAAAAACATGTCATAACTGTGGAAGTTCTAACCATCTGGCTTCTTTTTGCAGGAATAATAAGAACTTAAACTCCTTACCTTCAACTTCAGGAGTTAAGAGTCAGTCTGTTAGATATAAGCCACAAAATCCTTGTTTTCATTGTGGTAGTTTATGGCATTCTATTTATACTTGTAAGGAATATCATAGTCTGTACTATGATTTTTATGAAATAAAACCTTCTTTGAAGAAAGTTAGTATTGTTCCGTCTAGTATAAGTACTGATACAAAGTCTGATAGTGTAAATTCTGATAAGAAAATTGTTGACATAAACTCTGACGCTAAATCCGCTGCAAATGTTAACAAACTTAAAAAGGCCAAAGGATCCAAGCAAGTTTGGATCCTCAAAACTAATCATTAGTGGTCTTAATGATTGCAGGGCAACAGGAAAAACATCCTAGTTCTGGACAGTGGATGTTCAGGACATATGACAGGAAATAAAGCCCTGCTATCAGACTTTGAGGAGAAGGTTGGCCCAAGTGTTTCTTATGGAGATGGCAACATTGGAAAAACTCTGGGATATGGCAATATCAACCTTGGGAATGTCATCATTGAGAAAGTAGCTCTGGTCTCAGGACTTAAACACAATCTGCTGAGTGTAAGTCAAATCTGTGACAGAGGTTATCATGTTGATTTCTTTGAAGAACACTGTGAAGTTGTAATCAAATCTACAGGCAAAGTTGTTCTGAAAGGATACAGGCATGGTAACATTTATGAAGCCAAGCTTTCAACAAGTTCTGATGGTTCTGCAATCTGTTTGCTGGGCAGAGCATCAATTGAAGAAAGCTAGAATTGGCACAAGAAACTCTCTCATTTAAATTTCAACAATATAAATGAGCTTGTCAAGAAAGATCTTGTGAGAGGACTGCCAAAGTCAGTATTTGCTCCTGATGGCCTTTATGATTCTTGTCAAAAGGCAAAACAAAGAAAATCTACTTTCAAGAGCAAGACTGAATCATCAATTCTTGAGCCTTATCACCTGTTGCATGTTGATCTATTTGGTCCAGTAAATGTCATGTTTATTGCAAAGAAGAAATATGCTATGGTCGTAGTAGATGAGTTCACCAGATACACATGGGTGTATTTCTTGCACACAAAAAGTGAGACTTCATCTATCTTGATTGATCATGTCAGACAGCTGGATAAATTGGTCAGAGATTCTGTGAAAATTATAAGGAGTGATAATGGCACTGAGTTCAAGAACTTGATAATGGAAGAGTTCTGCAAAGCCTATGGGATAAAGCAGGAATTTTCTGCTCCTGGAACTCCACAGCAAAATAGAGTTGTTGAGCGAAAGAATAGAACTCTAATTGAAGTTGCACGAACTATGCTTGATGAAGCAAAGTTACCAACCTACTTTTGGGTTGAGGCTGTGCAGACTGCTTGTTTTACTCAGAATGCAACACTTATCAACAAGCATGGAAAAACACCATATGAGATGGTGAAGAAAAAGAAGCCAAATCTGAAGTATTTTCATGTATTTGGATGCAAGTGCTTCGTTCTTAAGACTCATCCTGAACAGCTATCGAAATTTGATCTAAAAGCTGATGAAGGAATCTTTGTTGGATATCCACTTTCCACAAAAGCCTTCAGAGTCTATAATCTAAGAACAAGGATTGTCATAGAATCTATCAATGTCTCTTTTGATGACAAGAAGATCACTGGACTTGAAGATTTCGATGATCATGATCAGCTGAGATTTGAGAATGAACTTTTAAGTTCTGATTCTGTAAATTCTGAGAGTCTAAATCCTGATACTGCAAACTCTGATGGATTAAACTCTAATGTTATTGAAACTGTGGTGATTACGCCAAAGGAAAATGCACCTGTGCAGGGGGAGCATATTGAAGATTCAACCACATCTCAAGAAACATCAGAACCAAGAACAGGCTCTTCAAGTTCTGATTCGTCAAGTTCTGATAAGTCAAGTTTTGATAATTCTGGAAATTCAAATGATGAAGAATCCAACTCAGAGAGCATAACTTCAGGGGGAGCATCAGAAAATGCTAATGGAGATAGCATGGATTATGAGGGAGCATCCAGTTCTAGAGATCAACTTCCATCTGCAAGGAAGTGGACTAAAGCACATACACCTGATTTGATTATTGGAAATCCTGATGCAGATATCAAAACTAGAACAACTACATCAAATGAATGTCTCTATCATTCCTTTCTCTCTCAGACTGAACCAAAGAAAGTGGAAGAAGCTCTTCAAGATGCTGATTGGGTGCAAGCAATGCAGGAAGAGTTAAATGAATTTGAAAGAAATAAAGTCCGGACCCTTGTGCCAAGACCAAAGAACAGATCAGTAGTTGGTACAAAATGGGTATTCAGAAACAAAATTGACAGTGACGGCATAATTACAAGTAATAAAGCAAGGCTGGTTGCAAAAGGCTACTCTCAACAGGAGGGAATTGATTATGATGAAACATTTGCACCAGTTGCAAGATTAGAAGCCATAAGGATATTTTTGGCTTATGTTGCTCACAAGAAGTTCAAAGTCTTTCAAATGGATGTGAAGAGTGCTTTTCTCAATGGAGAATTGGAGGAGGAAGTATATGTTGAACAACCTCCAGGGTTTGTAGATCAAAAGTTTCCAAATCATGTCTACAGACTTGACAAAGCACTCTATGGCCTTAAGCAAGCTCCTAGAGCATGGTATGAGACATTAGCTAAGTTCCTACTGGAAAGTGGATTCACCAGAGGAAGTATTGACAAAACACTGTTCTACCTCAATCATGGAAATGACTTACTTCTGGTTCAGATATATGTTGATGATATCATCTTTGGTTCTACAAATGACAAACTTTGTAAGAAGTTTGCCAAATTGATGCAGTCAAGATATCAGATGAGTATGATGGGAGAACTTTGCCATTTTCTGGGCCTTCAAGTCAAGTAGAATGATGAAGGAACTTTTATCTGTCAATCTAAGTACACCAGAAATTTGTTGAAGAAATTTGGAATGCAAGATTGTTCAAGTGCATCCACTCCCATGGCCACAACAACTAAATTGGACAAGGATACTGGTAAATCAGTAGATATTACTGATTACAGAGGTATGATTGGCTCATTACTCTATCTAACTGCTAGTAGACCTGATATCATGTATGTTACCTGTCTTTGTGCAAGATTTCAAGCAGATCCAAGATAACCTCATTTAATAGCTGTCAAAAGGATTTTTAAGTACCTTAAGGGTACAGTTGATCTAGGATTGTGGTATCCTAGAGAGTCAGACTTTAAGCTAATAGGTTACTCGGATGCAGATTTTGCAGGTTGCAAAATTGACAGGAAAAGCATAAGTGGAAGCTGCCAATTTCTTGGAGGCAGATTAGTTTCTTGGTTTAGCAAGAAACAAAAGTCAATTTCCACATCAACTTCAGAGGCAGAATACATTGCTGCAGGGAGCTGTTGTGCACAGATTCTTTGGATGAAGAATCAGTTACTGGATTATGGGTTAGAACTTTCTAAAATCCCTATTTACTGTGATAATCAAAGTGCTATTGCTATGACAGGTAATCCAGTTCAGCACTCTATGACAAAGCACATCAGCATAAGGTACCATTTCATCAGGGAACATGTGGATGAAGTACAGTGGAATTGCATTTTGTTCCCACAGATCAACAACTAGCAGACATCTTCACGAAACCACTGTGTGAAGCTACTTTTACTAGACTGGTAAATGAACTTGGAATGATTTTAGGTTCCTTCTCTAAATCTGCTTAGTTTATGTTCTGATGTATCAGATATTATGATCAGTATTTACAGATATTACTCTCCTTGTGTATTCTGTGTTTTCATGAAAATGTTCTAAGTGCTGATTGTTGTTGTCTGATGTGAATTTCTAAACTCTGATAGTGATATGGATGTTCCTGTGACTATTCAATCCGATGAGGATAATTGTGTTAGATGTTGACTTAGTAGTCTTTAATTTACTAAAAATCCCATGTATGAAGTAATTGTTTATGTGGAAATCTCTTAACACAAGCAAATTCTGATATTGAGCTTAGTTAAAGTTTACTTTGTGTATCTTATTACTAAGTCAAAAACTAGAATAGTGCTTCTTATTTGTTTAGTTCTGATGTTAGTAAATCTGATGGATGTACTAAGTGCTGATAAACCTCACATATCAAAAGAAAAAGAAAATAAAAGAAAAGATTCAATATCAGGTACTCCTTTGAGATCTAGAGAAAAATACTGTGGAAGGGACGACCCAAGTACATTGCTGGTATTAAGTAATATGCATTAGAAAAGCAAAATGAAATTTTCTTGGTGACTTTTCACAATCTCTGATTACTAGAGAAATACTCTGATAAACAGCATAAATTCTGATAAGCAGTCGTGACTCACTTACACTGAGAAGCCACTGTAAAAAGGAATTTCAAAAGATGCATAAAATTAGCACAAGACTGTTGAGGTGGACTCATGCATGACCTCATTCTAAAGTAGACTTCATAATCATGACTGATTTTAAGCATAGTTCTTAGTTGAGTCTTATTTCTAAGATGTACTGAAGTGAATCAGACTTTACTCTTTGTCTGATATTTAGCTGAATTCACACACTAACACTCCATATGAATGATGAAAATTACTGTGGTGATCAAAGTTGTTTTAGATGAACAGTTAATGTGTCAGTTGCATAAATTCTGAGGACAAGTTCTGATGGAAGTCTGATGATTAATTTCTGATGAAAACATATCGGTATTTGTATGAAGAATTACAGGAATAAAACATTCATTTTTTTAGTTAAGAAGTCATATCCTGATGACTGTGAATTTTTGATATAAGTCTAAGTTCTGATAATAAATCCTGATTCTTTACTTGACTTATTTGCGGTTAAATTCTGAAACAGTCGTGTTTTAAATCAGAATATGTACGGGTAAGATATCAACAGTCAATTCAATTAGGGTTAGTGGTACACGTTTTTGCACAGTAATGATTACTTGTTTCTTATGCGCATTAAACCCTGTTTTACACTTCCAATGACTGCTTTTATTTTCCTAAGTCTAGGGAGACGAGGTATAATTAATTCTACCTGTGCCTCTTCATATTCCTTGCGTCTCTTGATAGTTTGTTAGCTATTTAAACCAACATCTCATCTCAGAAAACACATCCTTCATTTTCTCACCAACTCTCTTTAAATACACATTCACAACTATGGTTCTGTACAATCTTTTCATGAACTATGAAACATTCACTGTAGAGCTGAGTTGTTCTGAGTGGCAGCAGGAGTGGCACATCACTGCCATTCCTGAAGAAGTGTGGAACTCTGTTCCACAGGAGGTCCATACTGACCTCTTGTTCTTCGAGATGGACTACCAGCTCCATCTTGACAGATTGGAGGAAGAGAGAAGAGCTGATCTTCTTCAGCAAGAACGGATTATCCGTCTTGCAGTGCTTTTCATCAATAGCAGGAGGAATTAGTCGACTAGGTCTTTTTAGGCTAGGACTAAGGTTGTTGATGTTAAGTTTTATAGCATAGGACTATCTTGTAATGTTTGCATTTAATTGTTAATTTCATGAAATGTAATCCTCAAGCATCTTAATGAAATTTTTTTTACTTGCAAGATGTGTTCTGTGTTTCTCAAATTCTCTAACTGTGCAAATTATTAATCTTTACTTCATCGATTTTCATTTTATCTTCTGATGAATGTTCTGATTAACTTCTGTTGATTTGAGAAAAGAATTGAAGCAATAGGTTTTACTGTTGAAGTCGAAGCAATATTCTGATGACTTTTAAAATTCTGATACAAATCAAGTTCTGATGCTGATGTGGCGGTATTTTTTACTTGATTTACTATTATGGTCATTTTTGAACAGTTATTTTTTATTCAGAATATTGGTCTCGAAAAGTTACAATTTGAACGTGGGATCAGTTTTTATTTGTGAAATAAAACTGAATTGCCTCGATTAATGGGATTACTTGGTAAGTGGAACAGTTTTTTTTTAAAAAAAACTGCATGTGCTAGGTAATGATTACTGTTTTCCCGTGCCCGGTAACTTTCCTTTATTACTAAGTGTCTAACAGGTGTCCAACGGTAATTTATTTTTACCTTGTATAAGTAAGAGAGAGAAGATTATTTAATCTTTTATTTCACACGTTATCTCTCTTTACTTTTACTTGCTCTCAAGTTCTTACGTTTTTCATCTAGACATTTTCTCAAACACTTAACAGGAACACTTTTTCTCACTCTTAACAATGGCACCCAAGGATATAATTTTTGATGGCGCAAAATTTGTCCCCAACAATTATTCTGCCATTCTCACTAAGAGTGAAGCTCCTTCGGAATTTCACTTTATCCAGGATTTTCTAACAAATTCTGATATTGGGTTTGCTCTAACTCAACCTGATTCCATCTCTGGACCTCAAGTGCTGGAGTTCTGGAGGAGTGGTGTTTATGATGATGGTGATGCTCAAGGGTCCCCGGGTATAATCTTTACCACAGGGGAGGATGAGCATGTTGTCACCTTGACTACAGTTCGTAAAGCATTGCAGTTACCCGAGAACAGCATCTATACAACTGCTGAGGAGGTTGTTCTTCAGAATTTCATGGTAAGTCTGGGATATGAAAAGACTCTGGCAAAGCTAGGTCAGTTAAAGAGAAATAACATTAGGAGGGAATGGAGTTTCTTCTTTGACTGCATCACAAAGGCTTTCGCAAATAAATGTTCTAATTTTGATGCCATTCCCATTCTCAGTCAACAAATCGGGTATGCTCTTGTTCATAAAAAAGATTTTGATTATGCAACTGCAATTTTAGGATTTATTGGGGATAGGATGACAGAAGATAGAAATACTGTTTATTTTGCTCGATTCTGTCAGCTTCTTTATAGTTATTGTACTGATAATAGGCCCCAAGCAGCTCATACACTAATCTTATCTTTTAGATTAGCCAAAAGAGCTTTTACTGACTTATTATCTACTGATAATAAGAAGGTTGTGTTAAGACCCCTCTTAATTCCATTATCTGTCAAACAAGCCTTAATCACCTATGATCCTGTCAAATACACTGAATTATATCCTGATGTTCAACCATCTGACTTTCCACCATCAGCACCTAACACTTCCACTCAATCACCTCAAACCTCTCAACCACAATCATCAGCACATAGAGTGCAACCTTCATCTTCCAAGCCAAAAAGGAAAAAGACTGTTTTTCAGGCTCCACAGAAGAGGAGGAAATTTGTTTTGAGGGATGAATCTGATCCTGAAGATGCTGCACAGGTTCCTGCTTCAGAACCTGTAACTACAGAAGCTGAGAAGGTGTCTTCTCAGAAAGATACTGGTATTGGGGGATCTAAGCTTCTTAAAAGGCTTAGAAGAATGACTTCTGCTGAACCTCCTAGGGTATCTCCACCTTCTAAACGAAGGAAGAAGCAAAGAGCTCATAGGCCAGTTTTAGATGATGAGGAAGCAGCTAAGGAAGGAGGTCAGGAATCTCTGATCTCAGAAGAACCAGAAATTGCTACAGAAGCTGCTATAGATACATTACTTACACCACCTGTGTCTCCTCTTCATGAACTTGTATCTACTGAAGACCCAGGACTAAGTGCTAAAATTGATGTTCAAAATTTAGTTGTACCTGAGGTTCTTTATCTTGAAGCTCCACACATCATTCAATCATCAACACAGACTCCTGATGCTACTTTTCATACTGAAATGCCTACTACATCTTCTCTGCATCCAGTTCCTGAGGATCAGACTTTAGGTGAGATTCAGGATGTAGTTGATGATCAGAACTTGGAAACTGTTCAGACAGTAGAGGATGATGCTGATGCCTCCATTACTTCTCATACTGTTATTGTATCAGAAGATGATAATTCTGTAAGTTCTGATGCTGCAAATGATGATGTTACTGGTGATGCTGCAAATGCTGATGCAGCTGGTCCCTCAGGACATGCACCTCAACAGATTGTTTCTAAAGCTGATATAGTCAAGAAGTTTGTTAGAGGAGAAGCACCAGTACCTTGGAGTGAAACTCCTGTCGGACAGGAGTGGACTAAGGAATGGAACTCAATTTCTTGTGTTCCATCTGCTAAGAATCATGTTGAGCAATTGACAAAAGCTGATGAAATGTTAATTACTGATGATTTCAGAACACAGCTTAGAGTTACTGCATTGAGTACTAAACATCTACAAGGTCTTCATTCCACAACTCATGCAGAGGTTCATAAAATTCAGGAAGAATTGCTCAGGCAAGACACAATTAAGAAAATTAAAAAGAGAACTTTCTTTCAACCTATCTTTGATAGAGTTGTTTCCATTGAGAAAACACAGGAGAAGCAACAGGCACAAATTGCTGATGTTCTGGCTAATCAAGCTTCTCAGAAAGCTAAATTGGATGAAATCCAATCTTCAGTTGAACTTCTTCTTTCTCTTTTACTTCCTGATGATGCCAAAAAGGGGGAGAAGGTAGTTAAGTCCAAATGCTCACCGACTCAAGAACTGAAGAAAGAGGATGATGTAGATGATGACCAGGGAAACTCTGATAAGAGAAGAGGTCAACAAGGAAATTCTTCTAGCAAATCAAGTTCTGATATTCTGATCAAAGGTGGAAGTCAAGATTCACAGAAGTTTATGCAAACTCTGAAGTACAAGGGGAGGCAGACTACTGTTTACTACAAAGATCCGAAGATTCAGAAATTTGATGAAGAAATTGCTAAGAGATTATTTCTGAAGCATAATCCTGGAATGGATTTGGAAACTCTCAAGGAGGAAGAAGCTGGATTTGAAGCTGAAAAGAAAAATCTAAAGACAAAAGCTTTTGTTGAAAAGAAACCTCCAAGGCTTAAGGAGAAAGGCATTGTGATCAAAGAGAAGTCAACTTCTGAGGTTTCAAAACCTATTTCGAGATCACAGGTTGATTCTAAAGATAAAGGGAAAAAGAAAGTTGATGAACCAGTGAAGTCATAGGAGATGATAATTCCTCAAGTACTGATAAAACCTGTGTGCAAACTAGTTCAAGTTACTGATGATATTCTTGTTGAAGATGAATCTGTTCAAACTCTGAAAAGAAAGAAGATTTCTGAAGAATCAAAGACAACCTCTGACAAAGCTCAAGTTGTTCAGAGTAAGGAACATCAAGCTACAGCAGGAATATTAAGTTCTGATAAGGTCAGGAAATCAACCTCTAACAGTGCTTAAGTTGATTTGGATAAGATGAAAGTAGCTGACAAAAAGAAACTCTTATGGAAACATACTCAACCATCAGATCCAAAGAAAAGTCAATTGTTATCTGATTTCATGACTGTTGGATTGAAAGCCAGAGAAGCAAGAAACAGGGCTGGACTAGGTTCTGATGAAGCAAAGATCATGACAGGAGTTGAAGTTGCTACTAAAGATCCATTTATGTTAACTGATAAACCACTTGAAGATGTTACACAGAAACATCTTGATAAGGTCATATCTGTGCAAGTGGTATTGGATACACATTATGGAAATGAAGACAAAGAAATTCTGATTCTATTTCTTGAAGATGGAAGGACATATCAGATGTCAGAATCAGATGTTTTGAATAAAACTGTGAAAGAACTACAATTCTTTCATTACCTTTTAGAGGTAAAATCTGATATTACCAGGAGAGGGTCAGAGTTTATATTGAAGACCTTTAGAGATAAAGCAAGGATTTCTAGTTCAAGATTTACAGTATTTACTCCAAGCATAGTTGAAGATGATGGGAGTGATATTCCAATGAAAAGGGATTCTGCAAAGCTTGAAATGATTTTGAAAGAGAAATGCTTGTGTTATAATGAAGATTCAACTCGTCCTAGGGTAATCAGATTGAATGATGGTTTAGAAAGAAACCATATTTCTGCAATAAGGACTGCAATCTATCAGATTGGAAGTCAGAATGAAGAGATGAAGCAAGTCAAGACTACACTCTCTCAGGTCCTGAGGTTTAAAGAAGAAATGCTGATATCAAACTTTGTCAAGAATCACTTTGGATTCAAATTGACTCAGTAAGATTGATAAAAGCTACAAGGACTGTAAGTTGTAGTTATCTAGTTAAATTCTCATGCATTTGTACTTAAATGTTTTTGACATTATCAAATATCTATTGAACTTGTATATTATGTTAATTTACAAGTTGGGGGAGATTGTTAGATATATTTGATAATGTCATGTTTTATGTGTTTCATGTTTAGTCTTACAGATCTTACTTAGAAAGGAAGATCAGTACTTAACCTGGAATCAGCATTTAATGGAGTCAGTACTTAAGATATCAGAACTTAAGTTATCAGAACTTAAGATATCAGAAGATGGATATCAGAACTTAAGTGCTGAAGGACGAACAGAAAAGGAAAGGCTGATTGAAAGGAAAGAAGATCAAGACAAACATGAGAAGAGATGTGCATGAAGAAGGAATTCTATGAAGAATAGAAGACTTGTGAAAGAAGATCTGATTGATATATTTTAGGAAGCAGAATTATATTCCATATCAATTAGAAGATCTTGTAACTGTGTACTATATAAACACAGACATAGGGTTTACACTATACGTGTTATCAATTGAGTATATTATACACATAACCCTAGCAGCTCTCCTGATATTCATTCATTCATCACTGAGAGGATACAGTTTCATATTGTAACAGAGATTATTAAGTTTAATAAGATCTGTGTTTTATTATCTGTGTTCTTTAAATCGATTTGATTGTGCTATACACTGTATTCAACCCCCTTCTATAGTGTGTGTGACCTAACAGAGATAGTCATACCGAAAGTTATACTGGTTCAGCAGATTGTCTTGCTAGTTCAACAGATTGTCATACTAGTTCAGTTTGATAGTCTTGCTAGTTAATTCAATTATCATACCGAAAGTCTTTCCAGTATAATTGAATTGTCATACCGAAAGTCTCTCCAGATCAAAGGATTATCATTCCAGTTCAAGTGATTCTGTTGAATGAAATATAAAAGAACAGAAGCAGCAGAAGACTTCATCATCCAACTCAAGAACAAAAGAAAAGCAGCCGAAGAAAAACATCTCATCTCTCTAAACTGCTAATTCAAGATCACAATTTCTAGTTATTAAAGTTAAATCCAAACCACTAGAAATCATTCTCTTGTTCTTGTGTAACTATCTAGCGGATCAAAATCCCTAGAACTTAATCTCAAATTGCGTTTAACATCTGATCTTTTTATTGCAAAAATAGAAAAAGTTCATGTCGAATTTATTCTAAATTTGTGATAATCAATTTGAGATTAATCCCTTGTAATCGATACCGTTGTTGTAACACCTTTCAAGTTTAATAATATTTTTATTTAACTTGAATTTTGTTTCAATTTTTATTCCGTATTAAATTCGATTATTCGGTAGTGTTTATATTCAACCCCCCCTAACCTCGTCTCCCCTGCCTCCAGATTCATGCCCTTCTCTCTAGGTTGTTCGTGTTTTAGTTTTATCCGTAGATCAAATTATTCCGTGGATTGGATTTCACCCGACTGTCTACAGTTCGATTGCGTGTGCTCGAGGTAGAAGTTTTGTATAAATGTATCACCATTGCTATTAAGTATTTTGATTTAAGTTCTTTTCTTTCTAAGAGGTGGAATAGAATAACCCGGTTGAAGCGTAATGATCATACGTCTGTAATGCATTGTCTATCCCATATTAGGTCCCATTCTTCTACCCTTTCCCGGAAGTTGATGACTATTCATAGCTATTACCTTGACACCAAAGAAGAGTTCGACCTAATGCTTTATTTCTATCCTCTACAAACATATTGGGACCTAACAAGGCACAATCAAGAATTTCCTTTGTGTAGCAGCCATTGGGAAAGGCCCGAGAATATCCATTCCCCACATAGCAAATGAGATTGGGGAGTTAATGGAAGTCAGCATTTCGGGAGGCTGCCTTACTGCAGGGGCATGTTTCTGACAACGATCACATTTTTTAACATATTTTTTGGATCAACCATTATTTCTGGCCAATAGAAGCTAAGCGAGTAATTTTGTGGGCTAAGGCCCTCCTCCCCAAGTGTTGGCCACATATACCCTCATGTACTTCCTCTAAAGCAAGTCGAGCCTCATTCAGCCTGAGACATCTTAAATAAGGAAAAACAAAAGACCTTTTATAAAGAATCCCATCAATCAGAGAATACCTTAAGGCTCGCACAGACAACTTTCTTGCTTCCACAGCATCACTAGGAAGCCACCCGGTTTGCAGATGAGCCTTAATAGGATCAATCCATGATGTCCCCAGCCCTATAGGGGCAACAAGCTTAACATCAATGCTTCTTGTTTTCAAAATGCGGAAGTATACGCTCCCAGAGCTCTCTTCTATTTCTGATGAGGCAAATTTGGACAAGGCATCGGCCTTAGTATTTTCCTCCCTTGGAATGTGTCACATATTTCTCCATGGTTTCATTTCTCGCTTCAAACTCTCCCCTAACCTGGGATACCACCAGCTTCGAATCCCTACATACTTTCAAGTTTTTGACTCTCAACATTCCTGCTAGGCCAAGTCCAGCTATTAGAGCTTCATACTCAGCCTCATTATTTGTGGTTGGGAAATTTAACTTCATGGCATATTCAATCAAAAATCCATCCGGGCTTTGTAAAACTAGCCCTGCTCCCCTTGAATTTGTTTTTGATGCTCCATCAAAATAGAGAACCCAGAATTCCTTGTCTTTGTTCTGCCCTCCTTCACTATACTTTATACCCTTAGGTTCAGTATCTTCATGCCCCCGACTTCTTGGTTGGGGATGGTACACTCAACCAAGAAGTCAGCCAAGGCCTAGGCTTTTATCGCCGTTCTTGGCTTATACTTTATGTCGAATTCTCCCAACTAAATAGCCCATTTAATAAGCCTTCCACTAGCTTTAGAACTTTGAATGATGTTTCTTAAAGGTTGATTCGTTAGCACTTCAATTTTATGAGCTTGGAAGTAAGGACGCAGCTTCCTTGAGGCCATCACTAGGGCCAGAGCGAACTTTTCAATAGTCGAATAATTCAACTCAGCCACATACAGAATCTTACTAACATAGTATACTAGTTTCTGGATTTTAAGTTCCTCCTTAACCAAAACGACGCTCAAAGCATTTTCTGAGACGGCTAGATACAAGTATAAAGTTTCATTCAGGACTGGTTTGGCCAACAACGGGGCTTGAAAAATAGCAAGCACTTGTCCCATGATTTGGAGATAAACCTTCCCAAAGCTGCAATCCTTCCAGTGAGTTTTTGAACATCTTTGACATACCTACACTAAAGTCGGTGATGAAAGATACCTTGGGATGTCATCCTTATGCATCTTGATCTGATTGTACCCACTGAATCCATCCATAAGCTTAGCATTTCATGACCAGCAGTAGCATCTATCAATGTATCTATCCTTGGCAACGGAAAACAATCCTTTGGGCATTCATCATTCAGATCGGTGAAATCCACGCACATCCTCCATTTTCCATTAGCCTTCTTTACCATAACAGGGTTCACTAACCATTCCGGAAATTGTATCTCTTCGATGAAACCAACCTCTAAGAACTTCTCTACTTCTTGCTTGATTGTCTCCTTCCTCTCAGGGGAAAAACTCCTTTTCTTTTAATTCACGGTCTTTCGATTCGGATCTACGTTCAATTTGTGAGTGATTAGCTTCGGGTCTATGCCAGGCATATTAGCTGCTGACCATGCAAACACATCATTATTTTCTTGTAAAAACTTCACTATCTTCCCTCTAAGGGGCTCCTCCAATGACGCCCCGATGAAAGTCACTTTCTCAGGATCTTCAGGAACCAAAGGGATCGGAATTAAGTCTTCCGCTGGCTTCCCTCTTTTCGTGTCATTCTCGCGAATATCCAGATCTTCGATCGGTAAAACCTGTCCCCGAACTCCATTAGCTCTAAGGAAGGCCACATAACAACTCCTTGCCATCTTTTGATCTCCTCTTTCTTCTCCAATCCCGTTCCGGGTGGGAAATTTCATCACTGAATGGTAAGAAGAGGGGACTTCCTTGAAAACATGTATTCCCGTTTTTCCCATGATTGCGTTATAAGTTGATCCAGCCTTTACCACCATAAAGTCCAACATCTGTGTTACTTTCCTTGGTTCCTGACCTATGGTCATAGGCAACTTAATTATCCCTTCCACGGGGCACTCAACTCCGGCGAAACCATATATTGGCATGTCCGTTGGGGTTAATTGAGAATCATTGTAACCCATCCTTATAAATATATCATTAAGTAACATGTCCACCGAGGTTCCATTGTCTACAAGGACCCTCTTTACAAGGTTGTTCCCTATTATCGGTGTTATGACCAGAGGATCGTTATGAGGAAATTTGACACCCTCTAAGTCAAAATCATCGAATGTCATCGTTACTCCTGTCCTAGCCCTCTTCGGGGTTTCCCCGACAATATGCATGACTTCTCTAGTATATGCTTTCCTCGAGTTTTTAGATGAACCAGCAGCAGTCGGTCCTCAAAAAATTATATTTATCAGTCCTCGAGGTCGGGGTTATCACCAGTCCCCTGGGTTGGGGATTTCGCCCCTAATCGTCTTGATCCCTCCTACGATCATCGAAATTTTTTCTTTCATTATTATTCTTGTCTCCTCCATCTCCAGTATACTTGCTTAGCCTTCCTTTTGAATGAGGAATTTAATTTCATCTTTCAGTTGTCTACACTCATCGGTGTCATGTCCAGCAACCTTATGAAATCTACAATATTTGCTCCTATCTAGCTTAGAAGGATCAACCTTCAAGGGTTTGGGCCAACGAATATCCCCATTTCTCTCGATTTCCATTAAGATCTGGTTTCTAGGGGCATTCAACTTAGCATATTCAGTGAACTTTTGTCCATGTCCTCCCTTCTTTGGGGTTGAATCACCGTCTTTCTCGGTTCTAGGATACTTATCCTTAGCATTATATTCAGATCAGTTTTTCGCTTCTTGCCACCAGCAGACTCGTTGTCCACCACCGTCTTCCTCATACTCTCTTCCACCTTGATATACTTCTCGGCCCTACCTTGAAGCTGTAACATGCTCTCAGGGGGGCGCTTAGCTAAGGACATCTTGAAGAATTCATCAGTTGTTCCCTGCAGCAGTGCTATCATAGCTACCTTATCATCAAGGTCTGGAACCTTCAAGGACTCCTTTGTGAAATGGTTCAGATTATCTCTCAAGGACTCCTTTGCTCCTTGCACAATACTCATGAGAGATGCTGAACTCTTCTCATATACTCTTTCACTGATGAATTGCTTGATAAAAGCTTGACTTAGATCTCTAAAGGACCCAATAGAATTCGGTGGCAAACGACTGTACCATCTTTGAGCCATTCCTGACAGGGTTTGTGGAAAGGGCCGACACTTAATAACATCGTTCATGGGCTGCAACAACAGTGCATTAGAGAATGTTCTGACATGATTAGCGGGATCCCCAGTACCATCATAATCTTTGATGGTGGGCATCTTAAAATTCCTTGAGATGTGGGCATTCATTATCTCTTCAGTGAACGGTGGAGTCAGATCATCAGGATCTCCTAGGGGCAGAAAATCACTTGGATCGGCCCTTGGGACAACAACCCTTCTTGGTATTGAACCATCCAGGTCTATGATTGGAGGAGGATCTCTCCTCCTTGGAGGAATCGGGGGTCTTGGGGTCAGGTGCGCCTCTAGATCGCGCTTCAACCTTTGGATCTCAGCTTCATGATCCCTGATCCTTTCTTGTACTTCTTGGGGCTTCGCCCCTCGGGTGCTTCTGTGTGCGGGTTAGCATCAGGCATTGGTTCTTTACCAGCACGCCTCCTTCTCGGAGCTACATCGTCATCCGAAGATTCGGAGTCTCTTTCAGTGTACGGTCCAGAGAACTCTTAGCCCTCCGGAATAGGAGCCAAGCCACGTATATAAGGGGTGTCTGCCCTTGAGCTTCACTCCGATTAGCATGTCCACTTCCTCCAACCTTGGGGTATAGGGGCATCCCATAAGGGGGATTAGTGGTCACAATAGTTGAATACTCATACCCAACAGGTTGAGGATTCACAGGTGCATGTAGCTAGTGAAATTGGGAATTCGTACCTTGATGAGCCGGGGGATTCGTTCCTTGTGGTTGAGGCTCAGTTGCTCCTGTTTGGGTTCCTCCTTGGGTGGAGGCGTAGGTTGAGTGCGGGGGTATCTCCACCACCGATAAAATTGGTTGGGTTGTCCTAGCTGGTGTTCCTTCAGGGGCGTTGTTCCTGCTCCGTGTGTTCACCATGGTTGTTGTTATGTCTTCCCACAGACGGTGCCAAATGTTATGGATAAAAACCTAGGGTGTATTTATTTTTAGAGTTCGTGATCTTCAAGGCTCGGTTTGACTGCTCTTGTGTTTCGTGACTCAATCTGCCTTAACAAGATGCCTACGTACCTTGCTGTTTGTCAAGGATCAAGTCAAAAAACGTAGTTCTGATTTGTGGGGTGAGACCCCTTATATAGGCACAGGGTGCCTTGGAATTAGGTTAGGGTTGGAAGACTTGATGGACAAGTCTTAGATTTATAGTGGACTTTGGAGTCCTAGGAAGTAGGAAATTGATTCTTTACCTTATAAGGCCTCTTAGAGGCTGATCCACAAGGACTCATATCTATTTAGATAACATCACCTTTAATTTCTGAAGAGATAAACCACATAAAACGCCTCGTTAAGATCTCGCAAGAGTAAAATCCTATGAGAAAAAAACTCAGTGGGGAAAAAAGAGTGTCCTATAAAGAATTACATTCTATACATAAACTAAGAATAATACAAGTGTCTTCTGAATTTTTTTCGGACCCTCAAAATTTGTAGTTAAATTATCTTGTATTCCGAGATCCCTGAATAAATAATTGTATTTTAACGTTTAATAAGAAAATAACCATTAAATCTCTTTACAGCATCCTGAAAATAATAACAAATAAAATGAGGAAAAAAATTAAAAATAAAAAAAAGAAATTATATATTCGATAAATTCTTAGAAAACAAATGTACATATCTTTCATGAAAAGGAATATATATATATATATATATATATATATATAAAGTCTAACAAAATAAAATATATATATAAAGTCTAACAAAATAAAATCTTTAGTTAGATCCTAAAGAAATTGGGGCTTTGAGAAAGCGGATGAGACCGCCGATGATCGGAATTAGGGATTTGACGACAGGCGGCGTGCAACGTTGATTGTAACGAGATCCGAGGGAGAGAATGGGCTTGGCATGTTTTTAGTATTATTTGTGGGATAATTGAATTATTCTTTTTATATACTTTTGAATTATATTAAATTTTCATATGTAAAGTGGAATAAATATTGTTTGAATTGTACCTATCATATTTCTATATTACAAATGTTATTTAAGTTTCTAAGACACTTTTAATGCGGATAAATTATTAATTTATACAATTGTCAACATGAATTGAAATATTTTTCATAATTTTTTAAATTTATTTTAAAAATTTAACTTTAAAGCTACGTTAACATTGTGGAATAATTTATGTAATTATTAACCAAGTATAAAAAAGGAGTATATAATAGGACACATTTAGCATAAAAACATTTAAAACTAGTGTGTTAAACGAATCATTCTAATTTAGAATTATTTCAGGGTGCTAACATATAATTTTCAAACTTAACTTCATATATAATAAGAGTAATGTGAAGATTATAATAAACACATCATTTGTAGTCGATTTTATGTAGTCTATGGAATTGTAGAAATATCAAGACCAAATAATAATGTTCTTTGTTAAATTATAATGTAACTAGAAGATAACCCGTGTAAAGCACGGGGTCAAAAGTTTTTTATTAAATTTATTTATAATAATATAATTAGCGTAATATATTGATGTTATGGTCTAACCAAAATACGGTGAAATCAGATAAATGTATCGTTAAAAAAGCAATACAAAGTTCCATATTGTTAGTGATTTTACAACTCAAATGCAAGTGCACATATCGTAACAAGTAGTATAAATAATTCGTTCCCATAGACACTAAATTTAAAAGGCTAAATATCATACACTACTTTTCTTTTAATCCAAGTCAAATTCAAAGTTGTTTGCAAGCATAAACTAACTAAAATAAGATGCTAAATTTTCAAAAGTTATAATTTAAGATTAATAAAACTAGGCATCTAACTTCATCTTGAGTTCTTCAATAAACTACTATTGTATCTCTATTTTAGTGTTTCAATTGTTAGTCTATGACATCTAACTAATCACATGGACCTTCCTTATCTCAAGTGATCCTAATTCTTCCACTAAATAGGGAACTAAAACACAGTAAAATCAAGTACCACTAAAACGTGTCAGATTGAAACAAAAATACGGTGAAGCCAGGTACCCTATCGTTAAAAAATAATATAGTGCTTTACGGGAAATAGAAGTATCGTAATCATAGATGGGAACTAATTTATTATTTTAATAAAAATAATGAAGAATTTTACGGAAAATAGATATATCGTAATTATAACATGATTCCAAAAAATTTATATTTCATTAGAAAGTAGCATGGAACTCTACATGAAATAGGAATCTAGGTGAAATCAAAATACGACATACCCGTAATAAGATGAAACTAAGAACCCTTCCAAAAGATAATTTAGAGTTTTACGGGAAATAGAATAGTAATCATAATACGGTTTGAATAATTTTAATATTATCTAAGGGTAAAAATGGGTAAAAATAATAGATTTAGAATTATAAGTCATATAGGATTAAAAGAGGTTAAAAATAATACACTTAGAGTTATAGCACGAATAAAAAAAGGGACAATTTTATTATTATCTAAGGGTGAAAATGGGTAAAAATAATAGATATCGAATTATAATTCATATAAAATTAAAAAAGGATAAAAATAATACACATAAAGTTATAGCACGAATAATAAATGGGTGAAACAAAAGGTGGGGAACCAAAAAGTGAAACTAAAGTACCAAGGTTTCGCTTATTAATAAAGGTCATTAATGTAATAAGAATCTGTTATATATATTATACAACAACAAGAGGGTTTGTTGAGAAAATTAATTCATATGACTATTATGCCCCTACTTAATATTTATATAATATTTTACATTTATTCTCACAATTAATATTTATTAGTTGACTATTAATACATATACAACCAGAGTTTTTTGTACACCATACAATTATATTAGTAAAATTCTTGATCATTTTTTTATTGATAAATATTGTATTACGTCTAAAACATATCAAAATACAAGTTGAGTATTAATCAATGTATATGATTTTCATGTAAAACATTAATAACGTTCATAATATTTTTAATATATTTCATTAATCATAATACATATTTTCTTATTTGTGTCGTGTAATTTGTATTTACTAAATAAATACAAGTAGGGGAGTCACTATACGTGTGTAAAAGGAAAAGATTAAAGTTAATCCATTAAATATTGTCAATATGTTTATAAAAAAACTAAAAATTAACATATATGAATATTGCAAAGTCGGGTAAATTTTTTGAGTTTTTGTCAAATAAACCCGAAGTAATAAAATATTTTATTATTAAAATCACTACTAATTTATAATTACCTTGCTTAATTTAAAAGGATTAGTAATTCATAATTAATGTGGTAAAAAACTGCAATCGTAATATTCAACAAAGTAGAATTTACACTACAATTAATATAAGTTTATTTTTTAAGAAAAATGTTAATTTTTTAATTCAATGTTTATGTTGATTTAATATCATTGCTAATGTCTTAATTCATTAACTAAAGTTGATCTCGACCGTGTACTTAACTTTTAATCATCTTTATTATACAAAGTTAATTATTTAAGATGTTAGATAATCGTCAATTCATAAATTAAAATTGACATAATCTATTTAGTTTTTAACAGATTGAAAAAAAACTTAAATTTAATTCATTATTCTTATTTTCAGAACATAAAAGACTTTTGTTATTTTCTTCTAGTATATATATCAACAACTCTCAAATACTCCATTAAAATTGAATCTTTTAATATTGGTAAAGATAAAGTCACATGTGTGTGTATGTATGTAAATTATTATTTATTATATTTTCGAGTAAATTATGTTGGTCTCGTTTATTTATATGCTAGATATCTTGGTCAAGTATATATCTAATTGTTATTCAGTAAATTATTCAAATAACATGTATTTATGATTATTCAAAAATTATAATTATCTAATAAATAAATTACAATTATTTATGTATCGTAGTCGTAGTAGCACTAACAATCAAACAATATCTATTTTTACTCAACAGAGCAACAGTCATGGATGTGACATAAAAATAATTTATATATCGTAAAGACTAACTACTGATATTCAGAAGTTTTTTTTCAAGAATATAAAGATAAATTTGTACTAATATCATCATTCAAATCATTTTGAAGTTTCTTTCATTTATGATTCTAATAATTCTTTTTATAGTAACTTGATAACATTGCATATTATTTTTCTAAAATTAAATATTTTCAATTTAATGATTTTTTTTAAATATTAGTTGAACTTATTGTTGGGTCCCAATGAGTTTGTAGAAGGGGGGGTTGAATACAAACAGTATCAAATAATCGAATAAAATGCGGAATAAAAAATGTGAAACAAAATTCAAGTTAAATAAAAATATTATTAAACTTGAAATGTGTTACAACAACTGTATCGATTACAAGGTATTAATCTCAAATCAATTATCACAAATCTAGAATAAATTCGACATGAACTTTTTCTATTTTTGCAATAATTAGAATCAAATGCTAAACGCGATTTGAGATTAAGTTCTAGGGATTTTGATCCGCTAGATTGATACACAAGAACAAGATAAATAATTCTAGTGGTTTGGATTTAACATTAACAAACTAGAAATTGATCTTGAATTTCTGCAGATGAAGGATGATATTTTTTCAGAGGCGGCTGCTTTCTTTTGTTCTTGTATTTTGATTGAGATGTCTTTGAATTGCTGCTTCTGCTTCTTTTATCAACAGCCGAATCAATTGAATTGGAATGACAATCCTTTAAGCTTGCAAGACTTTCGGTAGGACAATTGAATGAACTAGCAAGACAATCTGAATGAACTAGCAAGACAATCAGAATGAACTAGCAAGACAATTATTCTCCTAGAGTAACTTTCGGTATGACAATGGAAAATGGCCTAGCATGACAATCGGTATGACAATCCAGATTGTCATGCTAGTTCATTTCCATTTGTCTTGCTGATTTAAGATTTGAATTTAATCCAATTAAACTTCTGAAAATTCTTAAAATTCCTAGAATTAATTCAGAATTAATTAATCAATTAATTCAATTAATAAATAAATTATTCTTCGCAGATATAATTTATTTTCTTAATTAAATTAGATGACTTAATTAATTAATAGAGAATTAATTCTAGTCTTGAGCAGCAACCATTCTTCTGCAAATCTTCTGAAAATCACTGAAAATTATGAATCAATTCCACCACTTCAACGTTGACACTCGATGTACTGTCTGGTTCATGAGTGACTAACTTCCGTGACGTTTCTTCATGTCTTGACTTTGACACTTTGATTTTCTTCAGATTAAATCCTTGTAATAAATGATACCCTGACGAGATCTCTGTCACTTGATTAAATCCACAATCTTGACTTATATCACTGAGGCATGATCAATTTCTTGAACTTCTTCCAGTGAATTAATTCCTCAAGTCTGTAGATGAACATTATCTCTGAATCCTTTGACAGATATTACTTTGCGAGATCTCTCTGACGGTCGATCCACTATTTACTTATTACATTCTTATTTGAGTTGAGTTGAATCCTCGAATATACAAATAGGTCTATGACATATGACTTACAATCTCCCCCTATTTGTTTGTTAGACAATAACACACAAATACCTAGAGGATAACTCAACTAACAAATAAGAAAAAGATATAAACATACATGCAAAGTAAATAGTAGAAAAGTTCTGGATGACATTTAACATTTTCCAGATTCCAAGTAGATGTTCCTCTAGACTGAACATATCTTCAAGTAGTTTCATCTTCATTTGTACAACCACATTTCCTGTTGAGAAGCCCATATCTCTTGCTTCTCCCCCTATGAGAATCAACTGATTAAAGAAGATCACCTTCGTTTTACCACCTCTCCCGTACAATAGGATCCGCAGATAAAAACCAATGGTACTCCCCTAACAGCTTCTTCCCTTACTAGGAAATCACCTTGTGTTTACCACCTCTCCCGTACAATAGGATCCGTAGTTACAAACAACAATGGTGTGGTGTAGTGTACATTTTTAGGATCTTTTTCTTCCTCCATGCTATTTCTCCCCCTTAGTTGAGGAATCCTCCAAACTATTACTTAAGCTTTTATTTCCCCCTTAAAGAAGGAATGTATGCCGTCGTCTGAAGGAGTTCTCATATTTCACTTGGTTGGAAAAGAAATAACAAGTAGTTTCTTTTTCTTCCTCACTGTGAGTGTGTGATTGTGTTTTAGTGTACCTCACATGTGTTTCACTCTTCTCTCCACTCGTGTTTACACTCAATCTCACAAGTGTATCACTCCTCTCATAGCTCCAAAAATCAGCTGTACCTGCAAGGAAAATCACCTTAGCCATCCTTTAAGGAGGTCACAGGTGGTGCAATGGGAGTTCACAAATCCCCATCCTTGTTAAACTCGTCAGATAAATCTGAGTCATAATCTACAAGTTGCTAGTTTCCCTTTTAGGGTTCCAGATTTGAATTCTGGGAAGGTAAACAATGATCCAACGATTTTAGCATAAAGATCAAAGTTCCCTTCTAATGTCTGTGAAGACACTTCCTTGTGACTTATCAGGTAATATCTGAATCATTGTCAACAAGTTGCCGATCTGCACCTATGTCAGATCCACTATCCGCAGATGCATCCAGGGGATTTAAGCCTGGGGAGGTAGACACTGACCACTGACATATGGCTTTTGGATCAGTATCCTCTCCTAACACCTGTAAAGGCAATTGGTCCACTAACGAACCTTGAACAATCGAATCTGACCTTAAAATGGTCGAAACTCTTGTTTCCGTCAACTCATCCTTTGTGTGTGTAACCTCTCCTTGTGCATCAAGAATTGATTATGTTTGAAGTGGTGACACTACATCGGATACCTTGGCCGACAGGCAAAATTCAATAGACTCACCCTGTTGAGAGAATGAATCTAGTAACTGTTTTTGTGCCTTTTCAGCCATTACATCTTTTTGAGAAGATGTATGGGGGCTAGCAGTTGTCTCGGTTTAAATACTACTCATCTATGTATGAGACAGAGCTACTGGGTTGACTACAGAACCTTCCTTGTGTGGTGCACTAGGCACTATCTCCCTCACGCTCATTCATACTACATTTAGTGGTAAGAGAGTGTTGGTTGGTTCTGTTTTTGTGTTTGTCTTTACAGTCTGGGATAGACGTTGTGGGTTTTCAACCTCATGACTGTCAATGAAAGAAAGACATTGGAGACTGAACCTGTAACACAGAACATATGGTAATAGAGAGAAAATGATTTACAATAGTGATTTCAAAAGATTTTACATGAAATAAGAAATCACTAATGTAGAAAGAAGTTTGATTTTGTTTTTCAATATGAATGAGTTTTTGATAAAACATTGATCACTTAGGGTAAAGTCTAAGTAATTCTCATTCATGTCAAAAGCTTACAGATATCTGCAACATAATGTTAACAAGATATCATTGACCGATACTTGTCAAGTACTTTAGATACTAATTGTTATGTTGCATTATCAATATACCACTACACATATAAAACAATATGATTGTGCTTAGTGATAAGATAGTTATGAATATGACGACTCTACTAGTTCATATAAAATTATAACTTCTGTTAGAGTGCCATACCATGTCCTTGACGATTGCTTGAGCAGTACACTAGTTCATACCAACCTGAAGTGAGATTGTGAAGAAGAGATTGCATAGTCCAATAGATCTGCAGCTGCAAAGTCCATGAACTGTGGTGCACTGACTTCCTCTTTTGACTCACCAATCAGGAGTACACTTGTACACATCTTACTAGAGTACAATTCCAAGTGTAATGTGCAGCAGGTGTCTGATATGTCGTAATATTCTCAAGTCTCGTCACTGGTGCTATATGTTAGATACTGCTTCCTGATAATAACCTAGCACAATATACAAAATTACAATGATAACATTCCCAGCTTGTAAACAGCCATATCCCTCAGATAAACCTTTGCTGTTATCTCCAAAGGTAACCACTGGGCCAGCTTTCTCAATCCACATTTGATAGGAGGGCTCTATCTCCGGTCATATGTCTTGATGATCCACTGTCAAGAATCCACACTACCGGTTACACCTGTATACTGCCCTGCACTTCAAATGGATTAGACCTTCTTCGGAACCCAAACTTGGTTGGGCCCGGCATACTTGTAGAACTGACCTTTGTCAGACAAAACAACATTTTTAATTTTAACGATCTCAACATTCTCAATGACTGAACATTTGACCTTGTAAACAGCCTTAACAAATTTCTGTTTAAGCTTAGGCACAAATGTCTCCTTTCTAGCCTTAGAAGGACTAGCAGTCTTAGACCTATCATGCTTCTTGTTATTCACATGCTGACGAGGAGTAGTCTTATCATTAGACACATGCTTACCATTAAAATAAGCATACATCATATTAAAAGCACAAGACATACAGTTAGAAACACCACATGCTTTATGAGAGTGATTAACAGTAGGCAATTTATGCATGGTAGACATGGCATTATTGTTATCCAACTCATGTGTGTCTGAGTTAGTCTCAGTTGCTTTCACAACTTTGACTGGAACTTTCGACTCACTTGACTTGGAAACAATCTTCTCATTAGCATGATCCTCAGCACGTATTTCTTCTTGAATAACAGAAGAGGTCGCATCAAATGGTTCAGCAATTGATGCTTTATAGAGGGGTTCATCAACACCCTTAAGCACATGTGGTACTTCCCTCCCTTTAGCACATACATGAGGAGGGGAGTTTATGCCTAATTCTCCAATAGCAGCATTGTAATCATAACCTATTCCAGATGTTTGATTAACAGCTTGCTTACTGTAGAACTCTTTAGCCTTCGAACAAGAATTGAAGTAGGCTCTAACCTTAGTCTCAAGACCGGTGATCTTGTCTTTGAGAATAGTTTCGAGTTTTCTATAACAGTCAACTCTATTCTCTAGAAAAGATACCTGTTCTTTTAATTTGTCTTGATTAATGTGCACAAGTCTTAATTCATTGACCTCTTTCTCAAGGTCTGTGATCTGTAAACTTAACAGTTCATTATCACGACGTGCACAATCTAAGTTACCTCTTAGATGATAAACCATTTCAGCATCAGAAAGTTTTACCTCTATTCTTGATGATGAAGCTTTTCCATCAATAGCCATAAGAGCAAGATTTCCTTCATCTTCATCTTCACTGTCAGTATCATCCCAGCTTCTTCCCTTTGCCAGATAAGCCCTTTCAGAGTTCTTTCTTACTTGCTTTGGCTTCCTACATTCTGTGGCAAAGTGTCCCAACTCATTGCAGTTATAGCATCTAATGGTGCTTCGATCAACCATCCCTGTTTTGTACCCACCACTGCTGGTGTTAGAGGATGAAGATCCACCTTTCTGGAATTTGTTGTAGTTGGACTTGTACTTAAGCTTGGGATTCCTCTTGAATCTGACATGGGAGAATCTCTTGACAATTTGGTCCATTGATTCATCTTCCAATTGCTCCAGCTCTTCCAAGGAATAAAAATCATCACTTGATTGATTTGTAGTAGGAGGATCATATTCTGCTACTAACATATTTTCCTCAGCCTTGGAACACTGTACCATTCTCTCCAATTGTTGAGATTGCTGTTGTTGTTGACCTTCAGCTACAAGTGCAGTAGATGTGCTGACCATTCTATCCTTCCCGTAGACTTCCTTCTGTTGAATCTGCTCCAACTCATAGGTTTTTAACACTCCATAGAGCCTGTCCAAAGAAATCTCACTCAGATCTCTAGCTTCTCTAATGGCAGTGATTCTATGTTCAAGATGAGTTGGTAGTGTTAAAAGAAACTTTTTGTTGACCTCCCTGACTGAATAATACTTTCCATTGATGTTCAGGTTGTTGATCAACGCATTGTATCTCTCAAACACTTCAATAATTCCTTCTCCTGGATTTGATTTGAAATGTTCATATTCAGAGGTTAGGATTTCCAACTTGTTTTCCCTAACTTCCTCTGTGCCTTCATTAATTACCTCAATAGTTTCCCACATGTGTTTAGCATTTTTACAGTTCATCACATGTCTGTTCATCAGGGGATCAAGGGAATCAATTAATATTAATTGAAGGCTGGCATCCAAGGAGGCTTCTTCCTTCTCAGCAGGAGTAAAATCTTCAGGATCTTTTGGATAGGTTCTAGCTTTAGTAGTCACCACACCATCTATTATAACCTCCGGTTCAATAACCATCGGAGTTTTTATACCCTTCTTTAACAAGTTTGAATATTTGGGATTTGCAACTTGTAAAAATAAGAGCATCTTCTTCTTCCACATAATATAATTCTCATTATCAAATTTTGGAATTTTAACGGTTCCAACTTTATGTGAAGTCATTATGAATTTTTGAATGAATAAAAATTCAAAGAGTTGAAAAATCACAAAAGTCTAGGATCTTGATTTGTTCGTTAATCAGAAGGCTCTGATACCAATTGTTGGGTCCCAATGAGTTTGTAGAAGGGGGGGTTGAATACAAACAGTATCAAATAATCGAATAAAATGCGGAATAAAAAATCTGAAACAAAATTCAAGTTAAATAAAAATATTATTAAACTTGAAATGTGTTACAACAACTGTATCGATTACAAGGTATTAATCTCAAATCAATTATCACAAATCTAGAATAAATTCGACATGAACTTTTTCTATTTTTGCAATAATTAGAATCAAATGCTAAACGCGATTTGAGATTAAGTTCTAGGGATTTTGATCCGCTAGATTGATACACAAGAACAAGATAAATAATTCTAGTGGTTTGGATTTAACATTAACAAACTAGAAATTGATCTTGAATTTCTGCAGATGAAGGATGATATTTTTTCAGAGGCGGCTGCTTTCTTTTGTTCTTGTATTTTGATTGAGATGTCTTTGAATTGCTGCTTCTGCTTCTTTTATCAACAGCCGAATCAATTGAATTGGAATGACAATCCTTTAAGCTTGCAAGACTTTCGGTAGGACAATTGAATGAACTAGCAAGACAATCTGAATGAACTAGCAAGACAATCAGAATGAACTAGCAAGACAATTATTCTCCTAGAGTAACTTTCGGTATGACAATGGAAAATGGCCTAGCATGACAATCGGTATGACAATCCAGATTGTCATGCTAGTTCATTTCCATTTGTCTTGCTGATTTAAGATTTGAATTTAATCCAATTAAACTTCTGAAAATTCTTAAAATTCCTAGAATTAATTCAGAATTAATTAATCAATTAATTCAATTAATAAATAAATTATTCTTCGCAGATATAATTTATTTTCTTAATTAAATTAGATGACTTAATTAATTAATAGAGAATTAATTCTAGTCTTGAGCAGCAACCATTCTTCTGCAAATCTTCTGAAAATCACTGAAAATTATGAATCAATTCCACCACTTCAACGTTGACACTCGATGTACTGTCTGGTTCATGAGTGACTAACTTCCGTGACGTTTCTTCATGTCTTGACTTTGACACTTTGATTTTCTTCAGATTAAATCCTTGTAATAAATGATACCCTGACGAGATCTCTGTCACTTGATTAAATCCACAATCTTGACTTATATCACTGAGGCATGATCAATTTCTTGAACTTCTTCCAGTGAATTAATTCCTCAAGTCTGTAGATGAACATTGTCTCTGAATCCTTTGACAGATATTACTTTGCGAGATCTCTCTGACGGTCGATCCACTATTTACTTATTACATTCTTATTTGAGTTGAGTTGAATCCTCGAATATACAAATAGGTCTATGACATATGACTTACACTTATTAATCATTTCAAAATATCGACTAATATTATTTTTTATTATTTAGATAGGATAATATGGATTAAATCAAATAGTATAATACATTATAGTTTTAACCTTATTCAAATAATTCAAAATAGTTGTACAATATTATCCAACACTAAATATTTTTTTGTAAATTTATTATTGCTAATTTTAAATATTTTTTTTAAATATTGAATTCTATAATTTTTCAAGTTTTATATATATAGGCAAATGATCAAATACAAACCACATTTAGAATAAAAACTAGAAACTCATCTCAGCCACTCATTATTTTAAATCTTATAAATTCTTATCCACTATATACGTACATGTGTCTACTCATTTTTCAATTATTAGCATTCTCTATCCTCCTTCATCTTTCTAAACCTCTGCCCATTTTTTGATTGACTAAGTTCTTCGATGATCCAATCGCCGGATAATATACATCTCTCTCCCCCCAAGCTAGATCTAAACTTGTTTTCTCCATTATTACTCTCTTTACTCGCTATTCCAGATCTAAAATTATATTCTCTATCAATTTTGCCTTCTGTACCTTTTTTTTTTTTAAATAAACACATTTGTCACTGATTTTTTTAATCTCAACAACGAGAAGTGATGAATGAAGTAGGTGATTTTTATCGAAGATGATGGTATTACATATGGTGATGATAGCGATGTGGAATACATCATATGTATATACATATTTGTATAGTCGATTGTTGGAGTAGATCTAAGATGTATGATGCTATTGAAACATGTGGAAATTTAATGATGGATATACATGTATTGGTATTTAGTGATTTATTAGTGATTTTGGCCGGATAAATTAGCGAATTTAGCGAGAATCCAGTATTTCAGTAATTTGTATGATATAACATACTAATTTTAGTATAATCTTAGAAGTGTTGGTGAATTTAATGTATAAATCATTGATTTGTTGGTAAAGTTTAGTGATTTTGCGTATAATAATGACAAATCAGTGATTCAATATGGAGTAGTGGGTGATTTATTTTTGTGTGTATAATTTGTGTGTATTGTGTCGTAACTCGTGTCTATTAATAAAAAAGGACGGGGTTGAGTTTTTTATAAAAATGAAAAAGGAGAGAGTATGTATATTAATGAAAGGGATCAGAAAACGGGAAGGTGCTGGGTGTTTAACGAAAGTGGGCTAAACGGGTTTCTAGTTTTTAGATTAAGTTGGTTTCTATTGGAGTAGCCCCTATATATATATAAGTTAAGTTCTATTGAGTCCTTGTTTTTAGTTGAGTACGGGAGTCCATATATATTATGCAAGTAAAATAGTATAAAAATATTTGTAAAACGTAAAATGTATTATAATGTGAATCATGTTCTACAAATATCTTGCAAATCTCATACATTTGACAAGTTGAACATTGCAGAACATATGATTTTATAGAACATGATCAGTTTGAAGAACATACGTATTCATGTTATAGAACATGTGAATATTTAACTTGCTGAACATTAATGATATAACACCATAACACACGTTTATATCATGTAGTTTATTATTTTAGTTTTTAAATTATTAGAAACATAAAACCTGAACCATTACATTGGATTGTAATATTAAGTTAGGATTTTGGACTCTAGAACTCCACAAAAAAGGGATTTTATGTATATGATTATTTATAATAACCATATCAAATTGAATAGTATAAAATTTAGGATTTGTCTCACAAGTATTTGAATATACATATATCTTTAATTAAATAATGTAATAAATAAACTATTTTTTATGAAGAAACATCAAATGCCTTACCATTTTTCAAATAACATGTTAATGAAAATTATTAATTTTACTTTATAGTTGTAGTTTAATTTTTCTAAAGAGAATGGAAAAAATAGGACTTTAGGAGAACCTCTTTATCAATTCACCATTATTGAATAATATTTTAAACCTAATTTTTTTAAAGTGAAATATTAATAAATAAATCAATTTAGTATATCTTCGTAGTTTTAACGGAGCTTGTGACATATCATGTCAAATTTTGAATATATTTAAATATTCGATCAAGTTCCAGATGTAATAATGTAAAATCAGTCGGTTAGCAATTTTGATACATAATATCAATTGACTTGATCGTATAAAGACCTCAAAAATATTAATTTTTATTAATATAAGATATTATAAAATTTATCCTTATTGGTAAGATATTCTCATCAAACTCGTAATTTAAATTTATTAAACATAGATAGTGATGATGTATTTTCGGCGGGGTCATGTAGTCAAATTTCGAGTATTTTTTCAAAATGGGTAAAATTCTGATTTTGAAGCTAGTAATTTTGATACATATTACCAATTGACTTAATTCTATAAAGACCTCAAAGATATTAATTTTTACCAACATAGGATATCACAAAATTTTTCTTTGTTGGTTAGATTTTCTAGTCGAACTCGTAATTTAAATTAAACCTAGGTAGTGACGTGGTATTTACAGGCATGTCATTTAGTCAAATTTCGAGTATTTTTTGAAAAATGCGTCAAATTCTAATTTTGAATTCGAAATAAATCGAAATACGGTAATTATAACTTATCTAAATATGTAGTACACATATATATTATTTATATAAGTGTATCTCTTTTCAACATATAAAAAATTAATAATATGTACAGTTTATTTTTTATTAAAATATATATATTACAAATGTATGAGACATACTTTTCAAATTAAAAATTGTGTAATAAATAAGGGAATGATCCGTTTATGTAATATGCTTAAATTTATATCTCAAATTTAATTGTTCAAAACTAACTCTACAAATATTTTAATAATCATGTTTAAAGTTAAATAAATTGTCGTTATTTACGACACTCACATATTATGTGTATGATAAAAAACTTAAGTAATATTGTGGTGTAGTGGTAAGGTGATGTGCTTATGAATGTAAAGATTCGGTTTCAATTCCTCCCAACAACCTTTTTTTATATAAATTTAAAGTACAAGGGTAAATTATAAAATTAAAGTACAGGTAAATTAGTCATTTCAATGAGACTTTTTAATCTCATGAATATCATCAACATATACGTACATAGGGGAATGATCAAATACGAACTAAAATTGAAATAGAAACTAGGAACTAATTTAAGCCATTAGATCACCCCACCCAACTACTCTTCACCCTCCCACACTCAATTTCAGCTTTTCCCCTCCGTTTTTAATTTGATTTTTCCCGTAAATCGTAAGTTTTTTTTTTAAAATCAGATTTCACTGTATTTTTCTACATCTCTCAACGATCGATTTGCATACCATATGTGTTATATTTCGAAGTAATTTTTAAAAAAAATATATTTGATTTCTACTTTTTATTCTAAATTGGTTTCTATTGGAGTAGCCCCTACATACATATATACACATGTGCATATGTACTTACTTGAACCAGACTCGCAGGTCAAAAGCGAATACTCGAATTGAATATTTGACCGGGATACTAATTTTTACTCATCAATCACTTTTTTGACACACAAAATAATTCTAACCGCGTTTATAATATGAACATATAAAATAATCTCAAAAAAATAATGAATTATACATATTTTCATGTCCATGCATAATTTAATAATATTTATTTCACACTATTCTCTCAATTAATGCATCACTAGTATTTATATTTTTAAATATCACTGGAATATCAAAAAATACTTATTTTGATTTAGATTTATGCTTGAGTAATAAGTCCATATATACATATATTTTGTCAATAATAATAACGATCATAATCATAATTATAATAATATATCATCCAATAATTATACGTGAGAAACATATAAAACATAAATCTATTTCAAAGTAAATACTTTTTGATATTTTAGTGAAATTTAAAATTTTAAATATTTATATTTATAATTCACTTATTTATATTATTAATTTGATAATTAATAATATATAAGTTAGATGTCAACTGAAAAAACTATGTATCTAGCTACATATGTGCATTGAACTATTTATGTCTCTAATTAGATAAATTATATATATTATTGTCATACTTTAACTATTATATTTTTATGCTACAAATAAATTCGAATTTAGACAAAGATTAAGGAACTTTGATGTATATAAATACAATACAAACTTGTGTTAGACACTAAATGTTGTATGACTTATCAATCACATTTTTAATACAACAAATACATGAAATATTTTTAATCACATTTTTAACATACAAATAAATAGAATAATTATGAATAAATCAATATCCTATACATATTTAGAGAATGCTAGTGCATCACATTGGCTAAAGATTATGTTATGTATAAGTAATCGACCTCCAAGATATCTTGTTATTATTTTCCTTAACCGTCCAGAGTGAGTTATATACCATTCTATTTCTCAAGTGTTTTTTTTTCTTTGAAATGTATGGTAGAAAATGAACACAAACACACATATAATTTTTGGCTTATAGCCTTGCGGCCTTACACGTCACAACTTGAAAGAATGGTAGCGACCAAAGCAGATAATCTTAGTAATGTTTTTGTATCAAATGAAATCAGAAGATAATCTTAGTAATGTTTTTGTATCAAATGAAATCAGAAGAACCTAGCATGTTCAGAACTATGTATTTGTTAATATTGAACGAGAGATGTGAAAAGTTAATAAGGTGAAAAATAAATATTCAAATAACAATCAAAATAAACTTATAAGCTTACAAACTATATTTTGCAGTATCTCAAACAATCCCAAACACTTTTACAATAACCCCATAAATTTACTAAGATTACAACTACATTACATTCACATATAAATTTAGTTCTCATTGTAAAAATTTACGATTCAGTATTATTAGCCTTCATTCATTCAGTATACAAATAACATTCGCCTGTAAGTTTGTAGTTGAACACTCTGGAGTTAACTTTTAATTGAATGATAATAGACATTCACTGTGATCATAGATCAAATCCTGATGGGCCGGAAATGATCATAATTAAACATTCATCGTACTGGAAATGATTATAAACATTCACCGTACACAACACATTTTACAAATTTATCGTACAACAAATAGTAATATACAACCAAAAGCTAAAAACAATTAGAATATGAAAGAGTACGTACCACAATGCCGCAAAACAGCAATCTGCACGGTCATTTCAGATAATTATTAACCAAATATGCAGAAAAAAACATAGATGAAATGATAGGAATAATTAAATGAAAACGGAGAAAGTGATACATACATGGTGCATCAGCTGTCATAGTGGAAATGAGATCGGAGTGCCATACATTCCGATAGCTCTGCCGGAGCTGCATCTTATCTAACTGCGCTTGTGATGACGGCATTGTTAATTGGGGATCAACACAGGTAGTTTGTGAACAATAATTTTATAGATCAATGCAGGATAACAACTAATTATAATATACTCATCTGCAAAATTGGATAGTTAAACAGATGTTAAAAAATGTCTTATATCACAATTTATTCCAACTATTTATTTTTGTTTGTTTTTTTCATTTTTGTTTTGTACAATTTATTACAACTATTTTCTAATGGAATAAATTATTATTACAGAACATTACTGTAAAATGACTACATTCAAAACAAAACTTAAGAGCGGTGAGATTAGACAAACTTCCCAGGGTGGCCATTACAGATGTAGCTTTACCACTAAAATAATTCACTACAACAGATTTTTCTCCTTCGCTTTGCTTATGGCAGGATCACGGACAAGATCGTGAACCCGGCATCTCTTAACTTGCCCGTTGAATCGAAAATCATTTACCTGAAGCAAATTGTGATTAATTAGCTCATTCAGATAATCTATAACAAGATCCTCCATGACTACTCCTTCGCCTTGGGATAAAAATTCCTCTGCAATCCATAGAAGCTTCAACTCCTTTGAGCTAATCACATAGTCTTCAGGGTACCTTGCAAGGTAGAGAAAACAGTCTCTCATCTGGGGAGACAAGTCATTATAACTCAAACTCAGTATCTCTTCCATCCGGAAAGAGTCATCCTTTAAAATGTCTCCACATATGCTCCTTAACCTTTAACCAAAAATCATTGGTCCTGTTGTGCAATAGTAGGCCGCTCAGTATCACAATTTCAAGTGGTAAACCTCGACGTTTACCAGCCATCTCCCTTCCTAATTTTTTCAAATTTGGGGTTGTTGGTTCTGCTCTCTTACAGAACAATTGCCAGCTCTCATCTTCCGTTAGAAAACGGAGTTTATGGACAAAACACTTGTCATCTGCCATCTCTGCAACTCTTTTGTTCATTGTAGTTAATCTTGAGTCTTGACTATGTTTCTTAAACTAAACAGGGATATTGCAAATAATTTAAAAAATGACATCATAGAACCCAGGAGTGTAGGCGTTCCGCTATTTGTACAGGAATCTTCTTCAGTTTTGGACAATAATCTATTTGAAATTGTTTGAGAGAAGGGAAAGCTCCGTCCCCAACTTCCAATTCTTCCAGATTGAGGAATCGATCTAATCTTAAAATTTGAAGACTGGGAAACCCATTCTCACTGCATACCATTTTGTTTAAATACCCATCAAAAGCCAACTGAAGAGCGGTGAGATTCGACAAATTTCCCAGAGTGGGCATTGGATCTTCTGTAAACTTACTGTAACTTAGACTTAAATCCGTAACTGAATTGGACAGATGACGTAGTTCCGATTGATCTTTTAGAATACCCCATAATTCAACGCTCCTGAGACGATTGCAAGACGAGAATGATTTCAGTGTTGGAATGACACCACATCTAGAGCCCCACAGGTAGACTGTTACGAGACTTGCTAAATTGGCTACCGTATAACTGTATCCTTCTTCTTCTTCTTCTTCTTCTTCTTCTTTTTCTTCTTCATCAGATATACAGAGTGACCGGAGAGTTTGTAACTTTGTTAGGTGGTTACCTAGATTCAAACTTCCACTAGTTCCAATGTCTAGATGCCTCAACTCATGAAGCTCACATATCTCCGTAGGAACTGTGTAGTATGTACCCCACGGACCCAACAAAGTTTGTAGCTTTTTAAGCTTGCCGATACCTGGTGGAATATCTATAGCTATTTTAGAATTCTCCTCACGACCAATTAAGCCCAAATAGTTTAAGTGAACTAAATCTCCTATTTCTTCAGGTATCCTCTTAGAGCGCACACTTTCCATATCTAGGACTTTAAGATTTTTGAATCTCGAACACGCCAACTTCATTTCTTTTAATTCAATTTTAGCACCAAAATACCTTACTAGTGTCAATGAACGCAAACGTAAAGCATCAAATCTACGCTCAACTAGTTTCAAGTACTCACCTATTTCATTGTAAATGACATGACGGGGTTGTCCTTCTAACAAATGGATGAGTACTTCTGGATGGTGTTTACCTGAGTCCAAAACGACCAACAACTTGTGCTCCTTTGCTTTTTTTATGGCAAGATCACGCACAAGATCATGGACCCGGCAACTCTCAACTTGTTCGTTCCATCGCAAGTCATTAACCTGAAGCAAATTGCGATTAATTAGCTCCTTCAAACAATCTTCAGCCAAATCCTCCATGATTACTCCTCCACCTTCCTCGGCTTCTGAGATGAATTCCTCTGCAATCCATAGAAGCTTCAACTTCTTTGAGTCAATCTTATGGTCTTCCGGGTACCTTGCAAGGTAGAGAAAACAGTCTTTCATTTGGGGAGACAAGTCAAAATAACTCAAGCTCAGTATCTCTTCAATCTGGAAAGAGTCATCCTTCAAGTGTCTCCACATATGCTCCTTCACCTTTAACCAAAAATCATTGGTCATGTTGTGCAATAATAGGCTGCTCAGTATCACAATTGCAAGCGGTAAACCTCGACATTTACCAACCATCTCCTTTCCTAATTTCTCCATATTTTGAGTTAATGGTTCTGCTCTCTTACAGAATAATTCCCAGCTCTCATCTTCTGTTAGAAAACGGAGTTGATGGACAAAACATTTGTCATCTGCCATCTCTGCAACTTTTTTGTTGCGGGTGGTTATGATGATTCTACTACCATTTTTCTGGTCTGGAAACGCATCTTTTATCTGGATCCATGCCTTGATGTCCCATATATCATCAATCAACGCCAAGTAGCAGCCTCGAACTTCAAGTAAGTTTGGCAAATACTGCAGCAAATCATACTCATCCATGGTTGACAACTTTTGTTCGTGCTCAAGTCCCATAAAAGACTTTATTATTCTCTTTAGAACATCTTTTATGTTATAATCGTTGGACACACAAACCTTAGCACGAGTGTCAAACTGTCTCAACTCGCTAGAGTTGTACAACTTGGTGGCAAGTGAAGTTTTGCCCAAGCCCCCCATGCCGTGAATTGAAATGACTTTGATGGAGTGATCCTCGCTATCAAGTTCAGCCATCAAAGTCTTAAATTCGTCCTCGAAGCCAACCACTTCCACCTGGTTATTAATGGCAGTTATTCTCAACAATGTTCTCTCTTTCTGCTGCTTGTTTGGAGTGGCTAAGATGTTGTCAATACGGTACTCATTTCGCCTATCCTTGATCACAACGATCCTTTTCTTGAGTGACTCAATCTCCTTGCCAATATCAGAAAGCATAACTTCTTTTTTGCACATGCAAACACAGGCCCGAACACGATCCGAGATACCTTTTTTGGTAGCTGCATGTTCTTGGAGAACATTGAAATCGCTGAGGATGGTTAACGCATCACTAGAAACATCTCTGATGTCGTTCACCCATTTTCGGATTAGCTCTTCCTGCCTTAATTCTGCATCTCTTACTACAGCTTGGAGGTACACCAATTCTTCTTTGAGCCATATAACATTATCTTTCACTTCTACTAGAATGTTAACCTCTTTTGCAATAAAATCACCAAGCTTTTCGATAGCAAAAGATACGATTGCATCAACCATTCTTTTTTTTTTATCAAGCTTAATGATAAGATGGTAATAGAATGAACAACAACAAGAACTATACTAAGCTTTTTAAGCTCAAGGAAATTGAAGATTTATGATCTGTATATATGGTCTATATTTTTTTGTAGCTAGTAGGTACATTACTCAAAAGCATATGTATGGTGTCCCTGTACAGTTGCTTTCACAACTGGAGTGCTGTCGTTTTGTGAATAATTACTAATTTATCACAAGTCTTTGCAGCTGTCTAGAAGAAAAGGGGCCATGGCAGCTGCGTTTGTTGAATTTTGCTGGTCAGTACTAATCCTGTGATCCGAATCAATTTGTGTGCCCGATGTTGATTAGCAGCTTGTCGTGTTCACGATAAAAATAGAGCTTCAGTAATCTCCATTTTCTTTTCCTGGCTAAAATTAGCTTCTTCTTCCTTTGACAAAAACGAAAATTTCAAATTAAAAATAAATTTAAACAAAATCAAGAACTGTAAACCTTTCCGATTAACGAACTAAAAGTAAATCACATTTAAGAAGTAAAGTTATGGAATCCATAAACTCTCAAGTTGTATGGGAACCTTCTCCAGTTTTACACAATCAACTGATTTATATTGTTTGAGAGAAGGGAAAGCTCGGTCCCCAACTTCCAATTCTTCGAGATTATAGAACATCTCCAATCTTAAAATCTGAAGACTTGGAAACGCATTATGACTGCATACCATTGCGTTTCCCCTGTACACATCAACCAACTCAAGAGCAGTGAGATTCGACAAACTTCCTAGAGTGGGCATCGGATCTTCTGTGAACTTACTATAGCAAAGACGTAAATCCATTAGCAGAATAACTCATATCTCATGCAGCTCACATATCTCTTTAGGAACCGTGTAGTGTCTACTGCGCAGACCCTGCAAAGTTTGTAGCTTTTTCAGCTTCCCTATACTTGACGGAATATTTATAGGTATTCTAGAATACTTCTCACGTCCGATTAAGCCCAAGTACTTTAAGTGAACTAAATCTCCTATTTCTTCCGGTATCATCTCTAAATCTAGACTTCTCATATCGAGCACTTTGAGATTTTTGAATCTGGTGCACACCAACTTCATTTCTTTAAACTCTAATTTACCACTAAAATTATTTACCACTGCCAATGAGCTCAAATTTGAAGCGTCAAATATATGCTTAGCTAAATTCAAGTACTCGCCTATTTCACTATAAATGATGTGACGCGGTTGTCCTTCAAACAAATGGAGGAGATCGGGATGGTGTTTACCTGAATCAAAAACGGCCAACGACTTGTACTCCTTTGCTTTATTTATGGCAAAATCACGTCCAAGATCGTGGATCCGGCAGGCCTCAACTTGTCTGTTTAATCGCAAATCATTAACCTGAAGCAAATTACGATTACTCAGCTCATTCAGATAATCTTCAGCTAGATCCTCCATGGCTTCACCTCCCTCAGCTTCTGATATGAATTCCTCTGCAATCCAAAGAAGCTTTAACTCGTCGGACTCAATCACATGGTCTTCCGGGTACCTTGCAAGGTAGAGAAAACAGTCTCTCATTTGAGGAGACAAGTCATTAAAACTCAAACTCAGTATTTCTTCAATCTGGAAAGAGCCAACATCCTTCAAGTGTCTCCACATATGATTCTTCACCTTTGACCAATAATCGTAGGTTCTGTTGTGCAATAATAGGCCGCTCAGTATCACAATTGCAAGTGGTAAACCTCGACATTTACCAACCATCTCCCTTCCTAATTTTTTCAAATTTGGGGTTGTTGGTTCTGCTTTCTTACAGAACAATTGCCAGCTTTCATCATCATTTAGAAAACGGAGTTGATGTACAAAACATTTGTCATCAACCATCTTTGCAATTGTTTTGTTGCGCGTGGTGATGATTATTTTACTACCGTTCTTCTGGTTTGGGAATGAAATTTTAATTTGATCCCAAACCTGTATATCCCATATATCATCAATCAACGCCAAATAGCGGCCTCGATCTTGAAGCAACTTTGGCAAATACTGCAGCAAATCATGCTCATCCATGGTTGACATATATTGTCCATGCTCAGGTCCCAGAAAAGACTTTACTATCCTCTTCAGAATATCGTTAATGTTATATTCATGGGAGACACATACCTTAACACGAGATTCAAAATGTCTCAACTCGCTAGAGTTGTACAACTTGGTGGCCAGTGAAGTCTTGCCCAAGCCCCACATTCCGTGAATTGAAATGAGTTTGAGAGCGAGATCCTCGCTTTCAAGTTCAGCCATCAAAGTTTTAATATCATCCTCGAAACCAACCACATCCACCTGGTTATTTATGGCGGTTGTTCTTAATAATGTTCTCCGTTTCTGCTTCACGTTTGGAGAGGCTAAGATGTTGTCAATGCCATACTCAATTCGCCTGTTCTTGATCACAACAATCCTTTCTTTGAGCAACTCGATATTCTTGCCAATATCAGAAAGCACAACTTCTTTTCTGCACACGCAAACCCAGGCCCGAACACGATCCAAGATACTGTGTTTTGGAGCTGCATGTTCTTGTCGGACGGCATTGAAATCGCTCAGGATAGTTACCGCTAGGGCTGAGTATTCGGTTATTCGGTAACCGAACCGAAATATAATTCGGTTACCGAATACCGAATAAGGGTAAAAATCAGAACCAAACAGTGTGCACATGTAGTCTTGTTAATTTCGAAGTCATTCAGATGTAGCCTAGTAATTAACCCTTTATTCTAGTATATGATTCGTTCCATAACAACTAATGTGGTGTCCTTTTGTGGATAATTTTATGCTTTAATAAAAGTATAAAATTCATTTTCACAACAAATGTGGTGTCTTTTGTCAGATTAATATATGCTTGCATCAAGATCAACTGAGTGTTCGTCAGATCAAGATGACTATTGTTGCATATTCTCTTTTCTTTCCACTGTTTGGACAAATATATATTATTATTAAATAATTTCATTAATCAATAGTTTACTTTATTACTGTTTGATCGGTTGTTGTGTACATAAATCCTCTTCTATTATAATCGAGATCAAGTTGCTGTTGTATAATAATTAAATGAGTAAATTGCATATTGGTCACCAGATTAATAAAAATTTTGCACTTTGTTGACCGATGTTGCAGATATGATGTTACACTATAATGGCTCAAGTTTAAATTTTTACGCAATTAAATTACTTTCGTCAACTTCTGTTTGTTAAATAAAAGTATCGTTAATGAGTAATAATTAAACACAAGAGTACTATAGTCTTTTCCACCTTTAATGAGTTTCTCTAATCTATTTTTTATTTTATTTTTATTACTCATCAAAATAAATAATAACACTAATATATGTCTCCGTTTCTTGGGTCATCTTCTTCCTTTTCGCCACTACCCCCGACGCAGTCGTTCACCGCCACTGTCTGGCCGTTAGCCGGCCACATTCCGGTGAACTCCTTTCACCGATTTATTCCCTAACTAGTTGGTAACCCGTGCGAAGCACGGGCTCGAAATCAAAAATAATAGTATCACATTATTAATTGCATAAAACTGAAATTCATAATCCGTGCAAAATACAGATCTAAATATAATATATAAAATGCTGTTAAAATATGTAGCTAAAAATTTGAAGTTAAGTGTAACTCTAAAATTTCAACCTATAGTATGCATGCATCTAATTATTTACTTATATAAATCCGACATGTTAACTTACTAATACAATTATTTTAAAATAAACCGACGCTCGGATGTTCAACAACAAATAAAAATTGAAGGGAAAAAAAATTTACAGAGAGTAAAAGTTATTTTTTGTCGGTTGAGATTTTATTACATAAAATTTTAAAAATAATTGTATAATTTTCTAGTGAGTACCAAGATTTAGGACCTAAACATGATTTCCTTATTAATATAGATAGTTGATAACCCGTGCGACACATGGGCCCAAGACTAAAAATATCGAATTAATATTTATAGAGAATTATTCATAATCCGTGCAAAACACGAATTAAAATTAATATATTAATATCAATATTAAATTGGTATTTGTAAAAAATAGTTATGTGGTTAAAAAGAATCGAATCAGTTATGAAATTTTTCACTATAATTCTAATTTTGCATTGTTTTACTTGATTTAGAAATTTAATATATTAGTTTTATTTTTGTGAAACGAATTATATCTCTATCTTATGAACCAAGTATTTGTTCTTTAGATAATTTAATAGTAATTAATATAATTTGATAATTATCTTATAATTAGCTTTTGCAATATAGTTTATTTAATATTACTTAGTTATCGATAAAAATTACGATTGGATGAACAATAACTAAAAAGAAAATAAAATTTACAAAGAATATAAGTCGTTTTGTGTTATAAACAAATTTATTGACATTAGAAGTCGACTTATATCAGCTAAATATCAAATTTGGTACTTTGGTACTTTTAGCACCAAATTATATATTATTTTCCCCCTCAAATCAAATTACAGCCAACTCTCTCTCTCTCCATCACCTCTTCCTTCTCCCCCTTCATTTTCCCTCATCGGCAGCTGCTACACCTCACCACCATCGCTTACGATGCCGCTGCAGTGGTTAGTTCAACACTTCGACCCTTTTTTAATCACCCAATATTCCTCGTATATTTAATATATATATATATATATATATATATATATATATATATATATATTGGGCTACTCTAATATAAACCAATTTAAATTAGAAAACTGTTAAACCAAATATTTTTTTAAAAAAAACTAATTCGAAATTTAATATCATATATGATATGCAAATCGATCGTTGAGAGATCGAGAAAAATATAATGAAATCGGATTTTAAAAAAAACTTACGGTTTGACGGGAAAAATTAAATAAAAACGGAAGGGAAAAACTGAAATTGGGTGTGGGAGAGTGCAGAGTAATTGGGTGGGGTGATTTAGGGGGACCATTAGATTAGATAGATCTAATGGATTAGATTAGTTCCTAATTTCTATTTTAATTTGAGTTTGTATTTGATTATTCTCATATATATATATATATATATATATGTATATAGGCAAATGATCAAATAGAAACTAAACTTAAAATAAAAACTAAAAACCTACTATTAGCCATTAGATCCATCTAATCTAATGGCTCCCCTAAAATCACCACCCACTTAATCTCCACCATCCCGCACACAATCTCAGTTTTTCCCCTTTGTTTTTAATTTGATTTTTCTCGTTAAACGATAAGTTTTTTTTAAATCCGACTTAACTGTATTTTTCTCCATATCGTATTTTTCTCCATCTCTCAACGATCAATTTGCATACTATATGTGTTATATTTCGAATTAATTTTTAAAAAAAATTATTTGGTTTCGAATTTTTATTCTAAAATTAGTTTGTATTAGAGTAGCCCCTTATATATGTATATATTATTAGATAGTTTCATTAATAAATAGTTTACTTGTAATGATATTTTATTTTGTTAGTGTTTTGTTGGTTGTTGCGTATATAAACCCTTTCTATTATAATCAAGACCAAGTTGTATCATAATAAAACATAATAAAACGAGTAAACTACACGTTGGTGACCACACGAATAAAATTTTTGCACTTTGCTGGCCGGTGTTGCAGTTATTGCAGTACAGGGATGCACAAAAAGTCTGGGCCCGAAAATCTGGCCCGACCCGATCCGGTCAAAGCCCGGTCAAGCCCGGCCCGGTCAAAGCCCGGCCCGGTCCCGGCCCGGGTTTCGGGCCTCGACGGGCCCTATATTTTTAGGCAAAGCCCGGCCCGGCCCGGTTAAAAGCCCGGGCTTCGGCCCGGCCCGGCCCGATTAAAAGCCTGAAAAAACCCGGTTATAATTTGATTATTCTAATATATTTTCTTATATATTTATAAATTCACATTTACTATACATATAAATAATACTTTAAACACATATATATTTACATATTTGTGATTAATAATATTATTTATATACTTCGTTGCATAAATAATGAAATAAGATATAATAAGTACACTATATATATTTGGATATCATTGTCATTGTTGTGGATAAAAAACTAAGGTTATTACTTGCTGTATTTAATACTAAGATTCGGGAGCTCAAGGCCTTTAATGGCTGCTCTCGTGTTTCGTGACTCAATCTGCCTTTACGAGATGCATACGTATCTCTGTGAATTAGAGAATCAAGCCAAAAAATGTAGTTCTGATTGGTGGGGGTGAGACCCCTTATATAGATGTTGGGAGTCCTTGAATTGGACTTGGTATAGGAGACTTGGTGGGCAAGTCTCATAATTAGAATGGACTTTGGAGTCCTAGGTAGTAGAAAACTGATTCCTTATCCTTTTAGGTCCCCTTGAAGCTAATCTCCAAGGATTTATATCCTTATCGGGACTCTTTTCAACATCTGATTTGTCCCTTATTAATTAATTATGAAATTAATTAATAATCAGGGCTTTTGGGCCTTTTTTATTCCATCAGGCCTGATCTGGTCCATCAGGCTTAACCTTTCTGGTCTGAGTATCATATATCTTTTTATTGGGCCTAGCAGCCCACAGTTTGTACAATTAATGCAGTATTTAATTATACAATCATAATTTATTTATCCCTATCATTTGCCCCCCAACTTTTGGGAAACATTGATTAGGTTTCGCAGAAGTTAAGTCTATTTGTTCCCTTACAGGGTTTCGTTTTTCCGTAAAGTGTGGAGCGACCTACACATTTACAATGAATTTTTCCTTTTATTCAGGAATTATCTTAATTTCCAGGAATTTTTCCCTTATTTCCGGGATTTTTCCCTTATTTTCTGGATTTTTCCCTAATTTTCTGGGATTTTCCCTAATTTTCTGGAATTTTTCCCTAATTTTCTGGGATTTTCCCTAATTTTCTGGGATTTTTCCCTAATTTTCTGGGATTTTCCCTAATTTTCTGGGATTTTTCCCTAATTTTCTGGGATTTTCCCTAATTTTCTGGGATTTTCCCTAATTTTCTGGGATTTTCTGGGATTTTTCCTTATTTTCTGGAATTTTCCCTATTTTCTGGATTCTTCAAATTTCCAGCCCTTTTTTCGACCAGGATCCTAGTCGAAATTTCGACCTGGATCCTAGTCGAAAATAGGGGCCAGCCTTGTCATCCTGGTCGAAGGAATTCGACTAGGATCCACGACCTGGAATTCGACCAGGATCCTAGTCGAAATTTCGACCTGGATCTAGGACCTGGAATTCGACCAGGATCTAGGTCGAAAATTCCACCCCTTTTTTTTTTTTTTAGCTTCTTGTCATGAGCCTATCGACTAGGATTTCGACTAGGATTCTAGTCGATATTTCGACCTGAATCCTGTTCGAAAATTCCTTGATTTTCTTGTTTCCTGGTCGAAGGATTTCGACTAGGATCCACGACCTGGAATTCGACCAGGATCCTAGTCGAACTTCGACCTGGGTTTTTAATCCCCATTTTTTGAAAGATGCTTGGTTTATTCGACCTCATTCCTGGTCGAAGCTTCGACCTCAATTCAGTCCCATTATTCCAGCTATTTTCGGGTGTCTGCTCGAAAGATTTCGGGCAGGATTCACGACCTGGAATTCGACCTGGATTCTGGTCTTTTTTAACCGTTATTTTCGGGTGTCTGCTCGAAAGATTTCGGGCAGGATTCACGACCTGGATTTCGACCTGGATTCTGGTCTTTTTTACCCGTTATTTTCGGGTGTCTGCTCGAAAGATTTCGGGCAGGATTCACGACCTGGATTTCGACCTGGTTCCTGGTCTTTCACTAGCCTTCTTTATTTAGCTTTAATTTAGGGTATTGTATTTTCCAAATCCTAATTGGATTTGGGCCTGGCCTTTTTGTTGGGCCCTATAAAATTTTACTGAGCTTCTATTATTGGGCTTTTCAAATCTCATTGGGCCTCTTTTATTGGGCCTTTTCAAATCTTATTGGGCCTCTTTTATTGGGCTTTATCAAATATTGTTGGGCCTCTTTATTGGGCTTTGTCAAATATTACTGGGCTTAACACACCCTGTTTAGAATGCCCTAGAATTCCTAGGTATATTCTGGAATATTCTTTTTTCTGGGCCTCTTCTTATGGGCCTTTGTTCTTAATGGGCTTTTCGTCCCTTCAACTTCTTTTTCCTCCTATATAAAGGAATGAGGAAAGGCTATTACTCCTCACTTTCTCATTTCTTAGTTTTCTTCTTTATCCTCCTGCTAAGATTCTCAGAGCAATAACAGCAAGTCGGAGCTCAAAGCCTTTTTCAGGAGTGCTTCTTTAGGTAAGATTCCTCCCTTTGCTTTTCGTGTCTATTTTTCCATTGTGTGCCATTTTAAGATAGCCTATTTACGTGCCTCATACTTTTTTCAGATGGCTGACAAAAGAATGACTCGTTTGGCCAAGATGAACGTGGCTAGAAAGTCCAATGATTTTCCTATTCGATCGAGGTATACTTCCTTAATCGACATGATCAACACTCGAGGGGACGAGTATCCGTCTGATGCGCATCTGGACGCGCACGATCATATCAGTGCTTTACGGGATCCCAAGGAGCTGGAAAAGTTGAGCAGCTGCTTCAAAATCAAGGAGCCTTTTAAGCTGGTTCTTGCGGGTCCGGCCGACAGGGCCTGTCAGTGGAAGAAGGACGCGTTATGCGTCTATAGGGATACTCTGAGGGCAGGTATTAGACTCCCTTTTCATCCATTCATTCCTTTGCTACTGGCTGATGTGGGCATCAGCCCTTGCCAACTTCCCCCTAATTCCTGGAGGTTGATTCTGTGCTATCTGTCGCAATGCGCCAAGCACAACGTCCCCACATCTGTTGCTGTCTTCAGGAAGATTTTTCAGTTCAAAAACAGCCCTGATAAAAGTCCGGGTTGGGTTTCTATCAACCAGCGCCCCACTATCCCCCATATCGTGAATGGGAAGTCCATCCCTGACAACAACTTGGGGTGGAAGAAAGATTTTTTGTTTGTTATTTGGGAAGGTGGAGATTGGGGCTCCCTGTTTCGATCATCCTTTGGGCTGGCCGTAGACGGGAGCCCGAATGACATAACTTTGTCTGAGGAGGAGGCTAGAGGTTTCAACCTCCTTACGCAAGACAACGACACTTCCCATTGTTGGGACCTTATCCGGGAGACCGTCCTGGTAGAACGCGGCCTTTCGCCCGTTAATAAGAAAAGTAAGTTCCCTTTCTTATCTCCTTTATTTCCTGCACTTTTATTTCATTGATTTTCAACTGACTTTGTTTGTTGCAGTGGCTGAGAAGATTGAGGAGGCTACCAAGCCGAAGGACCTGGAGACAACCAGGATGAAGAGGGCCGGGAAGATCTTTAAGGACCCTCGACTGGGTGACCGCTTCCCGGAGTTCCTTCTTCAGGCAACGGAGCCAGATGAGGAAGGCCCCAGCCAAGTTCTGCGCACCAAGCAGAGGCCAGGTGCCTATTTTCAACCTGCTTGGGGGATCCGGGGCAAGGACTCAATTGTGGGCAGCACGGCCCTGTCCAAGGAATGGTCTAAGCATTCCATTTCCCCGGTGGATTATCAAGATTTTGTCCTTCAACAGGACTTGGAGGGGAATGAGCTGTTTGGAGCCCAAGCTCTGGCGACGGTACGTACTTTACTTATGCTTTTTACAATTCTCTTTTCTTTCTTTTCTAAACCTTTGCTGTTTTCTCTTGCAGGCTAACGCCCATTTTCAAGGGGCAATTCACCAAGCCAAGGCTTGGAAGGTTGGCCTGGAAGATGCCAACAAGAAGTTGGAGGAGGCCAATAAAAAAATTGAGGCCCTTGAAGCTCAATTGGCCTCTTCCACTTCTGACCTGGAGACGGCCCGGGCTGAAAATGTCATCTTGAAGGCGCAGAAGGAAAAAGCCTTTGATGGCTGGATGGACACTCAAGAATTCAAAGACTGGATGGTGGAGCATGACGCCCTTCTTCATCCTGTTAGCTATAAGGAAGGCTGGGACGCTGCTGTGGAGGCCATCCAGGATGAGTTTCCCGAGGTCCTTGAGCAGTCGCCCTTTCCTTGCCCAGTGCGGGTTCCAGAGCTTGGAGGTGTTACTGAAAAGCTTGCTGGCATGATCAAGGATGGAGAGGAGGAAGATTCCTCCGAGGAGGAATTCGAGCCTGTCGCTAAGAAGGCCAGGGTGGAAGAATCTCCCAAAGCAGCGCCTCAACAGCCATCATCTCCTGCTGAGGGAACTTCTACAGGGACTTCGGAGGGGACGACCGAGACGTCCGAAGAAACGACTGAAACTTCCGAAGAGACTTCGGATAGTGGTTCTGAGGAATCTCAGCCTTCCAAGGCCTAGCTTTTTGTATATCTTCTTTTTGAACTTTATTTATATCAGAACTTGTTACCCTTCGGGGTTATGTTTTATACGTTGCTTTTCTTGCCTTTTTCTGTTTTAACTTTACAATCTTAATATGCATTTGAACCTTAAACATCCTTGGATTGAAATAATTTCAAGCTCTTTAACATGAAGTCTGGTTTTTCAAAACCTTACACAGCATGGGTTCGACCCTAATCAATAATAACTAGACATTGTAAATTCTACTAGAATATAAAATTCTACGCAAGCAAAGCTTCCAGGTGCTTTTAAACCTATTTGTCACAATGACAAGTGAGAATCGTACTTAGCCTATCTTACACGTAGTAAACCTTCAGGTTTTGTGCATGCCAGGTCCTCGGGACTTCAAAACCATCCATAGTTTCCAGCTTGTAGGTTCCTCTACCCTGAACGCTCTTGACTCTGTACGGCCCTTCCCAATTTGGGGCGAGCTTTCCTTTCTGTCCAACACCAGAAGCCTCTATTTTTCTTAAAACTAGATCACCTTGTTTAAAAAACCTCTCTTTAACCCTTAAGTTGTAGTAGAATGAAGCTTTTTTCTGATATTCTACTATCTTTGCATGTGCTTTATCTCGCACTTCATCGATTAAATCCAGGGCTAACTTCTGCCCTTCTTAATTTTCTTTTTCATCAAAAGCCTGAATCCTTGGAGAGGAATGTGATATCTCCACGGGAACTACTGCTTCTGCCCCATATGCCAACATGAAAGGAGTTGCATCTGTCGTGACTCTACAGGTAGTCCTATAGGCCCATAATATGGGAAGTATCTCATCCACCCAATTATTTCTTGACTTTTCGATCCTCTTCTTTAGTCCATCCAGGATTATCCGATTTGCTACCTCCGCTTGCCCATTGGCTTGCGGGTGAGCCACAGAGGTGAACCGTAACTCAATTTCATTTTCTTCGCAATACTTTTTGAATTCCTCGTTGTTGAATTGTGTTCCATTGTCAGTGACGAGGATACGGGGAATTCCATATCGGCACATAATGTTTTCCCACAGGAATTGTGCAACCTGCTTAGTTGTGATTTTGGCCAAAGGTTTGGCTTCGATCCACTTGGTGAAATAATCAATGGCTACAATCAGAAACTTCCTTTGTGCTGTGGCCATAGGAAAAGGCCCTAGAATATCCATCCCCCACATAGCAAAGGGAATAGGTGAGTTGATAGAGGTCAGCATCTCGGGGGGTTGTCTGGCGACTAGTGCATGCTTCTGACAGCGATCACACTTCTTTACATATTCTTTGGCATCAGCCATCATTTCTGGCCAATAGAAGCCTAAACGGGTTATCTTATGAGCCAAGGCCCTGCCCCCCAAGTGTTGCCCACAAATACCTCCATGCACTTCCTCAAGAGCTAAGCGTGCCTCATCGGGCCTAAGACACCTCAAGTAAGGAACCACGAAAGATCTTTTATATAGAATCCCATCTATCAAAGAGTACCTTAGTGCTCGAACAGTTAACTTCCGTGCCTCAATTGCATCGCTTGGCAACCAACCGGTCTGAATGTGAGCCTTGATGGGATCAATCCATGACGTCCCCAAGCCTACGGGAGCCACAAGCTTAACATCTATGCTTCGTGTCTTCAAAACACGGAAGTACACACTTCCTGAACTTTCTTCAATGTCAGATGAAGCAAACTTTGATAGCGCATCTGCTTTAGTATTTTCTTCCCTTGGAATGTGTTCAACATGGCATTCATTAAATTGGGTCATCACAGCCCTTACTAGGCGAACATACTTAGCCATCGTATCATCCCTTGCCTCAAATTCTCCCTTTACCTGGGATATGATCAACTTCGAGTCTCCATGGACCTTTAAGTTTTTGACTCTAAGTGTCCCAGCTAGACCAAGGCCAGCAATCAGGGCTTCATACTCTGCCTCATTGTTTGTGGTTGGGAAGTCTAGCTTCATGGTATATTCAATTAAGAATCCATCAGGGCTTTGCAAAACCAACCCTGCTCCACTGGAATTTATTTTTGATGCTCCATCAAAATAGAGAACCCAATATTCTTTCTCCTTGTCCCCATTGTCGACTCCCTTGTCTTGAGGTATGGTATCTTCCTGCCCCCCGACTTCTTGGTTGGGTATGGTACATTCCACCACGAAGTCAGCTAGTGCCTGGGCTTTTATGGCCGTACGTGGCTTATACTTGAGATCGAACTCTCCCAACTCTATTGCCCACTTAATCAGTCTCCCACTTGCCTTGGGACTGTGAATGATATTTCTCAGTGGCTGATTTGTTAGCACTTCAATTTGGTGAGCTTGAAAATAAGGACGCAGCTTTCTTGAAGCCATTACCAAGGCTAAAGCGAATTTCTCAATGGCTGAATAATTCAACTCAGCACCATGCAAAATTTTGCTGACATAGTATACGAGTTTCTAGACTTTCAGTTCCTCCTTAACCAACACGGCGCTCAAGGCGCTCTCTGAAACAGCCAAGTACAAGAATAAAACTTCATTCAGAACTGGCTTGGCCAACAACGGGGCCTGGCCCATATACTTCTTTAACTCTTCAAATGCCTTCTGATTTTCCTCACTCCATACAAAGTCTTTGATGTTCTTTAGTGACTTGAAAAATGACAAGCACTTGTCTCCTGACTTGGAGATGAATCGTCCTAATGCAGCAACCCTTCCTGTGAGCTTCTGAACATCCTTGACAGTTTTGGGGGGTTCCATGTCCAGGATTGCCTTTATTTTATCGGGATTTGCCTCAATTCCCCTTTTCGAGACCATCAATCCCAAGAATTTTCCAGATCCTACTCCGAAAGCACACTTCGTCGGATTCAACATCATCTTGTGGTACCTCAGGACCTCAAAAGCTTCCCTTAAATGGGCTATATGATCAGTCTTTACTAGACTCTTGACTAACATGTCATCTACATAGACTTCCATAGTCTTACCAATAAGATCCTTAAAAATTCTATTCACCAACCTTTGATAGGTGGCTCCTGCATTCTTGAGACCAAACGCCATAACAAGATAACAATAAACACCAAAGTCAGTGATAAATGATACCTTTGGAATGTCATCCTTATGCATTTTGATCTGGTTGTATCCGCTAAACCCATCCATGAAACTCAGCATCTCATGTCCAGCGGTGGCATCAATCAAAGTATCAATTCTAGGCAGCGGAAAACAGTCTTTGGGGCATGCATCATTCAGATCGGTGAAGTCTATACACATCCTCCACTTTCCATTAGCCTTCTTCACCATTACAGGGTTTGCTAACCACTCCGGAAATTGAATCTCCTCAATGAAACCAGCCTCTAAGAGCTTTTCCACTTCCTGCTTTATAGCCTCTTGTCTTTCCGGGGCAAAATTTCTTTTCTTTTGTTTCACTGTCTTCCGGCTTGGATCTACGTTTAGCTTGTGAGTAATTAACTCCGGGTCTATGCCTGGCATATCAGCTGCTGACCATGCAAACACATCACTATTTTCTTGCAAAAATTTCACTAACTTCCCTCTAAGGGGCTCCTCTAATGTGGCTCCAATGAAAGTCGTTCTCTCAGGATTCTCGGGGTCTAAAGGAACCGAGACCAATTCTTCTGCTGGCCTTCCTCTATTCTCATCATTTTCTCGATCATCCATATCTTCAATAGGAAGAACCTGCCCCCCGACTCCATCTGCCCTCAAAGAGGCCACATAACAGCTTCTAGCCATTTTTTGATCTCCTCTTTCTTCTCCAATCCCGTTTCGGGTGGGAAACTTCATGACTGAATGGTAGGAAGAGGGGACTGCCTTGAAGGCATGTATCCCTGTTCTCCCCATGATAGCATTATAAGTTGAACTAGCCTTTACCACCACGAAATCCAGCATTTGCGTTGCTTGCCTTGGCTCCGTACCTATGGTGGTTGGCAATTTGATTATCCCTTCCACAGGACATTCTACTCCAGCAAATCCATATATCGGCATGTCGGTTGGTGTTAACTGGGAGTCGTTATACCCCATCCTTAGAAAGGTGTCGTGGAGCAAGATATCCACAGAAGCACCATTATCCACAAGGACCCTCTTAACCGGGCTATTTCCTATTATTGGTGTTATGACCAGCGGGTCGTCATGGGGAAACTTCACACCCTCTAGGTCGGAATCATCAAAAGCCAATGTTACTTCTGTCCTGGCCCTCTTCGGGGCTTCTCCAACAATATGCATAATCTCTCTAGTATATGCCTTTCTGGAATTTTTGGACAATCCAGCAGCAGTTGGACCTCCAAAGATCGTGTTTATCACAGGCCCTCGAGGTCTCGGCCCTCCATAAATGGTGTTTATAACTGGTCCTCTAGGCTGGGGGTTTCGCCCCTGATCGTCTTGGTCCCTCCTATGATCTTCAAAGTTCTTCCTTCCATTATTATTTCTGTCCCCTCCATCTCCAGTATACTTGTTCAATCTTCCTTTTCGAATCAAAAACTCAATTTCATCTTTCAATTGCCTACACTCATCGGTGTCATGGCCAACATCTTTGTGAAACCTGCAATACTTGCCCTTATCTAGCTTGGCGGGATCAGCCTTCAAGGGCTTAGGCCAGCGAATATCTCTGTCTTTCTCAATCTCCATCAAAATCTGACTTCTGGGAGCATTCAGCTTAGCGTATTCAGTGAACTTTTGCCCAGGTCCTCCCTTCTTGGGGGTTGAATCAGGGTTTTGTTCGGTTCTAGGATATTTGTCCTTAACGATATACTCCAAATCAGTTTTTCGTTTCTTGCCTCCAGTGGGCTCATTACTTACTACGGTCTTCCTCATACTTTCTTCAACCTTGATATACTTCCATGCCCTCTCTTGGAGCTGCAACATGCTCTCAGGGGGTCGTTTGGCCAAAGACATCTTGAAAAACTCATCCCTAGTTCCTTGTTGCAGTGCTATCATGGCTACCTTATCATCAAGGTCTGGGACTTTTAAAGCCTCCTTTGTAAAACGATTCAGGTAATCTCTTAAGGATTCCTTAGCTCCCTGCACAAGACTCATAAGAGATACTGAACTTTTCTCATGGACTCTTCCACTGATGAATTGCTTAATAAAAGCCTGACTTAATTCTCTGAATGATCCAATAGAATTTGGAGATAGGCGACTGTACCATCTTTGAGCCATACCCGACAGGGTTTGAGGGAAGGCCCGACATTTTATAGCATCATTCACGGGTTGCAGCAGCAGTGCATTAGAGAATGTCCTAACATGATTAGCGGGGTCTCCCGTGCCATCATAGGCTTTGATAGTGGGCATCTTGAATTTCCTTGAGATATGGGCATTCATTATCTCTTCTGTGAAGGGTGGAGTTGGATCATCAGGATCTCCAAGGGGAAGGAGATTGCTTGGATCAGTTCTTGGGACATCAGCCCTTCTTCTTACCGGACCATCCAGGTCTATGATAGGAGGAGGATTTCTCCCCCTAGGAGGCATGTGGGGTCTGGTGGCTTGGTGAGCCTCCAAATCACGCCTCAGCCTTTGGATTTCAGCCTCATGAGCCCTGATCTTTTCCTGCACTTCTTGGGGATTCGCCCCTGGGGTGCTTTGGGGGCGTTGCCTTCCATCGGCCATTGGCTCTTTTCCAGGACGCCTCCTTCTCGGGGCCACTTCATCATCCGAAGATTCGGAGTCTCTCTCAGTGTATGGACCAGAAAATTCCCGATCCTCAGGGATAGGATCCAAACCTCGTATATAGGGGGGCGACCGCCCTCGTGCTTCGCTTCGCCCAGCATATCCGCTTCCTCCAACCTCAGGGTGAAGGGGCATCCCATAAGGGGGGTTAGTAGTAACAATAGTTGAATATTCATACCCGACGGGTCGAGAATTCACAGGTATATGTATTTGTTGAACTTGAGGATTCGTACCTTGAATCGGGGGAGTTGTCCCTTGTAGCTGGGGTTGAGTTGCCCCTGTCTGGGCTTCCTCCTGAGTAGATGCATAAGTTGAATGGGGAGGAACCTCCACGGTTGATGAAATCACCTGGGTTGTCTCTAATGGTGTTCCTTCCTCTAGAGCTCCAATTGTTCTGCGTGTTCTCGCCATGGTTGTTGTTGTGAGTCCCACAGATGGCGCCAAATGTTGTGGATAAAAAACTAAGGTTATTACTTGCTGTATTTAATACTAAGATTCGGGAGCTCAAGGCCTTTAATGGCTGCTCTCGTGTTTCGTGACTCAATCTGCCTTTACGAGATGCCTACGTATCTCTGTGAATTAGAGAATCAAGCCAAAAAACGTAGTTCTGATTGGTGGGGGTGAGACCCCTTATATAGATGTTGGGAGTCCTTGAATTGGACTTGGTATAGGAGACTTGGTGGGCAAGTCTCATAATTAGAATGGACTTTGGAGTCCTAGGTAGTAGGAAACTGATTCCTTATCCTTTTAGGTCCCCTTGAAGCTAATCTCCAAGGATTTATATCCTTATCGGGACTCTTTTCAACATCTGATTTGTCCCTTATTAATTAATTACAAAATTAATTAATAATCAGGGCTTTTGGGCCTTTTTTATTCCATCAGACCTGATCTGGTCCATCAGGCTTAACCTTTCTGGTCTGAGTATCATATATCTTTTTATTGGGCCTAGCAGCCCACAGTTTGTACAATTAATGCAGTATTTAATTATACAATCATAATTTATTTATCCCTATCAGTCATGAATATTTGGATATCATTGTTATCATAACAATGATATCATTGTTATCATTGTTATCATAACAATGATAAAATATATCATATAAACATGTTTATTTTTTGCCGAACTTAAATGTTTTCAACGAAATAATGTTTTCCTAAAATATTCCATGTAAACTAATACATTTTTACGATGATCTAGTTGCTAACACATGTATTCTTCGGAATCTCTAATAATACTAGATCCGATTTAAATTAGAAAAAAGCCCGGCCCGATCCGATCCGGCCCGAAAAAAAGCCCGGTTAGGCCCGCCTCGAGGGCCCAAACGGGCTTTGAAATTTCCGGAAAGCCCGGCCCGACCCGGCCCGGTCAAAGTCAAAGCCCGAAAAACCCGGCCCGGTCAAAGCCCGGGCTTTTTAAGGCCCAGTCAAGGCCCGACCCGGTGGGTCTTTTGTGCATCTCTATTGCAGTATAATGGCTCAAGTTTAAATTTTTAGGCAATTAAATGACTTTTGGCAACTTTCATTAGTTAAATAGAAGTATCGTTAGTGAGTTGTTATTAAACACAAGGGTACTATAGTTTCACCTTTAATGAGTTTGTCGAATCCATTTGTTTTCATTTTTTATTACTCATCAAAATAAATAATAACACTAATAATATACGTCTCCGTTTCTTGGGCCATCTTCTGCCTTTTCACCACTACCCACCGACGCAGCCGTCAGCCGTCCACCACCACTGTCCGGCCGCCGACCGGCCACATGCCTGTAAACTCCTTTCACCGATTAATTCCGTAATTCCAATCCCCCATGCCCCGATTTATCACCCTATTTCATTCGTTTTTTCGAAATCACACCAAACTTAAATTATAGCCAACTCTCTACCTTCGACTATCTCTCTCCCTTCCCCCTTCGTTAATACTAATTGGTAACTCGGGCGAAGTACGGGCCTGAGATTAAACATAATATCAAGTTATCATTCGTAAAAAAATGAATCTCATGTGCGAAACATATATCAAAATATAATAAATAATTTTTTTTTAATTATATAGCTAAAAAAATCGAAGTTAAGTGTAATTTTGAAATTTCACTATATATATAGAGAGAGTTATGTACGTAGTTATGTTATTTATATAAATCTAACATGTTAGTTTTTACTGATAGGATAATTCAAAAGTAAATCAACGCTTGGATTAACACTAATAAACAGAGGTTAATGTGAAAACAAAGTTTATATAGAGTAAAAGTCAATTCATATTAGTTGAGATTCAATTCTACAAAATTTTAAAAATAATTTTATAGTTTTCTAGTGAGTATCAAGATTTGGTACTTTTGTGTTCTAATATAACATAGTTACGCTTATTGGTATAGATAGTTAATAATCCGTATTTCGAATTAGTAGTTGTAGAGAATTGAACTTATAATTCGTGCGAAACACAGATTGAAATTAATATATTAATATCAAATATTAAATTGGTACTTGCAAAGATTTGATACGTAGTTAAAAGAATTGAATCAATTATGAAATTGAACAGTATAATTTTGCTCTTGCATTGTTTTACTTGTAATAGAAATCTAATATATATGTTCTGTTTTTGTGAAACGAATTGTGTGTGTCTATATATATATATATATATGCATCTTATAAACCAATTATTTGTTATTTTAGATAATTTAATATTAATAAATATTATTTGATAATCCTTCCGTATAAAGGTTGAGATTTTGTAACCAATCAGAAGACAGAGAATTCCAGACAATCAAAAGACAGTAAATGTGGAGCACTCAGGTTTAACTTTAAGTAATGAGGTAATCTACTACTAAACCGGTCTATACTATTTTACAATTTTCAATAATTTTTATACCAAAAAATAATTTGCAACTTAATATTTTGAAATTAACATTTAAAAAATCAAGTTTGGGTTTCTGTAGCGCAAAGAATTCCCGTCAATCTGAAGGCAGCACTCACGTAATCTACTAGTAAAGCAGTTTAAACTATTACTATTTTCAACGATTTTTATACCAAAAAAAATATTTTGCAACTTCATATTTTGAAGTTAATATTTAAAAAATCCTCTCATATAAATGTTGAGTTTAGGCTATTAAATTATCAGTTTAAATTAAAAAATTAAGGTAAGTAATCAAGTTTCATTTCATAACATATAAAATTTAGAGCTAATATATAATATTTACATTTTAATATACAAAAACCATTGCTTATATTATATAATCTCATAAATTAAAAAAATTAAAGATAAGTAATCAAGTTTTATTTCAAATAATATAAAATTTAGAACTAATATATAATATTTATATTTTGATATTCAAAAACCATTGCTTTTATTATATAATAATTTTGAATAACTTTGAGTCTATTACAAAATCAATTTGAAATATTTTATTAATTTTCAATGATTTTTATACTAAACAAATTTTTACAACTTCATATTTTGAACTTAACATATAAAATCTATAACTATATATTATGAAAAATTATAAAATTATAAAATTTTGCAACCTCATATTTTGAAATTAACATTTAAAATCTGTAACTATATATCATGAAAAACAAAATATACCAAAACTATAATATAATAATCTCATCATAATTTGAAAAAATATAAAATATAGAATTTAGAACTTATATAATAATTACATTTTAATATTAAAAAATATAAAACATAAAATTACATTTGACTATTAAAAAAAGTAGAACATCTAAAATTATATATATTATAATATATATATATATGATGAACACTCATACTTATTATTAGAGTTATGGAGTCCAATATTTAGAATTCAATTTAATTCAAATATATAATAATTTTGAATAACTTTATTATGTAATTCTCTAGATATCTATAATATAGTTTTAATTAAATTGTCACCGCATATGTACATTATACATAAGATTTCAAAAATATAAGCAGCTATGATTATTTTTTAATAATATACATTTAAAATATTATTATTATTTTAGAATAGAGACATAAATATCTCTTAACATTATTTACTATTTATGTAGTCCAATATTTAAAACTCAATTTGATTAAATATATAATAATTTTGAAAATCTTTGTTATGTAATTCTCTATCGAGATCTCTATAATATAGTTATATTTAAATTGACACCACTTATGTACATAGTACATAAGATTTCAAAAATATAAGCAGCTATGAAATTCTTTTTTTATAATATACATTTAAAATATTATTACTAATATTTTAGGATAGAGACATGAAGATCTCGTAACATTATTTCAAATTTCAAAATTCAAATTTTAAACTAAAAGATAAGTTCCGATAAGTCTACGATTTTTATAAAAATACACATGTGCACAAAGATTTCACTCATAAAATTTTTAAACTGCTTTGAAATGGCATTTGAGAAGAGCACCAAAGAATCAGTTTTCATAAATAGACCTCAATCAGTGATGGTCCAAGCCTCACTCCATCATCATCGGAATTATCCTTTATTAAATCATCACCTTTATTAAATCATCACCTTTACCTGACCGGTTTCAAAATGTTACTTTATCATCACAAAATTACCCTATGATGACGAACAGATAGAATTGTAGCACCAAATATTTGGTCAAGTTTTTTTGTAAATTATAAATTATTATGTCACTATTGTTCACCAACATTATCTTTCAATTTTTCTTTTTTTAGATTAGGTTTTATGATTATTTCTTGGTAATTTACCAAAAATACTACTTTTAGCAAAATATTTGCTAAAATACGGACCCGGAACGGTTGTTGATCCGTATTTTTGTAAATATTTTCTGCAACTTAAATATTTATGAAAAAATCCCTTATTTTTTTAGTATTTTTGTATTATGTTGTAGTTTCTTAATAAAATTACTCATTATCTCCAAATTTGCTTACATGATGGTTCTTTGTTACTCATTTTTTAAGATTATCGCATGTAATTTTAATTATTAATCTTAAAATTCTTCTACTAATTTTGAAAAAAAAAAATTAATCTTAAACAACTTAAGAATATCTCGGTTACACTTGAAATTACATGCCAATTGTATCAGTACTGATATCTGGATGGCATTTCCTTGACTCGAAAACAACCAACAACTTCTGCTCTTGCACGTACAAGATCGTGGACCCGACAACTCATAACGTATCCGCTCAATAGCAAACCTTCAACCTGGATCAAATTGCGGTTAATTAGCTCATTTAAATAACCTTCAGCTAAATCCTCCATGACTACACCTCCTTCATCTGCTTCTGATATAAATTCCTCTGCAATTCATAGAAGCTTTAAGTTGTCTGACATGATCACATGGACTTCCGGGTACCTTGCAAGGTAGAGAAAACTGATAGGGTATAAGCAACCTGTCTAGGGCCCAATCCGGATCTAAGGTAAGACAGGCTCAACTGATGTACCAAGACCCCCTTGCCCAGTTTAACCAAGCGTAGAAGCCCAGGCTCAGGTCCAACCCAGGACCTGGATCATCCCCCAACCAGGGTCCATCCTATGATCTGGATCACCTGCCTACCTGGATCCATCCCAGAACCAGAACCTGAATCACCCGCCCACCTGGATCGAGCCCAGAACCAGAATCACCCTGAGGGGGGTCCCAGCGAGCACATGCACACTCCGTAACCCGCCAAGGAAGGATACGTGGGCACGTGACGGTGACAGCTATCAACAACCAATATATCAGACAAACACGGCGCGTGTCAGAAGGCCGTTAGGATGCCCTGAAGGTTATCCTCCCCTGGACACGTGTGAGCAATCCACCCAAACCTGGCCTCCTCCGCCTCCAAGAACCAACGGTCCCGATCTAGAGCTACCAGCCCCTAAACCATTCCTTTTGGGCTATATATACCCCCAAAAGATGAAGGGTCTAGGGGTTAGAAAAAATACTTTCATTACACACACTCATATACTCAGCCTATACACACACACACAACAACCTTAGCCTCTCTATCTTTATCTTCCCCAACCAGCTACTTATTCTTACACCGGAGGCGCCGCGGGGACAAAACCCCCCTCCGGTGTTGTTTTGCAGGCTCCCAAACAGCAGCTACATCTCATTAACACCCAGAAGGTCCAGAAACGGCGTTGAAAGGACCCCGCTCACCGGAGTTATCATTTGGCGCTAGAAGGAGGGGCTCTCCATCCTTGGGTCTCGGTGCCCCTGGATTCACCTTCATCAGCAAACTCTTAAGAGAGTCCAAATCTTAAACCTGTAAGAACAAAAGCAACCATACCCTCTCTTGAATATGAATGTTCATTTTAGCCACGTTTGTGTGAGCTCATTACTTTAGGCCACGTTTGTGTGAGCCCGCTCTCGTTTGTTAATTTGGTTGTTTAGGGTTTGATAATCTTGATAGTCTTGAAGCCTGGGGTTTGATAGTCTTGATAGTTTTAAAACCCAGATCTGCTTTAGTTTGCATATTATTTTTGTGTTCTAAAGTCTGTTGTTCTTGTTTAGTATTCTTGTTAGCAAAACCCAGAAAGTTTGTTTGGTGTTATTCTAAATTTTTTTTGTAATCTTCAAAAAAGCAACCTTAGATCCATATTTTTAGCCTCAAATCTTGGTCACTTATTTGTACAATTGTGGTAATGGCAAGAGCTGGAAAAAGTACGGTTGGTAGGCCCTCCGCCAGTACCCATGTCCAGGACCAGGACCACTCTCAGGCTCAAGAACCTGGGGGAGACCGGGAGACCCTCGAGGAGCAACCATTGACACAACATACCCCGGCCAGGGATGCGAGGAACATCATCGAGCTCAATCAGTATAAGTATACTAATGTTCCAGTGGCAGAGGAGCATATGGACGACTTAACAAGCCATGAACTAGCTGAAGCAATCAGGCTCTACAGAGATGAACAAGCCCGGGCTCAGATAGAATATGAGCAAGAGGATGATCAAGAAGAGTCCGAAGACTCTCAACAATCTAGGAGATCTGTCTTCGACCGAATCGGGGCTAAGGCAAAAAAGAATCAAAAAGAGCCTAGTAAGAAGGAGACAGAAGCAGCCAGAAAGAAAAAATTGGAAAAAATGAGAGAGCAAATAAGAAGGGAAGAAGAGGCAAAGCTTGAGCTAAAGATCCAGAAAAGGATGCAGCTGGAAGAGAAAAGGCTCCTAGCTAAGACAAAAGGCAAGAGGACTCGGAGGGACCCCACTCCCGAGGTCATTTCTGATGACAAAAGGCAAGATTCTTCGCCTCGACCCTCAAGGGGGGGCTCAAAGGTGGTTCAGCAGGATCCCCTCACGAAGCATCCACTCCTGAAAAGAGTTCAGAGGAGCCTTCTTCAAAAGATTCAGAGCCAATAAGACACACGAAATGCACATGTGTCACCTGGAAACCATCCGCCAATATAATAATGAATCACTCTCAGCCTATATGCGGAGGTTCCAGGAAGCAATCAACAAAATCTCGAATCTTGATGAGCGGGAGGCACTGAGCATATTCTGAAGGAACCTGGATCCGGAACACAATGAAAGGTATATTGTAGAGCTGATCAACAAGGAACCTCAGAGCCTAGCTGTTGTTTACTCTATGGCAGCCATATTCATCAAGGAGACAGATGTGCTCCAGGCCATGAGGATGACCCGAAACGTGGGATCCAGGAGCAAGAACTCTAATGACCGACCGAAAGGGGATTACCATCAGGAGAAAAAGTTCAAGCAAAGCCAACAAGCCCAGCAGACAAACTTGGTGCAAAACACTCCAATATTTCAGAGGCTCGGTCCTAAGACGGAACCTAAAAGCGACCCCGGTCCAACTAGGCAAGCCAGAGAGCCTAGACAAGAACCAGATTAGACACCACTAAACAGGACCCGGGAAGAGATATTAAAGGAAATCAAGGGAAAACCATTATATTACCCACCAAAGCCTATGCAGACTCCCCCAGAGAGCAGGCCTTACAATAGGCAATGTGACTATCATGAGATCCATGGGCACAAAACTGAAAATTGTCTTTCTCTCAAATATATCATAGAAGACCAAGTCAAAAAGGGCAACCTGAATCAGTACATCTCCCGGTATACAAACCAGAAGGATGAAAGACAAAGAAAAGGAAAAAATGTAGTGAATGTGGTCCAGGGGGGATCACACTCTCCCCCCAGGAGCACGGGCTCAGGAGATGAAGTTTTCTCCATCCAATCCTACCCAGAGATGGTAATCTCATTCAGTAGCAAGGACTATGAAGGGGTCAACCCGAATCACAACGAAGCTTTGGTGGTAACACTTGATATTTTTGACAATGAGGTAAGGAGAATGCTGATAGATAATGGCTCTTCAGTAAACATACTCTTCAAGCATACTGTGGACCGGATGAAGCTAGGGAGCGTCCGCTCAAATGAATGCCGAGAGGACCCTCTCTATGGGTTTGGGAATAACTTGGTCCCGATCCAGGGAACCCTATACTTGCCGGTAATATTTGGATCGGCCCCAAACCCAGTGACCCATGTCATAAAATTCTACGTGATCAACACTCCCTCATCGTACAACGGCATAATTGGCCGATCAGCTCTAACCAAGATCCAAGCAATCACCTCCATATCACATTTGAAAATCAAATTCCCAACTCCAACCGGGGTAGGAGAAGTTAAGGGAGATTATGAGGTCGCTGAGAGATGCTATAGCCAAGCTCTGGTCATGGCTGAAACCCATCAAGACAATAAGAGGAAGGCCGTAGTCCTTCGAAAACAGCAAAGTATTAAGAAACATCGCCCCCACTCAAGGGATGATGCGAGAAAAGAAGTCCAGATCATAAAATCCATCCCAGATCCAAAAGCAACCAAGCCAAGCTCGAAACAGCAAAAAAGCAACCAAGTCACAACAGAGATTGAATTGAGCCCAGTCCTCGACCAAGGCAACCTGGAAGGAACCTGGAATTCTATGTTGACGACATGATTGTAAAATCCACAAGAATCCCCAGTCACATAGGAGACCTAAGAGAATGCTTTGACAACTTGAGAAAATACTGACTCAGGCTCAATCTAGAAAAGTGCACATTCGGAGTAGGGGCAGGAAAATTTCTTGGATTCATGATAAGCAACCGGGGAATTGAAGCCAACCCAGAAAAGATAAAGGCAATCCAGGAGATGAAGCCTCCCAGAACACAAAAGGATGTGCAGAAGCTAGTAGGGTCACTGACAACACTTAGAAGATTCATCTCAAAGCTAGCCGAAAGATGTCTACCCTTCTTTGACCTGTTAAAAGGAGCAACCAACAAGAGAGAAGTGAATCGGAGCCCGGAATGCCAAAGCACACTTGAATAAATTAAAAGGTATCTTTCTCAACCTCCTGTGTTAACCAAAGCCCAACCCGGGGAACCCCTATCCCTTTACCTATCAGCAGGGGCCCTGGCAGTTGGAGCAACCCTGATCAGGGAAGAGAATGGCAAACAACAACCAGTTTACTATGTGAGCCAAGTACTAAAAGACGCGGAAACCCGGGGAGATACGGGTGGTAACTAACCAACCCTTAAGGAAGATAATACACAAGCCAGATATCTCAGGAAGGTTGGTAAATTGGGCAGTTGAGCTAAGCCAATTCAATTTGAGTTTCATTCCAAGAACAACGATCAAATCCCAGGCTCTAGCTGATTTCATCATAGAATGTAATTTCCCGGAAGAAAAGTCTGTGCCCATGAGCATTGACCCTGAGAGAAACGTTGATCAAGACATAGGATCCTGGGCTCTCAAAGTTGATGGTTCTTCAACAAATGAAAGGTCAGGAGCCGGGCTCATCCTAAAGAGCCCGGAAGGATTCACAATTCAAAAAACAATCTCCTTTGGCTTTTCAGCAACAAACAACCATGCAGATTACGAGGCCCTAATAGTAGGACTGAAGCTAGCCCAGACACTCAGGATCCAGAACCTCAAAATCTACAGCGACTCCCAGATCATAGTAAAGCAAATAAACGGCGAGTACATAGCCAAGGATCCAGTTCTAGAAAAGTACCAGGCTCTGGTCCAAAACTACCTCGCCTTAATACCAAAAACACAAGTCCTTCAAATCTGCAGAGAGGAAAACTCAGAGGCTGATACACTATCTAAACTGGTGCAAAACTCATCAGATCTGGATTGCTCCGTATACTTTGAAGATTTAAAGAGACCAAGCATAGAATGTGAAGAAGTCATGGAAATAGACAACAACCCAAATTGGATGACTCCATTTATCAACTATTTGGAGAAGGGAGAGCTCCCGGAAGACAAAGGGAAGGCTCAAAGGTTGAAAGCCAAAGCAGCAAAAAATTTCATTGAAGAGGGGATACTCTATCGCCGGACCTTCTCATCATCCATCCTGAAATGCATCGGACCAGGGGAGGCAGAGTATTGCTTAATGGAAGTTCACGAAGGGATATGCGGGGATCACATATCCGCAAAGGCCCTAGCTCACAAGATCATAAGATAAGGATACTACTGGCTGACCATTCACCAGGATGCTATAGAGTTTGTGAAAAAATGTAAGCAATGCCAAATGTTCAGCAATGTGACCCGGATGAGCCCAGTCCTACCCTCCTCAGTCTTGTCACCAATCCCCTTCGTTGTATGGGGCATTGATATCATGGGACCCTTCCCAAGAGCCAAAGGAGACCTCAGGTACTTGTTAGTCTCAATTGATTATATGACCAAATGGGTAGAAGCAAAGGCCATGAGAACAATAAACCAACAAGATTGTATCAAGTTCATGAACAACATCTTGATGAGGTTCGGGATCCCGAGGGTACTATCTCGGATAATGGGCCACAGTTTGTTGGATTAGAATTTGAATCCTACCTTCAAGAGCGGGGTATTCGGCACAAGAAATCATCTATAGCCTACCCTCAAGGGAATGGCCAAGTAGAATTAACCAACAGGATCCTTCTTCGGGGGATCGAAAAGAGGCTCCGGGAAAGCAAAACCAAATGGCCAGAAGAGTTGCCTAATGTACTATGGACATACAGAACAAGCCCCCGAACAAGCACATGAGAAACACCCTTCAAGCTGGCTTGTGGAACTGAAGCTATGCTACCAATCGAAGTAGGATCCCCCTCCTATCGAGCAATCAGTTTTGATGAAATAGCAAATGAGGAGGGGCTCAGAACAAATATTGAGCTAATTGATGAAGTCCGAGACCAGGCGGTGGGAAGGATGGAGAAGTATAAGGAAAAAATTAAAGAGCACTTCAGCAAGAAGTCCCAGGTCAAAAACTTCCAAGTTGGAGACCTGGTAATTCGAGACACGGAAGCTTCGGATCCTACCAACACTGGGAAGCTAATGTCAAGGTGGGAAGGCCCTTATAAAATCAAGGAAGTGTTAAGGCCAGGAACATACAAGCTCATGAACATGGATGAATCCGAGATCCCGAATACTTGGCATGGACTCAGGCTCAGAAAATTCTACCAGTAGAAAAAGCAACCAAAAAATTGTAGTCTATGGCAAGCAACCAATCCATGATCTTATATTTTGTATGAAGAAAGTTTCAAGTCAATGAAAAGAATTTTCCTTTCCCAGAAAGTTATTACTTCTTTTATTACTAGTAAAGAAAGCACAAAACAATTTGGATATAATCTCACAGCCAGATTGAAAGCAAAAAATAAAAGCAACCACTATTTACCTAGAAAATTTCTAAGTAAATAGAGCAATCATCAATCTGGACGCGGTGTCATACCCGGATTGAAACCAACATTACAAGCAAAAAACAACCCGGGTAAGCATCCAGATCCGGGTTTAAAACAACCATTATGTACTAAGATTATTTTCTAAGTACATAAAGCAAAATAAGCAAACATCAATCTAGATTGGTAGCAAACCCGGATTGAAAGCAATATTAAAAGCAAAACACAACTGGATAGGCATCCAGATCCGGGTTGAAAACAACCATTATGTACTCAGATTTTTTTAAGTACATAAAGCAAAATAAGCAAACATCAATCCGGATTGGTAGTATACCCGGATTGAAAGCAATATTACAAGCAAAACACAACCCAGATAGGCATCCAGATCCGGGTTGAAAACAACCATTATGTACTCAAATTGTTTTCTAAGTACATAAAGCAAAATAAGCAAACATCAATCCGGATTGGTAGCATACCCGGATTGAAAGCAACAATATAAGCAAAAAAACAATCCGGATAAGAAGCCAGATCCAGGTTGCCACAACCATTATGCACTCAGATTATTTTCTAAGTACATAAAGCAAAATAAGAAATCATCAATCCGGAATGGTAGCATACCTAGATTGGAAACCAATATAAAAACCGAAACAAACCCAGATAAGAATCCAAATTTAAGTCAACAGCAACCATTGTGCCCTTGGATTATTTCCAAAGTACAAAAAGAACCAAAAGCAACTATCAATCCGGTTATAGTATCATACCCGGATTGATATGCCATATGAAAAGCAAAATCAACCCTGATAAGGCTTCATACCCGGAACCACCCGGCTATAAACCCAATCCGGGTTGGGTGCCATAGCCACAACCCAGATTAGAATCATTTATGCACTAAAGCCAAGATCCGGATTGCTCATAAAAGCAAAAACTTCCGGATGGAGTGTCCTACCCGGACCGGAAGACAAGCAAATATTTTCTAAAATGGAAGGAAAGTACAAGGCAACGGAAGTAAAATTTAAAGCAAAATCCGGATTGCCATTAATCCGGAACAAATCCAAATATTACAAATAGTTCAAATTAAAATACGGGAATCAAAGATCTTGAGAAATGGAAATTACATGGGCAAGGCCCGAAAAGCTTAACAAAGCTGCAATAAATCTAAAGGAAGCTGGGGTTGGGGCCGTCATAAGGTTCCGGTTCACCCTGACCCTGCTCGACGGCTGACTTGGCTACAAGGAACTCCCGAATGAAACTATCCCAGTTGGCCAGAGGATCTGATTTGATGTGCCTCTCTGCAACGAGCCATGATCTGCGGACCTCAGGACCCCGGCCTGGGCCACCTCAAAATCATAAACATCACTAGCCTTGAACTCAGCAATTATAACTTCCTTGTTTAAGTCCTCCTTAGCAGCCAGTTCAGCCTTCAGCTTCTCCACTTCTTCAGAAAGGCCAGCAGCCCGGGCCTTCTCTTCCTTCAGCTGCTCATTCAACACGGATTTGACGGTCTTGAAGCCCTCCCGGGCCTCGTCTAACACCCTTTAAGTTATCAGCTCGTAACTCTCGGTTCTGGTCCGGTTGTTGGCCTCCCGGAGCTCTGTAAAAGCGACATCCGAGCATATGGATACGGCGCTCCCGAGCTGGAAAAATATAAAAGAAACTAAGTACAGAAGCTAAGTTGGAGGACACAATCTGGAATTAAAATAATGGGATAATTTAAGATTACCTGCCCCCATTGCCCGATTACCATTTTCAAAGCAGCAGCCATGCTGTATCCCTCTACTTCCTCCCAGTCATCCTCAGAGGGGATGCTCGACATGAACCCGGCGAGGTCAACCAAAGACTTGATTCCTATCTTCACAGGGTCCCCATCCGGACCTTTCCCTTCCGAGTCACAGATGACCTGGTTAGAGACGGCAGCTTTGCCCCGAGGAGGCTTGTTCGGGACTGATTTCCTTTTCTTCCTTGGGGGATCCTCGTCGTCCGGAATCTCCTGAACCTCGAGCTCAGAATCCCCTGCACCAAGGCCCGGATTCGGGACGTTCTGAGGGACAGAAGATTCGGCCCCGTCCTCGAGGTCAGCAGACCCGGATCCAGGTCCTGGGCCCCCCTTAGTGGTCTTGAAGGCCAATCCAAGAGTATTGAATGCTGCGGCATAAATGGAAGAAGACATGATTCCGAGATAGTCACAGTTAAAATGAGGTAGACCTGAAGAAAGATAAGAAAAGCACAATTCAGGCTCCAGGATAAAAAGCAGAGATGATCCAGATCAAAGTGTACAAATAACAGATCCGGATCATGGACCAGCAATTTCTATAAACAGGCTACGAGTCAAAAGCAAATAGGACCGGGATCCGGATCAACAAGCGAAGCAAGAGACCCGGATCAAGGGCCAGTATTTTCTCTAAACAAATTACAAATCAAATGCAAGTAGAAAAAAGCAGATCTAAACAGAGCAGGCGACCCGGATCAATATATTTGAAAAAACTTACATCCGAGTGTAGAGAGCAGCTTGTGGTTCATAAAAGTGACCCGGGTCGGCTGGAATCCGAGGGAATCACCAAAAGTCCTCATTTGAGACAAGGTCCGACCTTCAAGTAAAGCCAGACTGAACTTGGTCTGAACGCCTTCCATTGTAAAGTAAGGAAGATAAGCTAGATCATACCCCTTCAGCAGAATGATCTCCCCATTCCAGAACTTTAAGGAGCTCTGGTGCATAATAGGCTTGACTCTACCCGGGCCATACCCACACTCCGCGGCCCGGAACCTAATCTTACAAAAAGGTTTCTGACTAGATTTGGAAAGATAAAAGATTTGGTGGAAAAGCTTTAGGGTCGGCAGGAACCTAGACTTGTTGCAACAGGCAATGAACCAAGTCATAGACTTTATCCCATTCGGAGTGATCTGCATTGGGAATATCTTGTACACATGCTTGTAGAGGTGTTTGATAAAAATATGGCAGTGGGGGCTCCACTCGGATCTAAGATGCTCCATCCAGACCGGGACGAACCCATCTTCCGGGCGGTGATAGATCCTTTCATGAGGTTCCGACCACCTCCACTAAATATCAGGGGTCAGTTGGAACGCGGCCCGGACCGCCTCATTCATCTCAGCCGGATCCGCCTCGGAGAATAAATCTTTAAGTTGGTAATGATCCCGGCTTATAGGAAACTCGACGAACATCCTCTCGAGAGCTTCCTAGTTGTACACCCCGGGGTGACCATTAGGCTGTCTGTCATACCTAACCCTACTGTAGTAGACTTCGTTATCAATCTCTGTAGGCTTCTCAACAAAGTGGTATTTCACGTCTATCTAGTACCCCTCAGGTGTGAAGGGGACCGAATTCCTCGGAATCTTCTTGTACCTAAACTTCGAAATTATCTCAGTGGAAGGGAAGGCTTTCTTGCCCATCTCTACCCGGATCTGTTCTCTTCTAGAAGAATCCGGATCACTCTCGTCTCCAGAAAATTTTGGGTAGCAGTTAAAGACTCTCCTAGCCCGCTTCTAGGTCCGGACCATATACCTATTAAAATGAAGGTCAGTTAGCCTGAGCCCTACAGATTTTATTTGTCTTGCCAAGCGGTCCGGATCAAGTAGGTTATGTTAGTTTTACCATAACCTAATGATCCGGACCACCAATGTCAGTCCAACCCGGAAAAACATTAACGATCTGGATCATGTTAACTACAAGCCAAAAAACCAAACCACCATGGACCCGGATCCTAATGGCAAATGCCCAGATCCGGATCCAAAGTAGCCAAACAAATTGAAAAGCCCTATTAACATAGTTTTGCCCAAACAGCTACCCTGGATCCGGGTCTTACACCCCCTACCCGGATCCAAACGAAAACACAAACTCACAAACATCAAAATTGAGAATCAAAAAGCAGATTATGCACTTTTTACATATGCATACACTTATTCAAGAAAAGAACATCAAGAACATATATTGCAAAACCCAGAAACTCGAACCAAAAAACCCACAAAAATCAACCAATAACATCACAAAAAACACCCAAAAAACCTACAGATCTAAACATACATGAACACAAAAACACATATCCCCTACAAAAACGAAGCCGAGAAACATGATTTCTACAACTAATTCGCGAATAAAGAAGCAAAATATAGCATGCCAACTCGAAGAAGATAAAAAAAAACTCGAAGGGGAAGAAACTTAGAAAGGGAAGAGAGAACTTACAAGTGTTGCAACGGAGAAGAAGAGCGAGACACGGCGAAAACAAAAACAAAATCCAAGCCCTCAAGTCACAACAAAAGCTCCGAAAAATCTTAAGAAGAGAAGAGGAAGAGACTGTTGTTTTCTTTTGCAAATGAATAAAAAGAAAGAGGAAAGGGGCTCAGCTTTTTATAGGGGGGAGGGGAACCGCCCCTGCCACGTGGCAGCCAGGGGTTGGTAAACCCAACAGTTACAAAAAATATATATGTACATTAATATGTATGCATAAATCATATTGAAAGCCAGTAATCATTATGGGGGCAATTTTCAAGGGGATAACTGCCAAGATTTCAAATTAATGGGGGGAACTGAGCAAAAAATGTTACAAATTCCAAAAATTTCGCAGAACCTAAAGCATCCTACCCGGATCAGTAAGTCCTACCCGGAATCCTAAGGAACCCGGACCAGTGTCCCTCAACAGTATTTTCCCTAAAAGCAGGAATATTCTTCTACCTTAATCTGGATTGGCATCTACTACACCAGATCCGGATCGGGGGGCAACCAGGGAGCATAAATTTTCTCAACAACAGCTAAGCTCTTCAACCTTAATCCGGATTGAGGGCAACAAATATCAGAATTTTTTTTAAGTCAACAAAAGTTCACCTACCTTCATCCGGATTGGTCTCCTATACACCCAATCCGGATTCCAATCCGGATTGAGGGGCTACAGGGAGCAGAATTTTCTCTAAGCAACCAGGTTCACTCCCTTAATCCGGATTGGTCTCCTATATACCTAATCCGGATTGGGGGGCTACAGGGAGCAGAATTTTCTCTAAGCAACTAGGTTCACTCCCTTAATCCGGATTGGTCTCCTATATACCTAATCCGGATTTGGGGGCTACAGGAAGCAAAATTTTCTCTAAGCAACCAGGTTCACTCCCTTAATCCGGATTGATCTCCTATATACCTAATCCGGATTGGGGGCCTACAGGGAGCAGAATTTTCTCTAAGTAACCAGGTTCACTCCCTTAATCCGGATTGGTCTCCTATATACCTAATCCGGATTGGGGGGCTACAGGGAGCATAATTTTCTCTAAGCAACCAGGTTCACTCCCTTAATCCGGATTGGTCTCCTATATACCTAATCCAGATTGGGGGCTACAGGGAGCAGAATTTTTTCGGGGCCAGCTTTATCTACCAGAACCCGGATCTGTCTCTACTACAAAAGAACCGGATTGGGGGGCAACAGAGAAGCAAAATTTTTTCACAGAGACAACAGCTAATTAAAACTACTCTACTCCCTCATCCATAAAATCTACATAAGGGAGTGGGTGGCAAATGATAGGGTATAAGCAACCTGGCTAGGGCCCAACCCGGATCTAAGGTAAGACAGGCTCAACTGATGTACCAAGACCCCCTTGCCCAGTTCAACCAAGCGTAGAAGTCCAGGCTCAGGTCCAACCCGGGACCTGGATCATCCCCCAACCAGGGTCCACCCTATGACCTGGATCACCTGCCTACTTGGATCCAGCCCAGAACAAGAACCTGGATCATCCGCCCACCTGGATCCAGCCCAGAACCAGAATCAACTTGAGGGGGGTCTCAGCGAGCACATGCACACTCCACAACCCTCCAAGGAAGGGTACGTGGGCACGTGACAGTGACAGCTATTAACAACCAACATATCAGACAAACACAGCGCGTGTCAGAAGGCCGTTAGGACGCCCTGAAGGTGGTCCTCCCCTGGACACGTGTGAGCAATCCAGTCAAGTCAGGCGTCCTATGCCTCCAAGAACCAACGGTCCCGATCTAGAGGTACCAACCCCTAAACCCTACCTTTTGGGCTATATATACCCCCAAAAGATGAAGGGTTTGGGGGTTAGAAAAAACACTTTCATTACACACACTCATATACTCAGCCTATACACACACACAACAACTTTAGCCTCTTTATCTTTATTTCCCCAACCAGCTACTTATTCTTATACCGGAGACGCCACGAGGACAAAACCCCCCTCCGGTGTTGTTTTGCAGGCTCCCAAACAGCAGCTACACCTCATTAACACCCAGAAGGTCCAGGAACAGCGTCGAAAGGACCCGCCCCGCTCACCGGAGTTATCAAAAACAGTCTCTCATATGAGGAGACAAGTCATTATAACTCAAGCTCAGTATTTCCTCAATATGGAAAGAGCCGCCTACCTTCAATTGTCTCCATATATGTTCCTTCACCTTTGACCAATAAGCATAGCTCCTGTTGTGCAGCAATAGGCCGCTCAGTATCACAACTGCAAGTGGTAAACCTCGACATTTACCAACCAACTCCCTTCCTAATTCTTCAAATTTGGGGTTGTTGGTTCTGCTCTCCGACAGAACAATTTCCAGCTCTCATCTTCTGTTAGAAAACGGAGTTGATGGACATAACATTTGTCATCCGCCATCTCTGCAATTTTTTTGTTTCTTGTAGTAATGATAATTCTACTGCCGTTCTTCTGGTTTGGGAATACAATTTTAATCTGGTCCCAAACATGTATATCTCATATATCATTAATCAACCCAAGTAGCAGCCTCGATCTTGAAGTAACTTTGGCAAATACTGCAGCATATGATACTCATCCATGGTTGACAACTTTTGTTCGTGCTCAAGTCCCATAAAAGACTTTATTATTCTCTTTAGAACATCTTTTATGTTATAATCGTTGGACACACAAACCTTAGCACAAGTGTCAAACTGTCTCAACTCGCTAGAGTTGTACAACTTGGTGGCAAGTGAAGTCTTGCCCAAGCCCCCCATGCCGTGAATTGAAATCACTTTGAGGAGAGATCCTCGCTATCAAGTTCAGCCTTCAAAATCTTAAAATCATCCTTGAAACCAACCACATCCACCTGGTTATCAATGGCGGTTGTTCTTAATAATGTTCTCTGTTTCTGCTGCACGTTTGGAGTGGCTAAGATGTTTCTGCATGTTCTTGTTGGTGTACATTGAAATTGCTTAGGATAGTTACCGCATCGTTGGCAACATCTCTGACATCCTTCACCCAGTTGCTGATCTGCTCCTCCTCCAGCCTTGATTCTGCTGATCTGACGGAAGATTGGAGGTAGCGCAGTTCATCTTTGAGCCATCTTACATTATCTTTCAGTTCTAGTAGAATGTTAACTTCTTGTGCAATAAATTCACCAAGCTTTTCAATTGCATAAGATACGATTTCATCAACCATTTTTCTCAGGAACAACAAGAAAAATACTAATCTGACTAAATATTAGCAAAAAAATACTAAACTATTTATGTGACTCGGGAAGGCTGGTCTGCTGCAGATTCTTTGACTTGTATGGTTTGTTAGGCCAAATGTAAACACTATATAGCAGAAACATATGGTTCAAAGATTATTTAAATAATCTGATCGAACTGGATCTGAATGAATTATTGAGTTAATAATTAAAGTAGAGATTTGACTTTTTGTTAGTGATATAGAGGTTCAGAAGCAAAAGAACTAGAGACTACAGAGGCTTCACAAGTTAGGTCATGAGCTGTGGTCATCAAAGTCAGCTGTGACATAATATAGAAAGTCAAGATTGTTTGTTAGTTAGTAGAATTACAGCTCAGCATAACAGAATTATGTACTAGCTTCTTATATGTTAGTGTTTCTAGATTGTTCTATTAGGGTAGTATAAATACAACAATGTAATGTCTTTCTCCTCAAGTTTTTTTGTTAATAAAAGTTTGTTAGTTTCTTCTTTCTTAAGCTTCATTTCTGCACATCAATGGCAGATTATACATTTGTGATATGGTATCAAAGCTATTGATCTCTGATTACTAGTATCTCGATTATGCAAACGTATGCTTCCGCCATTTCTTCTTCGACTAATCGATCTTCAATGGCCCTAAACACTGTAATTAACATCAATCATCCTTATTTCTTTAGTTCTACAGATCATCCAGGCTTATCTCTTGTTACTAAGGTTCTAAATGATCAAAATTATGCTCACTAGAGTCGATCTGTCACCATTGCTCTATCTGCTAAGCTTAAACTCAGTTTTATTGATGGAACACAAGTTAAGCCTGCAGACTCATCTCCTCATGTTGCTCTATGGAAACGAAGCAACGATCTGGTAATCTCTTGGATACTCAACTCTGTTTCTCATGAAATTAGGAAGAGTATAGTCTATATGTCTACTGTTAAGCAGTTCTGGGATGATTTAGCAGCTAGATACTCTCAAAATAATGTTCCGAGATTGTTTAATCTTCGTAAGGATTTAGCTTCTCTCACTCAAGGAACTAAAAGTATTACTGCTTATTTCACTCAATTTTGAGGACTGATTGATGAATTGGAAAATCTAGCTCCAATTCCTAAATGTGTGTGTGTCATTAGCAGTTGTGCTTGTTCGGTTATTGTAAAGCTTGAGCAATATGAGCGTCAAATTCATTTGAGTCAGTTCCTTATGGGACTCAATGATACCTTCACCTCCACTAGAGGTCATATTCTTCTTATGATGCCTTTACTTGACTTGAGTCAAGCATATGCTATGTTTTTGCAAGAGGAAAACCAGAGGAATAATGTTAATCAACTCTCTTTGACCTCTGATCATGTTGCTACTAAATTCACACCATCTAGTGGAAATAAGAACAAATTTCAGTAGAAAAGAGATGAGAAGAAAGCAACTGATGTGCTTGTTGTGTGTGAGTACTGTAAGTTTACTGGACACTCTAAGGACAAGTGTTTTGCTCTCCATGTTATCCGGAGTGGCATCGTCTATATGGTCAACCTAAGCCAAAACTCAGGATCAATGCTTCTAAGAAGAGCTCTGCTAACTCTGTCAATTCCAAATCAGATACTCAGTGTAAAGATGAGTTGTCCAGTGCAGATTCTAGTGCTTCTTCATCTCTGTCAGATGCTCAATGTCAGAAAATTATTCAGATGTTACAGGCTCGGCTTCCCCTAATGCACCTTGGATCAATAATGTTACTGGTAATGCCTCTGCAGGTAACTGGCAACCTCATGCTAATTCAGTCATGTTTGCATCTCCTGTACACTTTGCTAATTCTGATAGCACCTGGATTTTAGATTCTGGTGCTAGTCATCATATCACTCCTTTTATGCATTTGATTCAAAATTCAAAACCAGTACATTTTGAGCTCAATTTACCAAATGGTGATGTGTGCACTGTTAGTCATATTGGTGAAGTGCAATTGTGTACATATATTCTTCTTACTGAAGTGTTGGTAGTACCTACCTTTCAGTGCAATCTATTGTCTATTGCAAAGCTTCTTCATAACTCATCAAATACTGTTTCTTTTTCTGCTACTAAATGCATTTTGCAGGACTCAATTATGAAGAAGGAGAGAGAGATTGGTAATCTTGTTGATGGATTGTACAAGTTGTCTACTCAAACAGTTTTAGACTCAGCTTTTGTTACAGCTCTTCATTCTCAAACAGTAAACTCAATTTCTGTTTCTCAATGGCATAGAAGACTTGGTCATCCTTCACTTAATGTTCTTAGTCATATTTCCTCTATATCTGTGTCTTCTAAGTCTGTATTACCTGATTGTGAAGTTTGTCACTTAGCTAAATAAACTAGATTGCCATTTTCTATTAGAGAAACCAAAAGTAGTACTGTCTTTGATGTAGTCAATTGTGATGTCTGGGGACCATACAGACACACTACCCATGGTCATTGTAATCAGTTTTTAACAATAGTGGATGATTTCTCTAAATTCACTTGGCTATTTCTTTGTTCTGCTAAGACTCAAGTTCCTCATTTACTCAAGAATTTTATTTCTTTTGTTCATACTCAATTTCACAAATATATAATAGTTACAAGATCTTATAATGGCTCAGAATTTGTAAACCAGGATCTTCAAAAACATCTTCTTGAACTTGGTATTGCTCAACAATTTACATGTTCTCACACACCTCAGCAGAATGGAACTACTGAGAGAAAACATCAACATCTACTCAATGTTGCAAGAGCATTGAGATTTCAATCCAATCTCCCAATTCATTTCTGGGGAGATTGTGTGCTTACTGCTACACATCTTATCAATATTTTGCCCACACCTGTCTTAAACTACAAGTCTCCCTATGAAGTTCTATTTCAGAAATCACCTGATTATTCTCTCATTAAAAATTTTGGTTGTCTTTGTTATATTTCCAATCTTTATGACAAACCTGATAAATTTGCATCAAAATCTCTCAAATGTCTATTTCTGGGATACCCTTTTAAAAAAAAGGCTACAGAGTTATGTGTTTACAATCTAAGAAATGCTATATTTCAAGAGATGTTATTTTCATTGAAAATCAATATCCTTTTCAATCTATAGTCACTTCTTCACCATCAGAATTACCCTCATCCATGTTTACTCCCTCTCATTTCCATGAGTTCTCAGACATTCCCATTGTTCATGTTCCTGTCCATACTGATAATCCAGATACCTCTCAAACTCCTAGTCATATATCTTCACCTCCTGTCCCTCATGTAGTTTCCAGACCTGTCAGACATAAGCAATTACCAACTAAATACAAGGACTTCACAGGATTACCAACTCTACCATCCTCTTCTACTGTAGTCTCTCAGCAGAAAGGTACTTCCATTTATCCTTTATCAAACTATATGACTTATGATAAGTTCACTCCTTTATATCAACACTCTTTACGTGCTTCTGCTTCTATTGCTACACCATACACTTATCAGCAAGCTTCTAAGGATGCCAATTGGCTTACTGCAATGAAGATAGAATTGCATGCTCTTGAAAGTAATAATACTTGGGAACTGGTTCAGAAACCTCCAAATCAACTGATTGTAGACTACAAATGGTTGTTTAAAGTCAAATATCTTCCTGATGGTCAGATTGACAGATTTAAAGCCAGGCTTGTAGCCAAAGGCTTCACTCAAACTTATGGTCTAAATTATTTTGAGACCTTTGCCCCTGTAGCTAAAATGACTACTGTCAGATTACTAATTGCTTTGGCAGCAGCTCAAAATTGGTCTATCTCTCAGCTGGATGTCACAAATGCCTTCCTTCATGGTGATCTTCATGAGGAAGTGTACATAAAGTTGCCCCATGGATACTTTCATCTATCTTCTATATATCAGATAAATCAGTTTTCTGATCCATCAAATTTGGTCTGCAAATTAATTAAGTCAATCTATGGCCTGAAACAGGCTCCAAGGTGTTGGTTTACCAAATTTGCTACTACCTTGAAATCTTATAAGTTCACTCAATCTCATGCTGACAACAGTCTCTTCACTTTGCACACATCTTCTCATTTTGTTGCTGTATTGGTTTATGTGGATGATATTCTCATCACTGGCACAGACAAAGCTTTAATTCAGACTATAATCACTTATATGAGTACAACCTTTAAGGTCAAGGATTTAGGTCCTTTGAAGTATTTTTTGGGCATTGAGATTGCTAGATCATCTACTGGTATCTATATTCACCAAAGGAAATATACTATGGACATTCTGTAGGATTTTGTCCTTCTTGGTGTTAGGCCTTCAAAAGTTCCTATGGATCAGAATCATGATCTACAAAACAACTCTAGTGTGTTGTTGTCTCCATCTGATATTGCTACTTATAGACGTTTGGTGGGAAGATTGCTATATTAGACAGTCACAAGGCCTGATTTGGCTTATTCTGTTCAAGTCTTATCACAATTTATTGCCAAACCTAGAGTTGCTCATCTTCAGGCTGCTCACAAAGTGATCAAATACTTAAAATCTTCTCTTGGCCAAGGTTTATTCTTTGCTGCTAATACTCCTCTCACTTTGACTGCATATTGTGATTCTGATTGGGGTGGCTGTAAGACCTCTAGACAATCTCTAACTGGCTATTGTATCTTACTTGGTCATTCCTTGATTTCCTGGAAGTGTAAGAAGTAACACACAATCTCCAGGTCTTTTGCAGAAGCAGAATACAGGTGCATGGCAGATACTTATTGTGAGATTACATGGTTACTTCATGTTTTTCAAACTTTTGGTCTAGTCAATCTTACTCCTGTGAAGCTGGTATGCGACAGCAAGTCAGCATTATACATTGCTTCCAACTCAGTATACCATGAACGCACTAAGCATATTGAACTAGATTGTCACCTAGTTAGAGAAAAACTTCAGCTTGGCATTATTCAGACTGCACATGTTGATTCTGCAAATCAACCTGCAAATATTCTTAGCAAGGCATTGTCTTCTACCTCTCTGCACTTTCTTATGTCCAAGTTGGGGATTTTCAATTACTTTCAACCCTCCAACTTGAGGGGGGATGTTAGTGATATAGAAGGTTCAGAAGCAAAAGAACTAGAGACTGCAGAGGCTTCACAAGCTAGGTCATCAAAGTCAGCTGTGACATAATATGGAAAGTCAAGATTGTTTGTTAGTTAGTAGAATTACAGCTCAGCATAACAGAATTATGTACTAGCTTCTTATATGTTAGTGCTTCTAGATTGTTCTATTAGGGTAGTATAAATACAACAATGTAATGTCTTTCTCCTCAAGTTTTTTATTAATAAAAGTTTGTTAATTTCTTCTTTCTTAAGCTTCATTTCTGCACATCAATGGCAAATTATACATTTGTGACACTTTTCTTATTTGATGCCGCATTTGGTGTCCTTGTAACATGCTTTCAGCTTTTGGTTTCTGCAACAACCAGAGTGTTGTCCTTTTGTGGATATGGTGACTAATAGTATACTCAGTCCGTCCCTTTAAGTTGTTAATATTAGAAATGAAGTGTTTGGCACGCATTTCAAGCTATTATGTAGTATAATTTTATAACTTATTTTGATTTTTTTAATAAAGTTAAACATTTAATATTTATTCAAAAGAAAAATAATTTAAAAATAATTTATGTAAGTATACTAGATAGGAGACTTAAAATGCGTGTCGAACATTTTATTTCAAATGTTAACAACTGAAAAGGACGGAGTGAGTAATATTTATTTTGTAGCATACTTGGGGAGAAATAATAATCGATAAATTTTCAAATTAATGTTTAAATTGAGTTATATTTGAAGATATATATATATGAGCCTGAGGATGAAGGTCTCTTTTTTCTTTTTTCAACTGATGTTTTCATTGAGTTTTTGCTTTTTAGCTGCTAGTTCTGGTGTCAGTCTTTCGTCATGTTTGTCTTCCCTTTTCACGACTACTGATAACTTTTTGAGTGATCAAGACTCCGTTGAACCATTTTAAAAAAATGTTGTTTCGCTGGAGGACTGGATGGACAGTTAGAGTTGATTAATCAAATGAATGCAACTGTTAATATAATACTACAAAAGATAATTGAAGTTGACTTGTTACATTAATGCAAATTGTTGATCAAATCAAAACCTTTTGTCCCTCACAGCTGTGACGAATATACAATAGCATTTATAAGTTGTTAGTGGAAGATGACATCATAAAATAACGAGAGTTTGACACATAGAATTTGATGATGTAAACTCTTAAAGGAGAGCTTTAATATCACTTTGACCATAAATAAAAACTTATTATTTCATTATTTTGAAAAACTTAAAACTGCATATTAAAGTATATGTGTTAAGTTCTATGGAGACCACTTTTTTTTGGAGACCTTGAAGACCACTTCTGTTCTACAAGTTAAATATTGCATAAAAACTTTGCAAAACATATTATATTACGAATCATGCTCTACAAAGATCCTTATTTTATTCAAAATCTTGAATATCATATATGTACCGCATGTAAAATATTACAAAAATATTTTATTCTGCAAAACATGTTAAGTTTGCAGAACATTTTTTCAGCTTGCAGAACATACACTTTCTACTTATTAAACTTAAATGATCTTCAATAATTTTAATAAATTAGTGATACTCCTAAAATATACTTCACAAAATAATATATTTTATAGTGTTTTGATTGCAGAACATATGTGGTCTCCAAGGTCTCCGATTAAAAAACTGTCTCCATAGAACTTTCCTCTAAAGTAAATTAAATGTACTTTCTAGTGATATATTCTTTATACATATTTTCAATTATATACTATATGAAATCGGTCAAAGTTGAGTCAGTTTGACCGCAAAAAGTTAAACAGGACAGATAAATTGGGACGGAGGAGTACTTTGTTTTAGTAAAATGTAGATAAATGTAAAATTGTTGAGATTTGGGAATCATTACTGCTATATACGAACATTACTGCTATCTCATGAGATCTCATCTGACGCTCTAAGTGGACACTTATGCCGCCTCATTTGACACCTCTGTTGACATCCCAATGAGTCAACAACTTCAGTTGGTATTCCTTGTTGGCGTTGCTCTTAAGTTAAAATAATTATCGTAAACACGATAAAGGAAAATGATTCAGATTTCTCTTTAATTAATAGGTAATATAAACTTTAAAAAGGTGAAATCAAATGTTAGGTCACACACACTGTAGAAGGGGGTTGAATACAGTGTATAACACAATTAAATCGAATTTAAGAACACAGGACACAGATTTTATTTAACTTAATAAACTCGGTTACAATATGAACATAGTTTTGCTTCTTTTTATTCACCATCTCATATGGTGTCTTTCCATGCATGTTGATAAGAGTTGCATTCTGAGTGAAACAAGCAGTCTGCACAGCTTCAGCCCAGAAATAGGTTGGTAGCTTTGCTTCCTCAAGCATAGTTCGTGCAGCTTCAATAAGAGTTCTATTCTTTCTTTCAACAACTCCATTTTGCTGTGGAGTTCCAGGAGCAGAAAATTCCTGCTTTATTCCATGGTCTTTACAGAACTCTTCCATGATCAAATTCTTGAATTCAGTGCCATTATCACTCCTTATTATTTTCACAGAATCTTTGACCAATTTATCCAGCTGTCTGACATGATCAATCAAGATAGATGCAGTCTCACTTTTTGTGTGCAAGAAATACACCATGTGTATCTGGTGAACTCATCTACTATGACCATATCATATTTCTTCTGTCTAATAGACATGACATTCACTGGACCAAATAGATCAACATGCAGCAGGTGATAAGGCTCAAGAATTGATGATTCATTCTTGCTCTTGAAAGTAGATTTTCTTTGTTTTGCCTTTTGACAAGAATCACAAAGGCCATCAGGAGCAAATACTGACTTTGGCAGTCCTCTCACAAGATCTTTCTTGACAAGCTCATTTATATTGTTGAAATTTAAATGAGAGAGTTTCTTGTGCCAACTCCAGCTTTCTTCAATTGATGTTCTACTCATCAGACAGATTGCAGAACCATCAATACTTGTTGAAAGCTTGGCTTCATAAATGTTACCATGTCTGTATCCTTTCAGAACAACTTTGCCTGTAGATTTGCTTACAACTTCACAGTGTTCTTCAAAGAAATCCACATGATAACCTCTGTCACAGATTTGACTCACACTCAGCAAATTGTGTTTAAGTCCTGAGACCAGAGCTACTTTTCCAATGATGACATTCCCAAGATTGATAGTGTCATATCCCAGAGTTTTTCCCATGTTGCCATCTCCATAAGAAACACTTGGGCCAGCCTTCTCCACAAAGTCTAATAGCAGGGCTTTATTTCCAGTCATATGTCCTGAACATCCACTGTCCAGAACTAGGATATTTTTCCTGTGCCCTGCAATCACAAAGACCACTAATGATTAGTTTTAAGGACCCAGACTTGCTTGGATCCTTTGGCCTTATTAAGTTTGTTAACATTTGCAGCGGATTTAGCATCAGAGTTTATGTTAACATTTTTCTTTTCAGAATTTACACTATCAGACTTTGAATCAGAACTTATACTAGAAGGAACAATGCTAACTTTCTTTAAAGAAGGTTTTATTTGATAAAAATCATAGTACAGACTATGATATTCCTTACAAGTATAAATAGAATGCCATAAACTACCACAATGAAAACAAGGATTTTGTGGCTTATATCTAACAGACTGACTCTTAACTCCTGACTTTGAAGGTAAGGAGTTTATGTTCTTATTTTTCCTGCAAAAAGAAGCCAGATGGTTAGAACTTCCACAGTTATGACACGTTTTTCTAGGAGCATCAGGAACAGGCTTATAATCATTACTTTTATTCACACCTTCCTTTCCATTCCTATTTTTCCTAGGTGATTTTACCTTGTTTGCATTCTTAACATCTTTCAGCTTATGACTAAGCTGCTTCTTTGTCATTAAGCCTATGTTAACTTCAGTTGGCTTAACCTGTTTTAGTTTGTCAGAAGTTAATTCCTTTTTAACTTCTGATTTTTTAGTATTAGACTTTACAGGTACAAACTTAACAGGTTTTACCTTGGGCTTTTGTTTTACAGGCTTAATTTCTACAGTTTCCTTTTCATCTCCATAACCTAAGCCCTCTTTCCATTTTCCACTACTTAACAAATTCTGAGTTGTTCTGCCAGAGTTAGTCCAAGTCCTGATTATCTCTCTTTCCTTTTTCTAACTCAGTTTTTAGAGATTCATTCATTTTAAGTACTTCATCCCTAACATAGAAAGCATCATCTCTCTCTTTCTGAGTTTGATGGAACATGACTAACTCTTTTTCTAGATAATCATTCATTTTCTTAAAATCTAGGTTTTCAGAAGTTAATCTTTCACATGTTAAAGTTTGATCTCTATAACTAATGAACATGGTTTTAAGATATTTTTTAACTCATTAATATCATCAGTATGAAATGCATAAGTAGTTTGAGGTACCTTTAACTCAGCAGCTTCAGTACTGCTTTCAGCATTTGACATATCAGCATTTGCCATCAAGGCATAGTTCTCCTCGCTTTCAGAGTCTGAGGTGTTTGTCCAGCTTTTCTCTTTTGTGACAAGAGCCTTGCCTTTGTCACTCTTCACTTTCTTGCAATTAGGAGATATGTGGCCTCTCTCACCACAGTTGTAGCATTTGACATTTGAGTAATCTCCTCTGTCAGACTTTCCTCCTTTCCCTTCAGATTTTCTGAAATTCTTCTTATCAGAACTTGTACCTCTCCTGGAAAACTTCTTTCTCTTCCTGAACTTCCTGTATGCAATCTTCGTGATTCCTTTCACCATAAGAGCACACAGCTTTATCATCTCTTCATCAGCATCCATCTCAGGCAAGCTTTCAGTTTCTGAGTCATCATCACTATCAGAACTTGATGACTCAGTATCAGACTTTGTGAAGAGAGCTTTACCCTTGCCTTTCCTTGAGGTAGCTGCCTTGGGGGATTCTTCTTCAGCCTTAAGAGCAATTGTTCTTGACTTTCCTCCTTTCCTCTTGCTTCTTTGTTCCATCTCAAGTTCATGAGTCTTGTGCATCCCATAAATTTCATCAAGAGTTGTTTCTTCAAGATTGTAGTTGTCTCTTATAATTGTGGCCTTCAAATCCCAACTTTCAGGAAGAGCTAACAGGAATTTAAGATTTGAATCTTCAAGATCATATTCCTTATCAACTAGTGACAAATCATTCAAGAGTTTGCAAAATCTGTCATATAGACCAGTTAATGACTCATCAGACTTTGAGTCAAAGTGTTCATACTCTTGAGTGAGTGTTGTCTTCCTGTTTTTCTTAATTGAGTCAGTTCCCTGACATCTTGTCTCCAGAGCATCCCATATCTCTTTTGCAGTCTTGCAGTTTATTACCATGTTTGACATGACATTATCAATGGCACTGTGCAGCAAGTGTCGTACCTTTGCATCCTTAGCAATTGAAGCGATATCTTCAGCAGTGTAGTCACTTTTCTCCTTTGGTACATACTTTGTTGCTTCACCTGCAACTGCAACTGCAACTGCGAGCTTGGTTGGTTTGTGAGGCCCTTCATTGATTCTGTCAAGATATTGTGGATCAGTTGCTTTCAGAAACATGGTCATTCTCACCTTCCATATGGGATATTCAGATGGCTTTAGAATGGGAACTCTAATAGTCTCATAACGACTATGGGTTATTGTCTTTGGAGTTTCTTCAGCTTTGGTGGACTTGGTTGGAGTTTTTGGTTCTTGAGACATGATTTTTTTTGGATCTTAACTGTTTGTGTGTTAACATATAGGCTCTGATACCACTTGTTAGGTCACACACACTGTAGAAGGGGGTTGAATACAGTGTATAGCACAATCAAATCGAATTTAAGAACACAGAACACATATTTTATTTAACTCAATAAACTCTGTTACAATATGAAACTGTTCTCTCTCAGTGATGAACAAATATCACGAGAGCTGTTAGGGTTACAATGAATAATCTTCTCGATAATGATAACACATATAGTGTAAACCCTATGTCTGTGTTTATATAGTACACAGTTACAAGATCTTCTAATTGATATGGAATATAATTCTGCTTCCTAAAATATATCAATCAGATATCTTTTCTTCCAAGTCTTCTATTCTCAATAGAATTCTTCTTCATGCATATATCTTCTTATGTTCATCTTGATCTTCTTTCCTTTCAATCAGTTGCTTTCCTTATCTGAACATCTTCTTAAGTCTTGATATTATCTTCTGATAAATATCTCCTGAACCTTAAGTACTGATGACTTAAGTTCTGATATCTTAAGTACTGTCTTCACTATAAGTGTCGATCTCAAGTTAAGTACTGATCTTTCCTGCTTAATAAGATCTGAAATAACTAAACATAAATCATATTAGCCATGACATCACAAATATATCTAACATCAAATTCACAAGAAAATAACAAAATGCAGGTCCTCTTACTAAAAAATAACACAGCATCTATGAAAAATTGGCTGACGCCCACCAGCAACGTTCTAGTTGTACGGGAATCTTCTTCAGTTTTCTGCATTCCAATGTTTGAAATTTTTTGAGAGAAGGGAAAGCTCCGTCCCCAACTTCCAGTTCTTCCAGATTGGAGAAGAACAGTAGTTTCAAAATTTCAAGACATGGAAACGCGTTGGGACGGCAAACCATTTTGTTTCCCTTGTACACATTAATCAACTCGAGAGCTGTAAGATTCGACAAACTTCCCAGAGTGGGAACTGGATCTTCTCTAAACTCGCTAGTGTCTAGACTTAAATCCGTGACTGAATTAGGCAAATAACATAGTTCCCATGGATCTTTCAGAGTACCCATTAAGTTGACGCTCTTGAGACGATTGCAAGACGAGAGTGGTTTCAGTGTTGGAATCTCAACATAACTAAAGGATAGGCTGAATGTTTGCAGACATGTTATATTAGCCATGGACTCCAAAGTGTAGTAACCATAATCTCCTTTTTTATCTTGAACTGACAGTGCATGGAGGTTGGTGAGATTAACAGTATCAATCTTCATCCATTCCTTATACTGTATAATACAGAGAGTGTGCAACTTTTTTTGGTGGTTACCTATTTTCAAACTCCCACTAATTTTGAAGTCTACACACCTCAACTCATGCAACTCAGATATCTCTGTAGGAACTGTATACTCTCTGGTCCAAGAACCGTGCAAAGTTTGTAGCTTTTTCAGCTTGCCTATACTTGGCGGAATCTTTATAGGTATTATAGAATAGTTCTCACCGCCCATTAAGCCCAAGTACTTCAAAAGAACTAAATCTCCTATTTCTTCTGGTATCCTCTCTGATTCGACACTTCTCATATCTAGGACTTTTAGATTTTTAAATTTGTTGTACAACTTCGTTTCTCTTATTTCACTGAAATAATTTACTAGTGCCAATGAACGCAAATTTGAAGCATCATATCCACTTTCAAATCCACGTTCAAGTAAGTTCAAGTACTCACCTAATTCAGTATGAATGACATGACGCGACTGTCCGTCCAACAAATTGATGAGATCTGGATCGTGTTTTCCTGAGTCGAAAACAAACAACAGCTTGTGCTCCTTTGCTTTATTTAAGGCAAGATCACGTACAAGATCGTGCACCCGACAAGTCAGAACTTGTCCGTTCAATCGCAATCTGTCAATCTCAAGCAAATTGCGATTAATTAGCTCATTCAAATAATCTTCAGCCAAGTCCTCCATGACTACTCCTCCTTGATCAGCTCCTGATATAAATTCCTCTGCAATCCATAGAAGCTTTAACTCGTCTGAGTAAATCACATGGTCTTCCGGGTACCTTGCAAGATAGAGAAAACAGTCCCTCATTTGAGGAGACAATTCGATATAACTCAAGCTCAGTATTTCTCCAATCCGCATAGAGCCACCTTCCTTCAATTGTCTCCACATATTCTGCTTCACATTTGACCAATGACTATAGCTCTTGTTGTGCAATAATAGGCCGCTCAGTATCACAATTGCAAGTGGTAAACCTCGACATTTACCAACCATCTCCCTTCCTAATTTCTTTAAATCGTCTGTTGTTGGTTCTGCTCTCTGACAGAACAATTGCCAGCTCTCTTCTTCCGTTAGAAAACGAAGTTGATGCACAAAACATTTGTCATCTACCATCTCTGCAACTTTTTTGTTTTGTGTAGTCACGATGATTCTACTACCATTCTTTTGATTTGGAAATGCAATTTTAATCTGGTTCCATACCTTTACATCCCATATATCATCAATCAACGCCAAATAGCGGCCTCCATCTTGAAGTAACTTTTTCAGGTACTGCAGCAAATCATGCTCATCCATGGTTGACAAATGTTGTCCGTGCTCAGGTCCCATTAGAGACTTTATTATTCTTTTCAGAACATCTTTAATGTTATATTCGTTGGACACACAGACCTTAGCACGAGTGTCAAAATTTCTCAACTCGCTAGAGTTGTACAACTTTGTGGCAAGTGAAGTCTTGCCCAAGCCCCCCATTCCGTGAATTGAAATGACTTTGAGAGAGAGATCCTCGCTATCAAGTTGAAGCTTCAGAGTCCTAAAATGGTCCTCCAAACCAACCACATCCACCTGGTTATCAATTGCAGTTGTTCTTAATAATGTTCTTTGTTTCTGCTGCACGTTTGGAGTGGCTAGGATGTTGTCAATACGGTACTCAGTTCGCCTCTTCTTGATCAAAACAATCCTATCCTGGAGTGACTCGATAGCCCTGCCAATATCAGAAAGCGCTACTTCTCTCTCGAACCTGCGACCCCGGGCCCGAACACGCCGCAAGATACCGTGTTTTGGAGCTGCATATATTTGTTGGAGAGCATTAAAATTGCTCAGGATAGTTACTGCATCATTGGCAACATCTCTGACGTTGTTCACCCAGTTGCGGATTAGCTCATCTTCCTGCCTCGACTCAGCATGTCGTACTGCAGATTGGAGGTAGCCTAATTCATCTTTGAGCCACCTTACATTCTCTTTCACTCCAATTCGAATGTTAACTTCTTGTGCTATAAATTCACCGAGCTTTTCGATTGCATAATATACGATTGCATCAACCATTCTTTTCAATAAAGCTTTATGATCAAAAAGTAATGGAATCAACAACAAGAATTTTACAAAGTGACTCAGGGAGGCTGGTCTATATATAGTGCTCAGACATAAAAGTGATAATGCTTAATTCAGTGGTATGCTTTTCACAACAGTCTCGTCAACAACTGCAAATGCTTGTCATTTTGTAAATAATTTCTACTCAAGTGCATAGAAGTTTCTACTTGGGAGATTATTCAAGCAGACGTAATAGATGCGACGTATATAGTACAACGTAATAGATATAAAATGCAACTTGAAGGTCGTCGGAGACTTGTCCTAATTATTGAAGAAGAGGGATCATGACAGTAACGTCAGTTGAATTAGTTTGGAAGTGACCTTGTCAGTATTTGTTGCCTTGTTAATCCTGTGATCTGAATCAATCTATTGGAATCTTCTTCTGGACCCGGTAGTTTATCAAACCACACGTTAATAAGAAATACACAAAAACGACACGCAAATTTTAGTAAATATGACATAATAGAAATGACGTGCAGATTTTAGTATTTGTGTTACCATTTCGAGTGCATACCACGAAAATGCATAATTGAGCGTTACCGTTGATTTTTCGTTTATTTTTTGGGTACACGATAGCACATTACATTTATATTTTAATATTTATAATAAATATGCATATATTTATAATAAATATATGAATATTCATTTGTGTGATATACATGCTGTTACAGGATCAATACATGGTGCATCAAGATCGACCAAGTGTTTTTCAGATCAAGATGACTGTTGCTAGCTGTTTATTCTCTTTTCTTTCCCCTGTTTTCACAATCAGAACTCTTAGAACATGAACAAGATCTTTATATGCTTCCAATCACTGGTTTTCACGACAACCAGATCAAGATGATTAAGCAAACCACTATACATATGTTATTCAATCATTGGTTTTCAGAACAACCAGAGTAGTGCCTTTTCATGGATATTTGCAGTTAACTAATATCAATATAACATAATTTAATTTGGAATAATTGATACGCAGTTTAAGGATTATTATGCTCTATAGTTGAAAAATCTTGAATACATGTTAGAAATTTGTTGCTCAACACTGAAAGAGTATTGTGTATTATGTGGTTAATTGATGTTTTAATAGTTACTCCGTTACTTAAATTTATATACTTGCCCTTGTCTGTTGAAACAAGGCATTTTTTTATCGTAGGAAATCCGCAGCCGCTACCCTTTGGGTTCGCACTGGATAACCCCACGGGTTCATGCAATAGCCTGCAAATCACGTCAACCATTTAAGCGACATGCAGTTCACAGGAGATTAGCAGCTGCCTATTCCATGCTCAGGACATTTCCAGGACAGTTCTCTATGATCTGAAACTGGTTTATCCATGCTCAGGAAGCATATTCTGGAAGCAAACCCTGCTTGATCAAATGAACAAACATGAAGTGTGTCTTTAGCTTTCAGAGTGGTTCTCTGACATGTTCTTTATGTTGTCAGTCTTAAAGGAAGCCTAATTTCTTGGTATATGTATTTAACTTATATTGAATTTTACATACAAAATTTACATTAGTTAATAATAATTATGAGAATTTGTTTTTACCACTTCCCATACACAACACATCATTATCAGCTCACACGTACTTAAATTAAAAATGACTGATGATGTCTTCGTGAGTGATGTTAATTATATTTTTACAAAGACATCGGGTTTTATCCGATGTCTATGGGCAACTTACACAACTTCATGTTACCTTTGTTGTTTATTCACTATATAAGATCAATTCTTTTACAATATAGGTTTTAATCTAGATATATATAAAAAAAAATTGCCAAACAACATTGAAGAAATGGATAAATTATCAGATAAGTTTTCAACTTGTAGGTTTTACTTCCTGAGTTCATCTTGTTTTCCCTTTCGTGGCAACCTCACATAAACAGTAATTTGGTTTTAAGTTCATTAAGTTTGGACTTGAAGGAATGCTATAAAGTTAGCATAACTGGGATTAAATGACTAACAAAGTGAGCACATTTCAATGTTTGTCATCTGCAGTAATTTCATAGAATATATCAAGTGATTATGACAAGCTAAAGAGAACCATAAAGATGTAACATTTATGCTAGGTAGGTGATAATAAGATCAAATGTATAGAGATTATATGCAAAGGGTCTCATCCTTTTTCGACATCCTCACTATCAGTCTGAATTTCGACAACCTCGCTATCAGTCTGAATACTGAATTTCTATCTCTCCAAAACTTCGTTATTAGCTTGCTCATTTAAATACAACAAAGAACTAAACACATTCATAGAATGAAGAAGAAAAGTAGAAAATGCAAATTTTCCCCTTCTGAAAAAAGAACTAAAAATTAAACACATCCATAGAATTTAAAAATTAAAGATATGGAACCCAGAAACGTTCTAATAGGACCGGAATTTTCTTCAGTTTTCCACAAAGACGGGCTTGATATCGTTTGAGAGAAGGGAAAGCTCCGTCTTGAACTTCCAATTCCTCCAGATATGGGAACGTATTTAATCTTCAAATTTGAAGACTTGGAAACGCACCATGACTGCAAACCATTTTGATTCCCCTGTACACATCATACAACTCAAGAGCAGTGAGATTCGACAAACTTCCCAAAGTGGGCATTGGATCTTCCGTAAACCCACTAAAGCTTAGACTTAAATCCGTGACTGAATATGGCAGAAAGTGTAGTTCCCGTGGAACATTTAGAGGACCTGCTAAGCGGACGCTCTTGAGATCATGGCAAGACAAGAGTGGTTTGATTGTTGGAATAAGAGCAGAAATAAAGAATAGGCTGAATGTTTGGAGACTTGTTAAATTAGCTATGGACTCCAACGTGTAACCTCCTCCTCCTCCTCCTTCTATATATAGTGCACGGAGGTTGGTGATTTTAGCAGTATCAACATTGATCCATTCTTAAATTCACACTTCTCATATCTAGCACTCTGAGATATTTGAGTTTGTTGCACACTAACTCCATTTCTTCTAATTCAACATTACCACTAAAATACTTTACCAGTGCCAATGAACGCAAATTTGAAGAATCAAATTCAGCCTTAAGACATTTCAGGTATTCATATAATCCATTGTAAATGACATGACGCGGCTGTCCTTCCAACAAAGGATAATAATAGATGAGATCTTGATGGTGTTTACTTAAGTCGAAAACAGCCAACAGCTTGTGCTCCTTTGCTTTATTTATGGCAAGATCATGTACAAGATCATGGACCCGGCAAGTCAGAACTTGTCCATTTAGTTGCAAACTTTCAACCTGAATCAAATTGCGACTAATTAGCTCATTCAAATAATCTTCAGCCAAATCCTCCATGACAACTCCTTCACCTTCCTCAGCTTCCGATATAAATTCCTCCACAATCCATAGACGCTTCAGCTCGTCTAACTCAATCACATGGTCTTCCGGGTACCTTGCAAGGTAGAGAAAACAGTCTCTCAAACGGGGAGACAAATCATTATAACTCAAGCTCAGTATTTCTTCAACCTGAAAAGAGCTTCCTTCAGTTGTCTCCATATATGCTCCTTCACCTTTGACCAAGAAAAATAGGTCTTGTTGTGCAATAATAGGCCGCTCAGTATCACAATTACAAGCGGTAAACTGCGACATTTACCAACCATCCCCCTTCCTAATTTCTTCAAATTTGGGGTTGTTGGTTCTGCTCTCTAACAAAACAATTGCCAACTCTCATCTTCGGTTAGAAAACGGAGTTGATGAACAAAACATTTGTCATCTACCATCTCTGCAACTTTTTTATTCCTTGTAGTTATGATAATTCTACTACTATTCTTCTGGTTTGGCAACGCAATTTTTATCTTGTCCCATGCCTTGATGTCCCATATATCTTCAATCAGCGCCAAATAGCGGCCTCGATCTTGAAGTAACTTTTGCAGATACTGCAGTAAATCATGCTCGTCCATGTTTGACAGATAGTTTTCGTGCTCAGGTCCCATAAAAGACTTTACTATTCTCTTCAGAACATCTTTAATGGATTCGTTGGACACACAAACCTTAGCACGAGTGTCAAAATGTCTCAACTTGCTAGAGTTGTACAACTTGGTGGCGAGTGAAGTCTTGCCCAAGCCCCCCATTCCATGAATTGAAATGACTTTGAGGGAGAGATCCTTGTTTTCAAGTTCAGTCTTCAAAGTCTTAAAAACATCCTCAAAACCAACCACATCCACCTGGTTATCAATGACAGTTGTTCTTAATAATGTTCTCTCTTTCTGCTGTTTGTTTGGAGTGGCTAAGATGTTGTCAATACGATACTCATTTCGCATATTCTTGATCACTTCAATCCTTCTCTTGAGTGAATCTATCTCCTTGCCGATATCATAAAGCGTAACTTCTTTTTTGATCATGCAAACACAGACCCGTAAACGATCCAAGATACCTTGTTTTGGAGCTTCATGTTATTGCTGGTGAGCATTAAAATTGCTCAGGATAGTTACCGCATCATTGGCAACATCTCTGACATTGTTCACCCAGTTGCAGATTAGTTCCTCTTCCTGCCTAGATTCTGCATATCTTACGGAAGACTGGAGGTAGCCCAATTCATCTTTGAGCCACCTTACATTATCTTTCACTTCTAGTAGAATGTTAACTTCTTGTGCAATAAATTCACCGAGCTTTTCGATTGCAAAAGAAATGATTGCATCAACCATTCTTTTTTAATCAAGCTATAGGAATCTGAAGGTACTAATGGTAATAATGGTAATATAAGTAAATGGTTCAGAGATCATTTAAACAATCTCATCAAACTGGATATAAGTAATAATGGTACAAAGTTGACTTTCTTATTTAAACCGTAACATGCTTTCGATTATACAAATTTTCCACAACCAGGATGGTGTCTTTTTGTGGATGCTGGCAATGTAACATAATTTGTAGATCTTGGAGAAATAATTCTTAGACAAATTTGTAATTTTAAGTATATAATTACAACTCGTCTGACATGTACAACAACTAAAACCGTTGTAGACTTGTAGTTGCTTTTAAATTTGTAAATTAGGTGGAGAAAGCCAAAGGCTAAGTGGACAATTGAAGTTGACTAATCAGATGAATGCAAGTGTATATAAATAAAAGACAAGTAATTCCAAAATAAAAGAAAAAAGAGGCAAAGTATAAATTATTTCAAGTAAATTTGTGCAGATCTATACATGTTCCACTGCACAAGAATTGAAGATGGAGAGAGAGGAGAGAGAGGGGGAGAGAGAGAGATAGTATTGTTCAGAGCTGATCATTTCAGCCACGAGCATCCACTTATCTCTCTAATGCCTGCAACGAAGAATTAGGTTCGTGTAAATCATTTGTTTTCGGTTACAGCCGCAGCAAAATCATGGACGATTGTAGCTGAAAAATGTATCAAATTTGATAGGCCATAAGTAATCAAGCCGAAAAGAATGTTACAAATAACCAAGGAGAAAAGAATGTTACAAAAACCTAAGAAGACGACACTCCAATCCCAAATTAGGGTGGTCCCCGGGATACGTGGCAAGTGACCAAAATGTCAACTGTGTCATGTTACCAGAAATGGAACAACAGCATCTTAGCCGTTCATGTGTGTGAATCTTAAGACACCCCAGCTGCAAAAGGACAGTCGGGCCCCATTAGCAATCTAAGTCATCCAATCATTCACCAATCAAGAATCATCAATACCTAGGATGAAGAGGTACAAATACCTAAAACCCTAAATTTGGGAGCCTATAAAAGACCTCAAAAAAGGGGTTTTAAGGGTTGGATAATATTCACTTGATACATACATATACACACAACTGCATATATATTAAAATAGCTTCTTCTTCCCTCTTCTTCTCTTCAAGAAACTCCATTCTTATTCTCACACCGGAGTTGCCGCGGGGATATAACCCCCCTCCGGTTCTGTTTCGCAGAGGCACCCCACACCACAGCTTAAATCCGCTTTCCACGTGGGCTGGGCTCGAGCTCGAGTGAGAGAGGAGAAGACCGGGGAAGAAACAGAGTTATCATTGGTGCTAGAAGGAGGGGCCGAACCTCCGGCTCAGTGGTGTCGTTTCCATTCGTGCTATTCTACCCCAGGAACCTGAAAGAGTTACACCCCAGTAAGTTTAACACCCCCACTTTCTTTTAAGCTTTCTTTTCGTACCGTTCGCACCTTAAAACATACATATCGTTGTACTTATGTCATTTTTGCCCGTTTTATTCTGAAAAAATGACCAAAAAAAGAGCAAGACAGCCATCTCGAGAACGGTCCAACCTACCGTCGTCCTGCCTAGGGGCGACGAGATGGAAGAGATAGAAGAGGAGCCCCCCATAGCTCGCGCTTTGTCGCAACAGCTCCAACCAGGAGATCAGAGGGTAACCATCGAGAAAGTGGCCCACAAGTATGCTGAGACCTCTACAAATCCCTGGGGGAGCATGACCCCGGAGCAGATTCAGACAGCTGTAAGCCTATGGAAAGAAAGGAACCAACTTGAAACCCGCACAGAGGATCAGCTAGAGCACTCCGGGGAATCCTGAAGTTCGATCCTCGACAGAATCGCCAAAAACCTGAAAAGACCACCCGAGGATGCCCGAGACGAAATCAAAAGAGCCTCGCTCCGGGACCGGATTCGAAAAGAAGAAGAGGCCAAGGCCAAAGCTAATATTGAGAAGAGAGTCCAAGAAAAGGAGGCAAAACTGAGAAGAAAGGCGCGCAGAATTCATGTCTCCTCAGATTCCGAGCCCGAAAAGGAATCTAAACAAGAGCAGATGGCCCGGGTTCTCCGGGACCTCAAGGGGAAAGTTGAGGGGGACATGGAAGTTGGAGGAGCAGCCACCCCCTTCACCAGGAGACTAGAATCCACTCCCAGGGAATCTAGTCTTAAACAATTCAACTTTGACTCGTTCGATTGGCTCGCGGACCCCGAGGAGCACCTAAACTACTTTGAGCAGATCTCGAATATCTATGATTACAATGACCTTACGAGATGTCGTTTCTTTTCATCTACACTGAAGGGAGGGGCTCAAAAATGGTTCAGCAGAATTCTCTCCCGTAGCATCGACTCGTGGAAGGATTTCCAAGAGATGTTTCTGAAAAGGTTCCGGGCTAACCGCATAAATGAGCTACAGATGTGCCACTTGGAAACCATCCAGCAAAGGAGTAGAGGGACGCTCCCTGAGTTTATCAAGAGATTTCAAGAGGTGGTCAACCAACTTTCCAACCTCGAAGAAAAAGAAGATGTTAACATCTTTCAAAGAAACATCCACCCGGTTTCTTGTGAGGGCTATGTCAAGGACCTAATTCACAGAGAGCCCCAAAGCCTTGCCTCAGCTTATGCGTTAGCCTCAAAATTCATTAAGGAAAATGATTTCCTCACATATATGAAAATTAATAGAAGAATCTGTGATGATGAGGAGTCCCCAAAGCAACGTTCTTCGTACGGAAAAGATAAGAGGATCAAGACAAACAGATAGTCCAACTACATCCGGCAGTCCCAGGGAACCCCACCCCAGGACAACTACAAAACTGCCCACTTCCTCCTGGAAAATGATCAGCCGTACAGGAGAACCTTCTAGGCGCCGACTCTGAAATGTGTGGATCCGGAGGAAGCAGACTATTGTCTCCGGGAAGTGCATGAAGGTATCTGTGGAGACCACTTGGCAGCAAAAGTCTTGGCATACAAGATCATCAGGCAAGGTTATTATTGGCCCACAATCCACTCCGACGCTATTTCCTATGTCAATAAATGCACCCAATGCCGGAAATTCAGCAATGTCCCAAGCAGAGCCTGAGCCTACCTTCGTATGTTCTCTCTCCAATCCCATTTAATGTCTGGGACATAGACATCATGGGCTCCTTCCCCGGGCAAAGGGAGATCTCCGCTACGTCCTGGTAGCCATCGATTACATGATTAAATGGGCGGAAGCCAAAGCTATGAGGACGATCAACCAGCAAGACTGCATCAAGTTCATGGACTCTATAGTCATGAGATTCGGGATTCTTGTTGTCTTGGTCTCAGACAACGGCCCTTAGTTTGTTGGATCGGACTTCGAAACTTATCTTCAGGAACTGGGCATCAAACACAAAAGGTCTTCTGTAGCCCAACAACTGGGCAACAGATAGGTCGAAGTGACCAACAAGACGATCCTCCGGGGGTTGGATAAGAGGCTTGAAGAGTCAAAGAAGACCTGGCCAGATGAGCTCCCAAAGGTCCTGTGGACTTACAGAACAACCCCTAGGACGAGCACCGGGGAAACCCCCTTCAAGCTCGCGTACGGTTCAGAAGCCAGGCTCCCTATTGAAACCGGATCCCCGTCACATCGGATTATCAATTTTGATGAGATATCCAATTGAAGGCGTAAGAAATAATCTAGAACTGCTGGATGAAGTAAGAGACCATGTTGTGCAAAAGATGGAAAGTTACAAGGAGAAAACAAAACTCTACTTCAGAAAAAGGGCCAAGATAAGAGAACATGAAGCAGGCGATCTGGTACTCTGGCACACTGAGGCTTCGGACCCAACAAACCAAAGGAAGCTACAGCCCGACTGGGAAGAGCCCTACATAGTCAGAGAAGCACTTCGTCCGGGGACCTACAAGTTAAGCTATCTCAACGGAACTGAGGTCCCGAACACTTGGCATAGAGCTCGCCTCAGAAAATTCTACCAGCAGAAAGGTGCGCATGGCTGCCTAATTTTTGTTCAACAATAAGAAATCTAAATTTGTATTTACACCACCTATAATGTAATCGATGCTTTATGCCTATTTTGAAATGAAAAATGCCATTTTTTGTACCCCTTTCAAATTAGAATGATGCTACTCTTATGATTATATTACAATTATTGTCTGCACACCCACATGCATAATTTTTTTATCTAGTTAAAGTTTCTAACCCCCTCCCGGAGACGATTACACAAACCATGTGTACTTATAAATTTTTTATTCATTTAAAGTTTTTACCCCCTCCCGGGGACGATTACACAAACCATGTGTACTTATAAAAAAATTATTCATTTAAAGTTTTTACCCCCATCCCGGGGACGATTACACAAATCATGTGTACTTATAAAAATTTTATTCATTTAAAGTTTTTAACCCCCTCACGGGGACGATTACACAAACCATGTGTACTTTTAAAAATTATTCATTTAAAATTTTTACCCCCATCCCGGAAATGATTACACAAACCATGTGTACTTATAAAAATTTTATTCATTTAAAGTTTTAAACCCCATCCTGGGGACGATTACATAAACCATGTGTACTTATAAAAAAATTATCCATTTAAAGTTTTTACCCTCATCTCGGGGACGATTACACAAACCATGTGTACTTATAAAAAAATTATTCATTTAAAGTTTTTAACCCCATCCCGGGGACGATTACACAAACCATGTGTACTTATAAAAAAATTTATTCATTTAGAGTTTTTACCCCCATCTCGGGGACGATTACACAAACCATGTGTACTTATAAAAATTTTATTCATTTAAATTTTTTACCCCCATCCCGAGGACGGTTACACAAACCATGTGTACTTATAAAAATTTTAATCATTTAAAATTTTTGACCCCATCCCGGGGGCGATTACACAAACCATGTGTACTTATAAGAATTTTATTCGACTAAACATTTTAACCCCTACCCGGGGACAAATACACAAACCCTGTGTACTTATAAAAAATTTATCAAATTAAAATTTTAACCCCACCTCGGGGACCTGCGAAATAACAAAAGCTTAAAGAACAATTGCTGGAAAGGGAAATATATTTACATACACACCTGGGGCAAACCAACCCCGGATCAAATTCAAACAAAGCAAATATTCGGTTTAGAAGCCACAAATGCTTACTTTCAAAGACAAAAAAACTTGAAAGGAAATTACAAGGCACGAAGCCTGGATCATCACAGATTAATTCTCAGGAGGAGGATGAGTCTTCTCATTACCTTCTTCGAGAGGAGGAGGTAGCTGTGCCGCGGAAGTGCCCTCTCCAGTAGCCTGAGCGTTCTCAATACGGAGCTCTTCAGGGAGATACAACTCTATGAACCCATCCATATCGCCACCAGGATTCTTAGCAAGGTAGGAAGAAGCAATATCCCAGCACATGTTCACCTTCTCGAAGATTTTGTTGTTGAGCTCTTTGTAGTAGGTAGGAGTACCCCGGAAGGCTGCAAGAGCATCCTCTTCCCGAGGCCTAGCAGCAAGCTCCTTCTTCATGTTCTCAACCTCCGCCCGGAGGGTCCCAACAACCTGGGTAGCTTCCTCCGAAGCTTTAACCTCCTCCGCGAGAGCCTTCCTGTGCTCCTGGGACTCCCTCTCCTTGACCTCCCGGTACTTGGTGAACCTTTCCTTCTCGTCAGGCAAGTCCTTCACCGCAGTCTTCACCTTCACCACCCGCACCCTATAGTTGTGGATCACGGTATAACAACCGCCGATCCAGGAATTAGCCTGAAACAAAAACAAATGCTGAGCAAAAACACAAGGAAAATAGATATACGTAAAAACAAAGTGTACGAACATCCGAGACATCGCGAACAAGGTGATCAAGGTAGGTGTCAATGTCCTCCTTGGCATAAACTTCTAAGTCCTCAGGGGTGGCATAGTTATCAAACATCTCACTCCTCCGGTCATCAAGAGTCATCCGGGCCAGGAAGTTCTTCAGGGAATCCTCTTCCACCAATTCTGACTCTCTTCTTCAGGAGGAGCCTGGGGTGTCACCCTCCTACGTTGTGGGGTCCTGGGACCATAAGCAACATCTTCAGCAGCATTCCTATTGCGAGGATTCAAAGCACCAACCTCTTCCTCCTCCAGCTCTTAAACTTCAACTTCCTCCTCAGGTCCAGTCACGACAACAGGAGTCACCCTCCCCGGCACTGTCTGCCTCACACTGTTTCCCGACAAACTAGTGTCCCAGATCTGTGAGCCACTTCCTCCACCACCTCCTCCACCACCTCCCTTCCTCTTGCTCGAGTCAAGGTGAACAGCACCACCAATCTTCTTGAACTTACCATCCAATTCCTAAAATTGCTTCGACATCTCGTAGTGAAAATGGTTAAGCAACGGGAGACCTGCACAACGGAATAATAATTCAGAAACCAAAACTGAAAAACACAAGTACGTGTAAGGAAAAGACACAGAACAGAATGCTACATATAATAAAAGCACTTAAATCTGACATAAAATAATGTTTGATTATTTAGAAAAGTGTCTCGAGTCCACTGAGCCCCGAGAGCCACGACAAAGTCGTACATCTTCGCCAAGGCAGCTCCCCCGAGCCGCTGGGTTGGGAACCTGCTATTTTTAAGAACATTTTTGTACACCGACATAAACTCCAGGTCCCCACCCTGGACGAAGATGAACTCATGATGCCAACCCCGGGGAGAGTTCAACATAAATACGGGAGAATTTTTGGCATCAGCGGGAAACCCGCAACCATCTATATTAAAAGTGAACTCATACATGGGGTATTGGTGGACTTCTTGATTTTGAAGAGATGGTGGAAAAGCTTAAAGGTCGGTAGGTAACCCTATACATGATAACAAACAAAGAACCAGGATATCCACTAGACCAAATTCGGGGCCAACTGAGTAAAGGGGATCCCGTAGACATCACGGCAAAGGGATTTGGTAAACTGATGAAGGTTGGGCCTCATGCTACGCAGGTATTCTAGTGGAATGGCTACCCAATCCCCCTCAAGACGGTGATACACCCTCTCATGAGGCTCGGCCACCTCCACTCCATTCCATCCCCGAAGTGGAATACTGCCTTAACAAGGTCATCTATTTGACTTGTGGTGTAAATACCAAGGTTAGGATGACGAGGAGAAGGGGTATAGCATGTACCCGGAGCATTATAAAATAACTCATCCATACGGGCACGGTCATAAGGTTCTCTCCCTATGGCCTATTAGCGTAGGAAGGGTCCCTAAAGTAGTAATCATGAGGGGTACTGTTCTCCCGGGTCTGAACAAAATAATGATCTATATCTACCCAAGACCCATCTTTTATGCCCAATTTCTGCCCGGGGTGTAAAAGGAAGGTGGGTAACTCCTCAACTACAGGCTGGGAAGTACGGGGAGGCATATTCTCGGGTTCCGGGGAGGAATCACTAGAAGAATGATCGGGGAAACCAAATTGAGAACGGACAGATCTATGTTTCAGGTTAGCCAACTCTTAAATCTCCTAACCATATACCTACACGGAGTCTATGCCATTTCGATACAAAACGTAGAGAAAAAACAAAACTCAGAAACAGATAGCTTCGAAATCAAACCAACCAAAGTGTATCCTATAATCTATACATATGCACATACTTACACCAAAACACGAAGCAGATTCAAACAGTAAACACAAACCCAGTGTTTGCAGAAATCAAACCCTCCTTTCTTATGCATACAAAAACACGAAAAACAAACCCAGCTTTGGGCAACAAAAAACCAAAAATACTCGAACCAAAACTTTAAACACAAACAACAGTTTCGCATGTCAAATATCAAAACCCAAAATAGCCAAATTAAAGCAACAGATGCATTCAATAATAGTTACATGCATTCGAAAAACTTAACCTACACTATTTATCGAATCAAACACAAGTACGAGAAAGCAAACCGAGAAGAGGAGTTCGAAAACTTACAAGAAAGCAGGAGATATAAAAAGACTTCAAAGAGAAAGATCTTCGAAATTCGCCTTGAACAAAAAACCTAGAGAGTGTTTGGTGTTTATGATTGCGTAAAGAATGAAGAAATGAGAAAGGACGGGTATTTATAGGCGAAAGTGGGATAAAAACCCACTCAACTACTCGACAATCGTGGTCGCGGGTTTATGACACATGGCACGATCCTGGACGTCATAAAAATAACCGCAGAAGTTAATGATTACATGGCTGTAATTATTTAACAGGCGCGACTTTTGAGGAGAGAAAGAGGGGGAAACTGCAACGTCTGATACATATATGTATATATATATATATATGTATATATATATATATGTTCCTACAAGAAACCAAACTGTCGCCTCACACCCCGAAAAAATGACAAAAGACTGTAAACCAATAATTTTCGTACATAGCAGGTCAAATCAAAGGGGCTACCCAAATGCAATCCCGAGGACTTGTACCCAACAAAACCCGGGGTTAAGGGCCACAAATCAAAAAAAAATCAATTTTTTTCCAAGTTACAAAAATCAAAGGGCCTACCCAAATGCAACCCCGGGGACTTGTACCCAACAAAAGTCGGGGTTAAGGGCCATAAATCAAAGAAAAAATGCAAACAAAAAATCCAAGTTACAGAAATCAAAGGGCCTACCCAAATTCAACCCCGGGGACTTGTACCCAACAAAACCCCGGGGTTAAGGGCCACAAATTAAAGAAAAAATGCAAAAAATTCCAAGTTACAGAAATTAAAAAGCACAACTCCGGACCACAGTACTACTCCCTCATCCGGGTAAACCCGCATAAGGGAGTGGGAGGCAAATGATTGGCCATAAGTAATCAGGCCCAAAAGAATGTTACAAAAGCCCAAGGAGAGAACACCCCAAACCCAAATTAGGGTGGTCCCTCGGACACGTGGCAAGTGACCAAAATGTCAACTGTCCCATGTTACCAGAAATGGAACAACAACATCCCATCCGTCCACGTGTGTGAATCTCAAGACACCCCAGCTGCAAAAGGACAGTCGGGCCCCACTAGCAATCTAAGTCATCCAATCATTCACCAACCAAGAATCATCAATGGATAGGATGAAGAGGTACAAACCCCTAAAACCCTAAATTTGGGAACCTATAAAAGGCCTATACACACATATACACACACCACTGCATATATTTTGAAATAGCTCCTTCTTCCCTCTTCTTCTCTTCAAGAAACCCATTTTTATTCTCACGTCGGAGTTGCTATGGGGATACAACCCCCTCCGGTTCTGTTTTGTAAAGGCACCCCACACCACAGCTTAACCACAATCCGTTTGCCACGTGGACTGGGCTCGAGTGAGAGAGAAAAAGATCGGGGAAGAAACAATGTTATCAAAATTCTTACTCCACGAAACTTGTGCAGAATTACCTCATAAGATTGAAAACCCTAAAGAATTCCTTGTCCTCCGTATCAATCCCCCTAAAACTAAAAAAATTCAAAACTGTTACTTATATTAATGCCATTTTTACGAAACCATAAGTTTAAACATCCATCCAACACGTATTAGCCTTAATCCAACACCCATCTTCATTCAAATGCAATGTTTGCAACATGAAGAATGATAATGAAGACATGTCATATAAATGATGGATTGTTCATTTTGGATGCACAAGAGTTGTGTTGATGCTCCTACCTCTTTCTCTTTTCAATTTCACAATAAACACCCTCTCATCCTCTCATTTTCTTTGCTGGAAGCTTATCAAAAATTTACACAACATTGCAGACTCTGCCATCATACACTGAATCTATTAAATTGGCTTTACTATTGTCCTCAATGCAAATTTTTCGCACATTTTCATTGTGCAAGATCCAGTCAGATGTCGAGGTGGTACTTTACTTAAAAATCCATGTTTACATTATTCTATCTGTATTTTTTTCTTATCATACATGATACAACTGCTTTATTTCCTTGATGTGTATTCTAGCTATATCTTGATTCTTGTTGTCAACTTCAGTTTCTTACATATTGTTTGGCTTTTTCAGGTCTCATGGAAATAAAATATATATCCTGATTCTGCAAAAAATCGAAAACCGCAATTGAACCATTGGGTTCAGTTTTGAAAACCTTGATTCAATTTTGGTTATAAAACCGGATGAAATAAGAAGATTTTAGTTCAAAAAAATTTATATTTTGAAACGTTAACGATAGCCAATGCCTGGGGAGAGCAAAAAAATGAGAGGGGTCATCGGTTTTCAAGATTGTGAATTTCAGTCACTACGAAATGAACCCTGAGCTCTGCCTTCATATGGTTGCTAGTAGACCTAGCCACTTGTGCGGTCCGTGCGTGCCGGGCCGGGCCGCACACGGGTTGGGAACTCGAAATGGTAACACTGAATCGGCCTGTTAATGAACGAACCGGGCTCGGGCCGGGCTCGAATCGAAGAAACTGAAGTCATAACCGCACGGGCGAATAACCACGTACGAGTTGTGCGGGCTCGTGCGGTTAACCCGCGGGCCGTGCGTGCTGTGCACCGCCAGCCTTCTCCATTCTACCAATTACTTGATATAATATATTATAAGTATTATTATATTTTTAGTGCAGGAGACAAGAGTAGTATAGTGTAGGCTGAAGGCACATAATCATATGTAGTACACACTAGACAGTAGTACATAGAAAATAATTACTGCCTTCGGCTGTTCTGCATAGCAAATAATTCGGACATCGTGTTTTTTAATCTTTCTGTTAAATAATATATTTCATAATTACTTCAATTTTTTTATTTGGTTAAATAATAATTTTATTATTTTAATTTTTTGGGTTGAAAGAGGATGGCACCTCGTATAAATTTTAATAATTTAAAAATATTACAAATGATGTGAGGGGACTCCTCTCTAAAAAAATGGAACAAACCGCATTAAACATTAAAAAATTATAAATTAAGTAAACAAAAATATTAATAAAAATTACATTAACTATTTTTTCTAGAGTTGTTCACTAGTTGAGGTTCCCGATTCAGATGAAGTATCCATTATCATCCATGGTTCGTCTTCATCGTCGGAGTCTTATTTTCTTCCTTGTTCTCTCTTTTCGGCTTGATCCCAATCTTTTTTGCAAACTAAAGTTTTTACAACGTCTGGCGCAAGACTCAATCTCTTCTCATCTAATACTCTTCTACCTGCACTAAGAGCGGACTCGGACACAATTGTAAAAGTCGGGACAACTAAAATATCCTTTGCAATTTTTGCTAAAACCGGAAATTGTAACTCATGATTCTTCCACCATGTTAATATATCAAAATCATTATTTAACTCATAACTATATGAAAAAAAACTCATTAACTATACTAGTGGCAGAAGCAGGTACGGGAGATGAAGTGGAAAGTCTACATTTTTGTTTTTTAGTTAGAATAGATGAGATAGTATTACTAAACCTACTAGAAGTACCACTACTCTTCAGTGGTACAGTACTTTGAGTTTTTGGAGCATACATATCTATAGGACGAAACAACAAATTTAAACAATTATTTACGTATAAAACATGATCATATAAAATTCCTAACACCGCATTATAATGTTCTAACATGTTTTCTGAACCTTCCTTCCTAATACCGGGATCAAGAAGACATGTAATACCATAAATATAAGGAAATTCAGTAAAGTATTCTATCCATTTAATTTTCATATCCTTAATAATATCACTGAAATTATCATGTTCTTCGTATTCCTTTAAAGTAGTAACAATACTAACATATTCAATGATACAATGGTGTACATTTGGTTTATAAACATAAGAAAAAACTTTAGTAGCATGCACAAAACAGTAAAATATGTCACATACAGTAGATGCTAATTCCCAATCTTCCTCGGTAATAATTCCTCCTTCATATTGGTGAATTGGATCGTCGTTATATAAGGTGGTAATAATTGGTTTATATTTAATTACTTCAACAAGTAATTTATAAGTCGAACTCCATCTTGTAGGACAATCGATGCCCCATTTTTTCGGCCTTAGTCCATTTTCTTTACACAATTTCTTGTACCTAGACCTATATTTACCCGCCAAACGTAGATACTTAATTACCTTCCTAATAGATTCTAATAAATTAGTTATTTGTGAAATTTTTACTTGAGCCGTTAAGTTAATTATGTGCGCACAACATCTAATGTGTAAAAATACTCCATCTAAAACTAAAGGAATTTCGGTCCTAATATAATTAATACATTTGTTATTATTAGTAGCATTATGTAAGGAAATTATGAATACCTTGTTAAACAAATTAAATTCTTTAATTGTATCTAAAATTCTAGACATAATATTATAGCCGGTGTGTGATTCGTCCATAACATCAAATGCAATAATTCATTTTTGTAACATGTAATCGACACCAATCCAATGAACGGTAACACATAAATAAGGTTCACCTTGACTCGAACTCCAACAATCACTAGTTAACGAAATCATACCACCAAATTCTCGAAAAAAATCAATTAATTGTGCTCTAGTGCAATGATATTGTGTTATTGTATGTCGTTTTAGTGTGTTTCTAGGAATTTTTCTAAATGGCGGATTTATCGTAGTTTTCATCATATACTCTAAGTTATCACTCTCACCGTGAGAAAATGGTAACTCTACTAGTGTAACAAAAGTAGCAAAACTTTCTATCATTCGATCTCTACTATAGGAAAAAGGCATACCTCCCCCTCAGTTGATGTCATAAAACCACCGAGTTGTATTTGTTGTGGTCCTCTTCATGCTTCTCCGCTTTCGTGACTCGCCTTCGTAATAGAATGAATATTCTCCAAGTGCCGACTTAGTGTTCCAGTGCCGGTCCCTCGAGCGGAATTAAACGGTGGTTGTGGTCAACCATTTTGTACACAAATCAAATAATGAACTTTAAATCTATTCGGATTATACGACAACGCTTCTTTCGAAAAATATGTCCACATGTGTGATGATTGTCTCGAACTCGTAGCATATGCACAAATGTACCAAATGAATTAAAAAAGGAATTTAAAAATTACAGAATAAATTAAACAACGAATTCAAAAATTTATTAAACGAAATTACAGAATCTTTAAAATTACTAAACAAATTACGAATTTCCTAAACAAACTACCAAACGAATTAAAAATTTTATTAAACGAATTTACATAGAATCTTTAAAATTACTGAACAACTTACGAATTTACTAAATAAACTACCAAACGAATTAAAAAACACATTCAAAAATTTATTAAAACAAATTTACAAAATCTTTAAAATTGCAACAAATTAAAAAATTAAAATACCTTCTTCGGTTTTAAAGTGGATCCGGGTCGAGGTGGTAGCATTGAGGTCGCCGGGGTTGAATCTTGAGACGAAAAACTGCCTCTTCCCTGTTCCATTTTTCAGTGTCTGTGTCTATATGCGAACTGTGATGTGCTCACCTGTGTGGTTGTGGCTCCTGTCCTGTGTCTGTGAATTTGTGATTGTGAATCTGTGATGTGTGATGTGTGATGTGTGATGTGTGATGTGCGAGTTAAAATTTAGAAATAAATTAGGAATGGTGAATTGGTGATACTGATTGGTGAAGCTCATAAATAATTAGGAAATATATAAGGTAGCGATTGAGAATTGAGATTGAGAGAGGCAGATAGAGAATTGAGATTGAGTGAAAAAATTGTATTGAATTATGTATGTATTTATAAGGCTTTGATTTCAGTCCGTTGGAAGCTTTGATTTCAGTCCGTTGGAGAGGAACGTTGGAGGCTTTGCTATTTGAGTGATTTTGCAGGTTGCCCTTGGGGGAAAGACAGGGGAGCGTGAGCACACCCGCGGGTTTGCAGGCGCGTGCAGCTCGCGCGGGTTCCGTGTGGGCGGGTTAGTGCGGGCCGGGGCCGGTTTCCCAGTATTGTATTCGTAATTGGCTCGATTAATTTAACGAATTGTGCGGGTTTAAACCGGACCGGTTTGGGCCGAATAATTACGGGTTTCCGTACGAACAGGTCCTGAATATGCGGTTCAAACCCGCACATTTGACCAGCTCCATTTGCTAGCATCATAGTATACTTGTGAACACAACTTTAAGTTACCCAGATTCAAATAAAAATTGATAAAACCATTAATTTCTTGATATTTTAGATATACACAAAATCGTGTGTGCATTGCTACTATTTTCTAACAGAAAGTAGCCACTATTTACTAGTCCATTAGTGCTAAACCCAGATAACCTGTAAAGACGATATACAAGACAGTTTGAAATTACAAAATGTTAATTAATTTAAAATGTCTCAAAAAATCACAAAAAACGCATAAAATAAAATAATTTGTTCATTCATACTAATAATCAGTTCGGTTTTTTTGGTTAGATTAGATGTTATAACCGAAACCTAACCATTAAAGAAGTTTCAGTTTTTTTATTTTTCGATTTGATTCTGGTTTGGGCCGGCCTTATTTATCTCAATTTTTCCGATTTTTTTAATTTCGATCCTAATTCGATTTTAATATGATTTTTTACTCTAATTTTAATATGATTTTTTACGTGGGTAATAGAACCTAACACCGTGTCTAGAAGCCCTCTTTCTATAATCTATACGTACACGCCACAAAATAAATTTATGTATGTATGGACTTATATGTAAATAATAAAAACTGTCTGATTGGAAGAATAATCTTTATTAAATATCTTCCCATTCGCTGTCTCAATTCACTTCCCAATTCGTTTTCACCCACACAGGTTCCTTCTCTTTTTCTTGATTATTCACCACATATTTTCTATATAATTTTTTGATTTTCATTTGTATATAATTTTAATTTAAATGCTAAATATATGCAAGTAAAGTTGTAAATTTTGCTGGGTTTTGCATAAAGTTGTGATCTTTATCATATTTTCACCCTATTAAAGTTGTTAATTTTGATGGGTTTTGCATAAAGCTGTGATCTTTATCATCTTTTCACCCTATTGAAGTTGTTAGTTTTGATGGGTTTTGCATAAAGTTGTAATCTTTATCATCTTTTCACCCTATTGAAGTTGTTAATTGTGATGGGTCTTGCATAAAGTAAAGTTGTGATCTTTGTCATATATTCACCCTTCAAAGTTGTTAATTTTGATGGGTTTTGCATAAAGTTGCGATCTTTATTAGCTTTTCACCCTTCAATGTTGTTAATATTGGTGGGTTTTGCATAAAGTTGTGATCTTTATAAACTTTGTTTACTTTTGTGATTTATAGGGGATATTTATGTGTATATATTTGTGAAAATAGAAGTTTCTTGATTTGTGAAGCGATGCAGATTGGGAAGAGGTGATTTGGGTTTGAGGGGTTGTGGATTTGTGATTTTTCTTGGTTGGTTTTGTTATTTATGTTTGCTTAAGTTATATTTTGTGTCATGTTCAAAGGGTTGATTTGAGGTAGTTGAAGTAAAGATAGGATTTTTTTATAAATAGAAGGTCGAGTTCTAGGGATCTTGTTTTGGTCTAATTGGGAATATTTTGAATTTGAGAGAAGTTATTGAGTTGAATTGGTGAGGTGTTAATCGTAAGCTTAAGCTTGTGGGGTTTTTTATTCGGGGAAGATGGTTGTTGAGTCCATTGGTACAACGTCTCTTTTGAGGCACAGTCCGGTATTTGGACTACATTATAGTAAGGATGTTGGAGGTAAAAGGAAGGTAGTTAATTTTGTGAAGATTCCTCGGACTGAATTTGTGGGTAGGAAGTTGGTTTGTTCTACTTCTTCGCGAGGAGAGGAAGTTGCTTGTCCAATGAGGAGGATGACATTGGTCAAATCTCAGGCTATGGGGTTGGCCCAGGAAGCTTATTCTTATAAAGATGAGGAGCGGTTACCTAGGAATTTTAATTATGGGTCGGAGAATGACGTTGATCGTAAACCTGGATTGTGGCCTCCAGAGAACAAGGCTGATAATGCTGCACTTCATAATCCATTGCTTCGACAAGAAAGGATGGGTTGTGGGTGGTTAGGTGCTATATTTGAGTGGGAGGGAGTTTTAATTGAAGAAAATCCAGACCTTGAGAAGCAGGCTTGGTTGGCTCTTTCGCAAGAAGAAGGAAAATCACCACCACCAAATTTCATCACTCGGAGAATTGAAGGCATGAAGAATGAGCAAGCAATTTCCGAGGTTCTGTGTTGGTCGAGAGATCCCTCTCAGCTAAAGAGAATGGCCTCGAGAAAGGAAGAAATCTATAAAGCTTTGCAGGGAGGTATATACAGATTTCGACCTGGTTCTCAAGAGTTTGTAAATGTTTTGATTCATTACAAGATACCAATTGCTTTAGTATCCACCCGGCCAAGAAAAACTCTTGAAAGTGCAATTGGGGTTATTGGGATTGAAGGGGTTTTCAGTGTAATTGTAACAGCGGAGGATGTATATAGAGGAAAGCCAGATCCAGAAATGTACATGTATGCAGCACAGCTATTACAGTTTTTACCCGAGCGATGTATTGTTTTTGGGAATTCAAACCAAACTGTGGAGGCAGCTCATGATGCAAGAATGAAGTGTGTCGCTGTTGCTAGCAAGCATCCTGTGTACGAACTTGGGGCTGCTGACTTAGTGGTGAAGCGCCTAGACGAGCTATCTATTGTAGATTTAAAGAACCTAGCCGATATTGATTCTCCTGAATTTGGCGAGCCAGAGTTGGAAATGGAGTTGGAGGAAGAGGCTGATCCATCCTCATCTTCATCTGTCGCATTTGATGACAACTTTTGGTGATCAGTACAGGATGTGTAGTACTAGATAGTGCTGCAATTGAATTCTTGATTCTAGATGGCGTGATCTACGGGATGTATAGTGCAACAATCTAATTCTTGATTCTAAATTCTCAATATATACTCCCTTTGTATAAGTAATAAACAGGGAAAAAAGTAGCTTTGTATCATTCATAAACTGTCATCATTCCTTTCAAAAGTATAGCAAATGGAAGAGCCAGTGTATTTAGTGTTATTGACAAGAAATTTTTTAGTTATTGTAAATGTCTTTTCACAAAATATTTTCTAAATATGTTTAAAAATACTCACTCGTCCTATTTTCTTGCAAAGTTGGATGACTACAAAGTAATCAAGCCAAAATTTGAAAACATAATACGATATAAATTCACATTTTCATTATTTTTTATATCATAATTTTATGCATGTATAATAGCAAAAAGATTCCTCATAAGTATAAATTTTAATAGTAATTACTAATTTTTCTGTTTTAAAATATCTATGCCACAGAAAAATGGAGTTTCTTAAATGTATAAGTGACCTTAATTATCACTTCATTGCAAATTATGATCCAAATTGTCACTTTTGAAGAAAATGATCCGATATGTCACTTCATAACATAAATTCGTATCGCGTTTTGATTTTTCTTTTTTTTAATACCAAAAACGCTATTTCGTGAACCGTTTAAAATAATTTATAAAACTAAAATACGGGATCGTAAACCGTTTTAATTTTTTTAAAAAAAATATAACTACATAAAACGGTACATAATAAACCGTTATACTAATGATTTTATTAAAATAAAATAAAAAAACATAAATGGTACATTAAGAAACGTGTTAGATGAAAACGGAGGATAATAAATCATTTTTATGTTTTTTAAAATAATAAAAATATATAAAACGCGGAATAAAGAAACGTTTAGAGGGTAAAATGCTGATGATTATTATAATAAAATAAAAACATAAACGGTACAGTAAGAAACGTGTTAGGTCAAAACGGAGGATAATAAATCGTTTTTCTGTTTTTTAAAATAATAAAAAAATATAAAACGCGGATTAAAGAAACGTTTACAGTGTAAAACGGCAGACGAACATCCGTTTTGCTCTAAACGCAAGTTAAAGATCCATTTTATACATTGAATATCAGAAGCTTCTGTTCTTTTCACTACACACTGAAATTTTTTAATTTTTTACTAAAATACATAAAAATACTATAAAAAATTTGCTATTTCACGAAATTAAAGCATACAATTAAATTAACAATAACAAAACACACGAATACATTAAAATGATCAATAAAAAAATCTCTCAATTCAATACATTTTTTTACCCAACATTAGTACTAAACAAATCACTAAAATAACTCATTTTTCCCCTTGGGTGCTTGAAAATCCATCGCATTTTGATACCTCGTCGACTTTCTTCTTCCCTTCTTTTTCTCAACATCTTTGTCATGGATCACGTTTGGAAAGTTAATACCCGCCGGCCAACGAGAATCTCCTTTGTTCGGAATGGGTTCGAAAACATCATTGTAAACCATCGATACATTCTACCTATAGATTTCATCAACCAACGATTAATGGCTCAATTTCAAATGCGCGCAACAGGCTATAACATGAGAATAAGGAATACGATACGCTTTCCATTTCCCACAAGAACACAAGTACTCGGGAATTCTAACGGTATGCCTATTACCCCCTTTTGGTCAACTTTCCTAGTGACTACTTAAAACAACAAAGAATTTCGATCATAAACTTTAACACTATGACCCCTAGCACGCACAATTGACCGACTCAACCTCTTGCTTGCATGATTAGTAAACAATCGATCTTTAGATAATTCGGTTGCAATTTTCCAAACGCCTTTCATAAAAATACTCAACCGTCCTAAAAAATAGTGCTTTAACCAATGAACTAATCGGGAGCTTTCTAACATCAACGATCGCGTTGTTCCAACTTTCCGCATGGTTGGTGGTCATCATGCCAAAACGTTTCCCTCCATCATATGCTAAAGACCATTTACTTAATGGTTTATCCTCAAACCATTCTGTCGTCCTAGACTCATCAATCAACAATTGTTCCCATTTAGAATCAAACTTTTTCTCTTGCACCTGAGAATCCAACTCTACTAACCTATTTTTCAATCCCTTTCTCCTATGTGCAGTAGCAAAATTTGTAGCCAAGTGTCTAATGCAAAATCTATGATGGTCAAGGGGCTCGCACCATCCTGTCTATCGCATAGCAGCAATAATCCCAGCATGTCTATCAGAAATGACACAAATCCCGTGTCTCCTACCTGTCACAAATCTCCTCAATCTATCCATGAACCACCCCCAACTTGAAACATTCTCGGATTCGACAATAACAAATGCAAGTGGAAGAATATGACTAAAGCCATTAACTGCCACATCACTCAATAGTACACCCGAATATAGACCGTATAGGTGAGTCCCATCTATATGTATGACAGGCATACAATGCTAAAATCCATCAATGCATGGTTTGAAAGCCCAGAAGAGTCTCTTGAATGTCATTTCATGTTCCAAATAAAGACATAATATACTCGTTAACTACAAAACATTACATTATTATGAAAAAACATTTAAAATTGTATACAATACTAGTATAAAAAAAATAGAATACCTCTAAGCTCCCACGATCTTCCATCTCATCCTCCTTAAAAATCCAATCAACTTTGGTTCCCACATTAAAACATTGCAACACTTCCATCAAAAAAATGAGATCTTCATATGATCCTTCACAACATCCATGTTCTTCATCCATTGCTAGTTTTTTGGCATCTCTAATCTTCTTTCTTCCCGGTTGGTAACCAAAAATACTTTTCACCGTGGCCATCAACACTTTTTCCTTAACCGTGGGATCAACTATGATTTAATCCTTAACTAGTTCAAGAATATCATGAGATGTAATATTAGGATGATCTTGGGTAACAGTGGTGTGCAAACGCGTGTGTGGTCCCGAAGTTTCCATAATTTAGAATTTCTCAAGTGATTTTCGCAACCTAACTGTTAAACTCCATTCACAACCACTATCCTTATTCTTACACACCACAATCCAATACACATCACTTGATGTAACCACCTTAATCTCTTGATGATTCCGGGTATGAAAATCTCTAACCGTATGCATCAATACTTTTTTTGAGTCGAATATCATCCCTTCCCTTAACTCCATTGGCTCCAATGTCTCATCCCGTGTAATCAAAGCCGACTCAACAACATCATAAGCATCCAAACCTCTACTACAAACCGTATCACCGCCAATATACATCCTACTAGTAGTTTGACAATCAAAACCCCTACTACCACTCCTTTCGAAAACTCTCGAACTAGTTTCCACAACTCTTGAACTTTTTTCAATCAATGCACAAGTTGAAATTTTTGGTAAATAAATTTCAACAAAGACAGGAGGTCCATTCGAAACAATAATTTTAAACATCATCTCAACATCATCATCATTTCATCATCAACCGGAATAATACCAAATTTCATATCATTGAAATTTTTCCATCGATAACACAACTTAAAATATACAAACTCCTATCAATTTTCAATTTGAAAAATAATACATCGCGCAAATTATTAAAATTCATACTAGAATCGAGTCGTATTTACTTATAAACTGGTTTATCATACACGTAACCCTGAGTTTGTCGTATATTACCATCTGTATAAATCCACGCAATCACCGTAACCGATTGTGCTCCAGATCCCGAACCTGAAGTCATTACTAAATTTTTAAGAATTTAATAAATATTAATGTAAAAAGTTTTGTCTAGATATGGGAATTTTTAGGTTTGTAAACTGAGAAGCAGAGAGTTTGTGCTCGTCTGCTATACTTATAGAAAGAAATGAAAACGTCACTTCGTCCACCGTTTTGTGGACTATATAATTTTTATTAAAATGCAAAACGGAACATGAAGAAACGTTATACTGTGTTTTTAATAAAATTCTAAAAACTGGTAAAACGGAAGACGAGATACCGTTTAGATATATTTATTTTTTTAAAACACGGGAAACGGAAGTCGATATGGCGTTTTGACACAAACGGGACACGAACAAACGTTATAATGTGTTTTTTAATAAAATTCTAAAAATAGGTAAAACGGAAGACGAGATACTGTTTAGAGTTATTTATTTTTTTAAAACCTGTAAAACGGAAGATTAAGTAGTGTTTTTGTAAAAACATTTTTTTATCTGCCATTTTTCTTCAATTGTTTTGAACTGTTCCATTTCAAGAGATCTATTATGCCCTGTCTTGCTAAAAATTAAATTTCTTAAACTGTAAATTATCCCCCAAATAAAAAAAACTTGATACAACCAACAATTAGGAACAAACAACCAACAATATAATACAATGAAATACAATACGAATTAAAATGAATAAAAACTTTGAATCTTAATAAACAACACAATATCTCCAAGTCTTTTTTTCTACACGATTTCAAAAGTAAAATCCTAAAAATAGAGAAAGTAAGCACAAGCAACTCCATCACATGCATTTTCCAATATCTGCATAGTGCCTATAATCCACAATCCACTCCATCATCTGTATAAAAAATAAATTTTATAAATATATAATATAAATTAGAAATTATATTTGACAAGTCACAAACACTTAAAGTTACAATTAAGATTCATACTAAACATACACAATTAAACACACACACTTAAAAACTTAATGTTAAGCTTACCCTCATTTCGTCGCGCACTTCTGCCCATCTGTTCCACAGTTTGGAGGATTACAAGTTCTCTTTGAATGACGTTTATCCTAGAAGTGTAGAAATGTCCATACTTCCTGGGACGGTCCTGTAAACTCTGGTCCTGGGAACTCTGATCATGGGTACTCTGTGAAGAAGTGACATCCGTACCGGCATCAGGATCAGTAGGAGGTGTAGGTGTAACATGCAGACTGAATGATGGAATAGAAAAATCCATAGCTACCCGCTCAATAGGCCGGTGAGAAAGATGCAGAGGAGGAGGCTGTTCAGTGGAAGGGTCCTCGATACAAGGTTGCTCAGTGGAAGGGTCCTCGGTACGAGGCTGCTCGGGAGTGGGAGTCAAGCCAAGATCAAAAGGGGGAACATATCCATATCTATCCAAAATCTGAGGATCGTGCTGGAAGTGACTAGATGATCCCGACACATGAACAGAAACAGTATCAGCAACAGAATCACGTACAGGAGGATCCTGATCATCCCCAAGATCTGTAGCCATAGGATCAGTACGAGTATGAGTATGAAAAGATGACTCGGGAACATCATGAGAATCAGAATGTAATGGAAGACGATCATCTCCAAGGTCTGTAGCAACAGGATCATCGTCAATCAGAACTCTAGCTCGTCTACCAGCAGCAGCTCGTGCACCACCACGCCTACCTCGACGGGCCGGTTGCTGCCTTTCCTCCAACTACCTAGATCAATGAACCTCCACATACATCTCATCAAAACCATATAATATGTACTCTATGACAAAATCACGACAATGGTCAGCAAAATGAGACACGTCAGGAAGAACATCCTGTGTCCGCTCAGATATCTGCCTGAATATAAGATCCTGAAAAAAACAAACAAAGAAAAGACACAAATGTTACAAGATTCATGTATCAAATAAAGCAACTACTAAAGAATTTATAATGAAACTACGAAAGCAAAACAACCTATACAATAAATTGATTTAACAAGAAGAAAACTTAGAATGCGATGATTAAATGCACCAACACGAGATATGAATCTAACAGTCCTCTCTAAATACCAAGGATATTACTCTGGCATTGCACTCTCAGCAACAATCGCTCCAACAAATAAATGATCTAAATGATGCACCCATATAGAAGTGCTAGCTGCATGTTTCTGAATCCATATGTTTTGTCATTTCCCCTCAAGTTTGTATTATGCTTTGCCTCCGAGTAAACAACATCAACATGTATAGTCTGCACGAGCCCAAACAGTCTAGCAACTCTATCGGGGCAATGAAGCTCGACTATGAAAATACATATCAAAGGCCCGCAGTAGCGCCAAATACGCTCACCAGTCAAGCAATAAGCATGAAGATTAGCAATGACATCGAGAGGGTAAGGCTGCCATATAAATTGAGACGGTCCCAGCCCGTCCAATAGCGTCCGAATAACAGGAAGGGTACGACCACCCGTACTAGTGTAGGAATTACCATAAAGCCACCTATAATGACATTACAATAAAAAGTCAGTTTCATATTTAAATTAAAGTCTGTATCATATTAAATTATTTTAAACGCTTGAAAAACCTAATTTAGGGATTAATGAACCCTAAAAAATTAAAAAGTGTTAAATTCTGGTCTTAGATGAAAATAAAGTCTGGTTCCTAGGGTTTAGGGCCTTTAGGCCCTAAACCACGAACCCTAAACCCTAACCCGTTCCGTATCATATCAAGTTATTTTAAACGATTCTAAAATCCAATTTGAGGATTAATGAACCCTAAAATATTAAAAAGTGTTAAATTCTAATCTTACATGAAAATAAAGTCTAACCCTAAACCCTAATCCATTCCGTACCATTTGAAGTTCTTTTAAACGCTCTAAAACCCAATTAGGGATTAATGAACCCTAAAATATTAAAAAGTGTTAAATTATAATCTTACATGAAAATAAACTCGTTCCATAGCATATCAAGTTCTTTTAAACGGTTTTAAAACCCAATTTGGGGATTAATTAACCCAAACAAATTAATAAATGCTAAGTACCTGAGTCCACGTGGAGCTGCAGCCTGACCCTCCCAGAAACGAGCATCAAAAAAGGATAAGAGGTGCGAATTGGAGCAAGAGTGGGCAATCTCTCCCATGCCCATAACTGCAACAATAGCAGAAAACCAGCTACCTTGTCAACTTCCTTTTTGCTTATCTTGCATAACTCCCTACACAAATATGCAAGAACTGCAGCACCCCAAGCATAATCTTCGCACATGTCTAGGTCACGAATAAAATGTAGTAAAAAGTACACCACCAAAGAGATGAACAAGATAACACAAGACCTGAAACCGAATATCATCTGCTGATACATCCTGCGGTAAACGTGCTGGAGCACATGAAGAAATAAAAGACAAACGAACTCTTGATCCATTCATGTCTTTCTTCGGATCGAGATCTTTACCAAAAATCTCAGCAACATAAGAATGCCAACTCATATCAGGGTCAGGGGTGACATCGGAAATAACAGCATCACCATCAACAAGAAGCCCTAAAAGAACACCTACGTCCTGTAGAGTAATAGTGACCTCTCCTACAGGAAAGTGAAAGTTATGAGTCTCTGGCCGCCATCTCTCAACAAGAGTTGATATGAGACTCCAATCCAGCTGTAAAGATGCCACCCGAGCTACACCATAGAAACTACTAGACTGAAGTAAAGGGACCATACGAAGATCTAGCGGTGGAAGATCATCTTGATTATTAGGGTTTTTCGGTGACACTTCAACATATCACCACCACCTAACTTCCAAATATCTAAATATCTATGTGTATGTTGAAGATGAAGAAGGCTAGGGTTCACAGGGCCTGGATGCACGTCCCGCAACATATAGAAGTACAAGTTAAAAAAACAATCACGGTTGCTGCAAAAAAAAGAACTTAAGAAAAAGTAAATCTTCCAACACCTCCAATCAACAGAAATTTTCTACCAAGAGAGTTCAAATGTTCTATACTGTAAAAACAGATGATCAGATACAAGATTGGATTACCAAAATTTACCAAGCCAATGGTTCTGTAAATATTTAGTAATTACTCCCTTTGTTTGTAAATATCTACTTTTCTAACAGACCAGTGTATCAATTACTCTCACAAGTATAGATGCAAGTAGTTTTCTACAAGAATACCCCTACTAGTCAAATGAAAAGCCAAAGAATTAATGGCTATATTAATTATCAAACAAGGAAATACGGTAAATGGAATAACATTAACTGCACTTCGAAGGTAAGGGAAAAAATTATTAGTCTCGAAATAACAACAGTACTCTACAATGGAAAGTATTGCAGCGGATGGAGTAATAATTTTGTGAGACTGCTTATGTGTCAAGATGCAATCAGAAAACTCTGATCATGTACAAATAACTTGCACTTTACAAAAGCAACCTAAACATTAATCAATGACTCAGTGTTTTGCATTTTATCAAATAGAAATATTGTGTTAATTTAAACAAATGATGTAGTCTTCAATTAAGTGATTAGATAACAAATGATTGAATCTTATCAGTATTTTGTGTTCCACTCATAATTTTCCATGTACAAGTTACTTTTGGCTTAAAGATTAATTTCTCCAAATATAGAATCCAGTTCACAGAATTAAACTTTTCACACTTAAAATATGATTTATGTGTAGTAGGTTAAGCCACTAAATATCTTTACCAGTACTATGTTCACAAAACAAAGAAGTATGCAAGAATTCTAAGGATTGTTCTTACCGTTTGAACATAGAACAACACAGACCACCACACTCATTTACCTAATTCCAACTTAATGACCAAAACACTTAAGTTTAAACAATAACAACTAGACATTGATACAACCAATTCAAATCAAATCAAGGAAACTGATATTCAAAATATGATACAATCAAAAAACAAACACACAGAATCACATTACATACATACTAGTAAAATAATGAAACACTAATTCAATAAGAAAGTGAATAAAACATAAAAACGAAATACCTTTAATTCCATGAATGCTGAGAATCAAACAATTCGCCCGGAAATTGCAATACTAGCAACAAATAAACTAGAACTTCAGAAACGCGGGTTCGTGTACACTAACTGAGGATTGAACAGAGATGGAAGAAGTTAGATTGAACAAAGATATAGTGTATATTCGTATATATTTTCTTTTTATAAAAAGACAAAACGCGGGTTCGTGTACCGTTTTATGTAAATACAAAACGTTAGACTATATGCCGTTATGAGTTGACATTCTGGGCCTTATTTCTCAAAAATGATATTTTGGGCATTTTAAACTCAAATCATGACATTTTGGTCCATTGTTCATATTTTTCCATCTTGAATTCGATACTTTACTAACATTTGAAAATAAAGGCTCCACCACATCAAGGTGATGCAATGACACTAAAGGCGGCCAGGGATGTGAAGCAAGAAGAGCAAATAAACTCCCATAACTTCTAAAACTAAAATCAAATTAAAATTAAACAGAATCTGATAACAGACTCAAATCAGACCAAACCCGATATCCAATAATCCAAACCTCTAAACTAGATTCCTCTAAATGAACCATTAACTAACAATCCAATAATCTACTAATGTCCTACAAACCGATAAAAAAATCATAATTCCCCACTCCTTCGTTTCATTGAAGGCGGGTTAACTGACGTGCTTGTCCCTTTTCAAGCTCATGCGCCATGCGATGTCGAAATGTTAGAACATCCCCCATGCTCCATTTCTCCATCTCCAAATTGATGGAACGACACAATGCAACTGCATACTTACATACAAATACGCCACTGTCATTGTTGTTCTCTTGGATAGGGAGATTTTTACATATTTCGACATTTCTCAATTTCAGTATAGGATAAGTGGAAACATCCAAGTAGTTCAGCATGCACGGGGAAATAATTTTTACTGCACGTTCAAATAATATTTAACTGCATGTACAAATATTTTCATAAACTATTTTAACTTTTAAAATAAATTATCATTACCACAATGTAATATGGCTTCATGTACATCTCCCTCAATGTCTTATCTTCCATGTCATGACTCATGGGATCAAGTAGTAGAATACGTTTTTTTGAAATGCACCAAATGAACAAAGTCCAATGATTTTAATGCAAGTAAGGATAAACGCATATTCAGACTCTATTAGCAAAGGGTTATTGTGTTGTTTTCTATACTTTCCAAAGAACCTGTACAATGTAGTTGAAGACTTCTGATAAGAATGACTAAGGTAATTATTGGCCTGAACCATGAAGTCACCGGGCATTAAGAAAAACTCCGTACTTCCCTCTCCAAACAACCCATCTTTGTCATACTTAAACTCCCTTTCTTTCAATAATTGAAGATAAATGTTGACCACGTCATCCACCAAACAGCCATCAGGTTCTAATGTCTGAACTTGCTTCTTTGTAAGATGGTATGACAGATTCTGGCGTTTCACCCACTGAAATTCAGCATCAATATTGAACCAATTTTGGTACAACCAATTTATTTTTACCGTTGTATTTCAACTAACCCTTTTTATTTCAACCAAATGAGGCATGTAAACCGATATAATTTATACATTTCTTGCTACTACTATATAATACAAGACAAAAACCGGAAAGCATTAACATAAAAAGCCATACACAAAACGTATCACTGTACCATGCTCCCACATTTAGAATAAAAAGTAAAGGATTATATATCCGTACGTACAAAGAGAGATAGATACTTACAGTATTGTACATTTTCATGCTAAAAACCCTGCAGAATCAATTCAAATCATCTTAGAAATAAATACATAGTGTATAGATACAACTTACAAGATATAGATGGGTTAAGAAAGTATATGTACATAAAAGTAATCAAATTAGAGTATATATTTGAGAACAAAACAAACTGCACCTGAAAGATGTAATAAAAAATAAATACTTCTCCAGATTATTGCTAAAAATACAAACACCGTGTACTTTTAAAGCCTAAATAAATGTTTGAAACAAGTTGACTAACAAACAATTATTTCTGATACTCTTAATCCTTGATTCATGTTCATAACTTAGTAAAGATTGATTCACACTTTTAACACACACTTAACACCATGAAAAAAATTATGTTGATATCATATGAAAACCCCAAGTACACCAAAATAGCAACACCCTTGTATAGATCTTAAAATCGCAAATATAAATCAAAATACATATTACTCACAAATACACAAACAAACAAGATGCATCTATGAAGTTTTACTCAAACCCACACTGTAAGTTGTAACACATAAATATCAAGATAAAAGGATCTCAAATCTCAAGATAAAACATGGAATGAATATATATATATATATATATAAATAGCATCTTTCATATGTATGAAAGAGAAAACCCACCTCCATAAACGGAAGAAGAGCAAGAGTATTGTGGGTGGGTGGCAGTACTGTATCAGTATATACACACAAATGTATACAGGTGAAAGAAGAAGTGGAATGTGTTGTTAGTGTGTGTAGTACGACTACGTAAAAAAAAGACAGGGATATATATATATAGAGAGAGAGAGGGAGTGTATGAATAAACTTATGTTTAAACCATTTTTTTATTGGGCACAATAGGGAATGCTAGATACCCCAAATTTATTCCCAAGAATTCTTTTATTAAATAATATGTCATATATGTGCCGAGTTTTAATTCAGGACGCACATATATATACACGCATGGTCAATATTATTATTAGAAAATTTACAAGTTACGGATTTCAGAAAATTATTTGAGTTATTTAGCATTTTCCTTCTTCTTATTGACTCATTAATATAATGGATCCCATTTAATCCAAAAATCTGCCAATAAAATTATGCCAACTATTTAAAAATGGATAGAAGTTAGTGATTAGAGTGTGATTATAGGCGACATCAGAAAAATAAACAAATATAGTAATTCTTTGTGTTGCATAATTTATCGTCTTCTTAACATTAAAAGGTAAAATAAACGAATCAAAAATGAAAGATAAAATTACGTTACCTTTAATTTAAAAAAATTATGTAATTTCATCCTAAATTAGATTAACCAAAACATTAAGATGCAATGAACAATTATTATAAATTTGATTAGTAAAATTATCTATATTAAATCTCCCATAGGTCGCTTGATTTATGTGTTTGTAATTAAAAAAAATGGGATTAAGGTGGTACGTAATATAGATGCCATTTTGATATCACATATTTAGTTGAATCATGACATGAATATGTTTAATTTATAATACATGTGAGTTATTAATTTTATTTAATATAAGATGTTAGTGTTTTTTATTTAGTTGTCAATGTCATTAATCTAATTTTTTTTGTTAAATATTTACATTAATTTATACCCAAGAAAAAAATATATTTGATTTCTCGTATATTTCATATATCTTGGATTTGTGATGAGGTGGTCCAAGAATTTCCAACCAAACTTAAAATATGAGATTGGAATTAACCAAACCAACACATCTGAAAATCTTCAAGCAAACGACCTTAAAGAGGGTGTAATCAATCAAGATTTTTAAGGATTTTCAAAGTTCATGGGTATTCAATTGAGATTTTGAAAAATCCTTCAATATTTACTCATTTATAATTTGTATACGAGAAACCACGGGCACAATGCTAGTACTTGACTACTTGTAGACATTCATACAAACATTGATGGAACAGAACGTATATATTTGCCCTGCATATTTTCACCTGGTTTCAATTTGACAAACACGTCTTCCACTTCTTTCAATTCCTCCACGTAACTTCTAAATGTTATGGCACAACTCGGCATTAAAATGTAAGTTGTCCTAACTTCTACATTCAGTCGTTCCTTCCAGGAGAGAAGCACATGCATATTTAGTTTCAAAGTTCTTATTTTAGAAGGGTTGTTCTCCACGAAGTCTACATATCTTTAGCTTATTTTCTTATTTTTGAATTTGAATTAATGATAAATGTATGTATATTAATTAGAAATAATACAAATAATTTATTTTTTATTATAATTATGTAAAACAAATTTTTTAGTTCTAACAATTGACATGAAAAAAATTAATAAACCCATCGAATGATAGTGAAATAAACAAAGTTTAGACAAGAGATGACATTAAAAATTGCAAAGATGACATATCTCTTAATTTAATCCATCTATTTTTAGAAGATAAATTATTAAACTCATTAAATAATTAAGTGAAATAAATTTCAGACATAAGATCACATTAAAAAATTGAAAGCTAATGCTCAGAATTAAATTTGGGTTTCATGTTCTCAAAAAAATGAGTTGGTATAATATTTCAGACAATGATATTAAAATACTACAACTTAGGTAAATTGTAGAAAAAAATTCCGTACACAATATTTTTTATACTATATTTATTTTCAGTAGCCTAAGAGGATATGGAGACCAGCCGGTGAAGTGACACGTGAGAGAGCAACATAAAGCTGACCATTACAGAAAGTAGGACCGGGAAGATACGGAAAGTAGGACCGGTAAGATACACACCAACCTTTTCTAAAGACTGACATTGACTCTTATTAATCGTCATTGCAAAACAAACTTGCAATGACAGTTGTCTCCTCTTAAATATGAAAGACGACTTGAAGTTACTTTCAATTGATGTTGTAGTAAATCTCAGAATAATATGCGTAGCTCCTGCATGACTTCCGGTAATTATCTCACATTCAATAAATTCAATAGTTTGTACGATTCAATGATTTCTTCGAATTTAACTCGAATAAATTCAGATTCATCAATTGCGTTGTGTGCAAGTGAAAACTTTCGACGTAGATCATGGACAACTTCATAGTCTAAATCTATATAGTATTTTGAGTATCCATATGAATTAATATACATCATACCTTTTTAAAAATATACAAAAAAAATAAATTAGAATCCGCATCTTGACCGTTACAAAATTCCGGACCAACATAAGCATGAATGTGAGTAATCTGCATGTGACAGACACAATTAATTAAACTGTTGTATGATATATGGATATAGTATATTGTGAAGAGTTATGTGCACGATATGTGGGAATCAGTACTTACGTTATAATCGAGGAAGATGAGATTCAGGCCTTTGAAGTCACCCGTTGTGTTGTTGAACCCAGGCCATATCCTAGTCAAGCGTATTTTGGTTCTCCAACTTGTCTTATCGATTTTCAAAGAAGCAATAAGACTGAAACGAGAACCTTGCATTGTGCAGATGTAAGTGAAAGTATTTGTTATTGGGAGAATTTTTTGAATGTGAGTTAAAAATATGTGTAGAGCTCTTTATATAGGAAAAATATAGTGGTCAACATTAATTACATGCATAAATTACGTTGAGTAGATTATGCAATAATTATATTTTTGAAGATAATATTTATTTCTTAAATTTGTTTTATGTCAAATATCATAGGGTTACATAAATCAACTGTAAGTGGTCAGAAATCAGAAATCTCTCAAATATCAAATTAATTTGAGTTGATTATGGTGAAACATTATTTGTTTATAAATAAAAATTAGTTGTCAACATTAATTACACGTAAAGATACAATCAAATTTGACAACTATATCGACTTTAGTTACATGCAATATTGACTTTAATCGTATAATTATATTTAATTATACCTAACACTTTAAATAAAGGAAAAGATACAGTCAAATCTGAAGATTGAATAAATAATGCTCATGATTATTTATACATGCATGATTTAAGCTAATGCATATTATGTCATAATTATAGCTAACTCGTTAACTATATAAAATGATACAGTTAAACATAATGATTATGTAAATCATGTGCGTGATTTATGACATATCAATTTTGAATTCTTTGTTTGTGTTTGGTTGAAAATCAACGGAATATCACATTAATACATTAAAGAACTTAGAATGTCACATTTTATATTATTATAATTAATAAATTATAAATACTTGTTTATTCTAGAGATATGATTTTAATCTATGTCATAAAATTAGAGATTTAAAAAAAATGGTGAAATCAAAAATAGTTGATTTATAAATTATAGATTTGTTAGTAATGAGAAAATCCGAAATTATAGATTTATAAAATAGAGATTTGTTAGTAATGGTAAAAAGTTCAAAAAGGAAATGAATTTGTTAAATTTGTAAGTTATGTCAAATTTGAATTTGAATTAATGATAAAAATATAAATATTAATTAGAGTGATTTAAGGCTAACCCAAGGTGATTAACATCATGGTTAAATCTCTGAAAAAGGAAAGAATTTCGTGAATTCTTATAGGTCGAAATTGAAATAGTAGTTTCTGATTGGCTAACTATATGGTGTGGTAGACTCAATTTTTATAAAGAAAGATGTATGTTTTGAAAAACCAGTATTAAGAATTTTCTTTCTCTAACTTGTATATATTTGATTTAATCAATTATACAGTCATGATTTCTCCCACATAATTAAGATGAACTTATTGCTAAATTTAAATATTTAATTATATTTTTCAATATTCATCTTTTTATTATGAGTGCTTTTAAGGTCGATCTGACTTGTGACGAGGATCGAGAGCCAGAGAAATCGGCTGAAGTAAATTTTTAACTTATTATATACTACTTTTTTATTTAATTCTAATTTGTAGGAGAATTATTTTCATCATATGTTATTTTCTTTTTATTTAACTTTAGGTTTATATTCATTCCAAATGTGTATATAACTAAAAAAATTAAAGGAACTCCAAACGGGCCTAGAAGAAAACAAGCAGTTTTCTGAAACTACATTCGATGGTCCAGGCCCAGGTCCAACTGAAAAGGTGTATATATTAGAGGCACGGTGAAAGGGGAAAATCACGTAAAAATAAAATTATTGTTTGGCGATAATGATGATCGATAAAGGCAAAAGGATAATATCGATGGACGATAAATATTTAAATATTAAAAATATATTTATATATGTATACATTCCAAGTTACATTTTAATTATATCTATATATAGACGAAATATTAAAAATTTGGTAGTCGGTCGGTCGGTACTTGCTGAAATTACTTAATTACCCTTGTTTAATTATTTTAATTCTAATTATTGGGTCTGTTAGTTGTAATTCTAATTGATATTGAAGTCAAATTCCTTTATTACTTTATCAATTTCAATTCTACTTTATATCGAACTCTATATCCTTATAATTTATATTAAATTCAACTTCTTCTACCGATTTATATTTTAATTTATATCGAGTTCTATATTAGAAGTTTGGTAGTCGGTCGGTCGGTACTTGATGAAATTACTTAATTACTCTTACTTAATTATTCTAATTCTAATTATTGGGTCGATTAGTTCTAATTCTAATTGATATTGAAGTCAAATTCCTCTATTCCCTTATCAATTTCAATTCTATTTTATATCGAAGTCTATATCATTATTGATATGGATAGATAATACATCCTAAAAACACATTAAATGTCGCATTAATTGCACTTGGGCTTCTTGTCTGAAAAGTCCAATACAGACCTGTTTGGCCCAAACTTCATAGCAGACCTGTCTGGTCCAAAGCTTCGTAACAGGCCTATGACGGCCCAAACAACCAAAGCCCACCAGCGGAGGTCGTCCAAGTCCACGAACACGAGCTGTTCACGGACTAGGCCCAATACGGCTGGAAGAGCATAGACATGTGTCCCAAACGGACTCAAAGTCCTACATAGAAGGTTCTGGATCTCCATCCCCAAGAGGACTCCTAATCACCATCTAAGTTGGAGACTTGTCCACCAAGTCTCCCAACATAAGTCTAACCCTAGACTCACCTCTATATAAAGGGCTCTACCCCTCAATCTAGAACTACGTTTTTGGTTTGATTCTCTACAACACAGAGATACGTAGGCATCTTGCAAGGACCGATAGTCCCGAACGCAAGAACAACCATTAAAGCTCAAAGCTCACCAACCCTAGCATTAAATAAAAAAGTAATTAGGTTTTTATTCCACAACATTTGGCGCCGTATGTGAAAAGCTTACAACAACCATGGTGAATACACGGCGAAGAAACAATGGTGGAACAGACACTCATGTTCCACAACGAACAGTCGCATCAGCGGTGGAAGTACCACCACACTCAACATATGCCTCCCCCCAAGGAGGAATCCTGATAGGGGCAACTGAGGCTCAGCCACAAGGGTTAAATCCCCCGGCTCCTCAAGGGATAAATCCCCAATTGCAACAGGTACATACACCTGTGAGCTCTCAACCCGTTGGGTTTGAGTACTCGACGATCATGACCACTAACCCCCCTTACGGGATGCCTCTATACCCTGAAGTTGGAGGAGTGGACACTCTGATAGGGGTGATGCACAAGGGCGGACGCCCCAATACATAAGTGGCTTGGCTCCTATTCCGGAGGATCAAGAATTCTTTGGACCTTATACTGAAAGAGACTCTGAATCATCTAATGATGATGTTGCTCCAAAAAGGAGACGTGCTGGCAAAGACCCGATGTCTGATACAGAACAACGCTCCAGGAGCACTTAAGGGACGATCCCCCATGATGTTCAAGAGAGGATCATGGCTCATGAAGATGAGATCCATAGGTTGAAACGTGACCTAGAGGCACAACTGACTCCAAGACCCCCACTTGCTCCAAGACGAAGAGGTCATCCCCCAATCATAGATCTGGATGGTCCAATACCAAGAAGGGCAGTTGCCCCAAGGGCTGATCCAAGTGATCTTATGCCCCAAGGAGATCCCGATGATCCAAACCCACCATTTACTGATGAGATAATGAACGCTCACATCTCGAGGAAGTTCAAGATGCCCACCATCAAAGAATACGATGGTACTGACGACCCTGCTAACCATGTTAAGACGTTCTCTAATGCCCTGCTGCTACAGCCCGTGAACGATGCTATTAAGTGTCGGGCCTTCCCTCAAACCCTATCGGGTATGGCTCAAAGGTGGTACAGTCGTCTGCCTCCGAACTTTATTGGATCCTTTAAGGACTTGAGCCAAGCTTTTATCAAGCAATTCATAAGTGGCAGACTGCACGAGAAGAGTTCAGCCTCTCTCATGGGCATAATCCAAGGAGCAAAGGAGTCCTTGAGAGAGTATCTGAATCGATTTACGAAAGAGGCTTTAAAGGTCCCTGATCTTGATGATAAGTTAGCTATAATAACCCTACACCAAGGGACTAGAGATGAGTTATTTAAGATGTATCTGGCTAAACGCCCTCCCGAGAGTATGTTGCAGCTCCAGGATAGGGCCAGAAAGTATATCAAGGTGGAGGAGAGTATGAAGAAGACAGCTGTGAATAATGAACCTACTGGAAACAAGAAGAGGAAGACGGATCAGGAGTACGACGCTAAGGACAAGTATCCACGAATTAGCAAAAACTTTTACTCCTCCTCTTCTAAGAAGAATCAGCAACCAAGGTTTGCTGAGTATGCAAGGTTGAACGCTCCAAGGAGCCATATCCTTATGGAAATTGAGAAGGACAAAGACTTCAAATGGCCGAAGTCACTAAAGGGGGACCCCGAGAAAAGAGACAAGAGTAGGTACTGCAGGTTTCATAAAGATATCGGTCATGATACTGATGATTGTAGGCAACTCAAGGATGAGATTGAGTATCTGATCTGAAGGGGAAAGTTTGGACGTTTCACCAAGCGTGAAGAGGTCGGAAGCCTGAAGAGAGATAATGATCGAAGAGATGACGATCGGAGGGGTAACGATAGAGATCGCAACCCACAGCCTTGAGGGCCAGTAATCAATATAATCTCAGGGGGTCCTACAGCAGCTGGCACTACAAGGAACTCTCGAAAAGCATATGCAAGAGAAGTAATGAGCATAGTTGGGGAACCATCTAAGTGTTCCAAGTCAGAGATGACACTTGAATTTGGTGAACCAGACCTTGAAGGTTTGAAATTCCCTCAGGATGATCCTCTGGTTATCACTCCGATAATTGGAAATTGTCATGTTATGAGGGTCCCAGTGGACAATGGAGCTTCCGTGGACATTCTGTTCCATGATACATTCATAAGGATGGGCTATAATGACTCTCAACTAACTCCATCTAACGCACCCATCTACAGGTTTAACCATGTGGAATGTAAAGTCGAGGGAGTAATACAATTTTCTGTAACTATCGGGAAGAGCCCAGGGAGGCCACACAAATGTTGAACTTTCAGGTTGTCAAGGCAGCCTCTACCTACAATGCCATCATGGGTATGACAGGGATCCACACTTTTAAGGTTGTGCCCTCAACTTACCACATGGTACTGAAGTTCCCAACTAGGAACGGTGTTGGAGAAGCAAGAGGAGATCATAAAATGGCCCGCAGTTGCTATATCGCAGCAGTTAGGCCCAATGGAACCGGGGGGCAGGTTCTCCCCATAGAAGACATGAATGTCCGAGAGAATGATGAGCTTCGAGGAAAGCCAGCTGAGGACTTCATCCCAATTCCCTTAGATCCCTTAGACCTGAAAAAGGTCACATACATTGGGGCATCTTTGTACAAGCCCTTGAAGGGTCGAATAACAACTTTCCTCTAAGAGAACAATGATGTATTCGCTTGGACAGCAGCTGATATGCCTGGGATTGACCCGAACCTTATAACTCATAGGTTGAACATTGATCCAACTCGAAAGGCTGTAAAGCAAAAGAAGAGAACTTATGCCCCTGATTGGCTGGAAGCCATTCAGTAGGAGGTCGAGAAGCTTTTGGAAGCTGGGTTTATTGAGGAAGTGCAATTTCCTGAATGGTTAGCAACCCCGTAATGATTAAGAAGGCCAATGGAAAGTGTAGGATGTGCATTGACTTCACTGATTTGAATGATGCATGTCCCAAAGACTATTACCCCCTACCAAGGATTGATACCCTGATCGATGCCACTGCTGGACATGAGATGATAAGCTTTATGGATGGCTTCAGTGGTTACAATCAGATTAGAATGCATAAGGATGACACCCCCAAGTTATCTTTCATAACTGACTTTGGTGTATTTTGTTATCTTGTTATAACAAGATAACAAAATAACAAAATACACCTGAGAGTTAATGGGGAGTTTGAGGCCAAGGATGAAACAATGGCCAAGTACCTGAGAGTCGTAAAGGGAATACTAACTCAGTTCGATGAATGGTACGCATAACATGTTCCGAGAGAGGAGAACACTACGGCGGATGCCTTATCTCAGTTCGCCTCATCTGAAATCGAGAACTATCCAAGAAGTATTTACTTTCAGGTCTTGAAGACCCGTACTATTCATGTCATAAATATGATAGCACCAGTTGGTGTGGCAAGATGTTGGATAGACCCGATCAAAACCCACTTAGAAACTGGGTGGCTCCCCGACGATGCCCAGGAGGCACGTAAGTTGTCAGTTAGAGCATTGAGATACTCACTGATTGAAGGCCTTCTTTACAAAAGGTCCTTTGTTATTTCATATTTAAAATGATTAAGACCTCTTGAAACAGAGGAGGCTCTTAAAGAAGCCCGTGAAGGGATTTGTGGACGGCACTTGGGGGCAGAGCCCTCTCTCACAAGATAACTCGGTTGGGGTTCTACTGGCCAACTATGCTAGCCGATGCAAAGGCTTATGTGAAAAAATGTGACAGGTGCCAGAGGCACGCTCCAATAGTACGACAACCCCTAGAGAGGCTTACATCGATCAGCACACCCATCCCTTTTGCAAAGTGGGGAATGGACATACTTGGACCATTTCCTGTAGCATCGGGACAGAGGAAGTTCATTGTGGTAGAAATAGACTACTTTACGAATTGGATCGAGGCTAAGACACTAGCCAAGATAACCACCAAGCAAATTGCCCAATTCTTCTGGGAGAATGTGATATGCCGGTATGGAATCCCACGCATCCTTGTCACGGATAATGGGAAACAATTTGATAATGCAGAGTTCAGAGAGTACTGTGACGATAACAGCCTAGAACTTCGCTTCACCTCGGTTGCACATCCTCAGGCAAACGGGCAAGCGGAAGTTGCTAACAGAATCATCCTTGATGGACTTAAGAAGAGGGTGGAACGCTCAAGAAACACTTGGGTGGATGAGTTGTTGCCTATACTATGGGCATATCGTACCACCTGTAAAGTGACAACTGAAGCTACCCCATTCATGCTGGCTTACGGAGCTGAGGTTGCAGTGCCCCTTGAAATCACTCATGGATCCCCTAGGATCGAAGCTTACGAGCCCAGAGACAAATGAAGAAGGCATGAGACTCGCCCTCGATCTCATTGACGAGGTCAGGGATGAGGTCAACGCCACAATGCAGAGCATCAATGAAGAGCTTCCCTCTATTACAATAGATGGGTTAAAGAAAGGTTCTTTCAATAGGGAGATTTGGTTCTGAGGAAGACTGAGGCATCAGGCATAGGGGAGAGAGGAAAGCTAGCCCCTAACTGGGAAGGACCTTATAAGATCAGGAAGACACTGGGACGAGGATCCTACAAGTTAGAGACCCTGAATGGTGATGAAGTGTTTCGTACTTGGCATGCTTCGAACCTAAAGGCTTATTATGTTTAGGACATTCACTACATGTTCCTAGTACTTAGTATTAAGCTTTTAAATAAGGTCGATGAAACCATCTTATATAAGGATTGAACCCGTTTCTTAGAGATATTATCTATTAATGCAAGTTTATTTCTATCATCTTGTCTACCAGTTTATTTAAGTATGAGCATCTAAAGAATGCAAGTCCCGAAGGACCAAATACCGAAAATAAAAGAAAAGTATGAAATGAGATCAAACAAATTGCATAAATAAGATCCTGAAGGATCATAAGTCGAAGTCCTGAACGACCGATAGGTTACAAACCGATAAAAGTTCAAATTAACAAGGTCTAAAAATCAAAAGCCACATATGGCACTCAAAGCCATGCAAGGCCGCTTCCTTCACTCGTCAGAGGAATCCTCCCTCTCTCCGTCTGACCCTTCCTTGGAAGAAGAACCGCTGCTCCCTGGAATTGGCTCCCTCATCTTCCCTCGAAGGGCTGCCCTGGACTTGGAGCTACCCGAGGGGGCTTTGCCTTTAGAACCGGAGCCGGAACCTGAGTGACTTGAGCTCGACTGAGGCCTCATCCGAGGAATCGAGGGCACAGATTCGGAAGCTTGCCCAGATAGGTCGATAACAGGCAGCTCCCAAGGTCAAGATAGAAGGCTTGTATCAACCACATCCGGCCATACGCCTTGAGCATTTTGGATCCCCCTATTCCAACCTATTGCCAGGTTGACAGGGCGCATCTCGTCAGCATGCTCATCCATCATCGTGGTGAACATAGTGGATCTGTGATACGCAGCCTCAAGGTCCTTCCATTCCTTTTTCCTCTTTTCTTTCGAGCTAGCATACCTCTTCTCCATGATGGCCAGCTTGTCCTCCACCTCGTGAGCCCTAGACTCCCACTCCCCCGAGAAAATAATCATCTGCTTCGTGGAAGCTTATAATGCATTGTAGTTACATCTCATTTTCACAGCTTGAGTAGAGGACGCTACGAAATAGGCATTGGCCTGACAAAGAAAATATGAGTTTAACTAAGAAGGGCCGAGCCCCCAAGGAATGATCCATACAATATTCTCCAAGTTCTAAGAAAAAAGGAGAACTTAAACGAAAATTTACACAAGGAGAAAAATACCTGATAGAGGGCTTGAGCTCCCAACATCTCGGCCTCAAGGAATTTCTCAACAGAAGAGACGAACAATAGGTCGGGAGGAATGATGCAGTTCTTCGACCACTCGAGGGCAAGAAATGGGTTGCCGAGAACAGAGTCGTTGGAAGAAATACCTCATCCGGGCTCGTAGGGGCTCCGGGAACTCCCGTCAAAGTCCTTAGTCCTCTTAAGGCCAGATCCTGAAGCCTCAAGGAAGGCAGGGACTTTAGGAACAAGTTTAGCCTTCTTAACGGCATCCCTGGCCATCCTGCCAGTAACAGCATCGCTCGGCTTATCTTTGGCGTCAAGAGCTTTAGCAGCTGAAATAATAAGAAAAGAAACAGATGTAAGGATAAACTTGCATAAAGTAAGGGAAACCAAGGATAAATACCCTCTAAAGAGAGGCAGCTAAGGCCAGCCTCGACAAGCTTGACTTCTGTCATGAACTCCCAGTAAGGGGTCTTTTCGTCGTCGTCAATCAGGAGGTCTCGGGCACGAAGCTCGGTATCGGAAAGGTTGAGAATGAAGTGGGAACTGTCAAGTGGGCAACTAAAATTGCATCTGAAGTAAACCCCCCAGTCTCCGTCCTTCCACTCAATGACCATAAACTTCTTGTTTCAATTGTAGTTTGAGTCATTGAGGGAACTGATGTTCACCATTTGAGGAACATAGGCTCGGTGTTGAATCACTACCCAACCAGGACGAGTCATAAGGGAAGCCTTCATCATGAAGATGCTACGAAACATTATCACGCTGAGGGGGATGCCTAAGTCGTGACATCTCACTATGAAAAGAATGATGAAAGACCACCCGTTAGGGTAGAGCTGGCATGGGTGGATCTTGAGTTCGGTAAGAAGCCTCGGAATGAAGGGGTGCAGAGGGAACCTCAGCCCAGAATTAAGGGCCGCTTTGAACACAAACATCCTTTGATGGCAAAGATTACAAGCCCTTTCACTTGGCTTAGCTCTATGAACCCTCAAGCAGTCGGGCCATGAGTAAGTCGACTTAATCACCTCGACGTCCTTCTTACGAAGTATACTTTGGTGCTGAAATGCATCAAAATGGACGGTACTAGGGTACTCGTCCGCCCTCTCATCCAACATGCTCTTCAAACTGTTCGAACAATGATTAATTAAGAAGGGGGAAACAAGAGCTATACCTTGGAGTGAACGCAGAGTAGCCCTCTTATGCATAGATTCCTTCTCGGAGAAAAAGGACTTGACAGGGCCTTGTCCACCTGACATTCTTGGAGAACTTGAAGAGAGTTAAGAGCTTGAGAGAATTTGATAATTTAGGAAGTTGAGAAATGAAGGTGTGAATGAAAATGAGCACTTCTCATCTTTTTTTATAGGAAAAAGGTCACCTGCTACATCAGGTCGCAAGTCAGCCTGGTTCGCGCTAGCAGGTACCTCGTTAAAAGAACACCGGAAATGGTGAGAAAAAATGATCAAAAGGTAATAAAAGACGACATAATAGATGGGAAAAGCGGTGCAGGACACCGCTTATCGTATCAGTCTTCCGAAAAAATCCTGGCTAAAACTAAATACAAGTTATTAGCCTTAATTAACGGATGATTATGTTAATCACCATGATTAGCAAAACTGGTAAAGATTAGGATCACTCCCAAACATCCATACCAAAGCCATGACGGCCACAACTTACTTGCGGGGAAGCTCCGTCCGACCAGGCAACAAATGGAGGCCTTTTGGCCTACCAGGAGCCTTCGTATCAGAGTCGCGACGGCCACAACTTACATGCGGGGAAGCCCCGACCGACCAGGCAACATGTGAAGGCCTTTTGGCCTACCAGGATCCTCTGAATTAGAGTCGTGACGGCCACAACTTACGTGCGGGGAAGCCTCGGCCGACCAGGAAACAAATGGAGGCCTTTTGGCCTACCAGAAGCCTCTGAATCAGAGCCGCGAAAGTCACAACTTACGTGCGGGGAAGCCCCGACCGACCAGGAAACATATGGAGGCCTTTTGGCCTACCAGAAGCCTCTGAATCATAGCCGTGACGGCCACAACTTATGTGTGGGGAAGCCCCGGCTGACCAGGCAACATATGGAGGCCTTTTGGCGTACCAGAAGCCTCTGAATCAGAGTCGTGACGGCCACAACTTACGTGCGGGGAAGCCCCGGCCGACCAGGCAACATATGGAGGCCTTTTGGCCTACTAGAAGCCTCTGAATCAAAGCCGTGACGGCCACAACTTACGTGCGGGGAAGCCCCGGCTAACCAGGCAACATGTTGAGGCCTTTTGGCCTACCAGAAGCCTCTGTATCAGAGCAGTGACGGCCACAACTTATGTGCGGAGAAGCCCCGGCCGACCAGCCAATATGTTGAGGCATTTTGGCCTACCAGGAGCCTCTGTATCAGAGCCTTGACGGCCACAACTCACCTCCGTAGAGGCCTTGGCCTACCAGCCAACAAATTAAGGTCTTTTTACTCACTAAAAGCTCTTGTAGGAGAGCCTTGAGACCTTCAAAAGCTTCTTCAAAGGCCTCCCTGAGTTGTCATTTGGAGATTTTTAGTAAAGGATAGCTCCCTGCGGAACCAAGTTTCGTAAAGACTGGAACGTCTACGAGAACGAGTTGGTTGGAGTGTGTAACATCCTATAAGAGAAGTTTAGAAATTTAGTGGAGTAAAAGACTTCCTACAAAGGAAAAGTTTAGTAAAACATGGAGTGATCAGCAAGAACGAATACAGAACATCCATCAGGATGAGTACAGAATGTTCGCTGAAACAACCATAGCAGAACCCTGAGGAACTCAAAGGCAACTTTGAAATTAATTCCATGGACTATCAAGGACCACAAGAGCATATTAAGGTGAGTAGAAACCTAGTACTCTTGGTGAGAAGATAAAAAAAATGGGGGGCAGGAACCCCTGGCCAACCACCTCCAAGCCGACCAGGAGGTGGCCAACCAGGAGATCCTCCTCCAAACCGGCCGAGCAGCCCACAAATGGGGGCTTGAGGCCAAGCAGAGCTTCCTGCCCCAGGAGATTCTGCTTGGCCCCGAGCCCCCCTTTCGAAAATTTTTGAAAAATTTCGGAAAAAAAAGAAGAAAAAATCAGAAAAATTTTAAGATTTTTTAAAATTTCAGGATTTTGAGATTAAGCCCAGATTTGGGACGATTAGTGAAATTAAGCCCAGGTTAGGGCTGATTAGTGTATATTAAGCGTAATTACCAAAATTAGGGATAAACTGATTAGGGTTGATTAGCCCCGATTAGGGCCGAATAGCCTCGGTTAAGGCCAATTAGTGCATTAAAGCCTAAAATTAGGCTCTTTTAAGCCTAATTAGCGACTTGTACATGGAAATTAGCCCCGATTAGGGTCGAATAGCCTCGATTAAGGCCAATTAGTGCAATATAGCCTAAAATTAGGCTCTTTTAAGCATAATTAGCGACTTGTACGTGGAAATTAGCCCCGATTAGGGTCGATTAGCCCCGGTTAGGTCCAATTAGTAGCTTTCACCCTAGAATTAACCTTGATTAAGGTTAAGGGGTGATAAACGCTAGCTTTATAGTCCCGATTAGGACCGTTTAGTGTTCAACACCATCCAAATAGCCTGTGCGGGGGCCTTAAGTGTGTATACTCACACTAATAAGTCGTTGTAAACGTATAGGTCGCTCCATACTTTACGATAACGCGGCGATACCCATGAAGGGCCGATACCCGTGAAGGGCCGATACCCGTGAAAGGTCGATACCCGAAAAGGGCCAAAAGTACCCCGAGTCGCGATTAGACCATTATAACTTCCACGAAAACTCGAGCAGTATTCACGGAAGTTGGGGGGCAAATGATATGGATAAAAAATACATCCTAAAGACACATTACATGTCGCATTAATTGCACTTAGGCTTCTTGTCCGAAAAGTCCAATACACACCTGTCTGGTCCAAACTTCATAGCAGGCCTGTCTGGTCCAAAGCTTCGTAACAGGCCTATGACGGCCCAAACAACCAAAGCCCACTAGCGGAGGTCGTCCAAGTCCACGAACACGAGCTGTTCACGGACTAGACTCAATACGGCTAGAAGAGCAGAGACATGTGTCCCAAACGGACTCAAAGTCCTACATAGAAGGTTCTGGATCTCCTTCCCCAAGAGGACTCCTAATCACCATCTGAGTTGGAGACCTGTCCACCAAGTCTCCCAACAGAAGTCTAACCCTAGACTCACCTTTATATAATGGGCTCTACCCCTCAATCTAAAACTACGTTTTTGGCTTGATTCTCTACAACACAGAGATACGTATGCATCTTGCAAGGACCGATAGTCCTGAACGCAAGAACAACCATTAAAGCTCGAAGCTCACCAACCCTAGCATTAAATATAAAAGTAATCAGGTTTTTATTCCACAACAGTTATAATTTATATTAAATTCAACTTCTTCTATCAGTTTATATTTTAATTTATATCGAGTTCTATATTATTCTAATTTGTTACTTCAGGCTAAATTAAATTTAAAAAAACTAAATATAATTATTAAGATTTAGTTGATATATCATGTGACTCGGGTTAAAATAAAATAACAATACTATCAATCCTCCTAAAAAGATTATACCGATGAACTTGGATAAACAAAAAAATATATGTTTTTTATCCAGGATAAAAAAATACATTATACAATTGATTCATACTAACACAAAACTAAAATAAAAATAGTCGGTCGGTCGGTACTTGCTGAAATTATTTAATTACCCTTACTTAATTATTCTAATTCTAATTATTGGGTCGATCAATTCTAATTCTAATTGATATTGAAATCAACTCCTCTATTGATTTACCAATTTCAGTTTTATTTTATATCGAACACTATATCCTTATAATTTTATATTAAATTCAACTTTTTCTACATTTATATTTTAATTCATATCAATTTTTATATTGTTCTAATTTGTTACTTCGGGCTAACTTAAGTTTAAGAAAACTAAATATAATTATTAAAATTTAGTTGATATAGCATGTGAATCGAGTTAAGATAAAATAATAATACTATCAATCCTCCTAAAAAATTATATTAAAGAACTTGGATAAACAATATAATATATTTTATTTATCCAGAATAAAAAAATACATTATACAATTGATTTAGACTAACACAAAACTAAAATAAAAATACAATTCGACCAACAAAAATAAAATCATATATACTAATTATTCAGTCTAAAACAAAATAATCTTATTGAGGCCAGACTTTAAAAAAAAATAAACTAAAATAATTAGTTTGATTTGGTCGGTGTATTGGGTATCGAGCTAAAATAAAATAATGTAAACCACTGATCCGAGATAAATCAAATTAATATTAGACTAATTATAATTCGTATTCTATTGATGTGAACTTCAAAATCAAATTTTAATTAAAACATAAATATTATTTTTTTTAAAATATACATAAAATTATCAATAAAACTATATCGTTAATCAGTAATATTGTCTTTTTCAAATATCTTTTATGAAATTATAGTTAATCAATTAAGTAATCACCATGCTAATATAATATTTTTTAAGGTCCCAACATATTGGAGACATTATATTTTTCCCCACGTTAAAATAATGATTTCGTTATAATATTTCCCCTCTTACCAATACTATCATTTTAAATATGTTTAAATGTTCTAAAAAGTTATGAACATATACGTTTACTACTATAATTATTATGAAGTCATGTCATTTAAAATTTTAAATAAATAAAATTAAGAATTGAATGAAAAAAATTATAAAATAATTATATAATATTAAAAAATATTGTACAATCCGTGACGGGTTTTAAGCTGGTAATACTAAATTTTCATTTTTCAAATTTGATTACGTTTATACGTATTATTTACACAACTTTATCTCATTGATAAGAGTCAATTATAGAAACTAGCAATTAACCTTTTTTTTTAAGTGACACAGTCAGCAGATAAACACAACACCGAGTAGACATAAACACGAGTTCACAACACAACCATAAGAAGCCACAGTGGCGCATATGAAGCCGCACCGCGGCGCACCCCCGCACCCGAACGTATTGAGTGTGCAATCAGGTAGGATGGTGCCGCACCCTACCGGAGAGGAAAGAACACTGTACCTGTAATTTTATGTTCTTGTCATGATCACTAAGTGAAGAAAAATATAATTGACAATATTCTAGGTTTGCCTGCAATAAAGTCAACAAAAGTTTATCTTGAAAAGATTTATATAGGAAAGTTAAACTAGTCTATTCTATAGGCAGCACATATTGTTACCCTTGCATACTCTGCAAGTTATGATATGCTAAATTTTAATTTCGGCGGATTATGGTACAAATTATTAGTAACATTAGTCCTGATAATGTTTCCATGTGGATTGTCATTCTACTGTTTTTACAAGTTCCTCGTTTTCCTAGTTCAATGTCTGTATTTTAATTTTGTCGGACTTTCGCGTGTGCAGTCTATATACAACTGTTATCTGGTACTTGGTACAATTGACATGTTAACATCATATACATGTTAAAACTTCTTGATATCCAGCACTTTGTCTTGCTGTGTTTTGCCTAATATCTAACACTTATTTGACTATGCTGTTGCTCCATATTTCCTGTTTGCATCTTTCAAAATCAAGCTATTAGATAATGGATGCTGGAAATTGTAGTTAATCTGTTAGTGTACCTATACTTTATATTATATCTGTATATTTATGAAAATTAATAGAGTGTGTGAAGTGAAATATAATTAACTATACCTATTATGCTAGGTCTGCATGCTGATTGCACACACTCGTGTAGCATCAGTATTGGAAGGTTATGCTGCTATCTTTATTTAGCCACATTAAAAATAGGAAAATGCTAGAGGCCCCAAATATTATTACAAAAATTGTTCTCAAATACTTTATAAATGGTAACTTTTCTAGTAATAATATGGGACCCCGCGTGCATTTATATGTACCCACGAATTATATTTAAACACGTATCATGCCACGTCACTTTGTAACTATTTTGGTACCAATTTTGGGTTACGTAGCATTACTCTTAAAAATAAAGAAAATATGTGTCTGTTAAAATTTCCAAACAGAACCCCTGATAATGAGAACATGAGGTTATAGCCAGCATTGCTATGTCAATCCAAAATTGCAGGTGCTCAGTGTTTAACAAAGCATGAGAAATGAACAATCCAAATGTCAGTATTAATGTGGTTTTGTTGAAGTTTCCGGGCAATGTAATTATACATGTGTCAAAACCGTTCAACTTATAACTTCGTCCAAGACAAACAACTTCTAGTAGTGCGGCATTGTATGCAGTTGCCTTGTACTCTTTGTTGATTAAAATTCACAGTCATCTGTGTCCTGGTAGTGTTTTATCTAGATTGAGGTCTGTGTAATCGTGTGTGCTTGCTTATCATATTTACATGCTTTCTGCAGAATCCATTCTCCTAGGGGTTAAATATCAAGTAGGTCACTTACTGCGTTCAAATGTATCAAGTGAGTCACTGATTACAAAACTGACTCAAATGAGTCACTTATTTAAAAATTTGTATCAAAAATATCAACTCTATCGTTAGTCGAAATTTTTAAAAGTATTATATATTGAGTTTCGCACATTTTTTATGAATGATATTACATCCAAATGAAAGGTTGAGTTCTACTATTTTAGATAATATTGTTAGATTTTTAAAATTTTATCAACTATTTATTTTTAATTTTTTGATTGTTTTATTTTATTTAAATAAAAATAAATAATAGATAAATTATTAAAAATTTAAAAATATTATCTAAAATACTAGAACTCAGAATCTTTCATTTGGATTTGGATGTAATATCATTCATAAAAAATGTGCGAAACTCAATATATAATATTTTTAAGAATTTCGACTAACGATAGAGTGATAATTTTTATATAAATTTTTAAATGAGTGACTCATTTGAGTCAGTTTTGTAATCAGTGACTCACTTGAATATTTGGATGCAGTAAATGACCTATTTGATATTTAACTCATTCTTTAGTTTTTGTGTAATAACCTACTCAATTTGTATTTCATTCTTGGTCGTTAATCAAATCATGTATGTGCTGATCTCACTGTTAAAGTTCTGGACTGTGTTAGGTTCGATAAGTTAATGCAGCTGTAACGTGATTAACGTGACATAGGCATAGCTTATGTTGGTGTGTTGATTTCAAAAAGTAGATGAACAACATACTGCTTGCAATTTATAATGGAGTAGGCTAATTGATCAATTCAAATATCCTTAGTCCCTTCAGCCTCAAAGTCATCTTGTTTCACTGTTGTGGATGCGTTCTTTCAATTTGTTATGGAGTAGACTGATTTATTAATTCAAATATCTTTAGTCCCTTGCTGGGTGAAAACATGCATTTGAAAAGTTTATTGTATTGTTACAAGTAAATCTTCTATTAATGACAGGAGCTATTGTAATGTTCAATGAAATGGCTTGTCATTTGCTGTGTTCTATCTCTAAATCAGTATTTCTCTGTGTGGTGTTTGTGTGCTTAAATTTGATTCTCATTCAAAGGACCGTATACTTGTGCAGGGATTTGGAATCGCTGTGGCATATTTAACTCTGCTGCTAGATGAGTGTGGTGCAGGCAGAAGTGATGAAGCGAGAAACAACCAGAGTGCTGTTAACTTTTGGTGTTATGTTTCGTTGTCATTTTACTTCTGTATTGTCTGCAGTGAAAATGTAGTTGAACTGTTGGATTTTAATTTATGTAAAAAATTAGCTTTGTATGCAAACTTGAGTTGTGACCGAGAAATGTTGGATCATGTGAACTTGTTGGACAATTACAACGTTGTTGCTTTCCTGTTCTCTATCTTATCATTGTTCTCATTCTTCTAATTATATGTTCTAATTGTATGTCCATGCTTCGTTGTGTTAAAGAAATTTTCGTTTTGATCATCAAGAAATGACATGTTGCTACCGCGGCATTTGTTACAAGGAAAGGAAAGAGTTGCTTGTGTGGTTGCTAAAACTATAATGGAAGTTATGCATTGATGATATCAGGAAGAAAACTGCTAGGAAGGGTTGAGTTGACGGTTGTGAGGTTGCTAAAACTAATCAAGCAAAATAGAATTAATAATCAGAATCATTTTGCAGTTTGGAGCAGTATAAGATCAGAAGTATAATGTCACCTAAACAGCACAAGTCCTAAGCATCATGTCAAGTGCAAGTGTTCCTCATGATCTCAAATCTTCTCAGGTTATGTACAAAAGCAAGTACTATAACTAACTGCAGTTTCTCTTGACAAGTTTTTTTGGGAAAAAACAACTAATAGTGGTGATATTGGGGTTCCTATTGAGAATACAGATATTAGAAAAGAATCTGAGAATGAAGCTACATATATTGAATTTGAGCAGGAGACTGAAACTGAGGAGCCAGAAACTCAAAATTTAAAAGATGGGCTTGTCGAGAATAATATAGAAGAGACTGAGAAAGAAATTTCAGATATTAGTATCAATTATGATCCTGGTACGTGGAAGAAAATTGATCAGTAGCTACGAGATTCATTGGTAAGAAAAGGACCTATTAGAATAATTTTAGAACATCTTCCAAAACATTCAAGAAATAGACATTTTTCTTCGGTGCATTACACTCGGATTCTACCTAATGGAGACAAACAAGATAGGAAGTGGCTTGTTTATTCACTCTCAACAAACAAAGTATTCTGTTTTTGTTGTATGTTATTTAAACATGATGTGGCAAAGACAAATTTTGCAGAAGATGGAATTTATGATTGGCACAATCTTGCTGCTAAGTTAAGATCTCATGAAAGCAGTAATGGTCATCTAGTAAATATGAGCGCTTGGATTGAGTTAGAAGTGCGGATGGAGAAAAATGAAACAATTGATAAGATTGAACAAGATCGGATTAAAAAAGAGATAGAGCGCTGGAAAAAGGTCCTGGTTAGGATTATTGATGTGGTACAAACTCTTGCTTGCAATAATTTAGCATTTCGAGGAGATGAAGAGAAAATTGGTAAACGCAAGAATGGATTGTTCTATAAATTCATTGAGATGCTTGCACAATTTGATCCAATAATGGAAGAGCACGTCCGACTAGTCAAGGAAGGTACTTTACATACACATTACTTGAGCCATAAAATTAAAAATGATTTAATAATGGCATTGGCAAATGAGATCAAGGATTCAATCATAAAAAAAATTCTAGAAGTAAGATACTTTTCTGTCATTTTGGATTGTACGCCAGATAAAAGTCGTGTGGAGCAAATGTCTTTAGTAATTCGGTGCGTTGATATTACTGTATCTCCAATAAAAGTTGAAGAATTTTTTATACAGTTTGTGATAGTTGATGATACATCAGGTTTGCGGAAAGGACATTTTCTAGATTGAAACTCATCAAATCTTATCTCCGCTCTTCGATGTCTCAAGATAGACTTAATGGATTGGCTTTATTGTCTATTGAAAGTGAACTGGCAAGTTCTCTAGATTATAGCAAAATCATAGAGAGATTCACATCTCAAAAGCCCAGAAAAAAGTTTCAAAATCAATAAAGGTAAACTCATTTTTATAACTTTATTTTGACATTGTTGTGTACTAGTAATGATTATTGTTCTATATTCATGATACTACATCAGTGGCTTGCAGGAGATTATTGCAGGAGGTTGAAAACTTGGATATTTAGCGTACAAGAAATTCATTATATTCACTTGTTATTTTAGATTCAAGTAAGTTTTCTTTTATATAATGAATATATCTTATTGTGATTTTTTGGTTATGAATATGGGGCACCATTTTTGAATCCCGCCTAGGGCACCCAAATACATAGGGCCGACCCTGTGTGTAGATATTACAAGTTATAGAGGAATAATTGGATCATTACTTTACTTAACTGCAAGTAGACCAGACATCATGTTTGCAACATGTCTATGTGCAAGATTTCAAGTCAATCCAAAAGAATCACATTTGATGGTTGTGAAGAGAATTTTCATATACTTGAAGGGGACTCCAAACTTGGGATTGTGGTATCCCAAGGGAACTGATTTTGAAGTTGTTGGATACACAGATGCAGATTTTGCTAGATGCAGGGTTGACTGAAAAAGTATTAGTGGAAGCTGTCAGTTTCTTGGACAAAGACTTGTATCCTGGTATAGTAAGAAACAACAATTTGTGTCAACTTTCACAGCTGAAGCTGAATACATAGCTGTTGGAAGTTGTTATGCTCAAGTGCTTTGAATTAGAAATCAGCTAATGGATTATGTCATAGTGTTACACAAAATTCCAGTAATGTGTGACAATACTAGTGTTATATCTATTGTGGCTAATCCAGTTAATCATTCTAGGATAAAGTACATTCATTTAACGTACCATTTTATTAGAGAACATGTTGCAAATGGTACCATTGAGCTCATTTTTGTTCCAACAGAAAAACAATTAGCTGATAGTTTTACTAAACCTTTGGATGAAACAACTTTCACTAGACTTATAGGTGAAATTGGAATGCTAAATTCTTCATACTAAGGCAAGAACTCAGCCAATGTGTTACAGCAGATTAATTTCTAGTAAATCAAAATTAATTTGATTTAATTAGAAATTAACTGAAATATGAATTATAAATATTTCAGAAATCTCCGCATATTTATTTTTCAAAATTCAAAATTCAACTTAGAAATTTTAAAATTCTAAGTAAACTGTCTAAGTGTTGATTTACATTTTTAGTATGTAAAATAAACACAAGATAGAATCAAAATAATCAAAAGTATATGAAAAATTGAGTTCTCCGTAAGTCTAACTGACTTATCGACAAGTCATTTGGTCATGAAACTTATACATGACTTTTAATCTTTAATCAAAATTAAAAAATATTGCATCAATTTTCATTGTTCAGTTAAGTGATATTTATCGGCTGAGGTAATACTTGTAGATATTTTAGTTTAACTTCATTTATTTTGTATAAATTGAGTAACATTCCTTCAACACTCATTACTTATGTAGTAAATAGCACTTTACATCACGTATCTATATTAACTTTTTCAATTTAATCTTAGACTTTTAATGTTAGGATAATGCGTCCCACAACTTAAAATTGTATGTACTATATATTGCACCCTTTTAACATTTTCGTCCAAAACAACTATTACCGTTAAGGGGTAAAGTCCAATTTTTTTTCAAGTTTAGGTAATGACAATATGGGCCCTAGAGTTCTAATATTTTGACGATATGCACCCTATATTTCAAAAAAAATGTATTATATGTATTTTTTAAATTATAAAATATGGGTTATTAAAATTAAATTTTAAAAAAAAAACATATTATAGGCAAACTTAAAATTATTGAACGAAAATTTCTGAAAGGGTGTAATCTGAAGCGAAATTTAAAGCTAATGGATGAATTCTGACAACATTAAAAATTTAAGATCAAATTAAAAGGTGATTCGATAAAGAGGTGCAAAGTAATATTTACTTTAATTTAAACCAGCTTGATAAACTACTTGCGATCCAAAAATCAGTTGTTCATTGACAATATTGTATTCATCTCAGTGAGTCCAAGTTATGACACCTAATTTTGACTCATGTGAATAAGGGAATCAGGAAGGCTTAGTATATATCTGATCACAGTGTAATATAATGAATGAGTTAGCCTAACATATCATTTGCAACATATTTGTCCTCGTACACTAGAAAATTGTTGTTTATTAAATGATTAATCCTCTTTTTTAATAATACCCTATAGCTAAAAAATTTACATCGTGCAAATTCTTAAACAAAACTAATTACGCATTTAAAATTAAGAGCTAAAAATCACAAGTTTCATGTTTATGCGGAGGTGATTATAACAATTATAATGGTACAGAAGAAAAATAAAATTTCCTTCTTATTAAATTCTGTCTTTTGGTCAAATCATTTAATAAATCATAACTTGTAATAAATGTGTGTTGTGCAACCCATGAATACACGCTAAGAGTGTTTGATGAGGTGTACACAAAATATTACTGAATAACTTATTAATAATGATGGATTCCTACATACATAAAAATCTCCACCAATTAAAATTTTACAACTCACCAATCAAACTTTGTCAGCATGTGCCCTATTTAAAGAGAGATACTGAGAAATAAGGTTTTTAGCTAATTTAAGATGCACCGTATTATTCAGTGATCTTACCTAATTGTTTGATTACTTGACAATTTATTACATACCTATAGAGATGAGATAAAAAATCATGTAACATAATAATATGCACATTTATAGGGGCTACAAGATCCAATGCAGTTCTAGTAATTCAAGCTTGGTAAACAAGCAAGCACTTAGAACTAGACCATCTTTGATTTATCTGTATGTAATATATTTATCGGTCTTTCTAACGTGTGCCCAACGGCATACATTAATTACTAACTTCAATAAAAAATGACTTTTTTTATTGATGAAATTGATGTGAATGCGGGGACCATTAACATTTATTATTCAACCACCAATAAGAAAAGTCCATTTATATGAGAGTTAGTGACTATTGTGACTATTGTGTGTACTTGGCCACATAATATAAAATCCCTATATGTATATGCTAATGTGTGTTGTGCAACCACCATCTTCATTCCACCTTGTCAAACATAACATGATTTTTAAAAAAAAATAAATTCATAAAATCAAGTAGATTGTGAGGCAAACCCTCATCTAAATGATTGATGTGAATACTTACCATCACACTCTAAATTCTCACATGGCATTTATTTCAAATGGAGAAAATATTTTATTATACATATCAGTTAATAATTTTCATGTTCAGTAAAAACTATATTAGTTATTTTTTTATATAGTTGATAAATATTTTTTGTTGTTGCTGCGGTAATCTAATACCAAAATGATTATTATGTCCTAGCGACTAATCTAAAAATACAATTTCGGGGAGAATTATTGACAGGTGTTGCGTTAGAAGTCATGCAATTATTGAAGGTAATATGATAATAACACATTAAGGCTCTGTTTGGAATTGTTTTTAAAAATTATTGTGCTGTTAGAAAAAATGCTGCTGAAAAAAGTGCTGTTGTAAAAATCAGATGACTGTTTGATAATTTTTTTAATACGTATATGTGTTGATGCAAAAAATTAAAAATAATGATGTTTTTGGTAAGATTTGATGGTTAAATCATCATCCGTTTCCCGCAACAGCTGAAAAACAGCTTTTTCTAAAAGCATGGGGGGACTTGTTTTCTCTAACAACAGCTTTTAGGCCAAAATCACTTTTCCGAAAAGTATATTTTAAATTTTACCAAACAGTTTTTTAACTGTTTTTTAGCAAAAAGCTGTTGTTACTGTCTACAACAGCAATACCAAACATAACCTAAGTCATTAACTCGTTCATAGCTGTTTCATTTAAATTTCTTGGATAGCAATCAAATTTAATGAATTTATGTGATTGGAAATTATTAGTTTCCTTGTTTTTTTTGTTATTACTTATTAGTGTAAGACCTTTGTTTTTTTTTATACTCTCCCTTTATGTTGTTTTTTGAAAAAATAAAAAGAACTTGTAATATAATCTTTCGTCGTCATATTATGTTTGGTATAAACAAAATATTATAATAAATCATTGATTTCATAAAAAAAATTGAAATAAATTAAAGGAACTATATTTTATATGCCCGTGACAAATGTATCTCATTATTAAGAATTGATTGATTATAAAGTTTTATTAGTCGGCAATTCGTGCGAAGCACATGCCCAAAATTTAAAATATTATTATTTATATAAAATTGAATCTTATAATCCGTGTAAAAAATGATCAAAATATAATAAATAAATTATGTTAAATTATGTAGTTTAAAAAAACCAATGTCAACTATAATTATGAAATTTCACCGTATAGTTCTTTTTTGACTAATATGACCTATAGATCTAGTCAAAATCTAGTCATAGTTCTAGTCAAAATTTAGTCAAAATTTGGTATTATGATCATTTTGTGTTCCGATAAAACATGGTTTTGGTTATTAATAAAGATCATATATATACTTTTTCAGTCCTAACAAAGGAATATTATTACGAAAAATTGATTGCTTACAAATGCTTATTATAATAACTGTAATATTAGTTTTAAAAAAAATAACTATAATATTAGTTTTTAAAAAAATAACTGTAATATTGTATTAAGAATTTTTCTAGTGTGTGCCATGAGTACATGCTAAGAGTTAGTGTTTGATGAGATGTACACAAAATATTAATAAATACACTAACTTATTAATAATGATGGACCCACTGCATGCACAAAAATCCCCACCAATAAAAAATTTACAACTCACCAATCACACTTTGTTAGCGTGTGCCCTAGGAATGACAACGGGTCGGGTTCAGATCAGATATTGTAATATCCAAATCCAAATTCGTCGGTTTTCGGATCGGATCGAATATTTTTTCGGGTATTCAAAATTATGAAAAATGTAGTCAAATTTAATATTATTTATACATACAAACACTATTAATTACATTTATATGATAGCTAAAATTAAAATATATTAACTAATAATTAGTTAAACACGTTATATTGCACGAGTTGACACAGTGAGTAATATCTAAGATATGTTGATAACATAATATTAAGTATTTCATCACAAATTATTTTTTTATATAAATATATACAAAGTACATCTTATACTATAAAAAAGTTAATTTTAAAATAAAAACTTATAAGTAACTAAATAAGTGTTGACAATCTTGATAATAATCTAGTATTACTTAAATAATACAAGAAAAATATGTAAATTATATGTATTGCATCTAAAATATTACATATAGTCTATAATAAATGTGTCGGGTTTTAAACGGGTTTCGGGGTTGAATTGAATTTCGGATTTCGGATCGGGTATCAATTCGGTATAGTTGAAATCCAAATCCAAATCCAAAATTTCGGGTTCAGTATATCCCAAATTTCGGTTTCAGATCAAATATCCGTCAGATTGGATTAATTTATCATTCCTAGTGTGCCTATGGGCGCATATTGGACAAACCATTATATTAAATAGCTGATTTTTTTTTTAAAACTGCTATCCTAAACATTAAATTAATCAATTAAGACAAAATATCATTTTCATTTTCCTTCACCAAAGTTCAATAATTATCCACTCTCCCATAAACGTAAGAGCTGACGTAACAACCCCACCATAACAACCATACACCCCGCACCACCAAATCAATCCCCTCTCGCCGCCTCAACCCCTTTTACACAGCACTAAAAAGCTCCCACCATTTCACACTTAAAAAAGAATAAATATTCGAAAATAATTGAATTTTAAACCTCTGGCTTCGCAAAACCAATCATATTTATTCTCGCTTTTTGATTAAATAAAGGTAAATTCGCCCTCAATTATCTTTTTAAATTCATCGCTTTTTTTCATTTCGTTTCAATGTGTGTGTAATTGTGTGTGTTTCGAGACGAATCGAGTGTTGTGTAAGTTGATTTTATTGTTATTGTTTGTGGTTTGTGTGTGGTGTGTGTATGTATGTCTGTGTGTGTTTGTGGATATTTTGGTTTGATTTTGGGTGAATTTGAATTTTTGAGTTGAAATTGTTGTGGATTGATGTGTAGTAGAGCCGTAGAGTGTTGAATTGAAGAGAGAGAGAGAGAGAGGGAGAGATAGAGATAGAGATAGAGTATCGGCTGGGAGAGAGAGAGAGAGAGAGAGAGAGTGGGAGAGATAGTATTGCCTGAGAGAGAGAGAGAGAGAGAGAGAGTGTGTGAGAGAGAGAGAGGGAGATAGATTGGCTTCTAGTGTAATTGTCTGTGATTTTAATTTGTAGACTTAAGCTGCTGTGTTTTGGATAAAGTTTCTGAGCGAGGAGATTGTGTACTGGTGTAAATTTCTGTGTAGTAAATAATGTTTGAGTTACATCAGTGTTTGAGCGTATGTTCGACTTTTTTGTATACTTTTATAAGAAAGTGTATGCAGGTTTTACTTATTTAAAATTTTAGTGATATACGAGAGAGTGAATTGTATAACATATAGGGAAATTCTATTCTAGATGTGAATATATACATATATAATGTGTGTGTGTATATATATATTTATATATTATTTGTTTATTACTAGATGATATAAGGAAGGTTACCACTAATTCATTTTTCAATGTTTTCATGTTAACTATTTTATAAACATGATGCAGTGAACAATTGTTATATTTTGTTACTAGAAACGGATATATTAATGTCAATTGAATAGAGGTCTGCTTAGAAAAATAGGGAGTGAATACGGAACGTTTTTAAATTTTGCTGAATATATTGTTTAAATGTAGCTGGGATGCAAGTTACTATATATTATCACACACCAGGATAAACACTAGAATATTTTCTGTGAAATTTATAATTTAAACTCATATTGATACTATGAAGATTACACCCGTCTGTTAGCAAAACTGACTTGAACGTTGGCAGGATAAAGTATGGCAACTTTGTCAATGGGCTCGTCATACTGTATTCCATCTGAAAGCATGCAATGTAAAGCCGGCCCGAATGTCTATAGCATAGCAAACAATGTGGAGGCATCCCGAATAAAAGGATCTTGTGTTAGCTTTGCTTCTTTAGCATGCGACCAGCGAAACACGTTACATAATTTACGTTCCGATGGCATCAGATCGGGTAGAAAGCGAGGACAACAGGTTATTGTTGCTGCAAGTCCTCCTACAGAAGATGCTGTAATTGCTACAGAACCTTTAACAAAAGAGGATCTAGTGGCATATTTAGCTTCTGGATGCAAGACCAAAGAAAATTGGAGGTTCAACTTTTAGCTCTTATTGGTATTATTTGGTTGAACAGCTTGTATAGAAGAACAGTTTATACAGGTTCAAGGGTTGTAATCATCTGAAACATAAATAATCTATGTTTTAGTGAATGCAGTAGTTAATTTTTGTTGGCTAAAGATGATGGGAGAATAATATAATACCATAAACAAGTTATAAGCTCGAAGATGAGAGACCGATTATTTTGTCTCACTATGAGTACTTGTTTGATCAAGTTGGTTCTCCATGAAAAGTTTATGTCTCCATCTTCCTTTCTCCACCACTCATTACATAATTGGGGTGATACCAAGAGTGCTTATTATTGTATTTCTGATCTTATTTGCTAGTTTTTTGATTGTTGTAATTGCTCAATTATATGTTTTACAAATTAAATCTAGGCCTAATATTCCAATTTATAGATATATACCTGTTTCTTGTCAAAGTTTCCTAGTTTGAGATATGTGTGTCAAACAGTTTCAAAGTTAAACATTTCTTTGACAAGAATGACTTTGCTGCATTATCTTATTGAGGGTGCAATCATTGCTGGAATTATGTTATAGGTCTTCAGTTTCATGAGAGCAATTAAAATATCAATTTCTCATGATACTACCATAATACCTCTTCAATATATCTTTCTTTGATCAAATAAACTCTTTCCTTCTTTCTATATAGTTGTGAATATTGGTACAACCTGTAATTGCAGAATAGGAACTGAACACGAGAAGTTTGGATTTGAGTCTGAAACATTGCGACCGATGAAGTATGAACAGATTTCCGAGTTGCTCTATGGTATTTCTGAGAGATTTGATTGGGATAAAATAATGGAAGGCGATTATATTATTGGACTCAAGCAGGTGCTTCAAGTTATTATAACTCCTAGTTTACAAGTTTACGTCTAGTCTAAATATCTCTATAATAGATTGTTATCTCGCTCGTGTTATGGGCATGCTATTTAGGACGTAATTTAATGGCAAATTCATCTCCAGAAAAAAAATTGCTGCTGTCAATTATTTCTTTTTCCTCATTTCCCTGTTTGTAATTGCTGTTTATTCATTAAAGTCTGCATATATTACTGAGCAGGGGAAGCAAAGCATATCGCTGGAACCCGGTGGTCAATTCGAGCTTAGTGGTGCACCCCTTGAAACTCTGCATCAAACTTGTGCCGAGGTCAATTCCCACCTATACCAGGTCTGTCACATACTTAAAGCTGGGCAAACTTGTCTTCTATTTTCTGACAAGTTACATTTATCATTGTGAAAATCTACTTCTCTAAATAATCCATCATATTTATGAACATATTAGATGCATGTTCTTCTAGATAAATTTAATTCGAGGAATACAACATCTAGTTATTGTGTATTCAGTAGCTCAGCTTATATAAAGATTATGTGGACCTTCTATTGGTTCGGACATCATTTATTTTGGATAAGCACTAGGTAGGACACTCATTTTCTAGTGGATACAAAAAGTTATAACGTAGCTACTTCCAGTTGGAAAATCGCTCTGCATATTCTATTGAAGCTCTGCATGGTTGTCATGACTTCCAGCAATTCAAAACTAGTAGGAAAGTTGGTATGCTGCTATCGACTTTGAATTTGGGAGAAAGTCAACTAAGTTCTTCCAAATCCAGTCGACTAATTGGATTGTCCAGATGAGTCGATTCATCAAGGTCGACCGATTTGTCTTGCCATTCAACTAGTTGGAATGGCCGGATGATTCAGTTTGTCGACTGGTTAAAAATCCTTAGATATAATTTATTTGATTAAAATAAAGGCAGCGGGTCTTTGTTTAAAAACCCTCTTTGGAAAATTATATTCCTATCTCATACAAATTGAAGTCTCTGCTAGAGAGAGAAAAACGTACCTTCCTGCTCCAGCTGGTCTCTGCTTCTTTCTTCACAATTTTCCTCTGCTTCTTTTTTCTCAGTCACTGCCAATCTCGTTTTTATCTCTTTTTATTTCCTTGCCTGTGTTATTCTATCTTTTTCCATTATATTTGCTTTTCTTTCTTTTTATTTTTTCCTTCTGTGAAGATTTCTTTTATGTTCGAGTGTTTTTAAAATGTAATTGGTGTTGTGATATCATTTCCATCTGACACACGTGTGATGTATAAGAGACGTGGGTAACATGAAGTATTAGTTTTTTTTTGGTTTACCTTTTTTTCTTTATCAGTATTGTGGTAATAAATGTTTTTTCTCATCGAAAGCACAGTGAAGAGTTACAGCATGTTTGAATACTTTAAATTTTTATTTACTATCAATGAATAGACTAAAAATATAAGATTTACAAAAGCATCAAAATGGTAATATTTGAGTGGAATGGGGATGCTTAAAAGGCTTTTTAGGCTGTAAAGAATTTATTTTGTGAGACTCCTTACGAGCTTTGCCGGATTTCTCTAATCCTTTTGAAGTAGAATGTGGTGTAACTGCTCTTGGCAGTAACGTTTTTTTGGTACAAAGAAGATACCTATTGCTTATTTTAGTAAAGATTTAGATTTTACAAACAAATATAGAATTGAAAATTTAACTATTCAGATACAATCCTATTTTCAATTTACACAATTACACTTCATTAATTATAAAAAATTAAAAATTATATATTACAGTACAAATACGTTTCTTTTTTGTAACAAATTACATAAAATTTGAATACATGTTATGTTTTACAAGTAACAAACATATTTTGCAGTTGCGTGACCATACTCATGCTTTCATAAGACTGCTAAAATTGCTCTTCTAGGAAGATATATATATATATACACATATATATATATATAATTAGTATTAACTCGTCGACTTCTGCCGAACCTCTATTGTAACGACTCCCCGGTCGCAAGTCGCAACAATCATGAAGCTTTAGAATTATAAAAAATAAACTAGCCTGCTTTCAAAAAAAAAAGATAAGATAGCGTAAAGCTGAATTTACAGTCTTTCATGTTGTCAACCTCTGGTATATCTGTCTACTACCTTTGTTGCATTCACTATCTTATAGGGGCATTTAGTTACTCTTTTTTCTGCCAAAGTCTTCCCCTCATCAGCATGTGTCTGTGTATTTTAAGGATTTGTAGTGTATTAAAGATTTAAAGTTAAACAAGCCCACTGCTTATTCATTTAACTATATTTAAAGCTGTAAAAGTATCATGACTAAGGAAGGCTTTCCTTTTTTCTCATTTTGGTTAGAACATCCATTTTATGCTCTTGCCTTTGTTGCATTCACTGTCTTATACTGGCATTCAGTTCCTCTATTTGCTGCCAACATCACCTTCCCTTCCCGTTTCCCAACAAGTTGTCATTCCGTATGAGATAATGCTGATGCTAGTTTTATCAAACTGGAATTTTGCACTTATGTACTACTTTTACCAGGTCAAAGCTGTAGCAGAAGAAATGGGGATCGGATTTTTAGGAATTGGCTTCCAACCTAAATGGGGAATAAAAGACATACCTATTATGCCCAAGGTATATCTCTGATTATAGGTGTAATATATTAAGTCTTCGAAAGGTGTACTCTTCTCTATGGCAATAAGCTCATATCTTAATTATTGCTTGCAAAAAGAAACTTTTGTTAGTCATGGTATCTTTAATTATATATTTCAACTACAACCTGTAGTCTATTCAAAGTGATGGAATCTGATAAACAGACATACTAATATGGGATTTTGGCTCAGGGAAGATATGAGATTATGAGGAATTACATGCCCAAAGTTGGCACACTTGGTCTAGATATGATGTTCAGGACTTGTACTGTTCAGGTGAGAGTCACTACCCTTTATTACTTTGACTGCCACAAATATTTGACTACATTTCCAGCTACGTATTTATGCTCAAGGAGAAGCTTAGAAAGCTTTAGTGTACAAGGGTACTAGTGGCTTGTCCTTATGAATGACATTTTCATTTCCCTGAAAGTCAATTATATCCTTATTACAATAAACAGTGATGAAATTTCCTTTCACTCTTAACAGGTTAATTTGGACTTCAGTTCTGAAGCTGACATGGTTAGAAAATTCCGTGCTGGTCTTGCATTACAGCCTGTGAGAAAACTTATATCTTATTATTTGAGATATCTTTGGTTACATGATAGTATGATGCTTAAGTCGTGGTATGAATAAACAGATAGCAACAGCATTATTTGCAAATTCACCTTTCACAGAAGGAAAGCCCAATGGTTACCTCAGCATGAGAAGGTTTTCACAACACTTACTTTTTTTAGTAGTACTTCTAATTTCCCTGCTAGTAACTCCTTTCTTTTTTGCAACAGCCAAATTTGGACAGACACAGATAACAATCGAGCTGGAATGCTTCCCTTTGTGTTTGACGATTCCTTTGGGTAAGTTATTTTGAATTTCTTGTTAAAACGTGTCAATACCAGGAACGACATGCATTATATTTGATACATGATTTGCTACAAGCAAAATAACATATGATAAGATTCAGAACTGTGTTTATTCTTTGTGTAATAATATTATAATGGAGATTGTGGAGATTAGAGAACGGTGTAAGTGCTACAGACTACCTACATTACTGTGCTTCTTATTCTTGCAACTTAATATGGAGAAAAATCTCTGTATGTCTATGATAAAAGTAGTTGGGAGCTACGCCTTTGGTAAACAGTAAAGGCATATTGTGGAGATAAGACAACAGAGTTTTGTTTTTTAGATTACCACACAGTAAAGTAACAGTGGCATGTTCTGTAGTTAGTCATGAATATGCACTTCAACGCCATGTTACTGTTGTCAGGTGTGCATTGACTTGATATGAAAAAGCATAAGAGTTACTTCCTCCGTCCCATTGAATAATATACATATGGGGGTATGGGGTGCGGCAAGGAGGTTAAGAAAAAATGTAATTTAGTGGGGAAAAGTAAGAAAAGTGGGTAAAGTGGTGGGGCCAATTAATATTAAATGTAGAAAGTAAGTGTAGTGGAAGAAAGCAGTGGATGTAAGTGGATGTGGTTAAATTTTATATTATAGAACTTTACTATTTTGGGAATGTATAGAATTGAATGGGACGTCCCAAAAAGGAAATTGTATAGATTTGAATGGGACAGAAGGAGTAATATTTAAAGAGAAGTAATTCCTCATTCATGCCATCTTTTCGTACCTTCGTACTAGAAGGTAACCTAGTTTTAGAGCAAACAAAGAGGTGTCTAACCCTGTTTAAGGGCTGTGTTTTTTACGATAGGGGCCAAACTAATCTAAAAATCACGATAGGGGCAGTGTCTTCTTGGATGATCTTCTGGTATACTTGTCTCTAATCGTACACTATACCTCTTATGCTTCATTTTTTTGAGGTCGATGTGTTCATAGGCAGTTTAATACATGCTGATACAGTTTTATCTGCAATGACTGATTGCAACAGGTTTGAGCAGTATGTTGATTATGCTCTTGATGTCCCAATGTACTTCGTATACCGAAAGAAGAAGTATATTGATTGTGCTGGACTATCCTTCCGGGTTGGCACCTATCCCTGATAAGGGTGCTATTTCTCAATTTATTTGATTTTTTAGAGTTCTTTTACTTCATATAAGCTAATTATGGTTTCATGTTATACCCTGCACAGGACTTTTTGGCCGGAAAACTTTCTCCTATTCCTGGTGAATATCCCAACCTCAATGATTGGGAGAATCATTTGACAACAATATTTCCAGAGGTTCTTATATGATGCTTGAGAATTTTTATAATGATGACTCTGAACAACTTAATGTTCTACTCCATATGTCTCTATATCACAGGCATATCATGTGATATAGCTACTTCAGACTGCTTACCAACTTGTGTTTTCTATTTGTTATCTGTAATTCAGGTCAGGCTTAAGAGATACTTGGAAATGAGGGGTGCTGATGGCGGTCCTTGGAGGAGGTTATGTGCATTGCCTGCGTTTTGGGTACAAATATAAGCTTTGATGATACAAGCATATAATTCAATGGATTGCTATTTTTATAGAATAGGCGCCATCCCTTCAATATCCATTACTCTGTTGTCATTGAATATCTAATATACCAGATATTTAGATCAGTATGATATACTACTTGTGTTAAAAAAGATCAGCTGGTATATTGGCAATGGATCCATCTCCCATTATTAAAGTTGTAGGTGCTCTAAACAACTTTGAGAGTTTTGATTGATAGGATGATTTCTTATGAGTTGGCTTACTGTAGTGACGTCTGTAGGCAGGGAGAGTGAATTCACAAATGTAGATATGAAACAGAGAAGACAACTTGTACCCCTCTGGAATATAATTATATCGATAAATATAATTGTTCCTCTACAAGCCGTTCAGCAAATTTTTTTTTAATGTTCCTCTACAAGCCTGTATATTTCATGGCTGTCATATTATTGTCCTTGCCCCATTTATTAATCCTTGAATGTGAATTATTCTTCTGGAAACCACATTTGAATCAAATGAAAAATGTATTGTCCCATGTATTAATTGCCGCAGCTTTCATGAAATTGTACTATTGTACTAGGAAGCCTATACTTTTTTAATTTTTTTTCATATCCGTCCAACTAAAATTTTTATATGGTCCCAATTTCTTTAATACGAATTAATTACATATTAGCGAGGGCCAATAGGCAAATTAAACAAAATTCAAGTTTCTTAATTATGTGCAGACTTGAATTTATATGGAATAAGAACAAACCTTTCTTACTAACCTCTTGTGTTGCCATCTTATTGTAATAAGTTATGCTGTCATTGTTTTGTGAAACATTTGATCAATCACTGAATTTCAGGTAGGTATATTATACGATGAGATCTCTCTGCAAAAGGTTTTGGATATGATAGCTGACTGGACAATGGAAGAAAGAGAGATGCTGAGAAATAAGGTAATTTAAATGATTTAAGATTTGTGTTCGTACTGATTTTGGATCATTTATCACTAGTTCCTTAAGAAGTACATTACCTCGATTAGCAAAAAAAGGAAGGGCACTGCTTCATTGTTGGATTATGGTCTGTACAGTGGAAAGATATGCATAATTTTTGTTTAAACTGTAGCATCTCCTCTGGATATCTTGGCAGTGTTAATCCAATTAAAGTAGAAACCTGGGAGTAGGAATCTTGTAACTGAATAATTTGCTCCTCTTCAGGGGCTACAAGAAGTCTTGGTCCAGTTGATAAAAGTTAGTCAATAAGCAAGCACTTTAAGCAAGACCATATCTGATATATCTGTCTATAAAATGTCTATCCTAATATGCACTGTGTAACATGTAGTTATCCTTCTATTATTGACAAGAATAGATATAAATTTTTTGTTTTCGAAACATTACATTGAAGTTCCCAGGGGAATTTTTAAGGTTATGCATCTGCCTTTCAGCTATCGTTGATAAGTAATATGTGTACACTTCCATACGATAATTTGTATAGAAGCACTAAATGCTATTTAAGTTATGCTGTTCTCTTATAATTTATATAATTGATGCGGCAATCTAATACCAAAAGTATGTAGTAGGTCCCAGTCACTGGTCTAAAAACACCATTCCGAGACGGATTATTGAGGCATGTTGCCCAAGATGTTATGCAGTTAGCGAAGGTAACTTGGATTCTAGTGCATTTACCTGTCCAAATAAATTGATAGCAGCTCACCATCTATTATTGTTGTCGTTGGTAGGATGGGTTGGAAAGGAGAGGCTACAAGGAAACAGGGTTCTTGAATGAAGTGGCAGAGGTGGCTAGAACAGGTACTATCCGTCAGATATGTTACTCTTCTTTTCTTTTACTTGCCCACTATAACTTCCTTCTCTCAAGGGTGAGTATTTTGCATTTCACAGTTTGTCATGAGATATTTCTTTTTCCTCTACAAGGTTTATCAGTTTTTGTTGGAAAAAAGGAATAGGAATAACTTCCTTAAGGATTTTTGGTGTTGTTGGGGTTGACCTTAACCTGTTACCCTAAACCGCCCTTAAGCATTGCCCTCGTTTGGTGGAGAATAACATCTTTTTAGTTTTTTTTTTCTTCTTACAACCAAGTACAAGGAAAACCAAGTTGCTGCGATTGATTTACCCAGCTTTCTTTTCATATATAGGTTAACTATAGAAACATTAATGTACTTATCCAGTGAAGAGCTGCCCTGATCAACACTTCTTCACGCTATTAAAGCAAATATGCTGTCTTTTCTCTTTTTAGAATCAGTCACTACCAATGTTATAGAAATCGTAAGGCGGTTGGGGTACTGCCTAGAGATTAATCGGGTAGGTGGGGATTAATCAGATAGATAAATCGGACGTATTTAAATATTATTATTTATTTAAATTAAAATTATATATATATAATTTATTAATATTAATTATATTATACTCCCTCCTTATATATTTTTTTTATTTTTTTCTTCTAAATAAATATGTTTTAATACAAAAAAAGAATTTTTTTAAAAAAGTTATGGAACTATACCTTATAGTAGCCTTAAAATGCGTGTCAAGCATTACAAAAAAACTGTAAAGAAATGAGTGGGACAGTGGGAGTATCAAATTATACATAAATTTAAAATTCTATTATATTAAAGAATGAATATTATTTGTATAAGATAAAAAACTTTAAAATGAATAAAAGAAAATTTTAATAAATCTATAGAAAATAGCCATGAATCTACATAACTACACTGCGAAGTAAATTAATTTGAAATACCCACAGGCCCTAACTTCCTAATTCCCAGTAGTTTATCGTGGTATTCGTGTTGTTGCTTTTGTATCTATTGTTTGATTTCATATTCACGCGTCTACACCGACGGAGTAAAGCAAAACTACCTTCATCTTTGTTTCATGACCATTTCCCCCCAATTTTTTACCGCCGATTAAGTTGATACCACCGCCTTTTTCCCGGATGAACCGCCGAAGACCAATTTTGACCGTTTCTGCCGGAAAACGCCTGTAGATCCGATTACCTCCAATTCTCCAAATCGCGGCGGTGAGAGCTTGCCTGGCACCTACATGCCGCCTAGGCGGCCGCCCAGACCGTCTTTTAGAACACTTGTTACCACGTAGGTTATCAATGTGTTCTCAACATCTTCTGACGGATTGTATACTTTTGTCACAGGCGTGACACCTGCTGAGAAGCTTTTAGAGCTGTATCATGGAAAATGGGGTAGAAGTGTAGATCCGGTATTTCAGGAGCTTCTTTACTAAAATGTTCAAGGGTATACGTAATTCAGTTTATGGTGCTCTTAAGTTTTACATTTGAGCTTTACAAATGTAACTTTGTTGTTTAGTCAGTTCAGTACGTCATAGACTGATAGTTATAGTCGAAATTTTAAAGCAAAAATAATATGTGATCTTTATACGTCACAATGAATCTTCACATCTGATGTGTACCCTTGTACTAATGTTTCCGCACAAGTGGAAAACAGTTGTCGTCTGCATTTCATGTTTTTTTGTATGTGCCCTTGATCCTCAGTTTGGGTGTTTTGATATAAAAATCTTGTAGAACATGGTCCATTCCAGATGAGAAAATTCATTTGTGAGATGTACACATCTATTGGATGTAATTTATGCGGCAAAAGAGTGATAGCAAGTAATTTCCCTTGTTGGAGCAGAATCTGTGTACTTTCGTATTTTGGTCGGGTAGCCATAGCAGTAGGGTGGCGCCACGTGCATACCAAGATGGGCATGTCATGACGTCAATTAGCCAGACATGTCTTTTCACGAATCGGCATGCCTTTTTACGAATCATGCCTTTTTACTAATTATTTTTTATTTTTTAATAATTATTTTAATATTAGAAATATCCAGAAATAATAAAAATAATTTTAATATATTTATATATTTTTTAATATCTAAAAAGTTACTAATGTAAATGAGTATTATGATGGTATTTGGTTATTACTGTCAACTAACTTTAATTTTATATTCTAATTCACTGTATATTAGTATAATAATTATTTATTAAATTTTATTATATTTAATTGATAAATATCATGTCATTTGTGCATGCCTTTTGACAAAAAATATGTCTATCTTGGGGGAGTCTCGTGACATGGACCCTACCTAGCAGCCAATGACCACAATTTTTATGTTTGGCTCACAGTGTGGTTTCATGAGCCTGGTTTTAATTCTTTTATCCACAAGTAAGATGTTACTGCAATTTAAACTAGTAATTCATATTACTTATATTGTATGTCTATCATTGCGTTGAAATAGCTCAAGATTTCCCCCTAGTAAAATCAATAAAAAGAAAGAGGAGAAAAGTTGTGAAGGTAAAAGAAAAATTAATGCACAGTACAGGCTTGATTAAGAATCTAAATTGCCCAAAAAATTTAACGACAGTAAAATCTTTGTATATTAATAATGTTGGTGTCGATAAATTTTATTAATTTATCGAGATTATTAAATTATCGAGGATAAATATGCACTGTTGGCTGTCACTATTATATTGAGATTAAAAATTTGTATTTGAAAATATTAATTTATAGTGGGTTATTAATTTATCAATTATTAAATAATGAACGTTATATCTACGGTGCGGTTAACAAATCTGATCTGATCAAACTGACTCAACCCAACCATATTTTGGACTGATTAAACCGAACCGTTATAACCCTATATTAGGTTGGGTTAAAAATATGTTAACCCGATATTTTTAACCCGACTTTAATGGGTTGGGTATGTGTTTTAAGTTATTTTTAACAAACCCAACCCGATTTTTTTAATTTATTGTATAAATATATACCATGTACATCTTTATTATGTACTTCTTGTATTAACATGTTACTTTAATTTTAAACTAAATTTGTTGCATATCAATTATAGTCAATTATATATTTGTTTTTTCATACATTATTGGAGATCCTTTGTACTTTTTTTATATTTCATTATTTTTAATATATTTTTTTTATTTTAATCCGCCAATTTTGACTAATAAGTCCGATTTTAACTAGTTAATTTAATTTTTGATGATTTTTGTCTAGGTTGATATTTGACCTGATTTAACATAATTGAATCGATTAGTTACCAAATCGTGATTAAAAAAATTAATCACCAACTTTTAAAATACTGATTATGACGTTATAAACACACCCAAATTGAATTTTAAAATGGTTTCGAAATGTTACGTGTCTTTCTTTAATATATAATTTAATAAAATGGAACCCATATATTTACGTTAAAAATATGAATTAAAATAATTCATATTATCACGTCATTTATGATAAATTATTTTAAAACTTTTTTGATCCCAATTCAGAATCTCTAGTACTATTTATTCTGAAACTATTTATCATTGAAGTTACCAATTCAGTTACACATGTGATATGTGAGTATTTGGCAAAAGATTTGAGATCCTTTGCTTTGAGAATATTATACTAGTAGAAACGTAATAAAAGCCGCCATGAACACTATTTGTTGTGTCGGGACAGCAAAATAGATCTCAATTTCACTAAAAAATAGTAATAAATTCAAATAAAATATAAATATCCCTACTAAATAAATATACCTACTCTTTTCAAGTTAGGCACAACTACTCCTAAATATTTATTGTGAGATTCACGGTTCTGGTACGTCGAACGTGCACGTATCCTATACTTCAAACGTTGCCATTTTTCTTTTCAAGAATCAAATCTCAATCTAATCAAAATTTTGAATAAAAAAAATTGAAGTTACTCGCCCTATTTTTATATATTTTTCATTTGACTATTTTTTTTATCGGAAATAATCTGCAACCGCTCGGATACGCACTGATTTTACGGACTCATGCAATAACGTGAACAACTCAGGAGGCATAACCATCATACAATTCAAAGTGGTTTGATTGAATAATAAAAATAATTATTTCAAAAAATTGGTTTTTCTGAAAAAAAAATATATAACTTATGTTAAAATTTACAAAATGATTTTTTTAAAAAACAATTATTTTAACTACTCAGTCAAACGAGTTGAATACTTTTCTATTCATTTTTGATAGGATTATATATTTTTTAATTTAGATGGAAAGAAAAATACATTTAATTGGTTCAATTTCCACTTTAGAGTAAAGGCACAACACATGGACCAATATATTATTCTAAGAGAGGTAAAATAAAATATTTTTATTTTATATAAACATACAATCCGATAATTAATACGTACAATATTATTCCATAAATTGATAACAATTGCCGATTTTTATAGTATTAAATTAGATGTAGTTATAATAATTTATTTTAATGAAATTGTATTTTTTAAACACAAAATAATAATTTTAATTAACAAAAATAAATTGTTGTTGAATTACTTAAAACAGTGAGATCATGAATAAAAATTTTATAGAACTGCAGTGTCTCTGTATATTATATTTTTTTGTAGGATCTTATTTGTTGTTTATAAACATAGTTTGCTACTGGTAAAATATTAGCAGAAGAAAAATATCTGAGATTAAATTAGTACAGTAAAAGGCCAAACCACTGCACACTGATATGATTACATACATGAGACATCACATGTTTCCATTCAGGGTCAAACCAATAGATTATTTGTACTTTCCAAACAAAAACTTTTTATGCATGTTCACACAATAGTTTATGTTCTGCACAAAAAAATGTACACATGCTAAATCTTTCTACATTTTGGTTGGATGAAGATGTGTCATCTTAATAAGCAACCTATATTATATTTATTGGACTATTACATTTTATATCCTGACAAATATTTAAGACTTTGTGGTTGTGCTCTTGTGCAGCCAGAGAAGAAAAAGCATGGCAGGGATTTTAAGAAGACAACTTGCTCTTGCTGTCAAAAATAAGCAGTGGAGCTATGCTATTTTTTGGTCTGCTTCTTCTGCTCAAAATGGGTATGTCAGATCAAGATTTTGACTGTTTTTAGTGTAAAGATTTGTTCTTTTTGTTTGTTGGTGAAGTTTCAAGATTTTTTGAGGTGGGTTTTTTTGTTTGAATTGTTTTGATGGTTCTTGATGATATAAGATTGAATTGGGATAGTTAGGTGGATGGGTTTTATGGATTTTGTGTTTCTTTGCATTTGTTGACTTGAATTAGTACATTTTGTTTCACATTCTGAATTTGATTGCTCTTGCTTTTTGCTACTATGTAGTGTAGATAGATACAAATCAAATTCTTGGAGTGTTTTTACTTCTGTTTTAGTGGAACTGAGGAAATGGTGTTTACTGCAGTAACAAGTAATTTTCATGGTAAATCAGCAAGAAATGTTGATTTGTTATAAGATTAGGCAAAATGCATATCCCCATGGAGATCTGACAAGTTCATAACTTTCCTAGTAGCTTAAGTTGTTTGGAGAGGGTTCATTGGATCATAAGTTTTTGACACTCGCCTCCCTCGAAAAATTATTATTTTTAGTTTGAGGATAGATCAGTAGGAGTGCATTATTTGGGCTAACATTCAGATTTAGTGATCAAATTAAACTAAAATTTGAGTATTGGAGGTATCAAGGTTCGGACTTGAGACTTCCGGCATTAACTGAGGTCTGGTATCATCTTAACTTAAAATGTCTCCTATGAGCTCAGGGTCTTAATAGATGGCTTGATTGGATCATTTATATCTATCAAATTATGTTGATTTTGTTAATACTGTGTGAATTAAAATTCTGTAGTGCACTTGAGTGGAATGATGGATACTACAATGGTGATATTAAGACAAGAAAAACAGTTCAATCAGAACAATTAGATGCTGATCAGCTCGGATTACAAAGGACTGAGCAACTGAGGGAGCTTTATGAGAGTCTCTTGGATGCCGAAACCAACCCACAATCGGCAAGGCCTTCTGCTGCATTATCGCCCGAAGATCTCACTGATACTGAGTGGTTTTTCTTGGTGTGCATGTCATTTGTCTTCAATATTGGCGAAGGGTAATCCACGCGTTCATCTTCTTGAAATATACTTCTACCATCTTGATATAAATGTGGTTGACTTTACTAATTTTAGATCAACTCATTCATTAGGTTGTTTGGTCTTTAACTAGGTAAAAATTCTGAATTAGCTGTTGTGTTTGACAATAAGTTGCAAACTAATTAGTGAATATTTCTGAATAAGTTCTAAGTTATCCAAGAAGCCCTTGTTGAAAATCTTGGTTTCTAGTACATTAGTGACTTGAAGTTGAACGGAGTTAATAACTTCAGTTTTAAAACTTGTGGCCAAGCATCTAAAGATAGCTTAGTTTTGAAAATTTATAATAGATGCTGAGATGAGCTGCTTGATGTTATACTTATTTCTGCTTTGTCACATAAAATGAACTTTTTGTACTTCATCAGCTTGCCTGGAAGATCGTTAGCAAAAAATCAAACCATTTGGTTGTGCAATGCGCGTTATGCAGATAGCAAAGTTTTCAGTCGCACTCTGCTTGCAAAGGTATATGCTGCAATCTTAGACCACGATTTGCTGAAAATTTGACGTTTCTGCTTGACACTTTCTAGATACTGAATACATACTTCTTCTCTTGTGTTCTTTTTAACATCTGGATCCTTGATGTTTCTCAGAGTGCATCTATTCAGGTATTGACTTTAACCGTGACTTGCTAAGATCATATTTTTCACTAGAGAACTATTCATTCAGTGATACGTTTTTTTGTGTTTCAGACAGTTGTATGCTTTCCGTATTCAGGTGGGGTAGTTGAGCTAGGTACAACTGACCTGGTGAGTTAATTATAATTTGATTGAGCCAAGTTTAAGTAGCTGATATTTTTTGCTTAGCACATTTAAGTTTCCATCATGTCTGAATTCTGATGTTGTTCCAACATTTTATCCCTGTTGAAGGTTCAAGAGGATCTAAGTGTAATTCAGCACATAACATCTTTCTTGGAGACCCCAGGCACAGTTCTTTCCAATAATTCCGCATATGTCCCCAAATCTGCAAGATATGGGAATCACCGTAACTGTGCACAGCCTGATGAGAATATTATTGAATCTAAAATGAACTCAGATACCGAATGGAAAAAACACAACACTTGCTCCCCGAATAGCAGTTCAGAAGATTTTGAGCCAAATTGCCAGGCAAATAAATCATTAACGGCTAAACACGAGGGCGCCTCTCATGTTCAAAGCTGGCAGTTGATGGATGATGAGATCAGTAACGGTGTCCTTGATTCTGAAGATTCAAGTGATTGTGTATCACAAACCATTGTGAGTCCTGAAAGAAGTGTTCCTCTTCAGTATGAAGATAAGGTAAATGAGGATCATCTACTTGATCAAGGAGACTGCAAAGATACGGAACTGACCTCAGTTGAGGTTCAGAATGATGATATTCATTACCAAAGTATTGTGTCAACTCTTTTGAAGACTTCCCACCAATTAATAATGGGACCATGCTTCAAGAGCAGTATTAAAGATACATGCTTTGTTAGATGGAAAAAAGGCAGATTATCGGGTAGTCACAAGTTTACAGGTGGAACTTCACAAAGATTGCTAAAAAAAATACTTTATGAAGTTCCTGTAATGCATAGCAATCACTTACTTGAGACGCAGGAGAAAAATGGCAAGGGAGAGAAGCTAAAGAGACCAGAAGCCGAAATTGATGAAGACCACATACTAGCAGAGAGAAGAAAAAGAGAAAAGATGCAGGAAAAATTTGTGATTCTTGGATCAATTGTACCTTCAACTGCCAAGGTAGCTTAATCCTTGAATAGGGATCATTCAAATAGAAAAACTTTCTTGTGAAACAGCAAACTTCTTCCCATGCACTTTCAACTGTTTTATATGCTCATATTGTCACATATCTATCTATTTGTTCATGTAGGTACATTCTTAACATGCTCATGTTGTCACATATCTATTTGTTATTGTAGGTTGACAATGTTTCGTTGCTTGAGGACACAATTGATTACCTTAGGAATCTTGAGAAAAAGGTTGAGAAGTTGGAATCTCAAAAGGAACTGCAAGACATAGAAGCAGCAAGGAGAAAAAGAAGTTGTGATGTAATAGAAAGCACTTCAGATAACTACGGTGACAAGAGAATAGATAAGTGCAAGAAGCAGGCGCTGAAGAAGAGGAAAGCTTCTGGAATCAGTGAGATAAAGGCTATAAGGCCATTCCAACAGGAGGATATATTAAATGAAGATGTGAACGTCTCTAAAACAGGGAAGGATATTACCATAGAAATTCTTTGTCCTTGGAGAGAAGATTTATTTGTAGAAGTCATGGGTGCAACAAGCAATCTTCATTTGGATTTTCATTCGGTCCAGTCTTCCAATATTGATGGAAACCTCTCTATGACTATTAAATCTAAGGTTTGCTTCCAATTAACATCAACAATATGTACAAGTCCTTAACAGATACAATAGAAATATAAAATGCCATACCATTTTTATACTCTTTATATCCAAAGCTGTGATAATAAATTTCTTTTAGTTTTTAGTGCAATAAATTCTCCCTGCCCAAAGTGCTTTTAGAATAAGTTTTTAGTTAGCTCTCCCAATATCGACATTACACTAAGCTTCAAAAACATTATTACTGCCAACTGATAACTATGTTTATTAGCAGGTGAATCGATCAACGCCATCTGCAAAGATAATAAGACAAGCAATTCAAAGAGTTACTAGAAAGCGTTGAAAGATGTGGTCACACCAAAGTTGAAGGTTTGCTTTTGTATATTGGTGGTCATGGACCTCAGCTGTATGTTGATTAGGAAATGAAGCTCTTAAGTAGGGCTTTTCTAAGTTATTTTCAATCACCATGATTAAAATGTGTGTTCATACTCAATTGTAACTTTGCCAGTCCTTTATAAATGCATTCTTTTGTAGCTCGAATTCTCTATTATGCTGCTTCAGCTCAAATAGGCCGCTTTTGCATCCCTAGTAGTATTTTGAGTTGCTACATAAATATTTCTTAACATTTGTAGTCTCATCTAATTTTTGACTCTTGTAAAGTTATTTGTAGTCTCATCTAATTTTTCCCTAGTACAGACACTTATCAATTGTGAATCTTGTTAACTTGAATAGATCAAAAGTGCACCCCTTTTGCATATCTGCTATACACATTTATAAAGACGGGGAAATATGCAACTTGGGTGTGTGAGGACCCTGGCTCAGTATATCTATATGCCAATTCAAGGTGGCCATTTAGATGACAATGATGACCATGTTATGCATTCGACATGGGACGTCAAGGAGTAGGTAAGGAGTTCTCTGAAAGCTCATTCCAGTTTCATTCAGAAGCTTGCTTGTATTAAGTTCATGATCAATCAGGGAAGATAATAAGTTTGAAGTAGTCATACTAGTTGTTATTAAGTTCCTAGAAATTATGAGTTTGTGTTTGTTAGAGCATGAAGTCTCCTCATTTTTGATATTTCTGTTTTGCTTAGGTAAAAGCAGAGTACTAGAGTTATTCTTTCAAGTTAAAAATACTGTGTTCATAGTTTATCACTACTTACCTGTGATGATGATGAGAAGGGCTTTAACCTTAGTTTTGAACCCTTGTTTTCAACTCCAACGACAATGTAATAATAATAGAACTTGTCATCTTGGTCAGCCCTAGATTCGAGGGGCCATAGTAGTTAAAAATTTTTAGGGCCCTTATGTGTCGGGGCCTTAGGCACAAGTCTTGCTCGCCTATAGTCAGGGTCACCCCTATAATCATCTTGCATTGTTTCAATTTCATTCAGTTTCTCATTTCTCCCCTCACTCTTACCCTGCCCTTAATCACAAATCCAATCCCTTATTTAAAATCCGAAGGTGGCTTTGGAGCAGGTTAGATGTTGATTTATATAATCCCAATACAAGAACAAGTTTGGAGAAATTTCAAAATTTCTATTTGAACAACACCTTAAGATAAGATATAAGGAAGTGACTAAATTACAAAAATGAGCTAAATAATTCTTCTTCTTTTTTTAAAAAAAATAGGTATGATTTTATTTATTCATTATTATTTGGGTTGTTTTGGATTTGTGTTTTTAACAGTTTTAACATTTTTTTACAAAACGTTAAGAAATTATTTAGTAAAGGTTCAAAGTGAGCTCTTCTGGATAGGATGAGAAAATCTAATGTTTGTTATGTAATACTTTTCAGGTTGTCATATTTTTCTTTTTAGTAATCAAATTGACTAATTTTTGCCCACAAATCGAACATTTATTATATAAAAAACTAAAATGTACATATTAAAGTATATTAAATATTCTTTTCGATAATATAATTTTATTATTTTCTTTAATTATTAAATATTAATAAATTTCAGTTAAATTTTAATTTAATTTGACTGTAGAAAAAATAAACGTAACAACGAAAAGGGACAATAATATGTCATACCAAAATAATAAGGCATACAAATGTCAAAAATGTTAACTTATCAAAATGACAAAATGGATAATTTTGGTGTAGAGCCAATAAATCTCAACTATGGTCAACTAGAGATGCACAAAAAGTCTATCGGGCCGGATTTCATTCGGCCTTTAAAAATCCAGGTTTTTTTTAAAACGGATCGGGTCGGGCTTTTTTAAAAATCGGGTTGGGCCGGGCCGGGTTTCCTAAGAAATATAAAGCCCGTTTTAGGCCCGCGGGCCGGGCCGGATTAGGCCGAACCGGCTTTATCTGGGCTTTTTATTTATATATTAAAAAAATATTTTAATATTTTATAACTCGAATTATGAGTAGTTTAAATACCGGAAAAAATAATATCTTGATATATCAGATAGAGTAGTTTAGACACCGAAATAACTAATTATTTTTAATATAATACATAAATAATCATATATACTTTAATTGTTTCTAATATAATGATATATTATTTTTAAAATCATAAAAATTACTGTATATTTTCAAATTTTATATAAAAAATCGGTTTTTTAATCGGACTTTTCAAAAAACCCGGGATTTTATCCGGGCCGAACCGGGCTTTTATCCGGGCTTTTTTAAATCCGGGCTTCGGGCCGGGCCGGATTTTCGAGAAAAAAGGAGGCCTATTTAAGGCCCGCGGGCCGGGCCGAACCGGGCCGGACTTTTTTCCGGATCGGGCTTTTCGGGTTTTTTTCCGGATCGGATTTCGGGTTTCGGATTTTTTGAACATCTCTACGGTCAACATTCATATTCTAAGAATCAATTTAAAAATTAATTGTATTCCCATATTATTCAAAATTTATTATTTTAATTTTGAAAAATGAAGTGCCCTCATTTTTAAATTTTATTTTAAAATTAAAATTATATTTTGAAACAAAATTAACTTTTTATGGAATTTCATTGTTTTATACTCCCTCCATCCAACAATCCGATTTTTTTTTACAAATTTTTAAGTTTATTAAGAAAGCTTTATAAAGACACATTTTCCCTTAAACCTCATCATACATGCATGAATATATACTCAAATTCACCCTTTATTAATTGTCATACAATTTTCATGAATATTAATTTTGAAAAAAATATCAATAAATATAAATTGAAACTTAAAAATTGACATGGCTTATGGGAATTATTTTTTCTCAAAGAAGATTATAATTGTGGGATGTATGGAGTATTATTTAAAAACTGAACTATGAGATGTTGAGAGGACTAAGTAGTGTTATATACCTCACTCTTTTTATAATAAAATTATCAGAAAATTAACCAATTATATATTGACGTATTAATATTTGAATGGAACGAAATATTGATTTTTTTGAATACCTAACATTTTTCTTTAATATCTTGCCTTGAACACAAGAACACAAAAAAGATTTTATATCAAAGTAATTGGTAAAAAACTATAAAATGACTATCCGATCTTTACGAAGACTCGTTTTAGTCATTAGAATCAAAATATATATCGCTCTATTAAAATCTTGGGAAAAAAATAACAGAAAATTAATAAAATTCTAATTAGCAAATGATATGCGATTCACATGGATTATAAAAAAAATATGTTTCTTTATTATTAAAACTTCTAATAAACCCATCATCAATTCATCAAATTTTAGGTCAATTTTTTTCAAGATTTATCAAAATGATATATAAAATGATTATAGTGGTCAAACGAGTTTCGTGGAGATCGGGCAGCATATAAAACCTAACAAGGAAATGTACACATATCATATCTAGAATTTCTTTTTGTTCCAATATGAAATCCAGTTTTGTGTTTGAATTATCCTTTAAATACACAGTATGACACGAAAATAAAAGACATACTTGAAGTTGTATTTGTAGTTAAACAATTAATTAATATTGTAACAAAATATGATTTGAATATATATTTATTTTATTTCGCATTATACTACAGGAGTCCGTCCCATTTTCTTAAAAACGAATTCTGGTAAGTAGTCCATAAAAAGTGTCCGTTTGGAAAATTTTATAATAAGTAATTTATTGATTAACATGAATAACTGACTTACAAGTTACAAGTGATAAGTACATAAATAATTATAAATTAAATAAATTTTTGAATAATTTTATTTATAATTTAATTTTTTTTAATTAAATGAACTGAAACAAAAAATTTTTTAATTATAATTATCTTAATTGGTAAATTATAAATTGGAACTTGTAAGTTGGTTGAGAAACCGAATAACTGAGGGGAAACACTGAAGGTAAGCAAGTAGGATACACTCACACTTTGAGCAGAGTTTCTAAAAACAGGAGGGAAGAAGCGAAAGGGGGAGTTTCCGATGATGATGACGAGAAGGGCTTTAACATTAATTTCAAAGACTTGTGTTCGATTCCAAAAACAAGGTAATAATAATTATAAAACTCGTTGTTCTCTTGCATTGTTTCAGTTTCGTTCACTTTCTCATTTCTCCCCTAACCCTAATTACAAACCCAATTCCTCCTATCTTTCGAAACTTCAACAATTACTGTTAGAGAAATCTAAGGCTGGTTTCGATAATCTCGACGATGCTCTTGTTTTGTTTGATAAAATGCTTAAAATGAGACCTCTGCCTAATCCTATCGACTTTAATCAGCTATTAGCTGCCCTTGTTAAGATGAACGAATACTCAGTAGCGCTCGCGCAATTTAGGCGTATGTGTGTTTTAAACATTCCTGTTAGCATATATACTTTTAATATTGTCATTAACTGTTGTTGTCACTTAAAACAAGTTGATTTTGGGTTTGCATTGTTGGCTGGCATTTTTAAGCGTGGTTTTGTGTCGAATATCGTTACCTACACAACTCTTGTGAGGGGACTCGTTTCCCAGGACAAGTTTACGGAGGCTGAGAATCTGTTCAAGAAGCTTCTTCAGTACAAAGAGATTGAACCAAATGCAATTATCTTTAACACCATTATTGACGGCCTATGCAAAACTGGTAATACTTCTGCCGCTACTAGGTTGTTTCGATACATGGAGAAGAAAGGTTGTATGCCAGACACGGTTTCGTATAATATGATTATTGATAGTTTGTCCAAAGACAGATTAGTCGATCATGCTTTAAGTCTTTTTGGTGAAATGAGTGACAAAGGCATCATACCAAATGTAAGAACCTATAACAGATTAATCCAAGGTCTGTGCAACTTCGGGCGATGGGAAGATATAATGCAACTGTTAAAAGATATGCACAGCAGGAAAATTTCTCCAGATGTGCATACCTATAATATATTAGTTGATGCACATGGCAGAGATGGAAAGGTAAAAGATGCAGACGATCTGATAAATTTAATGATTCGAAAATGTCAATATCCTAATGTAGTCACATATAGTTCACTCATTGATGGTTACTGCTTGCGGGGAGAAGTTGATAAAGCATTAGCAGTGCTCGAAACCATGAGGAGCAAGGGCATTTTACCCAACGCTCGTACCTATACTATATTGATCAATGGTTATTGTAAGAAGCTCAAAGTAGATAGAGCAATACATCTCTTAGAACAGATGCCCAGCGAAGGTTTGACACCTACAATTGAAACTTACAATACTATTCTGCATGGGTTATTTCAGACGGGCAGGCATGTTGAAGCACGAATGTTTTTTAAGAACAAGATGCTAAACCAAGGTCTTCAACTCGGTATAGTGACATGTAGTACCTTGCTGCATGGACTTTGCCTGAATGGTTTTGTTGTTGAAGCATTCTCCGTGTTTCACATGATGGAAAACAATGGTTTAAATCCTGATCTATATATCTATACTATCCTAATTCACGGATTGTTTAAGGCAGGCAAAGTTGACGAGGCGAGAAATCTTTTTCATAATCTTCCTTTAAAGGGTTTACGGCCTAATGTGAAAACTTACACAGTTATGATTAGAGGATTTTGTAAGGAAGGGTTACTGGAAGAAGCAAATGATATATTTATGGAAATGAAAGCTAGTAGTTGCATGCCAGATGATCATACTTACAACACACTTATCCGCGGCTGCTTTGAGAATAAGAAATATGACCAAGGATGCGTGCTTGTAGATGAGATGGTTGCTCGTGGTTTCGCAGCGGATGCATTTACCACCTCCATGGTATTCGACTTGCTCAAATCAAACAGGGAGGACCCTGCTCTCCTTGCTTTGCAAAAGAAGTTTTTGTCTTGAGTATGTCAAGGACAGAGTTTGTTAAGGTACATTATTCTTTTAAATTGCCAACACTTTGTACAAGTTCGCAACAAAATCCAAATGCAATTATAGCATTGTGAAATTGTGCGTACTATTAACAGTCCGTAGTACAACTAGTATCTTGTCAACTGGCACTGATGTTGAAATTCTTTAAAATACTTTAAAATAGTAATTTGCTTGCAACAAAATTTGAAATCAATAGTAATTACGATATTTAGACATGCTTTAGACATTCCTTGGTAGATTGGGAGTTCTAGTATCCTATCAAGTTGATAGTATCAAATGTTACTATTGGTAATTGGTGGGTTCTTAAATCCTACTTACTCCTACTTGAGAGTAGTATCTTTCTTATTTATCTATACATCGAATTATGACCAAACATAATATTAATTCTACAAAATTTTTCTGAATATCAAATCTCGAATTGGTGGTTTTGTGTTGTGTTTGTACTGTAGATATTTTAAAATGGTTGTATGTTTTGTACGAAGACTACAACTGTTTGCTGCTCTTCTTAAATGAATCAGTTCTTAAAGAAGATCTGGTAGAAATAATGATTCAGAGATGCCAGTCCTGTTAGGGGTGTTTATGGGTCGGGTTGGCCGAGTTGGAGACGTTTTTAGAACCGGACCCAATTAAATCGGTTTAAAAATTATAACCCAGCCCATAATATATATTTATTCCTAAATAACATATCATAGCTCGTTTCGTAAAATTTAATTTAACTACAATACGCATAACTTACAGTTATGGTACTAATATTAGAATAAGATTAATGTATATTATATCGTACATCATGTTAATTTATTAACATTATGGTACTGATGATATTAGAATTTGATTATCATTAAAATAGTAGAATTTGATTGACATTATATGTTATTTACCAAGGTGATTAAGACATCTCTGAAAAAAATTCAAATTCAATGGCCGAATCACAATTACCATAGAAAGAGGTGTGAATGGGGCTATGTACCTTGTGAATATAGTTTTCCATTCACCAATTTGTGATTTTAGAAAATGTACACAGATTAGATGAATTTTATTGAGTCTGCTTCCCGTGAACATAGTTATATTTTTAACCTCTGTTGCTATTGCCCATTAACATAGTTATATTTTTTAACCTAGGGTGGTTACCTGAGGTCACCCTTAGTGTCATCAAGCCCTATCATATATTTAGGTACATCAAGCCATAAGTAAATGTGTGTCTTGCAGGATGAACAAAGTTATAACTATGTTCATCACTATGATATATTTCCAATTTAACTGTAAATATGGATAGAAGATTGTCAAGTTACAAGAAGTAATCTTACTCTTCAAGGGAAAAAATTGTTTCAATTATTGATTCATCTAATACATCATCTACAATTTGAATAACAATATCTTCAGTATCACGCCTCATGCCACTCCAACACTGAGGTTTTTCCATGTCCTTTTCAACAATGTGCTCGAGTTTACGTGGTAACATTGATGGAACAAGATACCATTGAACTTCTTTCATTACCTCTTCAACCACATCTTTGCCAAGTACTGAGAAGGCTTGAGTGTCGGGTCTAATAAATGATGCCCATGTGATGCATTCCACATTGTGTTGGCTTACCTCCAGTAAGACGTCATTTAGAAAATCTGCAAAAAGATCCCTTCTATCAACTGAAAAAAGGTTAAGCAGTTGGCCTGATGAGCGTGAGTTCTCTGAAAGCTCCTTCCAGTTTAGTTCAGAAGCTTGCAAAACTGTTCTTATGCAGCTACATATATTGAGTTTCTGATCAATGTGATCAACTTCAATGGATTTTTCTTCGAAATTAGCATGACTAGGTTCCACTTGAGGTTTAGCTGCAGATTGGCTCTTTGTTTAGTGTGAGTTCAAACATATATAACGTGACTGGAAATTTAAAGAGAATGCCAATATTTTGCAGATTAATTTTCTTTAAAACCTACCAAGATGGTTTATCTTGCTACTGGGGCTAGTGACATCCTCGCTAAACAGTGAATCTAGTACTGAAACTGGACTTAGATGTTCCTCTGTGTCATCAAATCTTTCCTGAAGTTCGACTTTGTATTTGCTAACAGGATTTGAGGAGGGTACTTCTGCTGATGATGTTATGGTCTTATTCTCCAAATATACATCCTTAGAAAAGACAATTGCAGAAACTAAGCTGAAGAGAAGTCATAAAATAATTCTATTGAGGCATAGTATGACTGCAAAGTTAAAAAATGTACCTGTGTTGAGCATTTCAAATATTGGTATTGCTGTCGTGTTTTCGCTGTATTTCCTTCTTCAGCAATGGTAGAATGAGCATTGTTTTCCTTTGAGGGCGTTTCTGAAAGATTTACGGATACTGACTGTATCGTATTATTCACTTTCCAATTCTTTTGACAAGCTGCAAAATGACCAGTATATTGGACTATGACAAAAGCCATAAATTGGAATCTGAAAGCATAATGGGAAGATTATGTGATTGTTGAGTTACCATCAGAGCTCAAATCCTCAGTTAAAAGGCCAGTTTCCAGAATCTTGCCATTGGATTTTAAGGTTTTCAAAGCTTCGTTAGGTCTCATATAATTCTGCTTTGCTGAAACATCTTTATCGTTAGGCTGCAAACTGTTGTCTTCAGTGAACAGCTGGAAGGCACTTGTGCTAAAACTGCTCATATGTAACTCTGTCTCCATTTTCGGACAAGAAGAGACCACACAGTCATGTTTTGGCGAAGACAGTATTCTCTTCAACGTTCTTGGGGATTCTTTTCTTGATAAATTCTCACGCTTCTCTACATTTTTTAACCTTCTAGAAAGGCGTTTCTTTGCCTCTAAATCTCTTTTGTTAGAACAGCTAACAGTTGTCGACTGTACATTATCAGTCATATGCACAGTAGTGGCCGGTATCTGAGCCATACTGCTTGATCCTAAATCTCTCTGCTTCCCGAACTTGTGTTTTCCATGCTCTTTTTGGCTTGGCTTGGGAAGACTAACTGAATTTGAAGTACATATGATTTCATCATCCTTCAATGGACATTCATGTTCATCATTCATTATATCGAGCAAGGACTTGCGAACAGTATGTCCAGGCTTCCGATACTTATTTGGAGCTTTACTACTGCCACATTCTGGAAGCTTGTTTTCCTGACGGAGATTAGTGCTTACTGTCTTCTCTTGCAGACCTTTTTGGCTCTCGATATGTTTCATCAGTAGAGAATTCGGATCTCGTAGGAGTTTTAAGAAGAGATCGCTGTTTGAATTCAAAATATCAAATGCTTTCAGAAGCGCCCTAGACTTGTGCAATTCATCATCCACAGTTGGTTTGCTAAAGCTTTTCTCGTTTGTAACAACTGGCATAACTTCATTTGGTATTTCGCACTGAACAAACAAACTAGAGTTAGCATTTACCTAAGGCTAGCAATGCAATAGCGTTTAGGCATTATATGTCATCACTTGTCTTGTAAATTGAAAGTAAACATATGTCTGTAAAATAAGATTCATTGATACTTACTTGAAGGCCTCTGCAACTTTTACTGAGAATTGGTGTATCAGTACTCCCCCTTCGAGGCCCTGTTCTCGAAAAAAATATAATATAAACTTGCAATTTATGAAACACAGAAAGAAAACTGAGGGGAAATCTTATTTTACAAAAGGCTCAAACATGTTTTCTAATATCAAAAGGCTCTTAGCCTAGCAGCATCCACCTTGTCCTATCGAGACTGAGAGTTCAAATCTTGTCAAAGACATAGTGTGAGTATAGACTTACAATTTATGAAACATGGAAAAAGAAGGGGAAATCAAACATGGCTTCAAGCATAAAACATGTTTTCTAATATCAAAAGGCTCTTAGCCTAGCATCATCCACCTTATCCTACCGAGACTGAGGGTTCAAATCTTGTCAAAGACAAAGTTCGGGCGTGAATGTGTTCAATTATCAAAATGGAACAGGTTTTAACAACATAGCCAATTTAAAACATGTACTTAAATTGAAATCTACATGCCAAAATTCAGATAATTACCAGTGACATGTTTGTTCACATGTTTTACATTGGAAAGCAGCTTCTGATTTGGAACAAGAGCCTGAGGGTTATTACAAATACCAATGAGTTTCCATTTGCAGTTAACCTGAATCTTCTCACTTATCTGAGTCCTTTTCACTATATTCTTTTGCATAGCTGCCAGGCAATGATGCTCAACTTATTTCACTCCCAACCCTGAAAGTAACAAATCAAGATAAAAAAACTGCAAGAATATTATGGTTGATTTCAAGAACAAGATATAATTGTGAAACCTACTCATGGTCATCTATTTGCACTTATTTTATGCTACCTCTGTATTTCATATTGGCACACTCAACACATACAAAAATGCACAACATACATATTTCTACAGTAACATCACAATTTCCACAGAGAGAGAGAGGGAGGTAGAGAGGGGGAGAGGGAAAGAGAGGGAGGGAGAGAGAGAGAGAGAGAGAGAGAGAGAGAGACCTGAAAGAGACCTGAAAGAGCCACTGAGAAAATACTGAAGAAAGACTTTGACATGGGCATGTGAGAAAGGAACTGTATAGGTCTGTAGCAGCTGATATATAATAATGGAAATTAAAGTTCAACTTTGCTAGAACCTAGAAACAATGTTCTAAATTTTTGTGCAATCATTTTAATGCCTGAATTTCATGTCTTCTGAAATAGAATTTACATTTCTTGCACTAAATTTCATTTCCAATAATACATGCATTAATCCACACTTTACTTCATCTATATAGAGTGTCACATTTTACTCAACATCCAAAATTTTAAAAAAAAAACATTATTTAATATATCATTTTCATCAAGATCCTACACACATTTGTACTACAATAACAGTCACATTCATGAACTGTTGCAAAATGACACAAGCCAACTACATGCTGAATTCCAAAATTAGATTTATATAAAATAGTAATTAGATTTGAGTATTTGACTGGTTTTATAAACTGTGTGCTTGTTTGTTATCACTCATTTTAGTTGCATTATTTTAAGAAAATTGCAGACCTTGATTCAGGAAAACTCTGTCTTTATCTTGTAAAAACACATCCCGTGACTGCCCTTTTCAATTCATTTACCAATCTAACCATTTGTGACACTGTGTGTGTATGTGTTTTTTTTCTTTTACCTTATCTACTACACTACAATTTATCTTATGAGCTTGTTAAATGAATAAATGTTGATACAGGTATGTTGTGTACAGTGGATACATACTTGTTGTGCATGTAAGAATCCACGTTGAGAGCACAGGTTGTGAGTCCCTGTATCATTTATGTCAAGTAACATTTAGCTGGAGCTTAGAGGTGGACTCAGGAATTAATTTTTTCGAGAGACATCGAGTATATTTAAGTGTCGGTCATTTTCTCGTCAAGTCGTTACTCTTTGCGAGATACTCCCTCCGTCCCATTTTACATTTCTTATTTTGACTTCTGACAACGATTGACTATTAATTTACGTCTAATCTATAAAATCAAATATAGTCATGAGTGATCTTGTTGAATTCGTATTTATGAGTACTTTAATACAATGAATTTTTTATATTTAATATTAATACGAAATTAAAGATATTAACAATAAAATTTATGCATTGCCAAACGTGTTCAACATGAATATGAAATGTTTTTAGGGACGGATGGGGTAATTGTTTATACGAACTCGTTTATAATTTAAAGTACTTCCCTGATACTAAAATTCTACTTGGCCTCTAGTTGTTTACTCCATTTCATATACCATATGTATGTACATGGTTTTGCAAACCATTTGAGGCACAGGGACAAGGGGTGCAAGGATATTATAGTATTTTCAGGGTGCATTTTCTTTTGATGTACAGATTTTGATGAAGTAAAATTGACATAAGTTGTTGTATAAATGGTATTAACTTGGATTTTTCTGAAGTCGTGTGAACACTTTCGGATTGAAGTTATTTGTAGTTCACCAAATAAATCAACCGGATAAAGTCAGAAATTCTACAAGAAGAGAGAATGTGTTTTTGTTGTGAATTTCAAAATGAACCATTCATGAAATGATCAATGCAACACCTCTTAATCTAATATAGATGTTAACAGATGTGTCGACACATCTTAACACATCTTAATTTAACAGGTTTGTCTAATACCAACAGACACATCTTTTCCCAACAAATGTGACTGATACCAATGAATATGCCTCATAAGCAATAAACCAAAATCATAATAAACTGGAACATAGCGTACACTCCGTACTCTCCCGACTTGTTCGATGTATCATTATGATTACATTGATCAACTAATCAGTTCAATTACAATAAAATATCCATCAATCCTCCCCCATTTTAGTGTAATCCACAATCAACTAAACAAAATCACAACAAATAACAAAGTTATGCATAAATGAAATATCATGACGACTGAATTTCACATTAGTATAATCACTACACCAAAAACAGCCTGTTGTAACAAAAAAATGTTACAACAGGGCCCTTTTTACGTTACTAAAGGCCAAAAACAACATAAGGTAACATAAAATTTAAGTTAGTTTTTTCGGTGATAACTTAGGGTACCTAATCTAACATAAACGTCGCCTACTGTAACATGGCCTTTTCTGTTACCCTAGGCCCCTAAGGTGACAAAAAACAGTCCAAATGTAACGTAAAACGTATGTTACATTGGAGAGCCCATGAATTTTCAAATGACGTGGAATGCTGACGTGGCATGCTGATGTGGCAGTGTGGGCCCCACATTGATGATGTGGCATGTGGGTCCCACTTTTATGGTGTATTTTAAGAACCTATGGTAACATTTTTAGTAGCTAATGTTACATTTGTCAGCAAGCTACTGAAACATTTTACACAGTCTACGGTAACAGTTTATGAAACTAATGTAACACTTTGACAAATAAGAAATTGAAAATGTGCTATTGGTATTTAAGCAACCCCAAATTCAATAAAACATCCAAAACAACAAACATCCAACCATCCTACTAAAACATCCAACCCCCTACTAAAACATCCAACATCCAACAAAAGTTAAACTACATAAACAAAAGTTATTGGATGGGCAATAGCTTTGAGAAGGTAATCAGTAGACCACTTGATAGCTTCTGTCGACTATTCGGACTCTGCTGCTGCTTTTGTCGAATTTTCTGACTCATCGAGGTTGATCTTCCAAGAGCATTAATTAAGGGGAAAAATCTAACAATGCATCAGACGTAAAATGCTACTTCATTCGGATAAAACTTATAGATCCTGGTGATGTGAAAGATCCTATTTAATTGTATTAAAAGGATATTTCACATCATATGGAGTTTTATTCGAATGATGTAGCATCTTACGTCTGATACAATGTAAGATTTTTTCTCATCTTTTTACTCTCCATGCTGGCCTAATTCAGAATCAATTAAATAAAAATCAGATTAAGTCTTTTTGAAGAAAAATACTTAGCATTAAGCATAAAACACAATAGTCTCCTGGAAAGCCGTCAAAATTTTCATTGTCTGCATGACCACAACAACAACAATGTGAAAAACATGAGCCTAGTGTACCACATAAAAATGCAGCAAGAAAGTATAAATCAAGCAATTCAACATAACAGGCATGACAACTAATGTTTGTAATTTGATAGAAGAAAATCAAGATAAACCATGCTTGTTTTTTCTCCTGAATTACGTCTATACAGGTTTCGAAAGTACAAGAATACAACTACTTATAGGGAGTGATTTGGAACCCCATAAAATGAGAATCAACAAAAACATGTGTATCACAAGAATACAGTTATAAGGGAGTGATTTGAAACCCCAGACAATGAGAGACAAGAAAAATATGTTTATCTTATATCATTCTTTATAGCAAATCGAATACACAACATGAGAACAAACAAAGGTAAACAAATACATTCAACTTTAAACAAACAAAGGTAATTATACACATGGTACCCAAATTATTATATAAATATGGTACCCAAATTTTGATAATTTTAATTTCCTACTGGCAAGTTTCAAAGAAAATTGGTTGTAACTGGTCCATAATCTCAGAAGTCGCAATTACTAAGGTGACATTATCTCAAGCCTATGGTTGCATTCCTGCAATTACCTGATCTGCAGGGAGGTCAAATGTTTTCCACCAAGTGTGCAAGTAACAGAAGGCATTGAAGAGAGGTTGTTGCAGTCAACAGTTGATTGCTAAAGCAACATGTTGAAACTGGCCTACGATCATGAATACTACCCGACGAGCACATGCCACTTTGTGAGCAGATTTTCTGGGGTTGCGCCTATGATCACCATTAGAAACAACCAATTAGTCATAATCAGTCAAAATGTACGGATTCAAGAATCAAAATTGTTAGGTAATGAATCACACACAGAGGGGGGGGGGTGAATGTGTTTTTTCTGATTTTAGGCTTTTCTTGAAAGTTAATGGTTGAACAAAGTAAATTAAATCTTGTATAGAAAAGTGTTCATGCAGAATTTAAACTTGCATAAAATAAAGAACACAAATCTTCAAAACTCACTTAATTTTTATATTAAAAATTAAGATTGTTTTGCTACAAAATTTCTAAGCTTTTTGATGTTAAAGAGCTCAGCTTCTTCTTGAGAGTGATACAAGAGATTTGATCTAAATTGTTATATCTAACTAGAGGACCAGTATTAACTTTATAACTCAGTTAACTGCTGGTTTACACAGTGGATAATAAATATGCTATTAGCTTTTCTAAACTGTCACTTGTCATTTCTATTTATAGAAAAGCAAATCTTCCATTTCTGGCTTAGTATATCTTTAGCATCCCGTATTTACTTTAATCTTCCTCTGTCAGTTAATCTTTGTCATTGATCTTGCACACTCTTCAAACTGCTTTTTGTAGACTTGTCAATCTAGCTGTTGGATTGTTTGTTGATTGTTTATCTTGGATATTGAACTGATCTGCAATTCTTTACTTTGAGACTGTACTTCGAGATCTCCAGTTTGAATTAATAGAACACTTGACATCTCAATAAGTACATAGGCTTATCGAGATCTCTAGCATTCCATATAGAGTTTGACTTGTAGAGTTCTTCAGCTTGTCGAGATATCTAGTCTTCACATCTTCACTATGACTTATCGAAAACTCTGAGTTCTCTAGTGAAGGAATGACTTGTCGATATCTCCAATCTTCAATTCTTTAAATTGGCTTGTCGATATCTTCTTGAGTTCTCAAGTAGCTTTCCTGACTTCTCCACTCCCGGTGGATATTGCTCATCCGTCGAGTAGATATATAGCTCATCCGTCGAGTAGATATTGCTCATCCATCGAGTAGATATTGCTCATCCATCGAGTAGATATTGCTTATCCGTCGGGTACTCTCTGGAGTTCTCGAATGACTTCTCTATAACATTAAATCTGTGACTTGTAGAGATCTTGACTTAGAATATTTTTCTCCAAACAGATTTATTCAACTCCAAGCTTCTTCAAAATTCTTCTGAGGCATGATCTTCTAGATCTTCTTCCAGATAGAATCCTTAGGCTTGATACTGTTTTAGGAAAAAGACTCAAGTCTGCTCCTTTGCATTTTTACAGACTTTAAGTGTTATAAGTACAAAATACAGATTAAGATAACAATACAACTTACTTAGGGTTGACAAATTGTCTTAGACTTGTTAAAGTACAGGCATGTCTTTTACAACAAAAATGCTATGTAGGCATGTTTACAAAACAACTTCCAGTATATATCTTATACAATCAGCTGGAAAAAAGTAATATATTAATTAATGCCAAGGGAAAATAAGTGAAGTTTCAGATATGGTAATGTACCTTTGATAACAGCAAGTCCAAAATGGTCTTTCCATACTGGGAAATGACAGACTTGCATTCCTGGATAATAACTCCTGAAGCTCCAATTACATGATTAATCTGAGTAATCATAGTCTGCAATGTGTACCAGATACACGGAATTTGTAAATTATTAGGTAGAAAATTAATATGGGATGCTATATCGTTTACAATAATTGACCATTGAAGGAGAAGACCAAACACACAAAATTTATAAATTTGGCTTTAAAGGCAGCAATCATATCCTGATACCTAGAAGTAATACACCTCACAATGATATGAAAACAAACAAATGAGCAAAAGGTCCAAGCAAACGGAGTGTTATATAGATATATGGAAATTTTGTACTGTAAAAGAAAAGATATAAGGGATGATGACATTCATATCAGATGACATAGAAGAACATATCAGCTTCTTCAGAGTCGTTTTTAGATGTCTGGTACATGATACTAATACCGGTTGAGATCCCACCAACATCAGACAATATAATAGCCTATTCTAAAGCTCGATTCTGACTAGCAGCAATGAGCTCAGCCACAACTCAAATAAATTATTTTCAGCAACAATATCGGAAAGCTTCTATAGATTCAAGCAACTAGAATACAACTAGAATACACTTTTTCTTATACTAATTGTTACCTATATTATAAATAATAGAACTACTATTGCTGATAATAGTAACAAAAAGTCTTAATAACTGAAGTTAGAAATGAATAAAAACTTCCATCTTTTAACCATCTTGTTCTTCCGTCTCTTCTCCACTTATAGAGTAATTCATTTACCAAGACACAACTTGTATTTTCTGAAGATACCGAAAAGTCCCCTCCGCTTCCCTTGGTCTTTCTGTTGTCCTCGCTGCTTCTTGTGGGTAGCTACCCACCATAGAATAACAAGCCCCCACCACATAATAACACGACTGCAACCACCTACAAATGAGCAAATAAAACATCCCGAGTTTAAAAAACCAAGAAATCACACACAACACACCAACAAAATCAACTTCAAGAATATTTCAAACTAAAACTGACATGAAAAGAAAGTGAATTACAATTTGCAGAACTTGTGGCATCTGAACATATACTGAACTAAGGTTATCGAGTTCGGTAGAAAAAGTGAGCCTATAACTCTAGTCCAACTTAAAATATCCTTTTTCTTGCAATAATAAATTATAACATGTCACAAGATATACATTTGTTTAATTCAATAAAACCAAACATAACAAAATTAAAAAAGTACCAAATTCGAAAATATCACCTCATTATGAAGAACATACACATAAAAATGAAGCCCGAAAATCCAAAGCACCTTCAACAAGCCTTAAAATACAAGCCCTAATTTGAAGAACACCTAAAGTTAGAGAGATTAAACCCAACCAAGCCACAAGACCAAGAAAAAATATACGAAATTCTTGAAGTTTGGGGGATTATATGTGAGTAATCGTACTCTAATAGAAGTTTATGAAAAACCCTAACTGAAGAATCGAAGCCTCGATCCCCAGTTCGATTGAGCCGTAATTGGAAATATGAATCTTTAATTACGTACTAGAGACTCAAAGTGGGGGTGACAGACGAAATAGATTAGCTTGAGAGAAGGTGGTGAGAGAAACTAAGAGTGACTGATTAACTTGAGAGAGGTAGTGAGAGAAATTGAGAGTGAGTACAAATGGAGAGAGAGAGAGAGAGTCAAGTGTATTTCAAACTTATACGGAAAATTTGGGCGGTTGTTTGCCCAAATTTTTACCCGCTTGAGCCCAATATTTGGGCGGTCCTAAGAGTTCAATAATATATATATATTAGTATTTAAAAAGTAAATTTTGTAAAATTATTTTAGATAAAATTATTTACCTATATATATATTATTACTTCTATAATTTGTTACTTTAAATTTTTTTAATATTTTTTACATTTTGAAACTTCGATATCAATGCTCAAAATAAATTGAGGGGAATTTATACTACTTTTAATTTTTATTATTTTTTAAAATTCCTAATTCAAAATTTCAAAATTTCAAAATTACTATTTTAAAATTTCAGAATTTAATTATGTATAAAATTCATGTATAATATTTATTCAATTTGTAAATAACCTTAAATTCTTGTAATATTAATTTAAATAAATATTTATTCTCAAAAATAATATTATATTTATATTTTAATACTCTAGGCTAACACATTTACAAAAATGTTACAAACTGTAACACTTTCAAACTAATGCAACACCGGATTTTTGGCTAATAACACAAAAAACTCAATGTCACACTAGGTCATTATTAGAATAGCTAAGGTAACATAATGGGGTAATATTTTCTTGGAGGGGGTTGCGATAGGTCATATTTGGTGTAGTGAATACACATTTCAAATATTCGAATATCAAGGTATCACTATGGATTGAGCCTCTACTATTCATAGTGAATACATGAAGATAATATACACATAAATTTACATTCTCAAATATCTTACTCAACACTACATTTTACTAGCCTAGTGTCCTAATTCTTCTTAAGCATATCAAAGCCAAGGCCAAATTTTTTGAAGTAGATAAACTTCATGCTCAAATAGGTAGTTCTTTTACTCTCGCACCTGCATACGCGATTTTTCAAAAAAACTAATAAGAAGATTGACTTCAACTTCCTCAACTTGCAGGTCTGAACACATAACTGGGAATGATGTTTTTGTTATTTATGAAGAACTAACAATGAGATTTACAGAAGGGGGGTTGAATGTAAATCTCAAAACTTTTTCAAGTTTTGAGCAATTTTAAGACTAAGTGAATACAATACAAATGTGTGTGAATTGCTTTAAGCTGATGCAGACATATGTAAATTCAATAACACAAATGTAAATAACACAAAGACCTTAAAAACTTTTCTGGTGGATTTGTTGTTCCACCAGAGATGGTAATTCGAAAAATCTGTGATTCAAAGAATTGATCACAGCTGCGTCCTAGTACAAACTAGATGATTTTCTCTCAAGATTTTTCTAAACAGCTCTGGAAAATTCACTTCTAATTACTAGATGCAACTTGGTTTATATACCACCAAGTTTTACAAGTGAAGACAAAGATAAAGTATAATAATAAAATAAGTTCTCCACTTGTTTCTACTCCATTTCTATCCAGTACATTATTGGAATATCCGTTGACTATTTCCCTTTTGTACCAGAGTAGAACGGCTGTTTTTCTGTTGTCCTCCAAAGAGGCTACCGCATTCCAGTTGTCTCTGTCAACCCATGTGCCTCTGTCTGCTTTGTTAACTGTCACTATCAACTGCTATAGAACTGAGCATCCGTTGAAGCTTTCATTCGTTGATGGCTTTATCCGTTGATGCTTTAGCAGTTAAAGCTCTATCCGTTGATGCACTCATTCGTTGAAGGATGTTATCCGTTCAAGCTTTAGAGACATCCGTTGAAGCTTTGTTTCTCATCCGTTGAAGGCCTTTAAATTATCAGTTGATACCACTTCACTTATACAAAATTACAAGGCATGAAATATTTACAATTGGCCTTCCTATTTGCATATCCTCTAGTAGTCAACATGACTTATAATTTCCCACAACTTCTAAGAATTATATCTCAAATATAGAGACTGAAATGTGCTACAAAACTAGACTTATTTCTAAGTAAAGCTACACCATCAACGGATAGCCAAAGTGGTCTTATCCGTTGAGACTACACACACTAGATTTCTACTTAAGTGTTTTATATAAACATATCATCAAACTAATGTACATATATTCCTAACAATCTCCCCCTATTTATGTCTATAAGAATTGTAGGCATAAATTCAGGGTTAACTTGATGATAACAAAACACTTAACAAATATATGAGTTGAAACTAAGTAGAAATTCAAAAGTGCTGCAAAAGTGTATGTACTAGGATGGAATTGAAGATTTACAGTATTTCCAAGGGTGCTCCTCTAGCCTGAGCAGATCATCTTCTTTTATGTTCCCTTGTTTTCTTTCCTTGCCCCCTGTCATTTTCCTCAACTTGAAGTTGGAGTTGTCTGTAGAATTCAGCTTCATCTTCATCACTGATATCCAACTTAGATTGCATGTCCTTGAGAGTTTCATTGCTGGCAATCTTAAGCTGGTCGTCAAGTCTGAAAAATCTTCTGACTCCTTTATCATCTCTGAACTCCATTAACCAATGAGGTGATTTATGAATTGTAATTCCATGCTCTGGGATGAATAATGTTCTAGGCAGTGCATTTGGCTCCCTCCAAGTTTTCATTATGTTGGCAATCTTGTTGAGAACCTCAGTCTTGGCAATTCTGGTAAAACCAGTGTCCCTTTTTATGGCTGAGTGAACTCTAATTAAGGTAGAATAGCCCTCATTTAGAATCCTATGAAGTGGCCAAGTTCTTTCATTTCTTGTGCCTTTATATTTGAACACTAGCCTTTCTGGTAGATGTCTGTAAGCATCTATCCCCCTTACTTCCTTCAGTTCATCCAGGTAGAGTTCAATATCTGTGCATTCTTTTATCTCACAGATGTGAACATAATCATCCTTAGAGGTTGGTGGCTTGGGCTTAGGTTTGTGTTTCTGAGTGAATTTCATAAAGGTTAGGGGAGGTGTAGATTTGGATTTCCTTTTCTGTTTCTTTGGTGATGGAGGAGTAGTTAGGAAGGTAGGCAATTTGATGGTGTCCCAATCAATAGGTTCCTCTTTAGGGATGACTGGTTTACCATGGATATTTATACTTGGATTAGCAATAAAAGGTTCAGGAATGGAAGGTAGTGGTTTAGATATTGATTTGGTTTCTTCAGTGTTATCTTCACTCCTTCTTTGTGCCTTGGCCTTTCTTCTGTTCCCCTTCTGCCATTCCTTTCTTTCCTCCATACTTTCACCAAATAGATCCCAAAGACCTCATCTAAGTTTGCAATCTTGTCTTCACTCCTGTCTTCAATCCCTTTCTTCTCTTCAATTTGACTTGACTTTAGCTATTTTTCAAGCTTTGTTTGTGCTCTTTTGTCAGCCTTTAGTTTTTCAGCTTCTTCCTTCATCCTCCTGGCTTCTTCCCTCTTGGCTATTGAGAATTTGGGATGTCCTTGTATCACACAGATACTCTTTCCCTCTCTAAAGATAATAGCCATGTTCATTCTTTCAACTACATCCATGGTCTCCTTGTGCTTTATGATATTACCACCCAAAACTTTGTCTTCATCAGGCTTTGGAAGAGGAAAGTTCACTTCTTTCAACTGAGCAAGGTTTAGAGGGTTCTTTGTAGAGTCCTTGTTGGATCTGGTGTTGGGCTTGAGTACCATAGATTTTAGATTCTTGGAAGAAGTTTCTCCAACCTTATTCCTCCTTTCTGGCTTGTGCTCCATAATGATTGGTTCAACATTTGTGCTATGTTTCACAGATAGTGATTTATCATTTGTAGAACCAAACACCTGTTGCACCCTTTCATCAATTCTCCTCCATTGCTCTTTCACTTGAATTTCAGCTGATGCTAGCTGGATTAGGTCAATTCCATCAAGCTTTCCTTTGATTTGAATTGTTGGAGAAGTAGTGATGGCAGGAACTAGCACTTTGGATATTTGAACTTTTGTTGATGGCTCTCCTTCCCCTTCCCTTTTATTCTCCCCCTTTTTGTTATCATCAAGGAGAGGGGTCAAGCCTCGTGCTTTTTCTAGTTGCAGTAGTAGACTTGTTTGAGACTGTTGATTGTGAAGTATGGTGACCACAGAGTTTTCAATGATTTGAACTCTGTCTTCCAACTTGGCCAGCTTCTTTTCAGCATCAGATTATCTTCTCAATCTCAGCAACAAGTCCTGCATTGTACCATAGGGCATGACTGAATCCAACTTCTCAGAATTGTAGGATTTCAAGTCAGCAATATCCTTTTTGAGTTCATCCACACTCAGATTGTGCCTTAATTACTGCAACTTCATGAGATGCAGTGAGTCTAGGTGAGCTTGAAGAATATCCTTGGTAACAGCATGTGAGATTTTCTGAATGGCCTGTTGGATAGAACTGATTTGTTTGACTAAGGTTATATTGAATTTTCCTAGTGTAGACTCCTTTGTCAAGGCCCATTCAGGTAAATTTGGAATTGAACTGAGGTCATCTCCCCCTAAGTTCATGCTTCCATCAAATGAAACAGAGTCATCATCATTGGAATTTACTCCAAAGTCCTCAGATGGCTCACCAGTTGTAGAAGGCATTCTATTAACAGCAGATTTATCCCTTTGAAGAGATGTTGTGGTATGTACTAGATTTAGTGTCTTTTCTGCCTCCTCATTGCCCTGAGCAGCCAACAACTGATAGGCTGACACAGGATGAGTAAAAGTGTCAGCATCCGAGGAAATGTTATCAATTACAGCTTTGTAATGTTGCTGAAATTGTCTTTCCTTTTCAGCATCATCCACAAGCATTGACTCACTAGCAATGGCTGGATCCACCCTTATATCTTCTGTACCTGCCTTTCTCTCAATTTCTCTCTTTTCTTGCATCAGGGGCTCCCCCTGGCTCACACTCCTCACACCCTTACCTTCACCCTCTTAGGTGGTACTCCTCTCACTTTCTTTTGCCATGCTGGAATAAATAGCATGCATGTTTGAGCTCTCAATCTCTCCTTTTGCCTGGGAGAAACCCAGCCTCTCACTCAAATTTTCACTCCCTTCCCTCAATCCTAGAAGTGTTTGTACAGTAACCATGTCTTCTACACTTGGTATTAAGTCAGTTGTTTGTGTAGAGACTATCAACGGATGAGTATATCTGTTGAAGTGGAAACTAATGGTATCAACAGATAACTGTTGTTAAGCTTATCCGTTGAAGAACAACCACTTGTCAACGGATGAGTGATATCCGTTGAAAAAGGAAAAGAAGTAGAAATTGAAAGTGACATAATTGTTGAATCTGTGTGGATTGATTTTAAATTTGCTGTCACAGATTTTTCAACCATGTCTGAAAGAATTTGCGGATGATCCAACAAATCATCTAAAAGATGATGATCACCTGTATTTGAGTGGGGCTCCTCCCTGAGTTGTAAAGAGGGATAATCAGGAATTGATGGGAATAACATGTCCACATCCAGAGATGGTGATGAAGTATTTGGTGATTGATGTGTGTCAATTGTGAGAGAATGGGGTTGTGACTCCACATTTGTTGGAGCCACATCAAGCTGAGTTTGAGAAGGCATGGATACATTTGGGTGTATTTGTGCAGTGTGTGCACCATGTGTCGAAATTTGGGTTTTGGCCCTCTTTCTTCTAGTAAAAGCTTTTATAGGTGAGTGTGTGGCTTCAGTATCCCTCCCTCTTTTGTTCTGTGTTCCTGGTTGGGAACTATTTTCAATAGTTACATCCTTTTGGGAGGATGCAACTAGGGATGAGCTTGAAACCTTTTCAACCACCACAGTTTTTTGAGAAACTGTGGCTTGGCTAATTTAGGTACCACTCACCTCCTACCTTATCCTGGGGGTTTTCTTGATGTTCACCCCTCCCCTCACCACTCACACCCTGTTCACTCCCCTCAGGGTTTATGGTAGTTGTTACAACTGTTATCTTTTGAGAAACAACAAAGGTGGTTTTCTTTGTCTTTGATTTTGAAACTTTAGGTTTGGTGACCTTGGTAGGAATCTGTTGGGGCATTGACACAGATTCTATGGCCACACTTGAAGGCAAAGAAATAGTGGGGTTGGAAGTAGTAGGAGTTGAAGAAGTATTTACCTCACTTACCTGAGGTGCATTCATGATTGGTAAATATACCAATGACACACTAATGTTAAGATCTATCCTCAATAGATCTGCAAGGACCCTCTTTTCTTGTGCCCAACACTTGAGTTTACTATTCTCATTAGTTATGACCAAACCTTCAGTAACATGGTTAGCCAATAACATAAAGAATCTAGCATAATAGATGTTGTTAGGTCTATTAGCCTTGTTACCTAATCTAGTACCTAATTCTAGCATCACATAATTGCTAAAATTAAAGTACCTATCAGAAACTAGCATATAGAGCATATTAACAAGAGATGAAGTTATGGCATCAAAATTACTAATTTTCCCAGAGAAAACCTTGATAAAGGCATCACCAAGAAAACTCCATTCTTTCCTAAGGCCTTTTCTTTTAATACTGCCTAGACAAGCAGAGTTAAGTGAATAGCCTATGAAATCTAACATGTTAGATACATCATTATCAGTGTATGGTGTCATGGCATTGTTCTCAGGTAATTTGAAACACGATTGTAAATCATCACAGTTAACAGAGTGATCCTTACCTTTGAGAGAGAAGGAGATGGTCATATCAGTTGAATTGAACTCAGCAGTAGTCCAAATCTCCTCAACTACTTCACAGTAAATCGTTGGGGCTTCCAGCATTGCATAGCTAAGTTTGCAGTTTTTTATGAAATCCATCATTTTGTGATAATCTGAGTGGGCTTCATTCTTTTCCACCAAAGCTATGAAATTTTTCTTCTCATAGATGAACCCAGATTGGGACATTATCTTTACCACTGGTGCCATTGTTGTGAGTAGAGGTTGCAGAGAATAGTTTGAGGGTTTTGCAGAGAGAAAATAGTAAAAGCTTTTGAAGATTCAAGAAAGCGTAAAGTAAAAATAAGAAATCAAAAGGGTTTTTATACTTTCTCAAATTAAAAAGCATAAAAAAATGATTAAACAATATATATAAGTAAATTACAGCCGTTTAAGAATAAACTGTAAGTATTCTAAAAATTGCCTTTAATACAAATACATACAACTGTATATATATAAGTATCAACGTTTAAGAAAATAGAATCAACGGCTGTGATTCACTTAAATTGACTGATGTGACATCTCAACGGATAAGGTAAACTGTCATCCGTTGAAAAGCAACATAGTTTTATCCGTTGACGGATAAAAATTCCAGAAATGAATTTGTCTTCCAACGGATAGTGGACATCCGTTGATAGAACAATTTTGACTTTCAACGGATAGGGAGTATCCGTTGATGGAATAATCTTTACTAAAAAGTCAACTTTGTTCTTGCAACAATTTCATTTCAGGCTTCAACTTAAATTGCAATAGTCAAGAATTTTAGGAGAAGTTAAGCATACCTAGCTCACTTACCAACCTTGTGAATGTTGATTCATCAAGTGGCTTGATAAAAATGTCTGCAATTTGTTGTTCACTTGGAACAAAATATAGTTCCACTGTACCATTCATGACATGCTCCCTTATGAAGTGGTACTTGATATCAATGTGCTTGGTCCTTGAGTGCTGTACTGGATTCTCTGTTATGGCTATGGCACTCGTGTTGTCACAAAAGATAGGAATTATATCAACATGAAGTCCATAATCAAGGAGTTGATTCCTCATCCATAACATTTGAGAGCAGCAACTTCCTGCAGCAATATATTCAGCCTCAGCTGTGGAAGTAGAGACTGAATTTTGTTTCTTGCTAAACCATGATACAAGCTTGTTTCCTAGGAATTGGCAGGTGCCTGTTGTACTTTTCCTGTCTATCTTACAACCTGCATAGTCTGTATCTGAATAACCAATTAGATCAAAGCCAGACTCTCTAGGGTACCAAATGCCTAAATCAGGTGTACCCTTGAGATATCTGAAAATTCTATTAATAGCAATTAAATGAGACTTCCTTGGATCAGCTTGAAATCTAGCACAAAGACATGTAGCAAACATTATATCTGGCCTACTAGCAGTTAAATATAAAAGTGAGTATACCATGCCTCTATAACTTGTAATATCAACAGACCTTTCAGTCTTATTTAATTCAAGCTTTGTGGCAGTGGCCATGAGAGTTTTTGCAGGTGAACATTCCATTAAGTCAAACTTCTTTAAAAGATCATAAATGTATTTAGTTTGACTAATAAAAATTCCACCACTAATTTGTTTAACTTGTAAACCAAGAAAATAGGTTAGTTCTCCCATCATGCTCATTTCATATCTACTTTGCATCAGTTTAGCAAACTTTTTACAAAGTTTATCATCTGTAGAACCAAATATTATATCATCTACATAAATTTGAACAAGTATACTAGAGCCATTAACATTCCTAAAGAAGAGAGTTTTATCAACAGTACCTCTAGTGAAGTGATTCTCCAAAAGGAATTTTGACAAAGTTTCATACCAGGCTCTAGGTGCTTGTTTCAGTCCATAGAGTGCTTTCAACAAATAGTACACATAGTCTGAAAATTTTGGATCTTCAAACCCTGGAGGTTGGCTTACATAAACTTCTTCCTCCAATTCTCCATTCAGAAATGCACTCTTGACATCCATTTGATAGACTTTGAAATTGGCATGGGCTGCATAGGCTAGAAATATTCTGATGGCTTCAAGTCTTGCAACAGGAGAAAATGTCTCATCAAAATCTATTCCCTCTTGTTGAGAGTAGCCCTTGGCAACCAATCTAGCTTTATTCCTTATGATAATGCCATTTTCATCCATCTTGTTTCTGAATACCCATTTTGTGTCAATAGAATTCTTGTTCTTTGGTTTGGGTACCAGCTTCCAAACTTTGTTTCTCTCAAATTGGTTTAGCTCTTTCTGCATGGCTAATACCCAATCTGGATCCAATAAGGCTTCTTCCACTCTCTAAGGCTCCTCCTGTGATAGAAAACTACTATATAGACATTTATCTTGAGTAGTTCTTCTAGTTTGCACTTTAGATGTTGCATCACCAATGATCAGTTCAAAGGGATGACTCTAGGTCCATTTCCTTTGAGTTGGAAGATTTGCTCTAGATGAGGTGGCCTCATTATTGTCATGATGTGAGATAGAGTGTTGATTGGTTGAAACTCCCCCTGAGTTATTGGTCCTTTGCAGGGAACTTGGAGTTCTATCAACTGATGATGTAATTCGATTGTCCGTTGATGAACTATGATCAACGGATGCTTCATTATGTACTTCAACGGATGATGCATTATGTCTTTCAACGGATACTGCATTGCCTCTATCAACGGATGCTGAATTCTGATTTTCAACGGATGCAGTATTTTGTGCATTATCCAATGGCAGGTTTTGAATCCTTTTTGAAGTGTCATCTCCACCATTCTCATCTTCACTATCATCACAATATATCTCAATGTTGTCAAATTTGAGTCCTTCATGGTGTCCCTCATCTGTTAGTCCGTCAATCTTTTTATCATCAAACACAACATGCACATATTCCATAACAATATTGGTTCTTAGATTGTAGACCCTATAAGATTTTCCAGCTGAATAACCAACAAATATCCCTTCATCAGCCTTTGCATCAAACTTCCCTTTGTGGCCAGGTTGATTCCTTAGTATAAAACATTTACATCCAAAGACATGAAGAAAGTTTAAAGTTGGTTTTCTTCTCTTGAACAACTGATAAGGAGTCATGCCTTTAGCTTGATTGATCAAAGAGATATTCTGAGTGTAGCAAGCACAATTAACAACTTCAGCCCATAAATATGTTGGTAGCTTTGATTCTTCAAGCATTGTTCTAGCAGCTTCAATCAAAGATCTGTTCTTTCTTTCAACTACCCCATTTTGCTGGGGTGTTCTTGGAGCTGAGAACTCATGCATGATTCCATTTTCTTCGCAGAACAACCTCATAATAGAATTCTTGAACTCAGTTCCATTGTCACTCCTAATATTCCTAACCTTCAAGTCAGGGTAATTGTTGACTTGCTTAAAGTGATTGATAATGATTTCACTTGCTTCATCCTTTGAGCCAAGAAAATAAGTCCATGAAAACTTGGAGAAATCATCTACAATCACTAAACAATATCTTTTCCTTGCAACTGACAATACATTGACTGGTCCAAACAAATCCATATGTAGTAGCTGTAGTGGTTCATCAATTGTTGTTTCAAGCTTCTTTTTGAATGATGTTTTCCTTTGTTTACCTTTCTGACAAGCATCACACAGACCATCCTTTGAAAATTCAACTAGAGGGATTCCTCTAACTGAGTCCTTCTTGACTAGATCATTCATTGTCTTGAAATTCAAATGGGATAGCTTCTTGTGCCATAGCCAACTTTCCTCTTGACTTGTTTTGCTGAAAAGACAAGTGATGGATTCTGCATCTGTAGAATTGAAGTCAGCCAAGTACACATTTCCTTTTCTAACTCCAGTTAGAACCACTTTGTTATCTTTCTTGCTGGTGACAACACAGGCTTCAGAATTGAAGGAAACAGTATTCCCTCTGTCACATAGTTTACTGATGCTCAATAAATTGTGTTTGAGACCATCAACTAATGTAACTTCATCAATGATGACATTTCCTGTTGAAATCAAGCCATATCCCATAGTAGACCCTTTGTTGTCATCTCCAAAGGTTATGCTAGGGCCAGCTCTCTCCTTAAACTCTGTGAGCAGGGTGAAATCTCCTGTCATGTGTCTTGAACAGCCACTGTCCAAGTACCATATATTCCTTCTATTTCCCTGCACACAACAAAATCAATCAAGTTGATTTTGGTACCCAAGTTTCCTTGGGTCCATTCTTGTTAGCCTTTTTCCTAGACTTTATTCCTCCTGCATCTTTTGACTTAGGTAACTTTGGGTCAACCTTGGTCTCAGATGTAGTTGGTTGAAGTGTAGGGTTAGTCATATAATCATTTAGCACATTTGGAATATGATAAGGCATGGATTGTGCAAACATGTTATTCCACATAGGCATATTGTATGGCATTTGAGGCATACTAAATGCAGAAAAATAGGGATTGTTAACATATGGCATGTTTGCAAAATGTGCATAAGGATTCTGTTGAGACATAACAGGCATAGCATGCAGAGGTGACATAGACATGTTAGGCATGGAAGGAGTTAAAGGCATGGGAGCATTCTTAACAGATTGGCAGTTATCAGATAGATGATTAACACTTTTACAATGCACACAACTTTTTCTAGGAGCATACTTATCAGGTGTGTAATTGTTATGTTTGTTAATTCCTACCTTCCCATTCCTATTAGATTTTCTTTTAGTTTCCTTTTTATCCTCAACCACCTTAAGCCTATTCTTCAACTGTTCTAAAGTCATGTGCCCTATGTTCACCTTACTGGCATCTTTGGATGTGCTAGCTTCTCCTTTGACAAAGTTCTTGGAAGTTGAACCAAACTTCTTGTTGAGATTCTTCAGATTTTCTCTTTTAGAAACATCTGCCTGTTTTAATTGATGAGCCTTCAACGGATGCTCTTTTTCTTCCTTCAACGGATAACTTTCATCATCCGTTGATTCCACATCCGTTGATAATCCATCAATTAAATCTATTTTCTTTTTGTTTTTCTCCCAGGCATTCTCACAGAAAGATTCAATTCCTTGAACTTTGGCAATTTGAGCGCTAACATCCCTAGATGTTTTCCAGGATTTAATCACCTTTTGCTCTCTCTCTAATTGTTTAGAAAGTATCTCTACTTTCTTAACAGATTCAGCTAGTTCATTTTCAACAGAAAAACAATGCAGCTTAGTTTTCTCTAGGTCAATCAACTTATTTTCTAGCACAGCATTTTTATCACTTAAAAACAGATTGTTCTCTTTAATCCTACTATTTTCCTTAGCAAGAGATTTAAGAGACACACACAAATGATACAATTCAGTAGACATGTCATTGAAAGCATCATTGCATTCATCTTTAGTAAGCTGTGAAACATCAGTAGTGATTACATGGTTGCTAGATGAACTAACTTCATTTTCTTCAGAATCAGCCATGAGAGCCAAGTTGACATATTCCACATCTTCATCCTCTTCAGCTCCATCAGTTGCCCAGTCTTTTTCCTGAGCGATGAAAGCCCTTTCCTTTTGCTTAAGCAGTTCAAAATATTTCTTCTTGTAATCCACTTGCTCAAATTTCTTCTTTTCAGAAGTTGGCTTTCTGCACTCACTTGCAAAGTGTCCACTTATGCCACAGTTATAACATTTGAATTTGAACTTGTCAACCATGTTCTTGTATGGTTTAGTGGCTCTGGTATTTTTCCTGAATTTCATCTTTGCAAATCTCCTGGACAGGAATGCAAGATGCTCATCAATTCCATCAGAGTCATCTTGACTGGAGTTGTCCTCAATGTCAATAGCTACTTCCTTTCCCTTGTTAGATTCTGGCTTGCTTACACCAACCTTGAAGCTTGATGTTAATCTCACTTTCTCTTGTCTGCATTCCTCTTTTTCATTTTTAGCTACCAAAGCAACTGAACCTCCTTTCTTTCTCCCCTTCTCCAACACCTCATCCTGTTCCAACTCAAGTTCATAGGTCTTCAAAATTCCATATAATCTTTCAAGAGTGAAGTCCTTATAATCTTGAGAATTTCTCAAGGAAACAGTCATGGGTTTCCATTCCTTTGGCAAGGATCTTAAAAATTTAAGATTTGAATCCTTCACCTAGTACACTCTACCATACTGCTTCAGTCCATTCAACAGCTTTTGGAATCTATTGAATGTGTCATTTAAGGATTCATTTTCTTCAAAATGAAAATACTCATACTGTTGAATGAGAAGCTGCATCTTGTTCTCTCTTACTTGTTCTGTACCTTCACACAGTAGTTGAACTGTGTCCCAAACCTCTTTGGCAGTTGTACAATTGATCGCATTATCAAACATGTCTTTGTCCAGGCCATTAAACAAAATTTTCATGGCCTTCTTGTCCTTGTGGACTTCTTCTGTGTCTTCCATTGTCCATTATGCTCTAGGTTTTGGAATGGATTGGCCAACAGCAACTGTGGCTGTAGCAATTGTGGCTACCTTGTGGGGAATGTGAGGACCATTCTCTATGCAGTTGACATAACCTTCATCTTGAGAGAGAAGATGAAGGTGCATTTTCACCTTCCAGTGGTGATAACTGTCTTTGTTAAGAATTGGGATCTTTACACCAATATCCTTCTTGCTCATCTTTGTTAGCTTCCAAGATCTTTAAACTCTTTGTTTGTCAAGAGCTTGCTCTGATACCAATTGTTATTTATGAAGAACTAACAATGAGATTTACAGAAGGGGGGTTGAATGTAAATCTCAAAACTTTTTCAAGTTTTGAGCAGTTTTAAGACTAAGTGAATACAATACAAATGTGTGTGAATTGCTTTAAGCTGATGCAGACATATGTAAATTCAATAACATAAATGTAAATAACACAAAGACCTTAAAAACTTTTCTGGTGGATTTGTTGTTCCACCATAGATGGTATTTCGAAAAATCTGTGATTCAAAGAATTGATCACAGCTGTGTCCTAGTACAAACTAGATGATTTTCTCTCAAGATTTTTCTAAACAGCTCTGGAAAATTCACTTCTAATTACTAGCTTGTTAGGAATATATATGCATTAGTTTGACGATATGTTAAACAAAACACTTAAGTAGAAGTCTAGTGTTTGTAGCCTCAACGGATAAGACCACTTTGGCTATCCGTTGATGGTGTAGCTTTACTTAGAAATAAGTCTAGTTTTGTAGCACATTTCAGTCTCTGTATTTGAGATATAATTCTTAGAAGTTGTGGGAAATTATAAGTCATGTTGACTACTAGAGGATATGCAAATAGGAAGGCCAATTGTAAATATTTCATGCCTTGTAATTTTGTATAAATGAAGTGGTATCAACTGATAACTTAAAGGCCTTCAACGGATGAGAAACAAAGCTTCAACGGATGTCTCTAAAGCTTCAACGGATAATATCCTTCAACGGATGAGTACATCAACGGATAGAGCTTCAACTGCTAAAACATCAACGGATAAAGCTATCAACGGATGAAAACTTCAACGGATGTTCTGTTCAATAGTAGTTGATAGTGACAGTTAACAAAGAAGACAGAGGCACATGGGTTGACAGAGACAACTGGAATGCGGTAGCCTATTTGAGGAACATCAGATAAAGCAGCCGTTCTACTCTGGTATAGAAGGGTAATAGTCAACAGATATTCCAATAATGTACTGGATTGAAATAGAGTAGAAACAAGTGGAGAACTTATTTTATTATTGTACTTTATCTTTGTCTACACTTGTAATACTTGGTGAAATATAAACCAAGTTGAAGTTAGTAACTAGAAGTGAATTTTTCCAGAGCTGTTTAGAAAAACCTTGAGAGAAAAATCATCTGGTTTGTACTAGGACGCAGCTGTGATCAATTCTTTGAATCACAGATTTTCTGAAATACCATCTCTGGTGGAACAACAAATCCACCAGAAAAGTTTTTAAGGTCTTTGTGTTATTTACATTTGTGTTTCTGAATTTACATATGTCTGCACCTGCTTAAAGCAATTCACACACATTTGTATTGCATTCACTTAAACCTTGAAACTGCTCAAAACTCCAAAAAGTTTTGAGATTTACATTCAACCCCCTTCTGTAAATCTCATTGTTAGTTCTTCACAAATAACAATTGGTATCAGAGCAAGCTCTTGACACACAAAGAGTTTAAAGATCTTGGAAGCTAACAAAGATGAGTAAGAAGGACATTGGTATAAAGATTCCAATCCTGGAAAGAGATAACTATCATCACTGGAAAGTGAAGATGCATCTACATCTTCTATCTCAAGATGAAAGCTACATCAACTGCATTGAAAATGGCCCTCACATCCCTCACAATGTGGCCACAGCTGCTACTGCAACGGTTGTTGTTGGACAGTCTATTCCTAAGCCAAAAGCAGAATGGACTGTTGAAGATATTGAAGAGGTTCACAAGGACAAGAAAGCCATGAACATTCTGTTTAATGGCCTAGATCAAGATATGTTTGACAATGTCATTAACAGCCAAACTGCTAAGGAAATCTGGGATACTGTGCAACTTATCTGTGAAGGTACTGAGCAAGTTAGAGAAAACAAAATGCAGCTTCTCATTCAACAGTATGAATATTTCCATTTTGAAGAAGGAGAATCATTAAATGATACCTTCAACAGATTTCAGAAACTTTTGAATGGATTGAAGTTGTATGGCAGAGTATACCAAGTCAAGGACTCCAATCTAAAATTTTTGAGGTCTCTACCAAAGGAATGGAAGCCCATGACTGTTTCTCTAAGAAATTCTCAAGATTATAAGGACTTCACACTTGAAAGATTATATGGAATTTTGAAGACCTATGAACTTGAGATGGAGCAAGATGAGCTGTTGGAAAAGGGAAAGAGAAAAGGAGGATCAGTTGCACTTGTAGCAGACAATGAGAAGACTGAAACCAGGAATGAAGAAAAGACAATGCCAAGTCTCAAAATTGGCACAAGCAAATCAGAATCAAGCAAGGGAAAGGAGCAAGTAGCTGAGGTTGAAGACAATTCCAGTCAAGAGGACTCTGATGATGTTGATGAACATCTGGATTTTCTGTCCAGGAGGTTTGCAAAGATGAAATTTAAGAAAAATGCAAAATTCACTAAGTCAAACAAGAACATGGTGGACAAATCTAAGTTCAAATGTTATAACTGTGGCATAAGTGGACACTTTGCAAGTGAGTGCAGAAAGCCAACTTCTGAAAAGAAGAAATTTGAGCAAGTAGATTACAAAAAGAAATATTTTGATTTGCTCAAACAAAAGGAAAGAGCTTTTCTGACTCAAGATTATTGGGCAGCAGATGGAGCCAATGAAGATGATGATATGGAATATGTCAACCTAGCCTTGATGGCTAATTCTGATGAAAATGAAACTAGTTCATCAAGCAACCAGGTAATTACTACTGACCTCTCTCAACTTTCTAATATTGAATGCAATGAAGCCATAAATGATATGTCCAATGAATTATATCATTTGCGTGTTTCCCTTAAATCACTAGCCAAAGAGAACACAAGAATCAAAGAGAATAATTTGTTGTTAAGTGATAGGAATGTTGTGTTAGATGGTAAGGTAATTGAGCTTGAAAAGATTAAAGTCAAATGCCTTATTGTTGAGAGTGAACTAGAGGAATCTGTTAAGAAAATAGAGATACTTTCTAAGCAATTAGAGAGAGAGCAAGAGGTGATTAAAGCCTGGAAAACATCTAGGGATGTTAGTGCTCAAATTGTCAAAGTTCAAGGAATTGAATCATTCTGTGAGAATGCCTGGGAGAAAAACAAGAAGAAAATAGAATTAATTGATGGATTATCAACGGATGTGGAATCAACGGATGATGAAAGTTATCCGTTGAAGGTAGAAAAGGAGCATCCGTTGAAGGCTCATCAATTAAAACAGGCAGATGTTTCTAAAAGAGAAAATCTGAAGAATCTCAACAAGAAGTTTGGTTCAACTTCCAAGAACTTTGTCAAAGGAGAAGCCAGCACATCCAAAGATGCCAGTAAGGTGAATATAGGGCACATGACCTTAGAACAGTTGAAGAATAGGCTTAAGTTGGTTGAGGATAAAAAGGATACTAAAAGGAAATCTAATAGAAATGGGAAGGTAGGGATTAACAAACATAACAATTACACACCTGATAAATATGCTCCTAGAAAAAGTTGTGTGCATTGTAATAGTGTTAATCATCTATCTGCTAATTGCAAATCTGTTAAGAATGCTCCCATGCATTTACCCCCTGCCATGCCTAACATGTCTGTGTCACCTCTGCACGCTATGCCTGTTATGTCTCAACAGAATCCTTATGCACATTTTGCAAACATGCCATATGTTAACAATCCCTATTTTTCTGCATTTAGTATGCCTCAAATGACATACAATATGCCTATGTGGAATAACATGTTTGCACAATCCATGCCTTATCATATTCCACAGAGTTTAAGGAGAGAGCTGGCCCTAGCATAACCTTTGGAGATGACAGCAAAGGGTTCCCTATGGGATATGGCTTGATTTCAACAGGGAATGCCATTATTGATGAAGTTGCATTAGTTGATGGTCTCAAACACAATTTACTGAGCATCAGTCAACTATGTGACAGAGGGAATACTGTTTCCTTTAGTTCTGAAGCCTGTGTTGTCACCAGCAAGAAAGACAATAAAGTGGTTCTAACTGGAGTTAGAAAAGGAAATGTGTACTTGGCTGACTTCAACTCTACAGATGCAAAATCCATCACTTGCCTTTTCAGCAAAGCATGTCAAGAGGAAAGTTGGCTATGGCACAAGAAGCTATCCCATTTGAATTTCAAGACAATGAATGATCTAGTAAAAAAGGACTTAGTTAGAGGAATCCCTCTAGTTGAATTTTCAAATGATGGTCTGTGTGATGCTTGTCAGAAAGGTAAACAAAGGAAAACATCATTCAAAAAGAAGCTTGAAACAACAATTGATGAACCACTACAGCTACTACATCATTCAATGTATAGTAGTCTTCTATCTCAGGAGGAGTCTAAGAGAGTGGAAAAAACTTTATTGGATCCAGATTGGGTATTAGCTATGCAGGAAGAGCTAAACCAATTTGAGAGAAACAAAGTTTGGAAGCTGGTACCCAAACCAAAGAACAAGAGTTCTATTGACACAAAATGGGTATTTAGAAATAAGATGGATGAAAATGGCATTGTCATAAGGAACAAAGCTAGATTGGTTGCCAAGGGCTAATCTCAACAAGAGGGAATAAATTTTGATGAGACATATGCTCCTGTTGCAAGACTTGAAGCCATCAGAATTTTTCTAGCCTATGCAGCCCATGCCAATTTCAAAGTCTATCAAATGGATGTCAAGAGTGCATTTCTGAATGGGGAATTGAAGGAAGAAGTTTATGTAAGCCAACCTCCAGGGTTTGATGATCCTAATTTTCCAGACTATGTGTACTATCTGTTGAAAGCACTCTATGGACTGAAGCAAGCACCTAGAGCCTGGTATGAAACCTTGTCAAAATTCCTTTTTGGAGAATCACTTCACTAGAGGTACTGTTGATAAAACTCTTTTCTTTAGGAATGTTAATGGCTCTAGTATACTTGTTCAAATTTATGTAGATGATATAATATTTGGCTCTACAGATGATAAACTTTGTAAAAAGGTTGCTAAGCTAATGCAAAGTAAATATGAAATGAGCATGATGGGAGAACTAACTTATTTTCTTGGTTTACAAGTTAAACAAGTTAATGATGGAATTTTCATTAGTCAAACTAAATACATTTATGATCTTTTAAAGAAGTTTGACTTAATGGAATGTTCATCTGCAAAAACTCCCATGGCCACTGCCACCAAACTTGAATTAAACAAGGCTGAAAAGTCTGTGGACATTACAAGTTATAGAGGCATGGTTGGTTCACTTTTATATTTAACTGCTAGTAGGCCAAATATAATGTTTGCTACATGTCTTTGTCCTAGATTTCAAGCTGATCCTAGGGAGTCTCACTTAATTGCTATCAAGAGAATTTTCAGATATCTCAAGGGTACACCAAATTTAGGTATTTGGTACCCTAGAGAATCTGGCTTTGATCTAATTGGTTATTCAGATGCAGACTATGCAGGTTACAAAATAGACAGGAAAAGTACAACAGGCACCTGCCAATTCCTGGGAAACAAGCTTGTATCATGGTTTAGCAAGAAACAAAATTCAGTCTTTACTTCCACAGTTGAGGCTGAATACATTGCTGCTGGAAGTTGCTGTTCTCAAGTGTTATGGATGAGGAATCAACTCCTTGATTATGGACTTCATGTTGATAGAATTCCTATCTTTTGTGACAACACAAGTGCCATAGCCATAACAGAGAATCCAGTGCAGCACTCAAGGACCAAGCACATTGATATCAAGTACCACTTCATTAGGGAGCATGTCATGAATGGTACAGTAGAACTACATTTTGTTCCAAGTTAACAAAAATTGCAGACATCTTTACCAAGCCACTTGATGAATCAACATTCACAAGGTTGGTAAGTGAGCTAAGTATGCTTAATTTCTCTTAAAATTCTTGTCTGTATTGTAATTTGTATTGGAGCCTGAAATGAAATTGTTGCAAGAACAAAGTTGACTTTTAGCACAGATTATTCCATCAACGGATGTTCCCTATCCGTTGAAAGTCAAAATTGTTCTATCAACGGATGTCCATTATCCGTTGAAAGACAAATACATTTCTGGATATTTTATCCGTCAACGGATAAATTGTGTTACTTTTCAACGGATGACAGTTTACTTTATCCGTTGAGATGTCACATCAGTCGATTCAAGTGGTTCTCAGCCGTTGATTCTATTCTCTTAACCGTTGATACTTATACATACAGCTGTATGTATTTGTATTAAAGGTAGTTTTTAGAATACTTACAGTTTATTCTTAAACGGATGTAATCTACTAATATATTTATTGTTTAATCTTTTTATTTATGCTTTTTAATTTGAGAAAGTATATAAGCCCTTTTGATTTTTCATTTTTACTTTACGCTTTCTTGAATTTTCAAAATCTTTTACCATTTTCTCTTTGCAAAACCCTCAATCTATTCTCTGCAACTTCTACTCACATCAATGGCACCAGTAGTAAAGATTATGTCCCAATCTGGGTTCATCTATGAGAAGAACAATTTCATAGCTTTGGTGGAAAAGAATGAAGCCCACTCAGATTACCACAAAATGATGGACTTCATCAAAAACTGCAAACTTAGCTATGCAATGCTGGAAGCCCCAACGATTTACTGTGAAGTAGTTGAGGAGATTTGGACAACTGCTGAGTTCAACTCCATAGATATGACCATCTCCTTCACTCTCAAAGGTAAAATCACTGTGTTAACTGTGATGATTTACAATCATGTTTTAAATTACCTGAGAACAATGCCATGACACCACACACTGATAATGATGTATCTAGTATGTTAGATTCCATAGGCTATTCACTCAGCTCTGCTAGTCTAGGCAGTATTAAAAGAAAAGGCCTTAGGAAAGAATGGAGTTTTCTTGGTGATGCCTTTATCAAGGTTTTCTCTGGGAAAATTAGTAATTTTGATGCCATAACTTCATCTCATGTTAATATGCTCTATATGCTTGTTTCTGATAGGTACTTTAATTTTAGCAATTATGTTATGCTAGAATTGGGTACTAGATTAGGTAACAAAGCTAATAGACCTAATAACATATATTATGCTAGATTCTTTATGTTGTTGGCTAACCATGTTGCTGAAGGTTTGGTCATAACCAATGAGAATAGTAAACTCAAGTGCTGGGCACAAGAGAAAAGAGTTCTTGCAGATCTATTGAGAATGGATCTTAACAGCAGTGTGCCATTGGTATATTTACCAATCATGAATGCACATCAGGTAAGTGAGGTAACTGCTTCTTCAACTCCTACTTCTTCCAACCCCACTATTTCTTTGCCTTCTAGTGTGGCCATGGAATCTGTGTCAATGCCCCAACAGATTCCTACCAAGGTCACCAAAACTAAAATCTCAAAATCAAGGACAAAGAAAACCACCTCTGTTATTTCTCAAAAGACAACAGTTGTAACAACTACCATTAACCCTGAGGGGAGTGAACAGGGTGTGAGTGGTGAGGGGAAGGGTGAACATCAAGAAAACCCCCAGGATAAGGAAGGAGAGGTGAGTGGTACCAAAGCTAGCCAAGCCACAGTTTCTCAAAAAACTGTGGTGGTTGAAAAGGTTTCAAGCACATCCCTAGTTGCATCCTCCCAAAAGGATGTAACTATTGAAAATAGTTCCCAACCAGGAACACAGAATAAAAGAGGGAGGGACATTGAAGCCACACACTCACCTACAAAAGCTTTTACTAGAAGAAAGAGGGCTAGAACCCAACTTTCTACACAGGGTGCACACACTGCACATATACACCCATCTGTATCTATGCCTTCTCAAACTCAGCTTGATGTGGCTCCAATAAATGTGGAGTCACAACCCCATTCTCTAATAATTGACACACATCAATCACCAAATTCTCCATCACCCTCTCTGGATGTGGACATGTTATTCACATCAATTCCTGATTCTCCCTCTTTACAACTCAGGGAGGAGCCCCACTCAAATACAGGTGATCATCATCTTTTAGATGATTTGTTGGATCACCCGCAAATTCTTCCAGATGTAGTTGAAGATTCTGTGTCACCTAAATTAAGATCAATCCACACAGATTCAACAATTATGTCACTTTCAATTTCTGCTTCTTTTCCTTCTTCAACTGATATCACTCATCCGTTGACAAGTGGTTGTTCTTCAACGGATAAGCTTAACAGCAGTTATCCGTTGATACCATCAGTTTCGCCTTCAACGGCTATTCCTCATCCGTTGATGGTCTCTACACACACAACTGAAACAATTCCAAGTGTAGAAGACATGATTACTGTACAATCACTTTTAGGATTGAGGGAAGGGAGTGAAAATTTGAGTGAGAGGTTGGGTTGCTCCCAGGCAAAAGGAGAGCTTGAGAGTACATATATGCATGCTAATTCTTCCAGCATGGCAAAAGTAAGTGAGAGGAGTACCACCTTAATAGGTGAAGGTGAGGGTGTGAGGAGTGTGAGCCAAGGGGAGCCCCTGATGCAAGAAAATAGAGAAAATGAGAGAAAGGCAGGTACAGAAGATATAAGGAAGGATCCAGCCATTGCTAGTGAGTCAATGATTGTGGATGATGCAGAAAAGGAAAGACAATTTCAGCAATATTACAAAGTTGTGATTGATAACATTTTCTTGGATGCTGACACTTTTACTCATCCTGTGTCAGCCTATCAGTTGTTGGCTGCTTAGGGCAATGAGGAGGCAGAAAAGACACTACATCTAGTACATACAACAGAATCTCTTCAAAGGGATAAAGCTGATGTCAACAAGATGCCTTCTACAGCTGGTGAGCCATCTGAGGAATTTGGAGTAAATTCTAATGATGATGACTCTGTTTCTTTTAATGAAAGCATGAACTTAGGGGGAGATGAAGGCCCTAGTTCTATTCCACACTTACCAGAATGGGCATTGACAAAGGAGTCCACACCAGGACAATTTAATGTCTCCTTAGTCAAACAAGTCATATTTATCCAAGAGGCCATTCAGAAAATCACACATGCTGGTACCAAGGTTATTCTTCAAGCCCACTTGGATTCTCTCCATCTCATGAAGCTCCAACAACTCAGACAGAATCTAAGTGTGGATGAACTAAAGCAGGACATAGCTGACATGAAGTCCTATAACTCTGAGAAGTTGGACTCAATCATGCCCTTTGGTACCATGCAGGAATTGGTGCTGAGACTGAGAAAAGAATCAGATGCTGATAGGAGGATGACCAAATTGGAAGAAAAAGTTCAAGTTATTGAGACCTCCTTGGCCACCATTCTTCAAAATCAACAGTCTCAGACTAATCTTCTCATGCAACTGGCTAAAGCACAAGGCTTAAACCCTTCCCTTGATGATAACAAAAAGGGGGAGAATAAAAGGGAAGGTGAGGGGGAGCCATCTACAAAATTTCAAATATCCAAAGTGCTAGTTCCTGCCATCACTACTTCTTCAACAATTCAAATCAAAGGAAAGCTTGATGGAATTGACCTAATCCAGCTAGCAACAGCTGAAATTCAAGTGAAAGAGCAATGGAGGAGAATTGATGAAAGGGTGCAACAGGTGTTTGGTTCTAAAAATGATCAATCACTATCTGTGAAACATAGCACAAAAGTTGAACCAATCATTATGGAGCACAAGCCAGAAAGGAGGAATAAGGTTGGAGAAACTTCTTCCAAGAATCTAAAACCTATGGTACTCAAGCCCAACACTAGATCCAACAAGGACTCTACAAAGAACCCTTTAAACTTTGCTCAGTTGAAAGAAGTGGACTTTCCTCTTCCAAAGCCTGATGAAGACAAAGTTTTGGGTGGTAATATCATAAAGCACAAGGAGACCAAGGATGTAGTTGAAAGAATGAACATGGCTATTATCTTTAGAGAGGGAAAGAGTATCTGTGTGATGCAAGGACATCCCAAATTCCCAATAGCCAAGAGGGAAGAAGCCAGGAGGATGAAGGAAGAAGCTGAAAAACTAAAGGCTGACAAAAGAGCACAAACAAAGCTTGAAAAATAGCTAAAGTCAAGTCAAATTGAAGAGAAGAAAGGGATTGAAGACATGAGTGAAGACAAGATTATAAACATAGATGAGGTCTTTGGGAGTCTATTTGGTGAAAGTATGGAGGAAAGAAAGGAATGGCAAAAAGGGAAAAGAAAGAAGACCAAGGCACAAAGGAAGGATGAAGGTAACACTGAGACAACTCAATCAATATCCAAACCACTACACCTTTTATTGCTGATCCCAGTATAAATATCCATGGTGAACCAATCATCCCTAAAGAGGAACCTATTGATTGGGACACCATCAAATTGCCTACCTTCTTAACCACTCCTCCACCACCAAAGAAACAGAAAAGAAAATCCAAATCTACATCTCCCCTAACCTCTATGAAATTCACTCAGAAACACAAACCTAAGCCCAAGCCACCAATCTCTAAGGATGATTATGTTCACATCTGTGACATAAAAGAATGCTCAGATATTGAACTCTACCTGGATGAGCTGGAGGATGTAAGGGGAATAGATGCTTACAAACACCTACCAGAAAGGCTAGTGTTCAGGTATAAAGGCAACAGAAATGAAAGGACTTGGCCACTTCATAGAATTCTGAATGAGGGCTACTCTACCTTGATTGGAGTTCACTCAGTCATAAAAAGGGACACTGGTTTTACCAGAATTGCCAAGACTGAGGTTCTCAACAAGATTGCCAGCATAATGAAAACTTGGAGGGAGCCAAATGCACTGCCTAGAACATTATTCATCCCAGAGCATGGAATTACAATTCATAAATCACCTCATTGGATGATGGAGTTCAGAGATGATAAATGAGTCAAAAGATTTTTCATACTTGAAGACCAACTCAAGATCGCCAGCGATGAAACTCTCAAGGACATGCAATCTAAGTTGGATATCAGTGATGAAGATGAAGCTGAATTTTACAGACAACTCCAACTCCAAGTTGAGGAAAATGACAGAGGGCTAGGAAAAAAAACAAGGGAACAAAGGAAAAGAAGATGATTTGCTCAGGCTAGAGGAGCACCCTTGGAAATACTGTAAATCTTCAATTCCATCCTAGTACATACACTTTTGCAGCACTTTTGAATTTCTACTTAGTTTCAACTCATATATTTGTTAAGTGTTTTGTTATCATCAAGTTAACCCTGAATTTATGCCTACAATTCTTATAGACATAAATAGGGGGAGATTGTTAGGAATATATGTGCATTAGTTTGATGATATGTTAAACAAAACACTTAAGTAGAAGTCTAGTGTTTGTAGCCTCAACGGATAAGACCACTTTGGCTATCAGTTGATGGTGTAGCTTTACTTAGAAATAAGTCTAGTTTTGTAGCACATTTCAGTCTCTGTATTTGAGATATAATTCTTAGAAGTTGTGGGAAATTATAAGTCATGTTGACTACTAGAGGATATGCAAATAGGAAGGCCAATTGTAAATATTTCATGCCTTGTAATTTTGTATAAATGAAGTGGTATCAACTGATAACTTAAAGGCCTTCAACGGATGAGAAACAAAGCTTCAACGGATGTCTCTAAAGCTTCAACGGATGAGTACATCAACGGATAGAGCTTCAACTGCTAAAACATCAACGGATAAAGCTATCAACGGATGAAAGCTTCAACGGATGTTCTGTTCAATAGCAGTTGATAGTGACAGTTAACAAAGCAGACAGAGGCACATGGGTTGACAGAGACAACTGAAATGCGGTAGCCTATTTGAGGAACATCAGAAAAAGCAGTCGTTCTACTCTGGTACAGAAGGGTAATAGTCAACAGATATTCCAATAATGTACTGGATAGAAATTGAGTAGAAACAAGTGGAGAACTTATTTAATTATTGTACTTTATCTTTGTCTACACTTGTAATACTTGGTGAAATATAAACCAAGTTGAAGCTAGTAACTAGAAGTGAATTTTTCCAGAGCTGTTTAGAAAAACCTTGAGAGAAAAATCATCTAGTTTGTACTAGGACGCAGCTGTGATCAATTCTTTGAATCACAGATTTTCTGAAATACCATCTCTGGTGGAACAACAAATCCACCAGAAAAGTTGTTAAGGTCTTTGTGTTATTTACATTTGTGTTTCTGAATTTACATATGTCTGCACCTGCTTAAAGCAATTCACACACATTTGTATTGCATTCACTTAAACCTTGAAACTGCTCAAAACTCCAAAAAGTTTTGAGATTTACATTCAACCCCCCTTCTGTAAATCTCATTGTTAGTTCTTCACAAATAACATAGCTACAACTTGGTTTATATACCACTAAGTTTTACAAGTGAAGACAAAGATAAAGTACAATAATAAAATAAGTTATCCACTTGTTTCTACTCCATTTCTATCGAGTAAATTATTGGAATATCCGTTGACTATTTCCCTTTTGTACCAGAGTAGAACGGCTGTTTTTTCTGTTGTCCTCCAAAGAGGCTACCGCATTTCAGTTGTCTCTGTCAACCCATGTGCCTCTGTCTGCTTTGTTAACTGTCACTATCAACTGCTATGGAACTGAGCATCCGTTGAAGCTTTCATCCGTTGATGGCTTTATCCGTTGATGCTTTAGCAGTTGAAGCTCTATCCGTTGATGCACTCATCCGTTGAAGGATGTTATCCGTTCAAGCTTTAGAGACATCCGTTGAAGCTTTGTTTCTCATCCGTTGAAGGCCTTTAAATTATCAGTTGATACCACTTCACTTATACAAAATTACAAGGCATGAAATATTTACAATTGGCCTTCCTATTTGCATATCCTCTAGTAGTCAACATGACTTATAATTTCCCACAACTTCTAAGAATTATATCTCAAATATAAAGACTGAAATGTGCTACAAAACTAGACTTATTTTTAAGTAAAGCTACACCATCAATGGATAGCCAAAGTGGTCTTATCCGTTGAGGCTACACACACTAGATTTTTACTTAAGTGTTTTGTATAAACATATCATCAAACTAATGTACATATATTCCTAACAGTTTTAAAGTGTTCCAATCTCTAGATGTTAAGTTTTTCACATTGAATTCAGCACCTAATGTAATATTCTTAGGTGAGAATTGGGTTTCTCAACATGAAAGACTTTTAAATGGACTTAAACCCCATCCCTATAGCCGACTAGTGCACAAAATTTCTACTCAATCCTTTGGTTAGATGATCGGCTAAATTATGTTAAGTTCTTATAAACTCCACTGATATAACACCGTGCATGATAAGCTCACGAATTATACTATGTCTAAGACCTATGTGTCTAGATGTGCCTTAAAACACGTGTCTATAAGCATTAGACAAGGCAGATATACTATCACACCTGATTGATATGGGTGATCTAGGTTTTGGCCACAATGGAATTTCATAAATCAGATTTCTTAGCCATCCAGCTTCTTTACCAGCAGCTGATAATGCCACAAATTCGGATTTCATTGTTGAGTTTCTAATACAACTCTATTTCTTTGATGACCAAGAGATAGCAAATCCGCCAAGGAGGAATATCCATCCACTTGCGGAAGAATGATCTTCCTAATTGAAAATTCAACTTGAATCTAAATGACCTTCAATAATCGAAGGAAATCCAATATACGTCAAACCATAATCCATGGTTCCTTTCAAGTACTTGAACACTCGGCTTAAGGCTTGCCAATGATGTGAACTTGGTTTGCTAGTGTACCTACTAAGCTTTCCAACAACATAGGCAATATCTGATCTAGTGATTATCATGACATACATACGACTACCAATAACCCTTGAGTATTCAAGTTCAAATACTGAAACACCTGTATTTGGTATGAGTTTAATATTAGGATCAAGAGGAGTGCTTACTGGAGAACAAGTCTTAAAATTAAATATTTTCAGAATCTTCTCAATATAATGCGATTAGAAATTGAAATACCATTATTCTCACGCTTGATCCTTATACCAAGAATCACTTCAGCCTCCCCCATGTCTTTCATATCAAAATTAGATGACAAGAACTTTTTGGTTTTATCCACTTGATTTTGGTCAGTACCAAAAATCAACATGTCATTCACATATAAACAAATTATAACTCCTTTACCAAAAGAGTCAAATTTGCTATATACACACTTGTCTCCTTGATTAGTAACATAACCATTAGACAATACCACATTATCAAATTTATCATGTCAATCCTTCGGTGCTTGCTTTAGACCATAAATTGATTTCTTCAATTTACACATCTTGTTCTCACAACCGGGCACAACAAACCCTTCCAGTTGTTTCATTTAAATCTCTTCATCTAATTCACCATTCAATAATGCAATTTTTACATCCATTTGATGAATGACAAGATTGTGTATAACAGCAAGTGCTATTAACAACCTAATAGTCGAAGTGCTGGCAATAGGAGCATAAGTATCAAAATAATCAATCCCTTCCTTTTGTTTAAAGCCTTGGATTACCAATCTGATTATAAACTTATCTATTGTACCATCCACCTTTATTTTCCTTTTGAAGATCCATCTGTATCCCAATGCTTTACATTCAGGGGCAGATCACTCAATTCTCATGTATTATTTTTTTTGCTAAGCAATTCCCATGTATTATTACATCCCTCCAAAATACAACATCCATCGATGTCATAGCTTCGATAAAAGTTTTAGGATCCTCCTCAATAATAAAACAATATTGGGATTGATATTTAATTTTATCTCTAGAACCCTCAACTAGATAAAGATGAAAAAAAATCATCTCCAAAAGACTTTACTTTTTTAGCTCTAGTGTTTCTCCTTGGTTCAGACGGTCGATGAACATCTTCAGTAGAAACTGAGTTCCTACTAGAAGAATATTGAAGCATGTCCCTCGGTCTAGGTATGGATGTAAATCTATTTTCATCAAAGATAGCATCTCTTGACTCGATAATCGAGTTTACAGACACATAGTCATTATATTCTAACACATGGAATCTATATGCGATGGAATATTCAGCATAGCCAACAAAGATATAATTTATACCTCGTTCTCCCAAGTTTCTTCTTTTGGGTTCAATGAGTCTTACAACTGCTCTACATGCCCAAACTCTCAGAAAACTCAATTTTTGTGACTTTTTATACCAAATTTCATAAGGGGTAATTTTATTCCTCTGACTAGAAATTCGATTCAATAAATAACAGGCTGTCAAAATAGCCTCACCCTAAAAAACCCTCACTCAAACCCGAGTAGGATAACAAGGAATTAATCATTTCTTTCAAAGTCCTATTCTTTCTTTCTGCCACACCATTTTGTTGTGGTGTATAAGGAGTCGTGATTTGATGTATTACATCAGTAGATTGAAAGTATACCGGATCATAATACTCACCTCCTCTATCATTACGTAGATTTTTAATCAAAGTACCATGGTGTAACTCTACTTCTTCTTTATATATTTTAAAGAAGTCAAGAGCTTCATTTTTCGCATGCAACAAATATACATAACAATATCTAGAAGCATCATCAATAAAAGTAACAACATATTTTTTATTTCCTAATGACAGTGTAGAATGAAAATCACATAAATCACTGTGTATCAGTTCTAATACATCAAACACCCTATCAGCAACTTTAAAGGGCATTCTAGTTATCTTTGTTAACATGCATGTTTTACATTTTTCATTGTTTAAATCAATAACAGGTATGAGGCTCATTTTGGACATATCCTTTATTCTTTTATAATGTACATATCCTAGTCCAGCATGCCAAAATTATGGGTTATTCAAATTTACGCTAGTACTAGTAGAAGTCATGCAAGCAGATTCATCATTAGATGGAGTATTTACATTCAACATAAACATACCATTACATAAGTAACCAAAGCCAACAAAAGTGCCAAGTTTTGGCAAGATATACTTGTCACTTTCATAAACTTGCATATATCTATAATTATTTAATACAACACCAGACAAGAGATTCTTTCGAATCCCAGGAACATACAACACATTATTTAATAATATACATTTTCCAGAAGTAAAACCTAGCTTAACATTTCCTAGTCCTTTGATCGGTTCAGTTGCAATATTCCCATCTTTAAGATAGATCCATCTTCGATTGGTTCAAAGTCTATGTACCAACGAAGATCTTTACATACATGACTCGTTGCTCCAGAATCAATCCACCAAGCAACTTTATCATCCTGCACATAAAATACCTCAGATATTAATGTTACATAATTCTGAACAGAATTACTATTTTTTATTAAAATATGACCTTGTTGTTTTTCTGGATCCTTGGATCTAGTCGGACCAGCATTTTGTCTTTACTTCTTACTTTTACTAACCCGACAATTCTTCTTGAAATGTTCAGGTGTGCCACACTTCCAACATGCAATCTTAGGCCTTTTGTTAGAAGAGTTGCTATTGTTTCCTTTAAATTTCCGTTTATCACCCTTGTTATTTTTAGAATTCTTATAAGATCCACCATCTTCAACCATATTCACAGAAGAGTTACCGACTTGGTTCTTGCCCTTAGGATTATTTTCATTTTCTTGAGTCCTCAAAGCCTCTTCAATTCTAAAGTGACTTCCAAATTCAACCAGCGTCATATCATCTTTATTATGTTTCAATGTGTATTTAAAATCCTGCTATGATGGCGGAAATTTGTCTATAACACCATAAACAGAAATAGATTCATCCATCTTCAGATTATGTTGAACAAACTGTCCCAGAATCCTTAACAATTCATTGTATTGTTCCATCATCGGTCTAGAATCGACCATTTTATAGTTCATAAAATTACTGACCAGAAACTTCTTACTAGAAGCATCTTCTTCCATGTACTTGGATTCTAGAGAATCCCACAATTTTTTTGCTGACTCAATATTTTGATATACATCGAAAAGGGAACCATACATACCATTTAAGATGTGACTGCGACAGATGTAGTCATCGTTTTCCCATTTGCAGCGTTTCCTTGTCTGTTAAACAGTTTCATTCTCAATCACTTCTGGCATGGGGGTACTTAGAACGTATACAACCTTTAGCATGGTCAACAAAAAATACATCTCCTTCTGTCATCTTCTAAAGTCCTGACCCTCAAACTTGTCCAGTTTTGCAAACTTGCTTGTCATATCTTTTGCAGATTCTCCGTTCGTCATTTTCAGAATATAATAACTTCATTATTTGTTGTAGAAATGGTATTAACTTGGATTTTTCTGAAGTCGTGTGAACACTTTCAGATTGAAGTTATTTGTGGTTCACCAAATAAATCAATCGCATAAAGTCAGAAATTCTGCAAGAAGAAAGAATGTGTTTTTGTTGTGAATTTCAAAATGAACCATTCATGAAATGATCAATGCAACAGCTCTTAATCAAATATAGATGTCAACAGATGTGTCTTTTGTCAATAGACACATCTTAATCAAACAGGTTTGTCTAATACCAACAAACACATCTTTTCCTAACAAATGTGACTGATGCCAATGAACATGCCTTATAAGCAATAATACCAAAATGATAATAAACTCGAACATAGCTTACACTCCGTACTCTCCCGACTTGTTCGATGTATCATTATGATTACATTGATCAACTAATCAATTCAATTACACTAAAATATCCAACATAAGTGACAGGACCAGCACAATTTTTATATAATTTATCTTCTTTATTAAAAAGAGAAATCGTAATATTAATACAGAGAAATCATAATATTAATACATGAAGTTATTATAATAACTACACAAATTATATATATTTACAAAAATATCTTTACTATTTTATGAAATATAATTGCACCTCGAGAAAGTTTTCAAAGGTAATCTCAAAATATTTTTCCCTAAATATTATTTTGAATCAATAATATAATATAATAATGGCAATGAGAAATTAATAATATAAATATTAACTGAAAACCGATAAAATTAATAGTTTTTACGGGTTCTCCATTATTAGCAAATTTTAATACATTCTAATACCAAATTATCAAATTTTAGTTATAACTGTGTAATTTTTTTTATAAGGATACTATATAATTAAATTAATTGATTTCACTACACCTTTAAGGGTCGTTTGTTCAGAAAGGTGTATCGGGTTGAAATCAGAATCGAGTTAAAGTGATATGTGATTGAGTTATTATTTTTAATATCATGTGTTTGGTTGAGTATTGGAATGAATATGTTTGATTTAAATTTTTTTAGTTAAATAATTAAAATATTAATTCAATTTATGGCATCTCCGAATCAAATGACAAAATTTCTTTATTATTGTTAATTTCTCAAGTTTGAACGATTGATATGACTAGCGAAAAACTTTATATTTTGATCATATAAAATTAAGGAAATTGAGAAATAAACTCCATAAATAACTATTTAAACTTCAAGTATCTCTTGTAAATGACATAACTATACATGCCAAACACAAATTTCAAGAATTTCCCAAATAAAAATCATGGATAAATGTGTAATGAAAATGTCTAAAATTTAAAGCTGAAGTTTAAATCGTAAAAAGGGGAGTTTATTTAACAATTCTCAAAATTAATTTAATTAAGGATCCGATCGAATAATTGATATTTTTAATTAATGATCCGATCGAATAATTGATATTTTAACAAGTTATCCACTAATCATATCAATTAGTTAGAGGATAGTTAACGTCAATTTTCCTTTCACCACCTTAAAATAAAATTTCTCACATTATTCACATAAAATTATTAGGTTGTTCATAAAATACTTTTGGAAAAATAAATTGATAAGTCCCTGAACTATTCCGGTATGAAGTGTTTCCCCAATTTATGTTATGAACCCTAATTCAACATATAGAGATAGTTGTGTGTGTATATATATATATATATATGTATTTAAACTTTGTTAACGACTCTTTTTTGATTTATTTTCTTTTTATTTTCGTTTTTTAACTCTCTTTGTTCGTGTGTACAAATAAGCTGATGACATGTCAAAAGGCGAATGCCACATCAGCTCGATTCTGACGATGTCACAATCTTTTTAACCCTGATCCAAAAAAGTTTGAAAGTTAAAGGACTTGGTTTGCAGAATTTTTTGTTCAGAGACCTATCAAATAAAACCGGAATAGTTCGGGGACTTATCATTTTATTTTCCCAATACTTTTCAATAGGTTTTTTAAAGTTTGATATATAACACACTTTGGAGGTCAATAAGTAAACGCATCCAATTCTACCCATTTTATACGGCAGTATTGGAATTTGTTTCCCCGGATGAAAACAAGGTTTAAGAAAATATTGTTTCCTTCTCCTGAAATTTCATCGGTGCTTAGAAATAGCTCTCCCAGACCAGCGTTCAGTCTTTATACCGGTCTTCTGCTCCTCGAGAAGAGATTACTACAATACATGGTATTTTTTTTGATTAATTTGACTTATATATCTTTATTTATTTGAGGGGTTGAGCTAGAATTTAACCCAGAATCGGAGGAAAAAAATAAACCCTTAATCAATTCAGTTATCTCGTGCGTACATAATACATTTTTGGCACATTTGGAAAATGCGAGTACTTACGACTAAGTGTATAAACGAGCCAAATTGTTCGTGAGCTATTTAAGCTCGGCTTCGAGCCGAGAGTTTTTCGATTTTTTTAACCGAGCCGAGCCCGAACTTCAAATTACTCGACTCGTATCGTAAGGTTCGCAAGCCTTATCGAACCTCTATTATTTTTATTCTTTTTGTTATGAATATATTTTTACAATTTTTTTGATATTTTTGATATATTATTTATTTATATTTATTCTTGAGTCAAACTCGAGCTGAAGTTGAGCCAAACTGATCATATTTTCAGTATTTGTTAATATTTAGGGAAATTAATTCGAGTTTTCGAGCCGAACTCGAGTTTACCGAACTTTTTACAAGCGGAGTTTCGAACTTGAATTAAAGAGTCGGTCAAGCTCGAATACGAATTCAGCCGAGCCTGACGGTGTTCGGCTCGGCTCGATAACACCCCTTCTGACTCCAAATAAAAGTCTTTAAATTGTACATTACAGCAGTCACTTGCACAGTATTTGCGAAGAAGGTAGTGCAGCTGAGTACTGACAAGCAACATCTATGAATGAAAATAGTTAAGTCTGCCTATAAATAGAGACATGATTCCTTGGTAACACAAGTACAACCTATATATCATTCTAACGAGAAATATAATGTCGAAATTCAGGAGGTTTTTTACATTCATGGTGATGCTTATATCTGTGCAATACCATTCAGTTGCTTCATCAGCAGCTATACATTTGAGTCCTGCCATGCAAAAACATGCATTGTTTCAGTTTAAGCAAAGCTTGCAAATAACTAGTCCTACAATTTGCTCTTATCATTCCCTATTTGATGATTATTCTGGAATTTCTTCGCATGAAAAGACGATGAATTGGAACATGAGTTCTGATCACTGCACATGGGAGGGGGTTTACTGCAAACAGAAGACAAGAGATGTAATCGGACTGGATCTAAGTTGCGGTCAGCTGGTAGGAGCCATACGCCCAAACAGCACCCTCTTTCAACTCTCTTATCTCCGGTTCCTAAACCTTTCTTGGAACAACTTTTCGCTCTCCGATCAGTTCCCTCAGGAATTTGGTTCCTTTGCAAAAGGTTTGACACATCTTAACCTCTCTAATACTAAATTTTCAGGGATAGTTCCCTCAGGAATATCTCTTCTGTACAAACTGGTTTCACTTGATCTTTCAGAACTTCCTGTCAAACTCGAAAATAAAGTGTTCCAGTTAGTGCTGCAGAATTTAACTCAACTGAGGGTACTGAAACTAAGAAGGGTTGACATCTCCTCTATTTTACCTACGAATTTGTCTAATTCCCTAAGAGTTCTTGACCTTGGTGGTACTCATTTATATGGAGCATTACCCCAAGAAATTCTCTTCCTTCCACAATTGGAAGAAGTAAATTTATCCGATAATAGCATAAACCTCACTTCTTCATTACCCAACATTAAGCGGGGAAGTAGTGACAGTCTTCTCAGTTTATCCACTTCCCTAAAATATCTTAAACTTGGGGGTTCTAATTCTGGTGTTTTACCGCAACAGGTTTTCCACCTTTTCAATTTAGAGGTACTAGATATACATGAAGGTAACGCGAACCTCACTGTTATGTTACCGAAAGTTAAGTGGGGATGCAGTGCTAGTCTCCGAAAACTTGATCTTAGAAACATAAACTTGAAGGGTGGAGTGCCTGATTCAATAGCACTCCTAGAGTCATTAGCCACTTTGGTTCTTTCCAACTGTAATTTGTCCGGACCTATACCAAGATCCATAGGCAATCTCAGCCGACTTGCTCATTTGGACCTCAGTTACAATTATCTCAATAGCAAAATTCCAGAAGTTCTAGCTAACCATACAAACCTTAGAGTTCTTGACCTCCTTTCTAACAATCTCACTGGTCGATTACCCTCTTGGTTGTTTGAGCTAACATCACTGGAAGTCTTAGATATTGGTCATAATAGATTCACAGGTCAACTAGGCGAATTCTTTTCATCTAATTCACAGTTGCAACAGTTTTCTTGTAGAAATAATTCACTGTATGGACCTATTCGACAATCATTTTCTGAACTTGTCAACCTTAACAAACTAGACTTTTCTTTAAACAATTTCAGTGGTATTTTGGATATAAAAATGTTTTCACGCCTTGAATACCTGGATACACTTTCTCTTTCTGATAACAGTCTATCCCTCATAAGTACAAGTATGGCTACACTCCCTCATAAGCTCAAGTACCTGTACTTGTCATCTTGCAAGATGAAAGAGTTCCCGCGTGTATCAGGAAATGCAGAGATCATCAAACATATAGACCTATCAAACAATCAAATTGAAGGGGTAATTCCTCAGTGGATTGGGTCAGTGGGCAGCGACTATATAAATCTTGCTCACAACAGCATAACAGGTGGTCTTGAGTTACTACCTTGGGATAATATTAAGATTCTCGATCTCCAGGACAATTTGCTCAATGGATCATTGCCGAGATTGATCTGTAATGCAAGCTATCTTGAGATTCTAATTTTGTCTCATAACAATTTAGGCGGTGTACTACCGACTTGTTCAACAGTTCTGAGTCGCCTTTCAGTGTTTGATCTGCGGATGAATAATATTCAGGGGAGCCTTCCATCCAGCTTAGCGAATTTTCAGTATCTTTTAAGTATGAATTTGTATGGAAATAAGCTAGAAGGAAAAATCCCTTCTTCTTTTGCTAAATTTTATTACTTGGAAGTTTTTGATATTGGAAGCAACCAAATAAATGATACATTCCCGCAGTGTTTGGAAGCTCTTCCAAATCTCCAAGTTCTTGTCCTGAAATCAAATAAGTTTCATGGTCTTATAAACAGGAATTCTAAGGTAGAACACCCATTTCCTAGCTTGAGAATATTTGATCTGTCGTACAATGAGTTTTCAGGTCCACTGCCAGAAATATATTTCAGGAACTTCAAGGCTATGATGGATGGTGAGGTGACTCAAACAAACGGGAATTTCATTTATAGTGACTCCACGACTCTAGTGATTGAAGGAGAAAAGGTTGACGTGTTTAGAATGTTACCCATGTTCACAACCGTTGATGTATCAAGAAACAATTTTGGAGGAAAGATTCCTGAAATCATCGGAAATTTGTCAGTGTTGGAGTCACTAGACCTTTCATCCAACCAACTTGAAGGAGAAATTCCGCAACAACTCACTAGTATACTTCCACTTGCACTTCTAAATATGTCTTACAACCAACTCAGAGGTCATATTCCAAAAGGGCTACAATTTAATACGTTTTCTAATGATAGCTACGTTGGTAACTTGGGGCTGTGTGGAGTTCCCTTGTCCAAAGAGTGTGAAATTGATGCTGGAACCCAAGAAGATGAAGAGGACGACGATTATTTTTATAGTGGATTTACGTGGGAAGCTGTGGTGATTGGATACGGGTGTGGAGCAGTGCCTGCGTTTATTGCTGGATACTTGATGTTTTTAGCTGGAAAACCAAAATGGTTTGCTGGTATTATTTCCAGGGAATTGGAGCTCAAGATCAGGAAGATGGGGATTAAATGGAGATGATTAAAGATTTGCTTTAATTTGCAAATGATGTTTACTGTTATTCCATGTAGTCAATATTTGAGAAATTTTATTTCCATGAGTTTCTTCTCTGTTTGTCTTGATTCCCTACACACATTTGCATGCAATATATTTACAATTCAGCAAAGACTGATCATACATTGTGTTAGAGTACTAAGATAGGTTTAAAAACAGGTATGTTTAACATTACTTTTTAAGGATCTTAACCGTTTGTTTTATTTTTCTGAAAAGTGCTTGCTGAAAAATCGCAGTTTGTGTGAATAGCTCTTTCATATAAAAATGATCCCAGAATTGCATTAATTCTATCCTTTTCTTGAAATTGCGTTTAAGCTTCGAAAATACCTTTAGGAGACTCATTCTCATCAATTCTCAAAGTCTTGGTCTTCGTCTAAATAATACACTTTCAGGGCGGGTGTTGATATTTGTCAGTTCTCACTGGTTTTCTGAAATGTGCTTGTACTAATAAATTGAATTCGATAACATAGGCATTCTGTGTAGGTGTTGCATATTATCCGAATGCAATTGTACTAATTTGGACTATAATTTTCTAATTAAATAAGTTGAACATACTAGAAAATCTAAAAAGGTAAATAAAGATCTGACACTTTGTCTGGTTTAGATTGTTATCTACAGAATCCATTTCTTTTAAAACATGAATATCATATGAGATTCTTCATTTTCTTTTTGGTAAACAAATGATATAGAGGTTTAAAAAGACAAGTTCAGATAGATTGCTAAAAAGAGATCACATTGAAATGGGGAAGCAAATAAAAATTGATAACAGATAATGAGAGAGATTTATGGCAATGCAGTATTTGCAGACTAATTGCAGTATATGATTGTTTATTTCCATAAAATAAAACACCAAACTCAGTAATTTTCTTGAAATTAACAACAATACTGATCTTGATATGGTCAACACAAATGGTAAGAAGATACAGATGACTCTTAGTATCTGTCAACTTACACCTTTCAGTAAAGAAATCAATGCATTAATAGAAATTAAAAGATTCTGAAAAATCCTATCTTTTTCTTCCTTTTGTAGATTAAAGTGTACAAGAAGATCTGCATAAAGATGGGGAGAAATGTAGAACAAAGGAAGCAAGAAGTGGGAGATCAGCAGAGGCTTAAGGTGTTCAATTCAGTGGATCATCTTGTACATCGGTAAGAAACACTTCAAAAATTTGGCTTTATCTTTATTTTAATCTAATTTTCAGTTTGGTTTTCATATGAATGCATGTTCTAGTAGTAATTATGTTCCAGGGTTCTGTCCCCTTAAAAAAATATTGTTCAGGGTATTGTTGATGGTTTTGAGATTTTTTTGTGAAGTCCCCAATCAAGGATCGCAACTTAACGTGAGTGTTACTTATCTATATTGAACGATTTCATCAGGATGAAAGGCGGACAAGGGGTTTCTATGATAATTGATAAAAAACACCAGCTGCTACATTATGCCAGTCTAGTATTTTAGTGCATTTTATGTCTTGCTTGTTTGCTTTGCACAACTCATTCAGAATTGAAGGGTGCATGAATTGGATGATTTAGGTTACTTTGCATGCTTAAAAGTATGTAATTTTATTGATAATTCAATACTGTTGTTTAACAGGGTGCTACTTTTATCTGTGATATGAGTTGCTAGGTATTTCCATGTTCAGATTTGTGAATCAGGTCATTTCTGTTGTCGTAAAGTGCTATTTGTTCCGATTCATTTGATAAGAAGACCGCATTTTACATTTCTAATATTAGCAATCTGAACCTTCAGTTTGAGTTTTCTGTCATCTGGGCTTTTAGTTTTGCTCTATTTCTAAAATAAAAATAGGTAAGTGAGGTCAGTAGATTTTTTTAAAAAAATCTGTATTGTTTATCGCAAGCTTTCGTTGCCCTTTGTTTACTATACTGAAAGGACAAGAAGAATGAATCTGTATTCTCAGCAAATTATATATACTTCACAGGGGTGACTTTGCAAAACTCACCATGAGTACAGAATCTAGCTAGTTATGACATTCTTGTGCATTATATATCTTGATGCAAGCCCCTGTAAGCCTATTGGCTATATGATGATATAGTTATCTTTAGTATTAAGGTTTTATTTTGGTTGAGTATATTTTGTTTTTTTGCAGTTCATATCTTAGGATCGCGAAGTAGCTTGATAGTGAAGCTCTTTAATTGTTGGTTCCTGTGGCTCTGAAATGAGTGTAGACAGGAATTTCCAGCAGATATGGGGTTTTAGAGGAAGAGATGATGATGTTGATTCTTCAAGTGATGATTCAAAATCAGGTGAGGCAAATCATAAACTGGCTTCTGCGGTGTTGCCTGTTAACGATGAAACTAGTGATGATCTAGATCATCAAAAGATTGATAAAGTTGAACCAGAAGGTGTGCAACCAAAAAAACCGAGGACTAAGGAAGGGGTGACTCCGAAGGCTAAAGGTAAGAAGAGGAAGACAGAGGATGCTCCACAGAAAGAAGTCGGTAAAAAGCCTAGAGCCAGGAAGAGGAAGACAGAGAATGCTTTAAAGAAAGAAGTCAGTAAGAAGAAGAGGAAATCCAGTGCTCTAAATTCCGCGGTACTTGATGGCTTGAAGATTTTTACAGAATCAATAATACAAGAACTTAAAGTTGAAAGAGAACAGATGTTTGCCCGAATGAAAGAAGACATGCAACAGTTGGTGTCAAGTAAGTCTAGTAGGCCAACAACAAAAACAAAAGTCAGACAGAGAGCTGGTGAAACTGGGAATAAGAAGATCACTAAATCAGAAATGAGACCTCGAAATTGTAGTGGTGAGACCATGGAAAGGTCTATAGTAAGCAGTAGGATGCCTGAACCAAAAAATTGTTTCAACCCTTTACAGGAGCATGTTAAATGTGATCAACCTGTACAAACCATCAGCTTAAACACAAAGGAGAAAGGAGGACATGCTAGATTGTTGGCGGATCAACCAATGTATTCATATAATCAATCTGATCATTTAGCTTCTTCTGCGTATTTGGCACTACCCTCTGCCCCATCAGGCAAACAATTAGAACAGCAGAACACTGAATCTCCTTACAGGAATTGCCTAAAACCAGGAGTACCTGGAAATGGTAATGGTACAGGATTGGATTTTGCTAGTGGCCATGGAATTGTTGCAATGAACGCGATGAATCCTGGTGGTTACATTTCTGGATCCCAAGTAGAAGTACCACTTCCAAATTTTGCTCAAATGGGATCCAAAAACACGAGTTTCAGTGATCAACACCGCACTCAAACTTCCAATATGGGTAATGTATTCCACCTTCCACTTCATCAGAGATTCGAGAATTCCTATAATATCCCAAGCCAGGTAACCGATCTATCCCGAGACAATAACATATTAGGCTGGAGGATGAATGGGGGAAACATAATATTTTCTGGAAATGGTAATGCTCTACCTGACAACATTGCTAGCAACATGGTTCTCAACCGCATTCATTACAGAGCTGATGGAAGAATCGCAGAATGTGGTATACAAGATATCAGAGATGGCAACTTCAACTAAACCTGTAATTAAGACAGGTTGATCACTGATCAGTGATGCATGAACTCTTTAGGGAAGAACTGTTGGTTCCATTTCTTTTGTTGTATCGAATGGCAATGACTCGTTTACTGTCTCTCATCTTGCATTTCATGATCAGGTCTTTGAATTCAGCAAGGCTTCATAACAACATGTTATATATACTTTTGTTTAAAAGAAAAGGTCTTAGTTTTTTTTTGACGAGTATCTGTTCTAAGAAATTTTCGGGATGAGCAAGGATCGAATCCAGGACATGGCACGACAGATTATAAACTCCTAACCACTTAAGCTATCCAACCATGCTCAAAAAAGATCTTAGTTCATTAGAACAAAAAAAAATCTAAATTTTGAAAGTGTATAAAGAATGTGTTTAGAAGTTGTTATTCTGCTTGCATGGTGCTGATATTGTAAAGGGTGTGTTTTGTGGGCTAGCTAATAAGGTTGTGGATTACATGGATCATGATGAGTTTTTTGGAGTGGGCTAGAGTGAGTGGCCTCAGACTAACAATGAAGTACTCAGCCTGAAATGATTTCCTGTTTTATTTTCTTCAAAAATTTTATGAGTAAAGATTAAATCATTTGTCACAGTCAGTTTTTTTGGGTAAGGAATGCTTTGGAAATCTGGATGCATGGGATATTGATAGGGTGGAATTTTTCGCGAACAGATGATTACATCCAACGATTGTCAGGGACCGAAATCCTAAACAGTATAGAATACTCACTGATGACATACATATGAGAATACTCTGCTTGCAAGATTAATATATGATGATTGCATCAAAGCTGAAATGAGTTTTTGTTGTCACATTTTGTGTCTCAGAGCCTGCAATGCTTAATCTAGTTTCATTTAATAAACACTTCAAAATGGCCTTTGGGGTTTACATTATTGCTCATCTTACATTTAATTATACTAATTGATTACATGTTCATCTCATTGAAATCCCAAGCCTGGTTTAATACAAAGTCATAATATACAAGAACATGACATGTCATAATATTCCATGTGTTTTGACAACTCTCTTATCCCTAAACCATTATACAAATCTTATAGTAATAAGCAATAATTAAAAAAAAACTCGTAATGATCATGTAGATAATGCCTTATCCTTTTTAATCGCCTCATTCTAATTGGAGTTGTCTGACTGCTTATATTCTAGCAAACTGCTCCTCCAACAAACGATGTGGAACAACTTCTAAGAATATAATGATTCACCGGCAAACCCCAAGTTGACAAACCGTTGTCAAAGACTCTCCTTTGATATTAACGGGCTGGCTAACCCCAAGTTGACAAAGGACCATATCCATATCGGAAAAAACATAAAAGCCATGTGTAATAAGCAGTGTTCTGAAAAGCGCATTAAGCGGCCGCCTAAGCGGCTGTTTAAGCGGAATCAGACCATTAAGCGCTTCGATTTTATACTAATTGGATAATTAAGCGTTTTTAAAGATTAAGCGGCCTTGTAAACGGATTAAGCGCTTATTAAGCGGATTAAACGGTCTTTAAGCGGTCAAACCGATTTTGACTTGTTAAATTTTTAATTTTTAATATTAATATTTATTTTAATAAAACAATGATCTTGATTAAAAATAAAAATATATAAATTTTTAAGAAAAAATTATGTTTATATTCTTGATACTTTATTTATTTTCATTGTTTTAGTGTTACACATATTATTATTATTATATATAAAATTTTAAATAAATATTATTTATCCGCTTATAGACCCGCTTAAAATTTCACTTAAGCGTCCGCTTAACCGCTTAAGCGCCAGAAGGTCATCTCGCCGCTTATGACCGATTTGCGCTTTTTAGAACACAGGTAATAAGACCCCAGCTCAGCAGCTCTCCGTGAGTCTGAGTTGTCTTTCATGATTATCACTAATGATTTTTGGCATAAAATTCATTTATTTCAAACTGAGCTCTCTCAAAAATCATATTCAAACAGTCTTATTTACTTTTTGTTGGTAATATGACTGTACAAACACCATACAAATAAATGTAGCCGTTGGGTTCTGAACGTTGTTCAAGCTGGTCCTCACTACTTTGTCATAAAGCATGTAAGTCCAACGGTTATGCACACACAACTTCAAACCAAACAAAACAGTCACACTTATTATCCGCAATTTAAATCGATTAATTTTAATTTTCGAAATCTGGAACCACGATAATTAGTGAAAAAAATTGATTGTAACATGGTTATAGAAATCGTCCGATTTTTCAAAAATCACCGATAAATTGGTCAAAAATATTTATTCGTTTCATTCAATTTTTAAAAAAATTGTCCAATAAATTATAAATTAGTACCTCCACTAAACATTTCCGATTCCCGAAATTTGTAACGACAGTCTAGTACGACTAAGAAAATAAATAATAGTGACATGACAATCTGTAAAGGATAGACACAACAAATAACAACAATGCATGATACAACCTGCAAAATCATGTCACAGTCCACTCCTTACTTTCCAGACCAGCATTGTCCCCACACTCAACAAAACCAATGATTTACTTCCATTTTAAACTTCTTCTCAGTCTAACTTTAACTCCACTTTTCACCTATAAAACACCCTACCATTCTCACATACAACACACACATTCTTGATTTTCAGCTCATTTTTTCAAGATTTTCAATATTTTCAAGATTTTGTGTTAAGTAACAATGGAGGGTAAAGAAGAAGATGTGAAAGTAGGAGCAAACAAGTACTCAGAAAGACAGCCATTAGGCACATCTGCACAGACTGATAAGGACTATAAGGAGGCACCACCAGCACCTTTGTTTGAGCCTGGTGAACTCACTTCATGGTCTTTTTATAGAGCTGGCATTGCTGAGTTTATTGCCACTTTCTTGTTCTTGTATGTCACTGTTTTGACTGTTATGGGTGTTTCTAGAGCACCTAATAAGTGTGCTTCTGTGGGTATTCAAGGGATTGCTTGGGCTTTTGGTGGTATGATCTTTGCTCTTGTTTACTGCACTGCTGGTATTTCAGGTAATTTTTAACCTAATTTTTACCCTTTTTTTACCATTTACTGTGTTTCTTGATGTGGGTATTTTAGGTAATTTTTGGCCTAAATTTTGCATTTTCTTGATTTACTGAACAAATTTACTGTGTTTCTTGATGTGGGTTATTCTTGTTTTTCCCCATTTTTACTGCACTGCTGGTGTTTGTCTTTTTAGCTTAAATTTTACACCTTTTTGATTTACTCAGCAAATTTACTATGTTTCTTGATTTTTTTACATTTCAATAAAAATTTACTATGTTTTATTTACTGCTTTTGGTGATGTTTATTAACTGCTAATAGCCCAATTTTTGTTTAGAAAATAGTGGTATTGTCTTCACCAGATCTAGTTTGTTGACATTCTAATATCAGAAAATTACAGTCTTTAAAAGTTACCATGGTCTAATTTCAGAAATTTACAGTCTTTAAAATTACTGAATTTCTTGATGTGTGTATTTGTTGTTTCATCCAATTCTTTGCATTTCATATTGCTAATGACCCTGATTTAGTTTTAGAATTTATGTTATATTATCTTTTGGTGTGTATTATATACTTGGCTCTTGGCCAACTAATTTAAAGTAACAGTCTTTAAAAGTAATTGTGACCTTGTGTAAATTATGCTAATTTGCACATTTTTAGTTTTATAAAATGATAACAAGTTAATTGTGGGCTTATGTTGGTTGATGTAATAAACAGGAGGACATATCAACCCAGCTGTAACCTTTGGTTTGTTTCTGGCAAGGAAGCTTTCCTTAACAAGGGCTGTGTTCTACATGGTGATGCAGTGTCTTGGTGCTATCTGCGGTGCTGGTGTTATCAAGGGGTTTGAAGGATCCTCGAGGTTTGAGCTCAGTGGCGGTGGTGCTAATGCTGTGAACCATGGCTACACTAAGGGTTCAGGCCTTGGTGCTGAGATTATTGGCACCTTTGTTCTTGTCTACACCGTGTTCTCTGCCACTGATGCCAAGAGAAGTGCCCGGGACTCTCATGTTCCTGTATGTACTCTAATACAGCTCAATTTACTGCTTTAATTAGTATGATGCTTGTCTATCTGCACTTTAGATGAATCAATGCCTCACTTTGATTTAACTTTAAATTTATAGACAATTAATAATGGGATTAATAAAAAGTTATCAATTGTAGTGGAAGGAGCACTAAAACTATTACCCTTATGTCTTTTTGTAAAGAAGATTCCTTTATGTCTATGGTCCTCGGAAAACTAGGACTGTAATGTAATGCTTGTGTGTGTGCCTTCTAGTCCAGAAAAGAAAACGATGTTTTGCTTTTGATCTTTAGCATTAAGTCGTTAATGTTGGTTCACTCATAGACATGTGTGACTCAATTGTAGAATCACATTATTTCAATGAATCCTTTAGCTTATATTGCATTGGTTGTGTCATGAAATGTATGGCAGATTTTGGCCCCTCTTCCTATTGGATTCGCCGTGTTCTTGGTTCACTTGGCCACCATCCCCATCACAGGGACTGGCATCAACCCAGCTAGAAGTCTCGGAGCTGCCATCATTTACAACAAAGACCATGCTTGGGATGATCACGTGAGTAATCGTTATCAAGAATATAAATTTTTCACTACAGAGTTTTATTTTCGTAGTCTGTTCTTAAAATTATAGATTGCAATACTAACACACTTGTCTTGTTTATCTACCAGTGGGTATTCTGGGTTGGTCCATTCATTGGCGCCGCTCTTGCTGCAATGTACCACCAGATCGTCATCAGAGCCATTCCCTTCAAGAGCAGATCTTAAGTTTCAGTCTCCAAGTATCGATTATTAATCGTTCCTTTTGTCGTTCTTCGTGAAGTATTGTAATTTGTGGATGTTATGTGGATTGAATATTGATTAGCAGCTGTTGATTATGCATGTAAATTATCAGATTATGCTCTATTTAAGCTTGACTTTTCCATCTTATGAATGAGAGATTCTTTTGTGGTTTCAGCATGTTTCTGCATGATTGTCTTTTATGCTTATCATTTTTCTTCCCCCTATATTAATCAGAACTTTCACACTTCAATATTTGTTTGCAAAACTCCATTATAAAAGCATTTATTTATGCATTATAAAAGCACCCTTTGCAATAAATCTATATAATTTGTATATTGAGGGGAAACAAATAATTTTCTAAAACTCAAAATTAATTTAAGTATTTCGGGTTTGTGTCCAGATTCGACTCGTAATAATGGATGTAATCTGAATACGGATAAGAAATAAGAAAATTTGAATCCTACTTCATAATTCAAGCAAATGTCAAAATATCGAGTCAAATTTCACCGTCAGCCAATGTTGTAAAAATCGGGAATCAGGGAAGATCGGCGGAGCTATCGGAAGGATTAATCGGAGTAAAAATCTGATATATGTATTATGATATTAAATTATATTTCTTATATTATTATGATTATATTAGTTATTTATTAACAAATATAAATTTATTATATCATAATTTTTATAACTATTCATATTTAAATTAATATGATGTTTTAATTTGAATAAATAATTATCTCAAATAAAGAAAATTTCGTAATGATACTTTGATGGGGATTTAATCGATCGAGGATTTTTAGAACACGACCGTAAAAATGGAAAAAGAGCGACCACAAGAGTGTAAGCCCCGTTCAGTTAATCCGTTAATGGACCACGTGAATGACTGTGTAATCGGCCAATTTGACTTGTGAGAAATCTAAAGGCTCCACCTCGTCTCAGCCCAAACATAAAGGTTTAGGATTTCATCATCAAGTTGAACTTGTTTCCAAGCCCGCATCTCTGCGGATAAGGGCCCGGGGACTTTCCTGGGCCGGACAAATAAATTTGCCGAAAGCCCAATCACGTCATCTTGTGGTCATTGTGTAATGAAGTTACATGTCAGCTATTATATACGTAGATTTTCTTTTGTAAGTTCTCGATGTGGGAACTTGGAACATGGAAGCACAAACTCAATGTGTAAAAACAACTTCACTTCTCAACAACAAAAGCATTGGTCGGTTACATTTAATATTTTTGTTTTATTTTATTTTTTATCGAACAATATATCAAAATTACAAAAACTCGATAATTAGCCCACTCCAATACAATTACTTTAAAATGAATGAAGTTAGCTGCAAGGTTTGACTCATTTAAAATGATAATTATGTTCTTAGTCATAAGTTCAAATTTTATGGAAGGAATATTTATAATCATGTCTCCTGAACCAAAGTCTGACCAGAGTGATTTATCTTGATTCATGTATTTTGTATGTTATTGCGTGAGCCCGTCAAATTTATTCAATACACTCCCAAAAAGTAGCGGTTGCGAATTCTCTAAGATAAGAAAAAAAATGAAGTTAAGAAAATGATTGCACTAAAAAATTGGTTCACAATTTTTTTAGTACCACATATTCGAACACACAAACCCATTTTAAATAGTTATTGATCATTTTTAATTAAAGTGCTATGTATAATTAGGGAACAATTTAAATATCCTTTCGTATTTTAAAAATTCCCGATTTAAGCGATTATTTTTTACAAAGTACCGGATCGATTCGATTTTTTTAATTCAGTTAATTCTTACGAATATTTTTATTGGAGTATATGTAATTATTTATTAAAATCAAAATATTATATTAATTTAAATATGAATAATTATTGAAATTATGATATAATAAATATATATATTTTTATCATAGGTAGCCCGCAACCCCTACCCTTCGGGTGCACACCGGATAAACCATACATGCTCACACTCACACCGGATAAACTCTACATGTTCACACAATAGTCCGTAAACCATGTGAACCACGGTAAACCGCATTTAAGCGACATGTTCTAAATCAGGAGGTATAATCATAAATTTTCCTCCATTGAGATTCGAACCTCTGATCAAGATGATAATTATCTCTCTTTAAAGAATTGAGTCAACCCTTAAATAATTAATATAATCATAAAGATATATTAAATATAATTTAATATTGTAATACATCGAATTTCTTTCAATTAATTTTTAATTAATCCCAAATCACTAACTCAAACAGATTTTTCCACATTACCGATTTTTACGACACTCGCATCCTTAACATTAGTTATTCGGATTTGGTGCAACAAGTTAATAGGAATGAACACCTACTTTCATACCATCAAGATCAATAAAAATATATTTTATAATGTCACATCCGTGAATTCATCAGCACTTCATAAAAAGTATTTAGTAGATCATTAAATAAAGAAATATTATCTCAAATTGGAAAAAATATAATTATTTTAATGAAAAATCTCTCTAAATATGTACTTAGGAGAGTTACATTATGAATACGTAATGTATTTTATTGAGAGAATTTATTTTTTAAATCAAATAATTACGGATATACCATTCTTGCATTAACATTAAAAAATATTTGTACAAACTCAATATTTTATTATATCAAATTTTCTAGTGTCTGCTAATAATCCAATGAGTTGTCAAAATTTTATTGATAGATAATTTATTAATAATGATGAAGCCTAAATGCATAAAAATCTCTACCAATCAAATTTTACAAATAAAACTTCGGTTTGTCTACTGTGTGCTTATGGGCACATGCTAAGAAATTGTGATTGATGAGTTATAAAAATTTTATTAGGAGAAATTCGTGTGCATGCAGAGGGTCTATCATTATTAGTGAGTTTTCCATCAATATTTTAGGATCTCTAACTCTTAACATGTGCCCATTGGCACACACCGGAAAAATCCATAAAATTTTACTCCCGTCCAATTGAATTCTATACATTACTTTTTGACACTCTTTTCAATACTCGTTTAAAATATATTTTCATAAAATTTTTTTCTAATTTTTTTTTTTTCGAGATTCAAAAAAAAATTTAAAAAAACATTATGAAATTATACTTTATAAAAGGCTCGAAATACGTGTAAATAGTTAACGTATAGAACCGAGGGGACGGAGGCAGTAACACTTATCAATCACGAATGCGTTACATTGGTCATATGAAATGCAGATATTCTTTTATCGAGATTCACGGCCCACACGTCGCATACTGGTTTGTAACATCTCCATAACCGGCCCCCAAAAACCTCAAAACAAAACACAAACTACCTTGAACTAATCCTTAAAAACAGAGTCATGCATAGTTAAACCAGGAACACTTCGGCCCCTGTCAAGAACAAAAATTTGAAATTTGGGTAAAAAAAAGAGAAGATGTGGATATTTGGAATAAAAGGTGAATCTGGATTCTCAGCTCGATCCACAGCTGAACAAGTCACTCTTGGACTTGATGGAACTGGCCTTACTGCCATTGTTACTGGTATATTATCGGAGACCTCGGAGACCACTTATATATATTTCTTATATATCTTGTATTTATGTATGTTATGAATTGTTAAAGATTTTGACCCTTTTGTTTGTTTTATTGTTTTGATCATTCTTGTGGGTTTTTGTTTGATTTTTAGTTGGATATTGTTTTGTTTGTGTAATTATTTATAAGTGAACATGTTCAATGAGTGTTTGATTAGTTTTAAGTTGTGTGTCACGTTTTAAGTGCTTTTTAACTGCTAATATGTTTGATATGAAATGTTTATGTATGTGTCTTAATTGTTATTATGTTGGAAATTCATTAGTTGGGCGTGTCGTGAATTGATTACTTCGTTAGGGATGGTCTTGTAAGATGGTGATAGATATCAGTTTGAGCTCTAGACTAAGCTTTACATTTTGGTTAATTTGAATCCTTAATCCTAAGACACCTCTTATGTTTCTGGAAATTGTTCGGAATTATACATATATTGAAAAGATTATAGTAGCACAAACTTCAAGCCGTTCTTATGGTAAATTATAAAAGATGGGCACAGATACCGGCATATACATGAATCCCTAATCGTTATTGATGAATTTTAATGGGCCAATTGGATGTAGTTTATCTAGAAATTTATCTTCATAAATGAATATATGGAGCTTCTAATAAGTTAATTGGGATAGAACTCTTTAAGTCTTAAGCGTGCACCATCTTTTTTTATGCATTTTTTACCATGAGTGGTATCTTGGTTGTCAATCAATGAACTTACTGGGAATTCAAACTTGATGTTTTAGAACATTTGTATTAGAGCTGCTTCATTAGTGATTTCAAACTGTAGTAATTCATAATCTTAAAAGCTCAGAGAGAGAAAACTGAGCCTTGTAGGTGGTAATACTTGTGTGGCGATTCACCTTAGCATTCCTTAAAATACATTTTCTAGATATGGTTCAGAAACATGGTGTTACTTCAGGAAATGTTTAGCTTATCTATGTCTATATTCATTCAAATTATTCAGGATTGAGGCTTCGGATTTACTTGATATCACTTGTGTATGTGTAATTGCAAATTTTTCATTATGAAGGCTTATTAACTTTGTTCACAATTTCATCAAGTAATGACTTGGTCGTTATGCTTCTGTTTTTTAGATTCAGAATTTATTATGATGTTCTTCACATGATGGAGAATGAATGATGTTCTTAAACTATTTTCTTTCCACACAGCTAATTGGCTAACAATGTTGAACAATCTCAGGAGCGTCAAGTGGAATTGGAATAGAGACTGCACGAGTCCTTGCTTTGCGTGGTGTACATGTAGTTATGGCAGTGAGAAATACAAATACTGGTAAAAAAGTTAAGGATGAAATACTCAAGGAAATCCCCAATGCTAAAATTGATGTCATGGAGTTAGATCTCAGTTCACTGGAATCTGTAAAAAAATTTGCCTCAGACTATACTTCATCAGCTCTTCCCCTCAACCTCCTAATGTAAGAAACTGTACGAGTTTTCGAATTTACTAAATTATTGATTGTCTTTAGATGCCATATATGCTTTATTCCACTCTATTATTGCTATCATTCTTATATCACCCCAATTATGTGGGAGCATAACTGCGTAAGTTTGGTGTCTAAAGTAACAATGCAGGGGTTATGGCTACTCCATTCTTGCTTTCCAAAGACCAAATAGAGCTACAATTTGCAACTAACCATTTAGGTATGTTGTATACAAAAATTAATTTAATTCACACACGCGCACACACACACACAAACTTTTATGATTTGGATACAATTAGCTGGACTAAATGCTAATTTGTATATACCAAGTGTGTCAAAGGTATAAGATTAGCATATAAGCAGGTTTGATCAGCTTAAAAGCTAAGCCAAAGATGCTCTTATATGCTTTCTTCTCCAGAGAACTGCAAACTCATGTCATATTTGCACAACATTCCATTTTACCCATAATGCTCTGGTTGTAAGCATCTGCAACATGTAGGATGTAGCTTTCAGTTCACTTCCTCAGTAGCTCTCCTTTTTGTTTTCTACTTACTCTGTTATCCAATTATGGAGTATTTTATTGTACGAGAGGCTTTAAAGACTAAAAAGTACTTGTTCCTATTTTAATGTTCTTGTCCTCATTTTCTAGTTCTCACTGTTCAGCATAAATTTTCTGAAATTTTAAGGAAGATTGCTACAAAGTCAGATATGCAACATCTACAGCATGTTCACAGTAGCTTTTAGAAACAACTTCTACATTAAGTAGTTTTGTGTGATACCTGAGCAAATTTCTGACTTTTTGGCAGGCCATTTTTTGTTAACAAATATTCTGTTGGATACTATGAAAAGAACTGCACGTGAAAGTCATAAAGAAGGGAGAATTGTTAATGTATCATCAGAGGCCCACCGGTTTGCTTACAGTGAAGGAATCCGCTTTGATAAAATTAATGATGAATCAAGGTGAAAAATGATGTCACTTGTATCATTTTTCTAATGCCTCATATTCATTTGGCGAAAATAAATATGATTCTTACTTGGTCTGTGCACCTTACTTATTTTGTGATTTATCCCGATACTCAGTTATGGACAGCTTTCTGCTTATGGACAGTCAAAGCTTTCTAACATCTTGCATGCTAACGAGCTTGCAACGCGGTTGAAGGTACTTCCATTTTATAATATATTGACATTAAGATTTTTATCTGTAATCTAGATTCTTCAGTCATATTTGACCCCAAGAAAGAGTGTTCAATTAAAAGATTAAAAGAATCGCAAGTCTGCTAAGCCATAAGATTTCTCAAGGTGGAGTATGATTATTATTATTAGAATGGAGAAACAAAGAAGATATTAATTATTCTATCAGTAAGGAACAGATAAGCAAGTGCAATTTTAACATCTCAAACTTGACCAACTTTAATCAGTGCTACTCCAAAACTGGGAAGGAAAATAAAAAGTTAAAATCTAACTTGATTAAGTTTTATTTGAACCCAGCAATCCAATCTTATACATACACGTTTTCTAGTTTTGAGTTTTATTTCAGATTTTTTTTAAAGAATGTTTGTAAAAAGATTTAGTAATAGGGTGTCACGGTATAGTTTTTAAGAGAGAATTAAATATTCCTGGACAACAAGAACTGGAGTGGAGTGATCGTGACTGCAGTGATTATTGTCTCCTCAAGTGGTCATTATTCTAGTTAAAATGTCTCGAGTTGAATATGTTAAGCCTCTATAGGGGCATATATGATATGGAGGCATCGTTGGTTTGATATCGCAACAATGTTGTGCCAGACAAAAAAATGTACGGGAAAGATATATCTAGATTCAGGGAGTCAAATGCAGCTGCAGCACTTGCATTTTTTAGGTTGGAACTAAGCAAGTTTTTGTTTCCTTTTTTTAAATTGATCAGGAGGAAGGAGTAGAGATAACTGCAAATTCACTTCATCCTGGGTCCATTGCTACCAACCTTACACGTTATCACGGATTTATAGATGGTATTGCACCTTTCTCTTGTCCTTCAGATTAATGTTAAGGAGCACAGTACTTATACAGTACTTTACAATGTAGCCCAGTACTTTTTATTTTTTCGGATCAAGGTAAGTTTAGATATGACTTGTAAAAGAAGTCTACAAGAAAGATGAAAAGCAATCCTGCGGTATTAATGCCAGGGCACAAATTTTTAAAGTTGTCAGGTGTCGCCCCCTTGTTGCATTCAACTCGAAGTCACTAATTTTTTCTAGGAAAAATAGATGTCCATTATTTCAAGTCTCATGTTTTTATTGTCTTTATCCCAGGGAAAACAATCATAAAATTGGCAAAAGTTAGCAGATATTCACGTACAATGTATTATTGTGTTGGATTGTAACCGTAATTTTCATTGATCTATGCAGGCTTGGTCAGTTGGGTTGGTAAATATGTTCTTAAAACCATTCCGCAGGTTTATCCTTGTTTTCTCTCAGTGTCAAATGAATGATTATTATTTCATTGTTGTAATCTTGTGCACTTTTGGTAATTACCTAGCATCATGTTTATTTCAGGGAGCAGCTACAACGTGTTATGTTGCACTACATCCACAGGTTAAAGGAGTCAGCGGTGAATATTTTTGCGACAGCAATATTGGAAGCCGAAGCACACTGGCTACTGATGCCGGATTGGCCAAGAAACTGTGGGACTTCAGTTTGGAGTTGACAGAATCCAAGTAACTTGGTTGTGTACTTGTGTTTCAGTGACTTGTTATAATTTTTTGAATTTCGCAAACTGGGTTAAATCCAACACATGTTACAACTTACAAGTTTGAATCCGGGAACCTCAGTGTATAATTAAAACTGTGTAAAACACAAGTGTTCTTTCCATAACATTTTTTCAGAGCACTCATTTACATTTTTACCTTCCGAAAGACTGAACTCCTCTAAACCTCAGATATTACAGGGGACTTGTTAATTTACATTTTATCTATTTAAATTTGTAGGTTCAGCTTTTGGAATTGGAGCTAATCTAATCGAGTTACTGTAATCATGATTATAGATTTCGAAAATTGGAACTAATCATTTGTGATACCGATTTTTAATTTTATCAAATGATTAATTTGCTTAAACAATGTCTTTTTAAAAGGTGATTGTTGCTCCGAATACAAGTTTTAGCTTATCCGGTGATAATGATAAATGAGAAGATTTTCATTTATCTTATCAAAAAATGATTTGCTTAAGCGGATTTTCAAACAGTTCATTTATTTTTTAGCCAAAATGTGGGACGTTTTAGACAACTACTTAATTTTAAACGATAATAATGATATGTGAACAGATTTTTAGATAGTTCATCCAAAATTGGTAACGTTTGAAAATTATCAAAATACGAGATAAATAATTTCTCACATTTTTGTAGGATAAAAATTTTATTTTATTTAACGATGATGACACTTGAGCGGATTTTCCGGGCCGATTTATCAAGATGACAACTACCTTCATAAATGGATTTCACAAAATAACAAATTATTTTCATGAGCGAAAACGAAAATACTATTTTTTATGGATGATCACCAACTTTATTAATAGATTTCACGAAATAACAAAGTATTACCTTGAGCGAGAATCAAATTCCAACAACCGAGACAAAAGAATAAGCACTTAATCAGTTGTTATATTATTATTATATCGATTATCGCATCTTATTAAATAAGCACTTAATCAGTTGTTATATCAATTACTCCCTCCGTCCCAATATACATGTCTCTTTTGAAAAAAAATGACCCAAATTACTAGTCATTTTCTTCTTTCAATGTAAATTTAAGCATAATTTTTCAAAATTATTCTTAGATTTGTTATTCCCAAGATTTGACTTTCTAAAATTAGTATCAATTCTCTTTTTTCAATGTATTTAATGAGGTATTTGGTTCAAAATATTATCCAACTAACCATTTTCTTAATATGCGTTTTTTTTCCAAAAGGAACCTGTAAAATGGGACGGATGGAGTAACTTGGTTGTGTACCTGTGTTTCAGTGACTTGTTATAATTTTTTGAATTTTGCAAACTGGGTTAAATCCAACACATGTTACAACTTACAAGTTTGACTCCGGGAACCTCAGTTTGTAATTAAAATTGTGACACAACACAAGTGTTCTTTCCATAACATTTTTTTTACTTTTCTATTTGAGAGCACTCATCTATGTTTTTACCATCCGAAAGATCGAACTCCTCTTAACCTCTGTTATTACAGGGACCTGTTAATTTACATTTTATCTATTTAAATTTGTAGGTTCAGCTTTTGGAATCGGAGCTAATCTATTCGAGTTATTGTAATCATGATTATATATTTCAGAAATTGGAACTAACCAGTTGTTGTACTAATTTTTAATTTTATCGAATGATTAATTTGGTTAAACAATGTCTTTTCAAAAGGTGATTGTTGCTCCGAATACAAGTTTTAGCTTATCGGACGATAATGATAAATGAGAAGATTTTCAATTATCTTATCAGAAAATGATTGTCTGATAATGATGTTGCCTGAGCAGGTTTTAAGACAGTTCATTTTTGTTACCTGAGGACAAATGTGTGATTTTTTAGACAATTAATTTATTTTATACAATAATAATGATATATTAGCGGACTTTTACATAGTATATCCAAAATCGATAACGTTTGAATATTATCGAAATACGAGATAAATAATTTCTCACATTTTTTGTAGGATAAAAATTTTATTTTATTTAACGATGATGACACTTGAGCGGATTTCCCGGGCCGATTTTTCAGATGATAACTACCTTCATAAATTGATTTCACAAAATAACAAATTATTTTCTCAGAGGGAGAATGAAAACATTATTTTAATTGACGATCACCAACTTTATTAACAGATTTCACGAAATAACAAATTATGAGCGAGAATCAAATTCCAAAAACCGAGACAAAAAAATAATATTATATCATTTTATATCGATTATCCCATCATATTAAACTTCTCTAATTCATCGTCATAACTAAAATATTTTCTTTAATAATATTTTTTCTTGACCAAATAAATAATGTGAATGCATATTATTCCTTAGCATTACTTAAGGTCGTCTCCCAAGTTTGACCAATCCATAAACAAGTTGATTAAATTAAATGTCACACTAGACCCCAAAATGTCGAAAAGTCAACGAAAAAGTCGTACCAAAACAAGTGTTTCTCGAGCCTTCTACACGTTTAGCGACGTCATACATGACTTATATTAATGCACACCAACTACAAGTATAAATATGACATTCAAACGAGTAGATTTTATATATTTTCTAGCTTCATCAAGAATATTTTGCACTAAACTAGCTATTTTTCTTTGCACTTTTATTTGGTTTTAGATTTTTATTTATATAAAGGATGTGGATATTTGGATTAAACGGTAAATCTGGGTTCTCAGCTCGTTCTACTGCAGAGCAAGTTACTAAAGGTGTTGATGGAACTGGCCTTGTTGCTATTGTTACAGGTATTTTCAAGATTCTTGTTGATTTAAAAGCTGATCTGATGTGTGTTTTGTTTGTATGTTTATATATGTTGTTTTCAGCTTTCTAATGTAGAAAACCAGGTTAAATAGTAGTGTGTTTGTATCGAAGCAGGGTCTGGGAAGGGTAAGATGGAATATATACGATAAGATAGGACAAAAATGGATAGGGTAGTTTTGTATCGAAGCAGGATTTAGGGAGGGTAAGACGGAATATATATTTACAGGAAAAAGAATTGTTAAATATATGATCGAGTGAGGGGTGTTAAATATATGATCCTATTGGGGCCTTGCTCTAACACATTAAGTGTTAAATATATGATCTTGTTCAGTAACGAGCTCATCTAAAACCTGAAGGTGTTAGAGGAAGACCCCAATAGGATCATATATTTAACAAAAATTGATAGGGTTGTTGGCTGACTACAATGTCACTATCGAAGCAGGGTCTGAGAAGGGTAAGATGGAACATCGATAAGATGGGAAAAGAACAGGTAGAGTAGTTTTGTATCGAAGCAGGATTTAGGAAGGGTAAGACGGAACAAATAGTAGACAGGAAAAGAATGGATAGGGTGGTTGGGTGACTACTATGTCACTATTACATGCTAAGAGTAGTAATTTTGGACTTCTAGTAATACACTACTTGCTATGAATTTCTGAGTTTTTGAACTTTCTGAATAAAAATGATATGAGTTTAGCTTGAAGGTTTCAAGTAGTAATTAACTCTGCAATTTGAGTGAATAGTGTTTAATTAGATTCTTATATACAATTGCAGGAGCATCAAATGGTATTGGGAAAGAGACCACGCGTGTTCTTGCCTTGCGTGGTGTTCATGTCATCATGGGAGTGAGAAATGTTAAAGCTGGTGAGAGAGTGAAGGAAGAAATACTCCAGAAACATCCTGGTTCTAAAATTGATGTCATGGAGATAGATCTCAATTCTCAAGCATCCATAAGAAAATTTGCTGCTGAATACATAGCCACCGGACGCCCTCTGAACATCCTCGTGTAAGATTTCTGTCTTCTGATTCATGTTCATTCGTAGTGTCTGGTTTCATTTTGTACAGGCTGGGAGATTACGATAACCAAAAGGAAAATGCTTGGTGTACTGAATTGTGTACAAAATTTTGTACAGAATGACATGTGACGGATTTTAATTGGAATGAACCCCCTGTATTCACATTAACAAGTCCAATTAAAACATCTCACGTCAAATGCCATGTCTTTCTGTACAAATTTTGTACACCTAGGACTACTCTGACTGAAATTGCTGTTTTTCTGTTGACAGAAACAATGCAGGGATAATGGCACCTCCATTCACACTCTCCAAGGACAACATTGAACAACAATTTGCAGTTAACCATTTGGGTCCATTTCTTTTGACAAATATTCTGTTGGACACTATGAAAAAAACAGCCAACGAGTGTGGTAAAGAAGGAAGGATTGTTAACGTAGCATCAGAGCTTCATCGGTATGGGTACAAAGAAGGGATTCGTTTTGACAAAATCAACGACAAAGACAGGCACGTATTGATCATATATGTTTCCATGTAATTGTGACTAAGATAAGACTGCCATTAGTTACAATTTATGAAGATTGTAGTAGTTCATGCTTCTAATATTTTCTCTGATCTTGACTATATTTTCAGTTACAATCCCAATGGTGCATATGGACAGTCCAAGCTATGCAACATATTACACTGTGTTGAGCTCACCAAGCGCCTTAAGGTAGTAATTGATGTGTATTAATATAGCTTGGCCAAAATTCTACTTGACAATTTCTCTTAAGTATTTAGTTCATTTCCCATAAGTGTCTCATCGAGACTCAAACAAATACGTGTAATGTGTTGGCTTAGCGATTTTGCATATGACAAAAGTAATCTTTTACCGCCAACTAAAGCAACAATCTGTTGATCCTTTTTGATTAAGTTACAATGTCGTGGTCGTTTAAATTTAATACATTATGTCATTCCATTTTGCTAAAATTTCAATCATCGCGTTTAGGAGGAAGGAGCAAATGTTACTGCAAATTCACTTCATCCAGGAGTTATCGCAACTAATATCACACAAAACAGCAGTCTAGTTGGTTGTAAGTACTCGAGCCTATAAACTTAAGTGAATAATCTTCACCTGATGCTACTGCAAACTAATGTACTTATGATACTGCTGATAAAATCTGCAGGCATATTTGGCTGTGCACAAGTTTTTCTGAAAAACGTCCCTCAGGGAGCAGCAACTACCTGCTATTTAGCATTGAATCCGAAAGTTAACGGTGTAAGCGGAGAATATTTCATGGACAGCAACAAAGCTAAAGCTAGCTCAATGGCTAGAGATCCAGAATTGGCAAAGAAACTCTGGGACTTCAGCTTGACCTTCACTGAGAACAAATAATTTTCGAGTATATTGTGTGCTAAGATGTCATATACCTAGTAGTAGAACTTTCAAGAGTTTCTCTGTTTTTGGTGTGCATAGATGTAATATACCTAGTATTCTACTGTAGTAGAACTTTCAATATTTTTTGTGTTCTTGGTGTGTATATATTAAGCTATCAAATATGGTTGCCCTGTTTTTGAGAGTACTTCTTGAACAAGTTCTTATGGTGTGCCTGGAAATTTAAATGAATATATCTTTATTTTATGTATAGCTTGGCTTTGTCAAATTGTTGCATTGAATCCTTCATCTCGAAACATCAATGAATTTAAATTTTTGATTCCTATCACAATACATATCCGAAAAATTTTATAATATCGAGAATAAGTTCACATCTCGGATTTTCAATCCATTGACAAAATGAATAAATTGTCTCGGGACATTTCACATTTTTACTTCAATAAATCTCATATCATATATCGAGAATAAATTCATATCACGAGTTATTATACTAATTTTAGGTCACTAATTCTATATACTCATAATTAGGTATGAACTTCTATCTTGTTAAGAAGATATATTACAAATTTTATATTATCATCTTCTCGAGATAATTTGAGAGCCGATTTTCCTTATCTAAAAATTTATGCATGCAATTTTGCTGAGATTATTTGAGAACAAAATTCCGCATTTCAAGATATTTTGTTTTTCAAATTTATGTGTTCATGTAATACATAAATACTCTCTCCAAATTCGAGATTCGAAAAGATTTAAGATTGTTCAAATTATAAATTTCTTACTTTACCATAAATAAAACCATTACATAAAGGGTCTAGTTTCCCGGCAATAGAGTGTCGGTTAAACTTTATTTAACACACTATTTTATATACGCCGGATTCTATATTTTAAGTACTCACATTCCAGGAATTTTATTTTTACCCTTCCGCGAAAAATATTCGTGAATAGTATTCTTTCTTTTTCACAAAAAATATCCGAGAAAAAGAGAAAAGCCCATCGACGAAAAATATCCGTAAAAAGATAAAAAAATTCTTAAATCTAGACTTTTGAAATAATGATCTAAGAATTAAATAACAACATGTGTTTGACATGACTTATATAAAATCCGATTATTAGGGATTAACGCCCTAACATAAAAAGTCCTGCTAGTAAAATTCCGTAATATTTTTTAAATTGCCACATAATTTTATGCACACTCGAATCATGCCATTTTTCAATTTACTCTAGCAAAATCAACAAAAAAAGTCTCACCGGTAAAACCGTAAAGAAGTCGGTTAAATCAATCTTTTTAACTTGATTGCTTAATTTAATTTCAGGTTCATCATTCGTTTCATTCAAATATATCAAGTATGTTATTATTTTCCGATTTGACTCAATTTGAATACTAATTTGAAAATTTGTATCAAATAAATGATCCGCCAATGACTAAATCGATACAAAATTTTAACTTTTTAATAACTAAATTGATACGAATTTTCAAATTAGTAATCAGATTGAGTCAAACTAAAATATAATGACTTATTTGACACATTTGAATGAAATAAATGATAATTTGATATTTTCCGGATAATTTAATCATTTTTTTTTATTTTTGCCAAAGTTAAGAAAAAAAAACACACTGATACACACTTACAGTTATACACAGCTAAAAATATATTGGAGTCTCTTGGCGGCACTAATTTTCTGACCTTCTCTTCATCTCAAGAATCAAATCCAACCCAATTGAAGTCCACCCGTTTCAGTTTTGACCCGACCCGGAAAAACCATTTCTTGAAAAATTTGCTAAAGGTATGATTTTCATGAACAAAATTGGGTTTAATTAATGTGAAGTTGAAATGTTTTATATTTACAATTCATTGTGTAGAACAAGAAATAATCTTGTAAAATGTTGTAAAGTTAGTAGTTTGATTAGGCCATTTAGTTGTGAAGGTGTTTGTGCTCATTTTTCAACAAGGTCATGGCAAAATTTTGGTGGGAATTCTTGTTTTGATGCTAATGTGTGTACCCAATTGGTTGATAAGGATGGTGGGGGAGATGGGTGTGTTGGAGATGGGAAAATGGGTGGTGAGGAATGTAAAGATTTGATTTTTAGTAAAACCGGAAGTTTCGGTTTTGAGGGTGGTGGTGGTGGTGATGATAAGGATGATTTTGATGGTGGTGGAGATTGTAGAAAGGGGAAAATGGGTGGTGGGGAGTTTAAAGATTCGATTTTTAGTGGTAGTGGAAGCTTCGGTTTTGATGGTGGTGATGATGGTTTTGAGGATTCTGAAGAAGAAGAGGGAGAGGATGGTGATGGTGATGATAATGATGATGAGTTTAGGGTGTTGGAGACGTATGATAGGAATAGGAAAGAAAGGGGGGATATTAGTAGAGTTGAAGTGAGGGAAGATGAATCGAGAAACCCTTTGGTGAAAGAAATTTGTAGATTGATAGATCGTAGGTCGGCTTGGACTCCGAAACTTGAAGGTGAGTTAAGGCATTTGTTAAGGAGTCTGAAGCCTCAGCAAGTTTGTGCTGTACTACGTGCTCAGGCGGATAAACGGGTGGCATTGAAGTTCTTTCATTGGGCTGATAGACAGTGGCGGTATAGGCATGACCCTATTGTGTATTATGAGATGCTTGAGGTTCTCAGTAAAACTAAGCTTTGCCAGGATGCAAAACGGGTTCTTAGGCTTATGACACGTAGAAGGATCATGCGTAGACCGGAAGCTTTTGGTTATGTGATGGTTTCTTACAGCCGGGCTGATAATACGAGGAAAGCACTGCAGGTGTTAACGTTTATGCAAAAAGCTGGTATTGAACCTGATTTAGGTATATGTAACACTGCGATATATGTTCTGGTGAAGGCGAAAAAGATGGAGAAGGCACTGAGATTCTTGGAGCGCATGCAGTTGGTAGGGATTACACCTAGTGTTGTTACATACAATTGCTTGATTAAGGGTTATTGTGACGTGCAACGTATTGAAGATGCAATAGAGCTAATTTCTGAAATGGCTATAAAGGGTTGCTCCCCTGATAAAGTTAGTTACTATACTGTGATGGGATTTCTCTGCAAGGATAAAAGAATCGAAGAAGTGAAGGAATTGTTGGAGAAAATGACGAAGGAACATAATCTGTTGCGTGACCAGGTGACATACAACACACTCATACATGCGCTAACTAGGCATGGCTATGGAGATGAAGCTATAAGTTTCTTAAGAGAAGCAGAAGCTCAAGGGTTTTGCATTGATAAGGTTGGGTATAGTGCAATTGTTCACTCGTTATGCCAGGCAGGAAATATGGACAAAGCAAAAGAAGTTGTTAATGAAATGTTCTCAAAAAGTTGCATCCCTGATGTAGTCACTTACACTGCTGTAGTAAACGGGTTTTGTCGTATAGGAAAGGTGGATCAGGCTAAACAGTTAATTCAACAGATGCACAAGCATGGTTGCAAGCCCAACACTGTATCATATACTGCTCTGCTAAATGGGCTCTGTCGGAATGGAAATACATCTGAGGCAAGAGAGATGATGAACATGAGCGAGGAGGAGTGGTGGACCCCCAATGCCATTACATATAGTGTTGTGTTGCATGGATTTCGGAGGGAAGGAAAGTTGTCTGAGGCATGTGATGTAGTCAGCGAAATGATTGGAAAGGGATTTTATCCAACTCCAGTTGAAATTAATTTGTTAATTCAGTCTCTTTGTAAGGAGGGAAGAGCTGATCTGGCAAAGTTGTTTATGGATGAGTGTTTGAAGAAAGGATGTGCTGTCAATGTGGTGAATTTCACAACTGTTATTCATGGTTTCTGTCAAAATGATGACCTAGATGCTGCTCTGTCAGCATTTGATGATATTTATTTAAGTAACAAGCACCCTGACGCAATCACATATACAACCATTATTGATGCATTAGGAAAGAAAGGTAGAATAGAAGAGGCAACTGAAATGGCATATAAAATGCTCCATCGAGGTTTGCTTCCTACACCGGTGACATACAGGACTGTGATCCACCGGTTTTGCCAGCATGGCAGGGTGGATGATCTATTGAAACTGATCGAGAAGATGCTATCGAGGCAAGCATGCAAAACAGCATATAGCCAGATTGTTGATAAACTTTGTACCTTTGGAAACCTTGATGAGGCTTATAGGCTATTGGGAAAAATTTTGAGGACAGCTTCAGTGGTTGATGCAAAGTCATGTCATTTACTTATTGAAAGTTATCTGAAAAATGGAAATGCATTAGCATCCTATAAAGTGGCTTGTCGAATGTTTGGTCGCAATCTGGTTCCTGATTTGAAGTTGTGTGAGAAGGTGTGCAAAAGATTGATGTTAGATGGAAACATGAAAGAGGCTGATAATCTTATGCTATGTTTTGTTGAGCGTGGAAGAATGTCACCAGAGCGTATGCAGGATTTTCAAGCCTAGGGAGAGGTATTTAAGTGTGAGTTTATCAATACGAGCTACTAGGGAGCATTACATTAGAAATTTCTTCGAAGGAAAACTGTCAAGGATCAAAGCGGGGTGCAGGTACACTTGGCTAAATATATTTTTTTTTCTGCTACTTTACAATAAATTTCAACCTTATAAGGAAAATTGTGTGTCTAACTTCATCACAAAATTCTGCAATTCATCCATTTGTCAGTTCAAAGTTTAAAACTATGCATAAGTTGCAATTACTGTAGTCAGAGGTTCTTATTTTTCTCACTTGATATCTGTCGATAACTTTGATTTATTATTCTTATCTATTACTGACTATGTAGATAAAATTCATCAATCTGATCAGATGTACATGCCTTGCCAATATTTGTGGAGCCAAGAAATTCTGATAGTTTACCTGTTACTTGAGAAATATATGTGCTGCAATTGGCCATGGTGTCGTATGCTTTATTTTTTTAAAGTGCATATATGGATTACATACATTACCCTGAGTGCTCCACATAATTCGAAATCAGAAGACGAACAATTTGCTGTTATTGTTAAAATCAGATGTGTTGTAATTACTAGTATTATCATAATGGATTGTTCCCTGGGGAAGAAAATCATTATGCATTGTCGCTGCTGCTTTTGTTTTATTCATGTACCAGCTGAAAATCTATAGCTGCAGCAATGGACAAACTAAAAGCTTTACCAAGATGCCACGAACAGTTAGAAAGACTACTAATCCTTTAAAATTCTTTTTGCAAACTTATAATTAGTAAAAAATTGAAAACACGACCTTATAATATTGGCAATATACACTAGCTCATCACATAAAGTCCTTGTAGTAACTATCGTTAATGATAAATAAAGTTAATTAAAAGGGTTAATTCTACAATATATCTCTTATAAATTTAAGTACCGAACTGTTTATAATTGTTTTCAGGGTTTTATATGACTAGAATATGTTTTAGGATGAACCGATTATTTTTTTTCATCTGAACATAGAATGACAACTATTGTCCAACCAGGCCCTGATTAGCCTGATCACTATTGCAATATATTTCCCTTTTGAAGAATGCTATTGTTGGATGTAAACTAAAAGATCTATGTACATATTTTCTACTTAATGAGATTCTGTAGAATTTTTTGTTTGCATTTTTAATTATACGTCTTTTGACAGGTATGTCAACAGAGACTTAGAAATTGACCCACCATGTGATAGATATTGGCTACATATAGGATGCCAAATAGTCACTGTAAACAATTTGCGGTTTCATAAAAAAAATCTACTTGTGTGTGAGTTATTCTTGGATTTGCAAAGTTCTTTTTAACAAACTGAGTGTTAAAATGTTGCAGAACCATATCTTGACAACTGGCGAAGATTGTCAAGTTCTTGAGATGTTTTAGTATAAACAGTTTTATAAGTAAAAAACTTTTTATAGCACAATCTTAGTAGCAAAGTTCACTATGTGAATCTAAGAAAAATGATATCCAATACATTCATGATGGGGAAGATACATCTCCAGAAGTGTCTTTTTATTATTTGCAAATTTAGTGTTTATTTTATTATATCAAGAAAAACATTTTTTAAGATCACTTTTTTCGTCCAAGTAGAAAATAGCTCTGTACTGAATAAAATTACTCAATGGCTATGTGTGCACTAAGAAGTAACTTGGACATTAAATATTTATTTGACTGGTAGAGCTGATATTTTCCAGAAAGATTAATGGCCAATCAAATCTATGGAAAATGCTCCACTGCAATATGCTTGCAAGTTGCTTAAAAGTTAAAGGTAAAGATTTCTAACCTTGTATAAGATGGGTTTATTGTATGTCGAGAGTAAAAACTATATATACCTAGTGGACATTTGTATGCTTTACATCATGTCTTGTTACATACATAAATTGTCATTCTTTTGTGTTCAGTTGCTAAATCAGGAAGGTGGAAATGTGGGTGCATATCGGCTTCGTATGGGGTTGTCAGTTGTCACTAATATCGTGCAAAAAGTGGTCTTTTTGTTTGTAAGTATACAAATCTCTAAACTTGATGTTTAAATTGCCACATTATATGCTCCAGACTAACACCAAGTGTCCTATTATGTATAATCAACTTATAATGTTATCGTCAGATTTTCATTGATAAAAGGCAAGGAAAAATTGTTCATGGACAATTTTTAACCTAATAGATAAAAACTAGAACTTGCTTCAGGGCATGGAATCCGAAAGTTAATGGAGTAACTTGCAAATACATTTTTAATGGCAACAAAGCTAATGCTAGAACTAGTTCGATAGACAAAGTTGGCCCAGAACAACAAATAATTTTTATATCTTAATAAATAAATTACAATAGATGGATTTGGATCTTTTAGTGTCTTTTGTTATATGTAACTAAAGCGCCGGACATGTTCTTCTGTTTATGTTTGAAATATTCGCGGCCCAATATGTTAGAAATGTAACAGGTTCTGTAATTAATAAGAGTTGAAAGAGTACGTGTTGGTTGATTAAGTGCACCTGTGACCCGTAAAGATTCGACACCTACAAAACTACACTTACAATGGATTGAACATCAAGGGCCCGGCGTTTATACCAGGAGTATTCTACTTTTCAAAATTGTCACGGTCAGAAGAACGAACATGTTAAGGTACCTTCAAAATCAACACACTTTTATGTCGTTTGTGTTTTCATCTGAGTTGAAGCAGTCATTCACAAACTACGTCTACTGTTTTGAGTACAAGTCATGCATGAACTACCAGTACAGCTTGTCCCGGTAAAATTGTAATCATTTAAGGAAGCTGGTCCCTAGCAAGCGGGCGAACCATCTGTCCGCTATATTTTGCAGCAGAAAATATAGCGGACAGATGGTTAACAACAATCGCATGTCACAGACCCGTCCCCATCATTTAATATGGGTAGAAAAGATTGTGATGTGCATGGTTGGATGCAAACCTCGTAATGTCTGGTGTGATTTTTCAAAGTTGGTTAGTTTGTGAGGCAGAAGAAGTCTTTGCAAGTAACTGCAGAAAATAAATGGTAACTGAAACCTATTACTTGTTCTTAGACAATACAGTTGGGGGAATTGTCAGCCAAATGTTATCAATGACCCCATCATGTGAGGGTTCCAACACAGAACATGAGCCCTCAATTTACGCCTGTTATAGAACTCAGAAGTCATAACAAGATATACAAGATTATATATCGAAATTAAAGCCGGTGATAAAAGAGATTAAATTAAAATTAGATGTAGAATACAGTATACATGCATCTGAAACTATATACCAGTGTTCAAGATTTCAAAATAAATTTGAAAATTAACTGTATTTGTTGTGATGTGATTTAATTCGTTGAGACAAAATATGTCTAATTTTAAAATTTGCAATAAAAACTAGGATTCAGTCTCAGTACTAGTATAAAGCAAGGTTGTAAAACTCGGAAATCGGATCTACTCGGTTACGTCTTCAAAATCCGAGTACTCGTTTTTAGCATCCGAGGTACTCGGTGGAATACTCACTTAATCTGAATCGGTTCATCTCCGATTTCCGATTTCCGAGTACTCACCCGAGTATTCGTCTGAATTGACCAATTTTTAGAACACGGTTATAAAGTACTATTAAAATTATGAAAATGTTATTTTCAGAGTTTCTCATAAACTCGCATTGATTTTTTCCCAAGTGTTGTTTATGTGCATTCCGCGGTAGTTTTATCTTTTCGTCATTTTCGTTCGGGAAATTAAAAAATAGCTCTAAAAAAACATTTTTCTATAATACACGTGTATAACAGATTTTTTTTAAAAGAACGGGGACCATCAGTACGAAACACAAAAATCAAATACAACGAACACGATTTTGTGTGGTTTAATATGCACGAAAAATTGTATAAAAGAGCCACCTGCGGTTATGAAAAAAGTAGAGCAGAACAGCACACCTAATTAGAGTCACGCCCTTCCTGCATAAACAAAGCTGCACTCGTGCATATATTGATTTACTTAATTTGCAGGACTTTTTACAAGCAAAATAACAAATTACTTATTTAGCAAAAAAGGAGAAGAAGGTATACATAACATCCCGGTGATCTTTACGAAAATCGAATCAGAGTTCATCTATGATCAGATGATCAGGAGCAAACGATTGTTACAGTATATTATGTATATCACGAAAATTTTTCAGTATACATAAAAATGAGCCGCATGCACGCCCGGATCTGGTAAGGGGCACCGACTAAAAATCAAATTTTACATTTTTTTATAATTAATTTTTTTGAAAATATATGAAAGTGTTTCCATAAAATTCAAAATCATAAGATGTCTTCCCAAAATTTGCTCGGTGTCCCCCTAAAAATATAATTTTGGATCCGTCCCTGGCCACATGTATGCATGCACATGGAAAACTCTATTGTGCATATTTCGCAAAAAAATTGCGATATGATAAACTGCTACAACCGATTGTTCTGGACCTCATATTAAATGTGTTCCTGGCTATTGAAAATATAAACTAGATTTGGACCTAAATTTTGAATTGGTCTCCACAAGCAACAAAGGCAGTAGTTGATACAGACAATTTCCAAGTCCACATATTCAATATCTGAATGCTATCCTTTCATTAGGCTTAAGATAGGAACTACAAAACAAAGAAACCATTTTGATTTCATTATATTTTTCTATCAGAAATGAACTAGAAAGACCGTACAAGTTACAAAGGCGTGGGGAAATCGAACATGTGCACTATTGTACATCGGTTATACATCGGTTATCGGTTCTAAGTGTGAGATAGGACCTCTTATATTATCCTCAGAGAAAGATCAGATGATCTGTTAGACATCAAGAACAATTCAGAAATAAATTATGGTACATCACATTTCTTCAAAAGGTAAAAAAAAAATCTGATTTTTCAAAGACACATTAAAAGTACTAAATCAACTAAAATGGAATGGAACAATTGCACAAGCATCAAACTAACTAACAATTGTAATCACCATCTTAATTAACCAGCCTTTAAATGTACTTAACAGCTAAAAGAAAATGAGAAGCAAGAAAAAAGGTAAGGAATGGGTAAACAACATTAAAGATTTAAGAAGAGGTTAGCTGATAATAAGTCAACAAACCTTAACCAGTCACATGTAAACTAATTAAAAACACTTAAGTAATCTGTTGTCTCTTTCCCAGTTTTAGCTAAGCTAATACATAGAGCAAAAATGGAGAATTAAATATATTCTGGGGTTTCTGTTTTCTTGTAAAACCAGCTAAGGAGTTGTACTAGTTGTGCACTTCAATCATCTTCTAACCATATACATATCTATAAATATACCTACATCCTAACATGTATGTGTGTTTTCTTTCTTTTTCCAACTAATCCCATTTACTTCTTCCCCCCCCCCCCTTCTTCAATGCTAGCTACAACTTTAGCACTCAACCCTTCTTTCCTGCCAAATTAGGTGGGAATCAATATCTTTTGTATTTCTTAGATAGTAGTACTATTATAATGTAGGTACAATTTGAAGTGAAAGTTAGTAAATACGTACATTGGACCTGTTAATACAACATACTGAGAGTTTTGTCCACTGGCTACGACTGTATGTATATAGTTTGACATGTAAGTAAGAGTAAGACCGTGAACGTACATTTACAATTTTGGTATTAATAATTCTGAAAGCGGGTTCGGGAATCTTGTACACTCGTAAGACCGTGTACATTTACGAGTAATCTTAGTATTAAAAATTCCGGAAGTGGTTAGTGAGTATGTAGATTGGACTTTGTTAATACCGGAGTCCGTTGACTACGACTATACGTATTACGTATATAATTTGAGAAGTAAAATAAGGGTAAGACCGTATACATGCATTTGTAATTTTGGTATTAATAATTCTGAAAGTGGGTTCGGGAATCTTGTACACTAGTAAGACCGTGTACATACACGTGTAATTTTAGTCATAAAAATTCTGGAAGTGGTTAGTGAATACGTAGATTGGACTTTGTTAATACGGGAGTTTTGTTCGTTGACTACGACTATACATATATAATTTGAGAAGTAAAATATGGGTAAGACCGTGTATGTACATGTGTAATTTTGGTATTAATAATTGTGAAAGTGGTTACGGGCTTGTACACTAGCGAGACCGTGTACATACACATGTAATTTTAGTATTAAAAATTCTGGAAGTGGTTAGTGAATACGTAGATTGGATACGTAGATTGGACTATGTTATTACGGGAGTTTTGTCCGTTGACTACAACTATACATATATAATTTGAAAAGTAAAATAAGGGTAAGACCGTGTGCGTACATGTGTAATTTTGGTATTAATAATTCTGGAAGTAGTTGCGGGAATCTTGTATACTGGTGCGACTACGAGCGAGGAAATTACGGGAAGGAGGTGTAAGAAAGCTAATGTTCATACATGCAATGTAGAATAATTCTAGTAATAATAATTATGGAAGTGGTTGTTTACAGTAATTAGTTAGATAGCAAGCTAGCTCTCTTTCAACAACCTGTGTTGGCATTAAATATAGTCTCTCTTAAAGCTCTTCATTAGGAAACACTGATCAGAAAAATATATACCAAGCTTCGTTGCTTGTTTTTCAACATATAGTCGGCCCACCCCCTTATTAATTAATAGCCTCCATTTCTACTACTCCCCTCTTTATATACTCACTCTTTCATCCTCTCTTTCACTCATTGCATCTCACATTGCTATACATTGTTCTGTTCTTGGAAAAACAGAACACTGGTAACATTGTTTTGTTGCAGGGCTGCTTTTTTTTGAATTTTTTTTGAGTTTTTTTTTGAGTTTTACGGGGATTGTTGGATCGATGGATGCATCAACGGTTATGATGGTGTTGGCGATGATCGCGGCCTATTTGATGTGGTTTAGGACAATGGTGAGGCCTTTGAAGGGTCCACGAGTCTGGCCATTAGTGGGGAGTCTGCCAGGTTTGATCGAGAATTCGAATAAGATGCATGATTGGATAGCTGAGAATTTACGCGCGTGTGGTGGCACGTACCAGACCTGCATAGCAGCAGTGCCATTTTTGGCGCAGAAGCAGGGGCTGGTGACTGTCACGTGTGATCCGAAGAATCTTGAGCATATATTGAAGCTGAGGTTCGATAATTACCCGAAGGGTCCGACTTGGCAAGGTGTTTTTCATGATTTGCTTGGAGAGGGGATCTTTAATTCTGACGGTGACACGTGGAAATTCCAGCGTAAGACTGCTGCCCTGGAATTTACCACCAGGACATTGCGCCAAGCTATGGCTCGGTGGGTTAGTCGCGCTATTAAGCTCAGGTTTTGTCCGATTCTTAAGACAGCTCAGCTCGAGGGTAAGCCTGTTGATCTCCAGGACCTCTTGCTTCGGCTTACTTTTGATAATATATGTGGTTTAGCATTTGGTAAGGATCCAGAAACTCTTTCTCCTGGCTTACCTGAGAATCATTTTGCATCGTCTTTTGATCGGGCCACGGAAGCCACGTTGCAGCGCTTTATATTGCCTGAGATGATCTGGAAGCTGAGAAGATGGTTCCGCCTTGGAATGGAAGTTAGTTTGAGCGAGAGCATAGGACACGTGGACAAGTACTTGACAAATGTCATCAATACACGTAAGCTCGAACTGATTAGTCAGCAAAATGGAGGTGGCGGAGTTCCACATGATGATCTGCTATCTCGTTTCATGAAGAAAAAGGAGTCCTATACTGACCAATTCCTTCAACACGTGGCGCTCAACTTCATCTTAGCTGGACGTGACACATCATCCGTGGCGCTGAGTTGGTTTTTCTGGCTGGTGACAAAAAATCCAAGGGTGGAAGAAAAGATTTTGATGGAAATATGTTCAGTTCTAATGGATTCACGTGGCAGAGATATATCTAAGTGGCTTGACGAGCCGCTGATTTTTGAAGAAGTTGACAGATTGATATACCTTAAGGCAGCATTGTCCGAGACTCTTAGGCTATATCCATCTGTCCCGGAGGACTCAAAGCATGTTATCGCAGATGACATATTGCCTGATGGCACCGTTGTTTTGGCAGGATCATCGATCACATACTCAATCTACTCGTCTGGTCGGATGAAGTTCATATGGGGCGAGGATTGTCTGGAATTTCGACCAGAAAGATGGTTAACTGATGATGGAACCAAATTTGAAACCAAAGATCAGTTTAAATTTGTCTCTTTTAATGCAGGTCCGAGGATATGTCTGGGTAAGGATTTGGCATATCTACAAATGAAGTCTATAGCTGCAGCACTTCTGTTGCGCCACCGTCTGACAGTGGCAGCTGGCCACCGAGTCGAGCAGAAGATGTCATTGACATTGTTCATGAAATATGGGCTCAAGGTTGATGTGCACCCTAGGGACTTAACTCCTGTAGTGGCGAAAATCGGAGAAAATTATGCATGCATGGGCAACACACATGATGAGGAGCTGGAATATGTCAAACTTGTTGCTGAGGTTGCTTAGGATGTCTGCTTGAAACTGTCCTGTTTTATAAATATTTACAAATTACAATACTTCTCTATATTATGTAATTGCATAAATGTGTATCATATGTACAGTGACTCTGGCTTTGTTGATGATCTTTCTTGTCAGACCAATGCATGAGTTCCATTTAATCATGGACAAGGAACAATGGCTGTCAGAAATAATCATCACTGGCTACTGTCATGTTTGAATATTTCTACAACATACAACTTCAATGTAATCTTTTACATGCTTATTTGTCATTTACAAAGATTGTTTTTCAGCCCACTGGGTAGATTTTTCTGTAAAAAGGAAGGGCCTACAAGAGTGATTTAGCAATTGAATTTTATGCCTTTTTCGATAATGTGAAAAAAGATATATGTAATGCTCTTTAATCGATGAAATTGTGTTTGTCTCTAATAGTTGAAACTTCCCCGTGTAACATAATAATTTTACGTAATTAGAAGATAATAAGGGTAAAACTGCATACATCGTATTTTTCACATACCTGCTAATTCCGGACTGCGAGAATTAGGCATGACTATTTCTACAAAGAGAAAATGCCTTCAGAGCAAGAGTGCCTGCGTGTAAGCGAAGTGTTATACTGTAAAACTGATCAACTTTTAGCAAATATTGTTACAGGTTTACAGCTACAAATTGCACTGATATACAGTTATTAGCATTATATTTCGAAACTGATATTACATTGAACTAGTAAAGCAAAGCTTCTATATTGATATCATTGTCATAATCTGGACACCTGTTCTAATCTTCTGGCATCCCCAGCACCATTAGAACAACAGACTCGTGTGTGTGCGCGCGCGCGTGTGTGATTAGAGAGATTACAGTCTGTATACATAACTGCATAATGAATGAAGTAACAAGAACCAAATTGTACACACTATTTATGGTCTCTTCACCAAACATTCGGCTACTTAATGTTTATCATTATGTCAGATTTGTAATCTACTACCCGATCAACACTTTGGACTACTTGTGCCCTTTGATCTCTGTAGTCACAATCCTGGTTTTCGGTTACATTACTATTCTCTCTGCGAAGTTTATAAATGTATATTCTAACAACGACGAAGAATTTGTCATCGCATAAGAGGTCGAGGTTCAAGTCTCCGTTGATTGGATTATTCAGCATTACTCTAAAGTACCACAGGCAGTTGTGAGACTAAGATTATAAGTATTGCTGTTGCCGACAGCTACAACAGCTTTTTGCTGAAAAGTTGTCAGACACGTGTTTGGTAAATTTTAAAAGCAGCTGGCTGAAAAATAGCTTTTGGTCTAAAAACTGCTCTTAACAAAAGCATGTCCCCTATACTTTTTGAAAAAACTATTTTCAGTTTTTGCATAAAGTAGCTATCATTTTCAATATCAACCTTCTCAAAAACATTATTTTTATATATTATATCTCAAAATATGTATAAATTAAAAAAAATACCACACGGTTATCTAATTTTCCTAACAACACCTTTTTCACCAGCATTTTTTCTCACAATAGAGCAGTTTTCAACAGCACTCTCAAAACGGAGTTTAAGAGCCTTGACTTTGAAAGCTAACCCCAGACTGAATCTGTTTGTGGTTATCTGTCTATTTTAAGGTCCAGGCATTCGTCTACAACTTCCAAAAGATGAAGAAAAAAAGACAAATGATATTTCAAACATGCATCTGTCAACTGTTACTGACTACTAGCAATTTTAATCTTTTCAATGGCCTCCATGCCTATACAATGCTACATTTACACCAATATGGAAGGCAATACATCAATGCAATATTAGGACTTGCCTTGCTTTTCGAGAGAAAAGAATGAAATCAACCTACAGGCCCCTGACATTCTCTGTAAAGCTCAATCTTCTGGACATTAATCTTCAACCCAACAGAGCATATATAGCTTATGTTACCCGGACTCGGGTATGGGTGTCGGACACAGGTTCGTATCCAAGTGTCGGACTCGGCAATATTCTGAAAAATTTACATGTTTTTTGCTAGTGTCCCAGTGTCTATACCCATGTCCATGTCGAGTGTCGAGTATCCGACACAGGTACTCGAAGCAAAATGAAGAGTCTGGCTAACTAAGTACATAGCTGCTTTATTTTGCAGAACAGAAATGTGTGTATCATCTGCAGACAAGAAATAAAATGAATTCAAGCTTCTCAATCTCCAAGACTCCGTTTCATAAGGTAATCACCACTAAAAATAATTTAAAAGAAATAAAAAAACTTATCAAAAGCCATCAACATGCTAGGATAAGGGGTATGGAGGATAGGATCTAGTAAGGGGTATGGAGGATACCTAAAACAAAATTTTACCATTTTTTATCATCAAAATTTTTAAAAATATATGAAAGTGCTTCCGAAAATTCAAAAATATAAAAGTGTATTCATAAAATATGGTCGGTTTTCCTCCGAAATATAATTCCTAGATCCGCCCCTGTTTCTACAGACCTCTCAGCACCACCCTGTTTCTCAAAAAATATCGTCGTAGTACCAAAATATCATGAAAGAGACTTGCAGCGATTAGTTTTTTTTCCGGGGAGCAAAAACAAGTAAAAATGTATAACTTATTGCAACTACATATCAAGTTCTCCCGGGTGTCTTATTTGACAAGACTCGTCACCCAAAATTAGCATCTGACTTAAAAGAGCAGATTTAGGAAGTGTTGGAATCTAACAATTATATAAACACATAATTCTCTAAAATAGAATCCATAACCATAGTAATCATATCTAATTATCGAAATTAAATCAAAGTCGGTAGCGTACCAGAATCCATGACACGATAATTGTGATGATATCATATATGTATAATGCTTTAATTATTGTCTTCCTCGATAAGTACTCTTTGGGGTTTCCGAATAGCTCTCCCAGATGAGCAGAAGATAAGACCTTATGTACTTATATATTGGGACTATAAACCTTTTTATATACCACCTAATTAAACTTATTGTTTATCCACTAATAGGTTCATACAACAAATTAAAATCTAACTCTGTTTCATATTTGATCAATTAATTTAACCCAATAAAATAAATAGCTAATATAATTGATATATATATATATGTGTGTAGCCCATAAATTAATTATTGTTATTAAATAATAATAACAATCTCCCACTTGGGTTTCATATGAATCATGAATCAATTATACAAATTTTTAGTGCACAACTTTATGCTATTTATCGTCCTTAGATTTTACCAAAATATTTCGGTCCGTCAACTATATATGCATGAGATTCTGGTGGCATTCAGTGACTAAACTTCCGTGGTCACCACACAAATATATTCAACGACATGAATTAGTGCATGGATAAATGACATGTAAATTACATACAATGTGATCTATATAATATTTATTCCAAATAGTCCTTAGTCAATCTCCAGTGAGATTGATTTTAACTTTATCAACTCGATTTTAACCACAATAAGAAAATTGAACAAAAGTAGGTGACATTTAATAAAATTCCATCAACTGTATTCTGTAGAACATAAACAACTCAATGTTTATTACATAAAACACCAAAAAAATACAAACTCCCACTAAACCAAAGTATCACATAAGGTAACACCCATATGAGCAGTATGCTCGTGAAAAACCTTAGGTGTTAGCGCCTTACTGAGCGAATCCGCAATCATGGATTTAGTCTCAATGTGTTCCTTTGAAATCTTCTTCCTTGCCCTTCAGGATCCCTAAGGTCCACTCTGAATCTTTTCCTTTAACAACTAGAAACTTAATATGTATATGTTTTGCATTTGTAGTGCTCCTATTGTTGTTTGAATATTCCACTGCTGATTTATTATCACAAAATATCTTTAATGGTCTTTCAACGCCATCAAGGATACGCAAATCAGTGACAAAGTTTCGCAGCCATAAAGCTTGATTGGATGCCACAAAACATGCTATCTATTCTGCAGCCATTGTGGATGAAGCTATGATCGTCTGTTTGGCAGACCTCCATGAAATCTCTCCACTAGCCTGTAGATAAACATAGCCCAAAGTAGATTTTCTTTCATCTTTGTATCCTCCAAAGTCAGAATCTGAATATTCGATGATTTCTAGATGATCTGATTTCCTGTATGTGAGTATATAATCTTTTGTTTTCTTCAAATACCGTAAGACTCGTTTCACTGCTTTTCGTTGCTCCATTTTCGGATTACTCAAATATCTTCCCAACATTCCAACAATGAATGATATGCCAGGACGAGTACATACTTGAGCATACATTAGGCTTCCCACTGTCAATGCATATGGTATCCTTTGCATTTCCCTTATCTCAGGTTCATTCTTGGGACACTGTTTGAGACTAAATTTGTCTCCCTTGGACACGGGTCCATTGGTGCACAATCTTTCATGCCATATATTTCCATGATCTTTTCGATATAGCTCTTTTGTGACAATCCATTAATACCTCGAGAGAGATCTCGATGTATCTGAATTCTTAATACAAAAGAGGCGTTACGAAGGTCCTTCATCTCAAATTGACTAGTGAGAAATTTCTTGGTATATCGTGAAAATAGCCTATATCATTAGTAGCAAGTAAGATGTCATCAACGTATAAAAGAAGAAAGATAAATTTGCTCTAACTGAACTTGTGATATACACAATGTTCCACCAAGTTCACTTCGAAACCATATGATGTAATAACATGATGAAATTTGTGATACCATTCACGAGAAGCCTGTCTGAGACCATAGATGTACTTCTTTAATTTTCAAACCATAGTTTGGATTTCCAATTACAAAGTTTTCTGGTTGCACCATATGAATTATCTCGCCAATGTTTCCCATTGAGAAACGCCGTCTTTACGTCCATCTGATGTAGCTCTAGATCATAATGAGCCACAAGTTCCATAAAAATTCTAAATGAGTCTTTCATGGAAACCGAAGAGAAAGTCTCATTGTAGTCGATACCTTTCTTTTGAGTGAATCCTTTAGTGACTAGACGAGCCTTATATCTTTCGATGTTACCACTCGAATCCCTTTTGGTTTTAAATACCCATTGTCTTTCATAGATTGTATCTCTTCATTCATGGAATCAATCCACTTTTGAGAGTTAGGGCTCTACATGGCGTATTGAATATTTACAGGATCATCTTCCTCAATGCCAATTCCATCTTCATATTCTTGTAGCAAAATAACATAATCATCTGGAATTGCACTCTTTCGCTCTCTAGTGGATCTCCTTAGTGGCACTTCTTGTAATTCACGAAGTTGTTGAGTTTGCTCAATTGGTTTCTCATGGAAAATTTCAGTGTTGTCTTGAACCAGAGGACCTTGAATAATAATAGGTACCATAATATGATCATTGCTCTCGAAAGAGTCATAAATAAGATCATGATTATCTTCTTCAAAGACAATACTTTTACCTATATCTTCTCTCCCAAAATCAACATCCTCAAAAAATCTTGCGTTATCAGTCTCAAAGAAGGATCTAGTAGCGGGATCATAAAACTTAAATCCGCGAGTATGTTCCGGATACCCAACAAAATAGCAAATGACCGTCCTAATGTCCAGTTTCTTTTCATTTGGCCTATATGGTCTTGCCTCAGCTGGACAACCCCAAACATGTAGATGCTTAATACTAAGTATTTTCTTAGTCCAAAGTTTGTAAGGGGTTTCAGCCACTATTTTAGTTGGAACCCATTTAAGAATATAAATTACAGTCTTTAGTGCATCTCCCCAAAGTGACTCAGGAAAGAAAGAATGACTTATCATACATCTCACCATATCTTTAAGAGTACGATTTCTCCTCTCAACAACACCATTCATATTTGGTTTTCCTAGCATAGTGTACTGAGGGACAATTTCACACTCCTTTAGGACGTTGGCAAAGGGTCATGGACGTTGCTCACCTGATCCATCATATCTACCGTAGAATTCACCACCATGATCAAATATGACATCTTTAATACTACTGTTTAGCTGAAGTTCAACTTCAGCTTTATATTCTTTAAATACATCCAGAGCTTGTGACTTCTCATGTATCAAGTATAGGTAACCATACATAGAGTAATCATCTATGAACGTGATAAAATACCATTGACCATTCTAAAAGGCCGTAGGGAATGGTCAACATATATCGGTATGAATCAGTTCCAAGATACTTGTAGCTCATTTAACACCTTATTTTCTTGAGTTTGTTTGTTTCCCCTTTATGCATTCAACACCGACTTGAAAGTCACCAATATTTAAGGGATCAAGAATTCTATCATTCACAAGCCTCTGAATTCTACTTAATCGCTTGTGCCACAACATTGCAGAATTCTCAGTTAACTTACGCTTTGTACCTCTTGCACTTGAGTGCAAAATTTCATTATTAAAAGCATATAAAGATTATCAATCAAAGAATCGGTGGAAACCACATTTGAATTTGAAGAGAAACACGCTTTATTATTTCCAAAAGAACAAGTGTAGCCATATTTGTCCAAACAGGAAATAAAAATAAAGTTTCCGTCTAAAAGACGGTGCAACAAATGTCTCAAATAAATCCAAATAAACACCAGTTTTAATAAAAATCTAAATGTTCCAACAACTTCAATTAAAACTTATTACCGTCGCCTACATAGATGAATCTTCGACATCAATTGGCGGTTGGCTCCACAGGCAACCCTGCATAGATACACTTATGTGAGTAGTAGCACCATAATCTACCCACCAAGTATCCTTAGGTACAGAAGCCAAATTAACTTCAAAATAAACAAAGACAGAATTCTTACCCTTCTTCACACGCCAAGCAGCATACTTGGAACACTCCTTCTTCATGTGTCCAACCTTCTTACAAAAGTAGCAGGTTGTTCCCTTATCCTGTTTCGCTTGCAACTGATGCTTGGGTTTTCCACTTGCAATATCCTTACCTCTCTTTCTTTTCTCATGAGAGCTTGATGCAAGTATCAATGATCAGAATATTCATCCACTCGGTCCAAACCTCATGAAAATCAGATAAAATATAAAAATACACTCGTATAAACTTCCATCTCTTGTAACTGCACCTAAAAAGCATTTATGTAACATAAAACCTACCTTTCTTTTAATATATAATTCCAACTCTTAAAAAACCTGAAGCAACCAGTCACAACTTTATTTTGTAGCCTAAATTTAATGTCTTGAACATATCTAGATTCAGAGAAGTGAGACAGCTAATGCAGGTTGTAATATTTATCATAAGCGATCCATTTGCAAGGCCATTCACAAGTCTCTCCTGTTGTGGCAACAAATGCTATAGGGAGCACATGCTATACAAAAATTACATTATCAAATTCACCTGCATATAAGCAAAACTAATTTTCAGAGTACAATAGCTAATTATCTTAGGATTTCTCTAGCTTCTCTCTTCTTAATCGCCACCGGAGAAACATAAACTGATAGATATTTATGAGAATTTGCCATGACTTATTGAATTAGTCTAAGCTGTATATGCCATGACTTATTGAATTAGTTCAAGGTGTATATGTTCCTAAATAATAGCAGATTAGTTATGTTTCCAAATTCTTTTTAGATAGAATTAGTTCGATAAGGTCGTTCCTGTTTTATGGGAGAGTCACATTAATTACGAAGGCAGTCTCAGATTAGTCTCATGTATGCATCTCCTTCTTCATTTTTAAATTAAAAAAAATTTTGCTATATGCTAATAGTGGTATCAGAGCGCACTTCCTACGGGTTATGACAATGAGATTGTTCTGAAAATATCTATTTCTGACAACACTTCATCTTTAATTTCAATATTTAATAGCGAACATTATCACATATGAGCTGTCAGATGAAATTTTATTTGAAGTCACAAGGTTTATGGAATGTAGTGCTTTTCTGAAGATGATCCACCCTCATTGAGAGAAAATCCAATGATTGCTTCAATTAGAATATATGAAGAGAAAAACTCAAGAAAGAAAAAGCGATTACTTGCTTTCATTCAGCACTTGCAGATCAATTTTTCACTAAAATCATGGACTTGGAAATACCTAAACATGTATGGAAAAAGCTACAAAGTGAGTACGAGGGCAATAACAGGGTTAAAGTAGTCAAACTTCTCACCTTAAAGAGAGATTTTGAACTAATGAAGATGAAAGATGTTTAATCTGTCAAATATTATTATGGCAGGTTAATGGATGTTGTAAATCAAGCGAGGCTACTGGGAGAGGTATTCACAAATCAAAAGGTAGTTGAAAAAAATCATGGTTTCTGTGCCTCAAAAGTTTGAAGCCTAGATTTCTGCAATTGAGGAGTCCCGTGACATGCAAAAACCTCATAATTGCGAAGATAACCGACAAGCTTCATGCACAAGAGCAACATGTTTTTTTATAAGAGGCGATGAAGCTACTGAAGGAGCATATCAGTCAAATTATAAAGGGAGATACAAAAGGTATTCTAGGAAGGGAAAAGTGTTGGTGTGTTCTCATTGCAGATTAACAAATCATGTAGATAAAGATTGTTGGTACAAAGACAAACCATCTTTCCGTTGTAATTTTTTCAACAACTTGGGTCATGGTGAGAAGTATTGCAGAGCTAAAAAACAAACTCAGCAACCAACACAGGAGAATGCAAACATAATTGCAGAAGAAAAGGATGATGATGAGAATTTATTCATGGCTTCACAAGCACTCAATCCCAATGAACACAATATGTGATTGTTTGACAGTGGATGTACTAGTCATATAACAAAATATATGTCAATATTCACCTTCATCAGCAAATCAGTTCATCCTAAAGTAAAGTTGGGAAATGGTGAAGTTGTGCAGGTGAAAGGAAAAGGAACAATTATTGTTAACACAAAATGAGGTACAAAGGTTATTACTAATGTTCTTTACATTCCAAATTTAGATCAAAATCTTCTTAGTGTTGCTCATATGGTGATAAATTGGTATGAGGTATCCTTTAAAGATAATTTTTATTTTAACTAGGGTGTAACTGGAATAGAAGTAGAAAAATTAAAGGTGAATGGTAATAGCTTTTATCTTAAGTTTGATGTAGTTGAAGGTCATGTTTTAGTGCTAAAATTGATGAGAGTATTGTTTAACACAAAATATATGGTCAATTTAACTACAAGTCCTTAAAATTTATGCAAAAAACTAATATAGTTGAAGATATATCCGAAATTATAGAAAATGATGAAATATGTGAAAGTTATGAGCTAGGAAAGTATCATCGAAAATCTTTTACTCAGAATATATCAAAGAGAGCTACTGGGAAGTTAGATTAATTCACTCGGACATTTGCGGACCTATGAGCACGACATCACTGAGCAATACTATTTATTGATGATTTCAGCCGAATGACATGGGTTTATTTTTTAAAATCCAAATCACAAGTGTTTCATGTGTTTAAAATCTTCAAAAATATGGTTGAAACTCAAAGCAGGGAGAAGGTTAAAGTGCTCATAACTGATAATGGTGGTGAGTATATATCAAGAGAGTTCAAGGTTTTTTATGAAGGAGCTGGAATTGTAAATCAGCTCACAGTCCCGTATTCACCGCAACACAATGGAGTTTCCGAAAGAAAAAATAAAACAATAATGGAGATGGCAAAGTGCATGTTATTTGAAAAGAAGTTGCCAAAAATTTTATGGGCTAAAGTAGTCAATACCTCTATTTATTTACTTAATCGATTACCAACAAAATCAGTTGAGGGAAAAACATCGATAAAGGCATGATTTGCTGACAAACCTTCTGCTAAACACCTCAGAATATTGGGATCTTTATGCTACTTTCATGTGCCATCTTTCAGAAGAGGGAAGCTTGATGAGAAGGCTGAAAAAGGGAAATTTATCGGTTATTCAACGGAAGCCAAAGGATACAAAATTTATAGCTTGAGTGAAATTATTATCTGATGGTATGAGAGATGTAACCTTGTACATGCTAAGCATACATCTTACAAAGAAGCTGCAGAAAAATCAGAATGGGTTGAGGCGATGAAAGTTGACATTGATATTATTGAGAAGGATAAAACATGGAAGTTAGTAGAGCTATCAAAAGGTAAGAAGACAAAAGGTGTAAAATGGGGTTTTTGAACAAAGTAGGTGTACAAACTCCTTAAAGCATTGTATGGATTGAAGTGAACACCGGAGATATGGTATAACCGAATTGACTCACATCTAATCGAGCTTGAATATTGGAGGAGCGAAAATGAAGCTACGTTGTATTTGAAGAAAAATAATGATGGTTTGCAGCTGGTGGTATCTCTTTATGTCAATGATATGTTGGTGACTGAAAGAAATTTAGAAATGTTAACTACTTTCAAAAGGGAAATGCATGATATTTTTTGAGATATCCGGTCTTGGTACTATGAAATATTTTCTTGGAATGGAAATAAAGCAATGCAACTCAGGTATTTTCATTTCTCAACGAAAATATGCTATTGATATTCTCAAAAAAATTAATTTAGAATCATGCAAAGAAGAAGCAACTCATTTGACTCGAAACAAGAAGATCTCAAAGCATGATGGTGAGAAGCTTGAGGATCCCTATGCATATAGAAGCTTGGTATGCATCCTGTTATATACTTAATAGCAATAAGACCCGATCTGATATTTCCAACTAATTTACTTTCAGGGTTCATAAGTTCGCAAAGTAACGTTCATTTGGAAATTGCAAAGAGGGTGTTGAGGTACATAAATGGTACAATTAATCTTGGCACATGGTACTTAAATTCAGGACGAGTTAAGTTGGATGGCTACCACGTTGACATGAAAGAAGTTAAGCTAGATTGCTACGCTGATAGTGACTGGGCTGGAAGTATTGATGACATGAATAGTACTTCAGGTTATGTATTTACAATTGCATTTGGTGTTATTTTCTGGAACGCGAAAGAACAAGAGGTGGTAACACAATCTACCGTAGATATTGAATATATATCTCGAGCAGCTGCTACAAATGAAGTAATATGATTGAAGAAATTGCTTGCTGATTTAGGCCAAGAACAAAGCTCTCCGACTGATCTTTATGATGACAATAAGTCGGCTATTGCAGTTACTCAGATGCATGTACAACATGGCAGGACCAAATACATTGATGTAAAGTATCATTTTATCAGGGAAGCCGAAAAAACGCTCTTATAAAGATACATCATTGCTCAATAATGGTGACACAAGTTAATTAACTTACATTTTTTCTAGTTTCTGCCTCCTTAATTACCACCGGAGAAACATAAATTTCATGTCAGCGATAATGGTAACACAAACACATTTGTAATAAATGCATATTCATTAAAAGAGAGCATCTTGAATAGTTGCAGATCAATTGCTTCAAGAGGGTGAAATAAATAATTATGTTACATAATCCAGTGAACAAGTTAGGAACCATATTACATCCATAATTGACACTTATATGATTATAGGCTGCATATTGTTATCCAGGTATTTTAAGAAACAAAGATGGAAAGAATATGAGGTCTTGTATTAAACAACAAATAGTTGAAGATATAATATTACAGTCATGCATAAATGAAATAGATGAAACATCTGTATAATAAAAAAATGGTTTTACAATGAATGTAGTCTATCTATCGAATTCTAAAAATATGAACATAAGAATATTAAAATCCCCTTACTGAGCTCACCCATACTTCAACGAATTGCTGATTATTCCTTGTCACAAACTATTGTCGGAGGAATTTCGTAACAACATGAAATCAGAGGGTTGTTGGAATAATGAGCGATTTGTGTATGAATGTGGGCTATTTTTAGAAATTAGGGTTTATTAAAAATAGAGGGGATATACTTGGAAGGATACTCGATTTGTCTCGTGTATCGGATCCCTTTGACAAGATGCATGTGTACCAATTTATATTGGAACAAGGCTACACAATTCTGTGAAATTTGGGTTTATCCCTGAAAGACTTTAGAGACAAACTTTTTTAATGTGCTAATTATCGATTTTATCTGATTTAATCTTTGCATTGTGATATCTTCGCGATTTGAAGGATATCTTTGAGAGATATTTTTCGTTATTGATTTATTGAGATTGATTCTTTCCTTATTTCTACGAGATGATAACTTGAGCTTTAAGCAATTAATTATTAATCATATTTAATAATTAATAAATTACAGGATTATTAGAATGTATTTGCTATGACAAAACGTGGCATAACAACTACCCTTAATTCTTCAGTATAGCTTGCTGCATCGGAGAACTAAGCATTCTTCGATCGCTGAAATAACTGAAAATCAGAACTTAGTACATAACATGAAGCAGCTCCGTGCTTGAAATAATTATGCCAATTCACGTGTGAGACCATGCAAGATCCCAAAAAGATACATATTTTCCTTGTTTGTGGCTGCGCGAGTACAAATTTATAAACCCATTGCGAACATCATTGTTAAGTTGGACCTTGGCGTACACACTCTTTAAGATATAGCAGCTGAATGTAAAATCGGTTTTTCTGCCGTGTGCCCATGGGCACACACTAAACACAAACTTCTATCATTTTAGCTTGTTTTGATTGGCCAATACTTCTTAATAATGATGGACACCCTGCATTTACAACAAATACACCAGTCAAAACTCTCCAAACTTTATAAGTTTTAGTGTTTAGCATGTGCCCATGGGCACACACTAGACAAACCCATGCAAAATAGAATTGTTGAGGTGAACTGCTAGTATTATCCGAGTGTAACAATATGAACAAACATGCCTTCAGCATAAGATAAGGTAAAACTCCCGACCTTCAATTTTTTTCCATACTTGAGATAAGGTGGAACTATCGACCTTCAATCTCTTTTCATAATTGAGATAAAGTGAGATCGCACCTTTGATCTTTTCATGTGCAATCTTTCTGCCTATCTAGGCATAAAATATAAGCCAATTTATACCCATATGAGTGTCAAATAAGCTAGTATTTACCCATCTGTGTGTCAACAATAAACAAGCTCACAATTAGTAGTGTATATCCTTCCAAGTGGTTGTCTCAGCTAACAAATTTAACAATTCTAATTCAAAAGTTTAAAAATATTTTTCGACATATATGTATTACGGCGACAGTATATGCAAAATATTTTAAACGCAATTCAAACATAATAAATATACCAATTCAGAATTGTCGCGATATTGATTTTTTTCCAAAAATAATGCTCTTTCTTAAACATTTTTCTCAAAATTATGCATCTCGCATATATAATTTATTTTTAAAAATATGCAACTCGTACGATTTCTAAACCTATTAATAACTTTCCAAAATAAATATCTCGTACGATATTTTCCAAAATATATGCGTCTTTCACGAATTGGGTCTCACAAGTAATTTTACAATCTTAAAAATATGTGATTCGCATGAATTTTCAAATAATAAATAATTTTCTAAAATATTATTTAAAAATATAGTTTTTATGCATGCATCACTTAAAATTAATTTGCAGAAAATAAATCAACACAAAAATAAATGCTTCTTTTTTCTTTTGTATCGCATGTGGCCTCCACCGTTTGCTGCCTTGATCTTCTGTCTGGGCCCACGTCACATGTCTTGTTCTTCTTTCTAGTTTTGTTCTTCGACTTCTCCTTTTAATACATCACCATCGAAGTAAAATTTTCAGGTTTGATAAAATTACTCTAACGGAGACTCCGTCTTTACGTTATCTTGTTGAAATATTTTTTTAATGTCGCGTGTTCGTTGAATGCGTGTATGAGAGCCGCTGGGAAAAACTAAAATGTCTCGTCTCTGTAGAGTTCCCTCCCCGCTTAATATTTAATCCAAGGTTTGTTAAGAATCATCCACCCTCCATCGGATAATTAACCCCCTCATTCTAGCGCCAAATGTTGTTGGAGGAATTAGGTAACATTATGAAATCAAGGATTTACTGTAATAATTGAGTGATTTGTGTATGAATGTGGCTATTTTTAGGAACTAGGGTTTATAAAAAATAAAGGGGCTGGACTTGGGAGATGTCTCGATTTGTCTCGTGTATCGGGTCCCTTAACCAAGATGTGCGTACCAATTTATATTGGATCAAGCCTACGTAGTTCAGTGAAACTTGGGTTTATCCCCGAAAGACTTTAGGGATAAACTTTATTAATATGCTAATTACCGATTTAATCTCGGTATTGTGATATCTTCATGATATGAAGGATATCGTTGAGAGATATTTTCCGTTATTGATATATTGAGATTGATTCTTTCCTCGTTTCGGAGAAAGGATAACTTGGGTTTTATACAATTAATTACTAATAGTAATTAATAATTAACAAATTACAGGATCATTAAAAAAGATTTGCTATGCCAAAACGTGACATAACACAAACATTTTGTTTCCTCCAAACTAAAGGTTGGATATTCGGCTACCTCCCATGTCCTATTCTCTCCCCATTAGGTTCTTTCTAAAAACCATCCCGTCCGCATAATTACCAGTCTTCCTCAAAGACCCTACCATGACCTCCGACCAAAACTCTAAATATCCTCCTTTGCTGCAAAACACCTGATTATTGTGACTTTGAATCTTATACCCAACACCTTCTTTATTTCCAGTCATCGGCTTTCTTTCATTGCCTAAACACTCTCATGAGTATTCAGCACCCATATTGTTCATATCAGAGAAAAAACCTCTCATGGATTCACACCAACCTTAAATATCGCAGAAAAGATTATCCATACCGGTAACATCCACTGATCATCACCATAAACCTCACAATGACCAATCTCAGCAGCATGACGTAAACTACCTTGCAAATCATAAACCATAATTGCACTCGAATTTCTTAACCCGACTCAAAACTACCAAATAAAAAATTAGGTGATGACCCAATTTCCTGCATCGTTGAACTAGACCTAGTCACATTCTCCCATCTCAATGCTTCCATAACAAATTCATTTTTGAGATCAAGAATTTGAAATCCTGAAAAATCAGTAGCACCAGCAGCAACAATAACACGACTAATAGACAACAAAGAATCAACAACACTAAATTCAGTCAAAATGGTTGATTTTTTCCTCAATGACAAATCAAAAGAGTAATCTTGCTACCATGTGCAACATGAACAAATCCATAAGGAGTTGTAGACATACAATTAGGCTCATCTATATCATTTAAAGACAAAACTAAAGATTTTTCAAGACTAAAAGCTTCAAATTGAAAAGGGTTAGATAAAGAACCAACAAGAACATCTTTAATCCCATAAAACTGAGCTTCAAAAATCAAATCTTGAAGATCAATACCTTTAGCTTTAGATGAAAGATTACTCGTTCTTAACAAAAATAACAAAATAGCAAACAATTCAGGTTCTCTATCAATAAAGATGACATTTTTATCATCACAAGCTTGAGAAAGAATTGAATTAGGAAAAGATGGCCACCAACTTCAATGTTAAGAACATTAGACTTGAAATCTTGAAATTTTGATTGAAACCTGTTAATTCAAGTGTTTATGATGATAAGAGTTCTTAGCAATAGAATGAAGACATCAGATTGGAATCATCCAAGATCTCAGCAATGTTTATCAGAATGCAGTTTGTTCAATCTTCCTGGAAGTCTATCCCCCAGGTTTAGTATTAGGTTGTTAGGGTTTGTGTAAATCTTGTTTATCTGGATAAACCTTATCTCAAACAAACCCACCACCTTATCTTATAAATCAAGTTTAAATCTCTCAAGCCTTATCTTTACTTGATTTATCTTTTTCAAACAACTAACAGACTAGTTTCTCAAGTATTCATTCAAATATTTTCAAACAAACTTATCTTATTTATCTTATCCTTTGTTTGAAAATAAGTCTGTTAGAACATTGCCTATAAATACAACTCTTCATTTCAGATTTGTAGTTACCACTTTCACGAGAATCTTTCATCATCTGAAATCATTTTCTTGTTCCATACCCGAGATATTCATATCCAGAAAAACAAGAAACTTAGTTTGGGTTGTAAAATTTCACATTACATTCTTGTAACTGAATCGTGTATTATATCACTTGTCCCGGGTTGTGGGAGGTTGATTACAACAGGAAGGCCAAGTAGCTTTGTGCTAGGTAGCTGTGTGCTAGGGAAAGGGTTCTTTCAAGTGGGCCAAGTTTGTAATCAAGGAAAGTTTGTAAGTACTTTATTTTAAGTGGATATAATACATTCTCTATGCTAGTTGGCATGGGGACTTGGATGTAGGCCATAGACTAGGTGTAGGGGCCGAACCAAGTGAAAACTCTTGGTGTTCTGCATTGTTTGATTTCTTTATTACTGCATTTATATTTCAGTATTTTACTTTCAGCAGTTAAAAGAGACTGTCCCATACCCTGTCTTATTTATAAAGGGACTGTCCCATTTGCATAAGAGACTGTCCCATTTGCCTTGACAGTTAGAATATAATTTTATCTATCGAGCCATCAAATTTCATTTGGTATCAGAGCAGGTGCATTTAATTCTCTTTTTAGTGTTTATTTTGCTAGCGATCCATGGCTCAACCAGATAGGTATTCAAACAATTATCCACCACTGCTTCATGGTGCTGAAAACTACAATGACTGGAAGTTTTGGATGAAAATCTTTCTCCAGCGTGATGCATTTGAATGGGATGTTGTAGAAAATGGTTTCACAATTCCTATGAAAGAAGGGAAGCCAAAATCTCTCAAGGATCTCTCTCCCGAAGAAGTGAACGCAATGAATTCCAATGCTAAAGCTATGAACTCACTTCTCAATGGCATGGTAGCTACAGAATTAAGAAAAGTTTCAGCATGTACTACTGCCAAGCAGATTTGGGATACGATCAACGTCAGCCACGAAGGCACGTCTAAGGTACGTGAAGTAAAATTAAGTATGCTAATGAGTGACTATGAAGGTTTCAGGTTGGAAAGAGATGAAAGCGTGCGAGATGCTCAAGGGAGGTTTCTGACATTGATGAACTCCATCTCACTTCTGGAAAGGATCATTCCTCAATCTGAGATCAATAGGAAAATCCTCAGAGCAATGCCAAAGAAGTTTGCTCCAAAGGTTACCATTCTGCAGGATTCAACACTGCTTTCGACTATGGATACTCTAACACTGTTCAGTGAATTGGAAGAATTCGAAAATCAGCTACGTAGATATGATGAAGAAGATGAAGCTCCTCGTAAGAAAACTCTTGCACTTAATGCAGATGCAGATGAGTCTCCTGATGATTCTGATGAAGAGATTGCTCTTCTAACAAAGAAGTTTCATAAATTTCTTGCCAAACGGAATGCTTCCAAACGACCTATGAAGTCACAGTTTCCGAAGAAGGACTTCAAATCTAATCCGAGCAAGGAGGTCAAAGTGAATCAAAGCAAGGATACTTGTTTTGAGTGTGGAAAGAAAGGGCACTTCAAAAAGGACTGCTACAAGCTGAAGAACAAAAAGAAGGCATTAATTACCTGGAGTGATGATGAATTTGATGTGGAGATCGATTCAGACGATGAAGTTGCTCAACTTTGCTTTGCTGGACTAGAGGACAACTCCAGTGATAATGATGAGGTACAGAATATTAAGTATAATTCAAATATATCTTCGTCTATTTTAAATTTGTAGGTCCAGGTTAAGAAGTTGAAAGAAAAGAATGCTTATTTAAAGCAAGCTTTAAGTGAAGTTCTTAGTGAAATGGATGACCCCATGAAGGAAGAAGCCCTAGTTGTTGAGAACAAATCATTGCTTGAAAGGGTTTCAAAACTTACTGAAGAAAATCAATATCTCAAAAATGAGATTGAGATGAAGGATGTATGCCTTGAAGCCTTAAAGAAAGAGTCAATATCTGTTGATCCAGAAACCGTTAAAGAAGACAGTGCTCCTGATCCCTTAGTTCCTGAATTAAAGCAGAAAGTCGAATAGCTTGAAAAGGATTTAGCTAAATGTTTTCATGGAGAAGGAACTTTGAATGCTCTTCTTGGTGAACAAAAATCTTCTCTTGATAAAGGAGGTTTAGGATGTGAGTCAATCAAGAAACGTGCATTTCAAGGCGGTTATAAGCGAGCTCCTATGAAATATAAGATGCCTTATGAGAAATGTCGAGATTGTGGCAAAGCTGGCCACCCTACAGCTGAATCTAGATTATGTGGTATCAAGGACCACTTCTCTAACTCATCTTATAAATCGTCTACTAGATATAAATCTGCTAATACTTCTGTTAATATTGTTTAGATGTAGATTAAGAAATCAGATAGACATTTATATAAGATTTGTGATACTAACCAACCAGGACCCAAGGTTAAGTGGGTACCTAAGGGATAAAGCAATTCTTGCAGGTTTGTTTGAAGGTCCATGTTCCGCGAAATAAATGGATCATCGACAGTGTTTGTTCACGTCACATGACAGGTGATAAATCCAAGTTTCTATCTCTAGTTGCCAAGGAAGGTGGCTTAGTTACTCTTGGAGATTCAAACACCGTCAGAATTATTGGAAAAGGTACCATTGGTAATGACAGGTTTGCTATTTCTAATGTTTGTTTAGTTGATGGTTTGAAATATAATCTTATTAGTGTAAGTCAACTCACTGATGCTGGTCATAAGGTTAAGTTTGATAAAGATGTATGTTACATTGGTACTAAGTCTAACGAGTTTGCCTTAGTTGCCAAAAGGAAAGGAAATATTTTTGTGTTAGATTTTGATGAACAGCAGGAGGAAATTTGTCTTTGGCATCGACGTCTAGGCCATGTTCACATGGATCTTCTTCAGAAGATATCTTCTCATGATCTGGTTCGAGGTCTACCAAAGATGAAGTACAAGAAAATAGAACCTTGCACAGCTTGCCAGCTTGGAAAACAGGTGAAAACTTCCTTTACTGCCAAGAATAAAGTATCAACTTCTGTTCCTTTGCAGCTCCTTCATCTAGATCTTTTTGGTCCAGAAAGGTATGTAAGCTTAGGAGGTAAGAATTATGCTTTTGTTATAGTTGATGATTATTCTCGTTTCACTTGGGTATTATTTTTACGATCTAAGGATGAAGCTTTTGCTGAGTTTAAGGATCTTATTACTAACCTTGAGACTAAGTATTCATTTAAGCTCAAGACTATTCGTAGTGATCATGGAGGTGAATTCGAGAAGGATTTCATAACCTTCTGTAAATCAAGAGGAATCACTCATGAATTCTCAGCTCCTCGAACTCCTCAGCAGAACGGAGTAGTAGAACGCAAGAACAGGACTCTACAGGAAACTGCCAGAACTCTACTACATGAGAGTAAGCTTCCAAGAAAATTTTGGGCTGAAGCGGTACACACTTCCTGTTATGTTTAAAATAGAGTACTTATTCGTCCTATTTTGCTTAAAACTCCGTATGAATTGCTTAAGGACTCCTAACATTAGTTATTTTCGAGTTTTTGGTTCCAAGTGTTTTATTTTAGATACTCAAAATAATCGAGGCAAGTTCGATGCGAAATCTACGGAAGGAATCTTCTTGGGATATTCTACAACAAGCAAAGCTTATCGTGTTTATAATTCTGTCAAGAACAAAGTAGAAGAATCCATCAATATTACGTTCAATGAATCCTCAAGGAATATATCTCAAATTGATGAAGACACTGCGGATCTATCGTCTCATTCCCAAATGAGACAGTCTCATTCTGAAAAGAGTCAGTCTCATTCTGACAAATCAAACAGTCAAGACTCTCCAGGTCCATCTCAGTCTTCTGATAATTCTTCAGGATCTACTCAAGCTTCAGATGAATCTTCTGGCTCTCCAAAGACTCCCCATAGTGTTTCAAATGTGAATTCTGTTACTCCTCTGGATAAATCATCACAAGCGGAAATGAGGCAGCCTCTTTTGAATGAGACAACTCCCATTCATTTCCAGGCAGACAATTCTAATGAGGAAGAGATGAGTAATATTCAACTTCCTAAGTCTTCTAGAACTGTGAAGAATCATCCACCAGATAATCTTCTCACTGATTTAGATCAAGGGATTTCTACTCGAAGCAGACTTCATAATCTATGTGCATTCTGTGCTTTTGTTGCTGAATTCGAACCAAAGAATGCTCAAGAAGCAGTTGCAGACGAACATTGGTCTGTTGCAATGCAGGAGGAATTGAACCAGTTCGAGCGTTGTGATGTTTGGGAACTAGTCCCACCTCCTCAGGATGCCAAGATCATTGGTACTCGTTGGGTTTTCAAGAATAAGAAAGATGAAGATGGAAATATCATTCGAAATAAAGCTCGTTTGGTTGCTCAGGGATACAATCAGCAGGAAGGAATCGCTTACGACGAGACATATGCTCCAGTAGCTCGTTTAGAAGCTATTCGAAGCTTAATGGCTTTTGCAGCTCACAAGAAGTTCAAGCTCTATCAGATGGACGTCAAAAGCGCATTTCTAAATGGCTATCTCAAGGAAGAAGTCTACGTGAAGCAGCCTCCAGGTTTTATTCATGAGAAGTACCCTAACTATGTTTACAAGCTCAAGAAATCTGTCTATGGATTGAGACAATCCCCTCGCTGTTGGTATGAACGTCTCAGTCAATTTCTTGTGAACAATGGTTTCATTCATGGTACACTCGATCCAACTCTCTTTATTTTTCATAAACGTGATAACTTTCTTTTAGTACAAGTTTATGTTGATGATATAGTATTTGGATCTTCTAACGAATCTGTTAGGAATATATGTGCATTAGTTTGATGATATGTTTAACAAAACACTTAAGTAGAAATTTAGTGTCTGTAGCCTCAACGGATAAGACCACTTTGGCTATCCGTTGATGGTGTAGCTTTACTTAGAAATAAGTCTAGTATTGTAGCATATTTCAGTCTCTGTATTTAAAATTGTAATTCTTAGAAGTTGAGAGAAACTATGAGTCATGTTGACTACTAGATGATATGCAGATAGGAAGGCCAATTGTAAATATTTCATGCCTTGTAATTTTGTATAAATGAAGTGGTATCAACGGATGACTTAAAAGACCTTCAACGGATGAGAAGCTAAGCTTCAACGGATGTCTCTAAAGCTTCAACGGATAACATCCTTCAACGGATGAGAGCATCAACGGATGAAAGCTTCAACGGATAACATCCTTCAACGGATGAAGTCATCAACGGATGAAAGCTTCAACGGATGTTCTGCTAATCAGCCGTTGATAAGTGGTAGTTGTACCTACAAGCAGAGGCACGTGGGTTGACAGAGAAAACTGAGATGTGGTAGCCGAATTTCAGGATCAACAGAAAAAGCAGCCGTTCTTCTTTTGTACAAAGTTGCAATAGTCAACAAAGTACTTGAGTGAACAGGAAAAGAAGCAAGTGAAGAACTTATTTTACTATTGTAATTTTATATTGTTTTTCACTTGTACACTTGGTAATATATATGAACCAAGAAGAAGCTAGTAATTAGACAGATTTTTCCAGAGCTGTTAAGAAATATCTTGAGAGAAAATTCATCTAGTTTGTACTAGGATGCAGCTGTGATCAACATTGTTGAACACAGATTTTCTAATATACCATCTCTGGTGGAACAACAAATCCACCAGAAAAGTTTTTAAGGTCTGTTGTGTTCTTTACATTTGTGCTTGAATATATATCTGTCTGTATTAGCTTAAAGCAATTCACACACTTGTTCTTCTTGAACACACAACTTTATAAACTGCTCAAAACTTGAAAAAGTTTTGAGATTTACATTCAACCCCCCTTCTGTAAATCTCATTGTTAGTCTTCTAGGAATAACAATTGGTATCAGAGCAGGCTCTTGACACACAAAGAGTTTAAAGATCTTGGAATCTAACAAAGATGAGTAAGAAGGATATTGGAGTAAAGATCCCAGTTCTTGACAAAGACAGTTATCACCACTGGAAGGTGAAAATGCACCTTCATCTACTCTCCCAAGATGAAGGTTATGTAAACTGCATTGAGAATGGTCCTCACATTCCCCACAAAGTAGCCACAGTTGCTACGGCCACAATTGCTGTTGGTCAATCCATTCCAAAACCCAGAGCAGAATGGACAATGGAAGACACAGAAGAAGTCCACAAGGATAAGAAGGCTATGAACATTTTGTTTAATGGTCTTGACAAGGATATGTTTGATAATGTGATAAATTGTTCAACTGCCAAAGAGGTTTGGGACACAGTTCAGCTGCTGTGTGAAGGTACAGAACAAGTAAGAGAGAACAAAATGCAGCTTCTCATTCAACAGTATGAGCACTTTCATTTTGAAGAAAATGAATCTTTAAATGACACATTCAATAGATTCCAAAAACTGTTGAATGGACTGAAGCTGTATGGTAGAGTGTACCAGGTGAAGGATTCAAATCTTAAATTTTTGAGATCCTTACCAAAGGAATGGAAACCCATGACTGTTTCCTTAAGAAACTCTCAAGATTATAAGGACTTTACTCTTGAAAGATTATATGGAATCTTGAAGACTTATGAACTAGAGTTGGAACAGGATGAGGTATTGGAGAGGGGGAGAAAGAAAGGAGGTTCAGTTGCATTGGTAGCTGAAAATGAGAATGAATGCAGAAAAGAAACTGTGAGATCTACATCAAGCTCCAAAGATGGTGTAAGAAATCCAGAATCAGACAAGGGTAAAGGGCAAGTTGCTGAAAATGAAGACAACTCCAGTCAAGATGACTCTGATGGTATTGATGAGCATCTTGCATTTCTGTCCAGGAGATTTGCAAAGATGAAGTTCAGGAAAAACACTAGAGCCACTAAACCCCATAAGAACATGGTGGACAAATCCAAGTTCAAGTGTTTTAATTGTGGTATGAGTGGACACTTTGCAAGTGAGTGCAGAAGGCCAACCTCTGAAAAGAAGAAATTTGAACAAGTAGATTACAAAAAGAAATATTTTGATCTGCTCAAACAGAAGGAAAGGGCTTTCATTACTCAAGAAAGAGACTGGGCAGCTGATGGAGAAGAAGAGGATGAAGACATGGAATATGTTAACTTGGCTCTCATGGCTGATTCTGAGGAGAATGAAGTTAGTTCATCAAGCAACCAGGTAATTACTACTGATATAACACAGCTTACTAAAGAAGAGTGCAATGATGCTTTTAATGACATGTCTACTGAACTGTATCATTTGCGTGTATCTCTTAAATCTCTTGCTAAAGAAAATAGTAGGATTAAAGAGAACAATCTGTTTTTAAGTAATAGAAATGCTGTGTTAGAAGATAAGTTAATTGACCTAGAAAAGACTAAGCTGCATTGTGTATCTGTTGAAAATGAACTAGCTGAATCTATTAAGAAAGTAGAAATACTTTCCAATCAATTAGAGAAAGAGCAAGAGGTGATTAAAGCCTGGAAAACATCTAGGGATGTAAGTGCTCAAATTGCCAAAGTCCAAGGAATTGAATCATTCTGTGAAACTGCCTGGGATAAAAATAAAAAGAAACTGGAATTAATTGATGGACTGTCAACGGATGTGGAATCAACGGATGATGAAAGTTATCCGTTGAAGGAAGAAAAGGAACATCCGTTGAAGGTTCCTCAATTAAAACAGGCAGATGTTTCTAAAAGAGAAAATCTAAAGAAACTCAACAAAAAGTTTGGTTCAACTTCAAAGAACTTTGTCAAAGAAGGAGCAAGCACATCCAAAGATGTCAGAAAGGTGAATGTAGGGCACATGACCTTAGAACAGTTAAACAATAGGCTCAAGATGGTTGAGGATAAAAAGGAATCCAAAAGGAAATCCAACAGAAATGGGAAGGTAGGAGTTAACAAACATAACAATTACACACCTGACAAGTATGCTCCTAGAAAAAGCTGTGTGCATTGTAGTAGTGTTAATCATCTATCTGCTAACTGTAAATCTATTAAGAAATCTCCCATAACTGTACCCTCTTCCATGCCTAACATGTCTGTATCACCTCTACATGCTCTGCCTGTTATGTCTCAACAAAATCCTTATGCACATTTTGCAAACATGCCATATTTTAACAATTCTTATCTTGCTGCATTCAGTATGCCTCAATTGCCATACAATATGCCAATGTGGAATAACATGTATGCACAATCCATGCCTAATAATACTATAAATGTGCTGGATAATGTTGTGACTAACCCTACACCTCAACCAACCACATCTAAGACCAAGGTTGACTCAAACTCACCTAAGTCTAAAGATGCAGGAGGAATGAAGTCTAGGAGAAAGGCTAACAAGAATGGACCCAAGGAAACTTGGGTACCAAAATCAAATTGATTGATTTTGTGGTGTGCAGGAAAATAGAAGAAATCTATGGTACTTGGACAGTGGCTGTTCAAGACACATGACTGGAGATTTCTCCCTGCTCACAGAGTTTAAAGAGAGAGCTGGCCCCAGCATAACCTTTGGAGATGACAGCAAAGGGTTTACTATGGGATATGGCTTGATTTCAACAAGGAATGTCATCATTGAAGAAGTTGCATTAGTTGATGGTCTCAAGCACAACTTACTGAGTATCAGTCAACTATGTGATAGAGGGAATACAGTTTCCTTCAATTCTGAAGCCTGTGTTGTCACTAGTAAGAAAGACAACAAAGTGGTTCTAACTGGAGTTAGAAAAGGAAATGTGTACTTAGCTGACTTCAACTCTACAGATGCAGAATCTATTACTTGTCTTTTCAGCAAAGCAAGTTCAGTTGAGAGTTGGCTATGGCACAAGAAGCTATCCCATTTGAATTTCAAGACAATGAATGATCTAGTCAAAAAGGACTTAGTAAGAGGAATTCCTCTTGTTGAATTCTCAAGGGATGGTCTGTGTGATGCTTGTCAGAAAGGCAAACAAAGGAAAGCATCATTTCAGAAGAAGCTTGAAACAACAATTGATGAACCATTACAGCTGTTACATATGGATTTGTTTGGACCAGTCAATGTATTGTCAATAGCAAGAAAAAGATATTGTTTAGTGATTGTAGATGATTTCTCAAAGTTCACATGGGTCTATTTTCTTGGATCAAAGGATGAAGCAAGTGAAATCATTATCAATCACATCAGGCAAGTCAATAATCATCCTGACTTAAAAGTAAGAAACATCAGGAGTGACAATGGAACTGAATTCAAGAATTTGACATTAAGGCTGTTCTGTGAAGAAAATGGAATCATGCATGAGTTCTCAGCTCCAAGAACACCTCAGCAAAATGGGGTAGTTGAAAGAAAGAACAGATCTTTAATTGAGGCTGCCAGAACAATGCTTGAAGAATCAAAGTTACCAACATATTTTTGGGCTGAAGCTGTTAATTGTGCCTGTTTCACTCAAAATATTTCTCTGATCAATCAAGCTAAAGGCATGACTCCTTATCAGTTGTTCAAGAAAAGAAAACCAACTCTAAACTTTCTTCATGTCTTTGGATGTAAATGTTTTATACTAAGGAATCAATCTGACCATAAAGGGAAGTTTGATGCAAAGGCTGATGAAGGAATATTTGTTGGTTATTCAGCTGGAAAATCTTATAGGGTCTACAATCTAAGAACCAACATTGTTATGGAATCTGTGCATGTTGTGTTTGATGATAAAAAGATTGATGGACTAACAGATGAGGAACATTATGAGAGACTCAAATTTGACAATATTGAAATATATTGTGATAATAGTGAAGAAGAGATTGATGGAGACGACACTTCAAAAGGAATACAAAATTTGCTCCTGGATAATGCACAAAATTCAGCATCCGTTGAAAGACATTGTGCATCATCCGTTGAAGTACTTAATGAAACATCCGTTGATCATAGCTCATCAACTGATAATCAATTTACATCATTAATTGATGGAACTCCAAGTTCCCTGCAAAGGACCAACAACTCAGGGGGAGTTTCAACTAATCAAAACTCTATCTCACATCATGACAATACTGAGATCACCTCATCTAGAGCTCATCTTCCACCTCAAAGGAAATGGACCAAGAATCATCCCTTTGAACTGATCATTGGTGATGCATCATCTAAAGTGCAAACAAGAAGAGCTACTCAAGATGAATGTCTGTATAGTAGTTTTCTATCTCAGGAGGAACCTAAGAAAGTGGAAGAAGCCTTATTGGATCCAGATTGGATATTAGCTATGCAGGAAGAGCTAAACCAATTTGAGAGAAACCAAGTTTGGAAGCTGGTACCCAAACCAAAGAACAAGAGTCCTATTGATACAAAATGGGTATTCAGAAATAAGATGGATGAAAATGGCATTATCATAAGGAATAAAGCCAGATTGGTTGCTAAAGGCTATTCTCAGCAAGAGGGAATAGATTTTGATGAGACATATGCTCCTGTTGCAAGACTTGAAGCTATCAGAATCTTTCTAGCCTATGCAGCCCATGCCAATTTCAAAGTCTATCAAATGGATGTCAAGAGTGCATTTCTAAATGGGAAATTAGAGGAAGAAGTCTATGTAAGTCAACCTCCAGGATTTGAAGATCCAAATTTTCCAGACTATGTGTATTATCTGTTGAAAGCACTCTATGGACTGAAGCAAGCACCTAGAGCCTGGTATGAAACATTATCAAAATTTCTTTTGGAGAATCACTTCACTAGAGGTACTGTTGATAAAACTCTCTTCTTTAGAAATGTTAATGGCTCTAGTATACTTGTTCAAATTTATGTAGATGACATAATATTTGGTTCTAAAGATAATAATCTTTGTAAGAAGTTTGCTAAGCTAATGCAAAGTAATTATGAAATGAGCCTAATGGGAGAACTAACCTATTTTCTTGGTTTACAAATTAAACAAGTTAGTAATGGAATTTTCATTAGTCAAACTAAATATATTCATGATCTTTTAAAGAAGTTTGACTTAATGGAATGTTCATCTGCAAAAACTCCCATGGCCACTGCCACCAAACTTGAATTAAATAAGACTGAAAGGTCTGTGGACATTACAAGTTATAGAGGCATGGTTGGTTCACTTTTATATTTAACTGCTAGCAGACCAGATATAATGTTTGCTACATGTCTGTGTGCGAGATTTCAAGCTGATCCTAGGGAGTCTCACTTAATTGCTATCAAGAGAATTTTCAGATATCTCAAGGGTACACCAAATTTAGGAATTTGGTATCCTAGAGAATCTGGCTTTGATCTAATTGGTTATTCAGATGCAGACTATGCAGGTTGCAAAATAGACAGGAAAAGTACAACAGGCTCCTGTCAATTCCTGGGAAACAAGCTTGTATCATGGTTTAGCAAAAAGCAAAATTCAGTCTCTACTTCTACAGCTGAGGCTGAATACATTGCTGCTGGAAGTTGCTGTTCTCAAATGTTATGGATGAGGAATCAACTCCTTGATTATGGACTTCATGTTGATAGAATACCTATCTTTTGTGACAACACAAGTGCCATAGCCATAACAGAGAATCCTGTGCAGCACTCAAGGACCAAGCACATTGATATTAAGTACCACTTCATCAGGGAGCATGTCATGAATGGTACAGTAGAACTACATTTTGTTCCAAGTGAACAACAAATTGCTGACATATTTACCAAGCCACTTGATGAATCAACATTCACAAGATTGGTAAGTGAGCTAGGTATGCTTAATTACTCTTAAAATTCATGTCTTCTTTGCAATTTGATGTGGAGCCTGAAATATATTAGTTGCTAGAACAAATTTGACTTTTAACAAAGTTTATTCCATCAACGGATGTTCCCTATCCGTTGAAAGTCAAAATTGCTCTATCAACGGATATTCATTATCCGTTGAAAGACAAGTATATCTCTGGAACTTTTATCCGTCAACGGATAAAGCTGAAGTACCTTTCAACGGATGACAATTTACATTATCCGTTGAAATGTCACATCAGACGTTTGAGGTGTTTCACAGCCGTTGATTCTATTTTCTTAACCGTTGATACCATACATACATCTGTATGTATTGGTTTTAAAGGTAGTTATTAGAATACTTACAGTTTATTCTTAAACGGCTGAAATTCACTAACACCTATTTATTGATTAATCCTTTATTTATTTTTTTTTGAAAGCATATAAGCCCTTCTGATTGTTCATTATTACTTTACGCTTTCTTAGAATTTCAAGCATTTACCATTTTCTCTCTGCAAAACCCTCAAGTTATTCTCTGCAATTTCTACTCACAACAATGGCACCAGTCGTGAAGATTATGTCTCAATCTGGGTTCATCTACGAGAAGAATAATTTCATAGCTCTGGTAGAGAAGAATGAAGCCCACTCAGATTATCACAAAATGATGGACTTCATCAAAAACTGTAAACTTAGCTATGCAATGCTGGAAGCCCCAACGATTTTCTGTGAAGTAGTTGAGGAGATTTGGACAACTGCTGAGTTCAACTCCATGGATATGACTATCTCCTTCACTCTCAAAGGTAAAAATCACTGTATAAACTGTGATGACTTACAAGCATGTTTTAAATTACCTGAGAACAATGCCATGACACCACACACTGATAGTGATGTATCCAGCATGTTAGATTCCATAGGTTACTCTCTTAACTCTGCTAATTTAGGGGGTATTAGACGAAAAGGCCTTAGGAAAGAATGGAGTTTTCTTGGGGATGCCTTCATAAAGGTTTTCTCTGGGAAAATTAGTAATTTTGATGCCATAACTTCATCTCTTGTTAACATGTTCTATATGCTTGTTTCTGATAGGTACTTTAACTTTAGCAACTATGTGATGCTAGAATTAGGTACTAGATTAGGTAACAAAGCTAATAGACCTAATAACATCTATTATGCTAGATTCTTTATGTTATTGGCTAACCATGTTGCTGAAGGTTTAGTCATAATCAATGAGAATAATAAACTCAAGTGCTGGGCACAAGAGAAAAGAGTTCTTGCAGACTTGAAGAGAATGGATCTTAACAGCAGTGTGCAATTGGTATATTTACCAATCATGAATGCACCCCAGGTAGGTGAGGTAATTGCTTCTACAACTCCTACTTCTTCCAACCCCTCTATTTCTTTATCTTCTAGTGTGGCCATGAAATCTGTGTCAATGCCCCAACAGATTTCTACCAAGGTCACCAAATCCAAACTTTCAAAATCCAAGACAAAGAAAACCACCTCTGTTGTTTCTCAAAAGACAACAGTTGTAACAACAACCATTAACCCTGAGGGAAGTGATCAGGGTGTGAGTGGTGAGGGGAGGGGTGAACATCAAAGAAACCCCCAGGATAAGGAAGGAGAGTTGAGTGCTTCCCAAGCTAGCCAAGCCCCAGTTTCTCAAAAAGCTGTGGTGGTTGAAAAGGTCTCTAGCACATCCCTAGTAGCATCCTCCCAAAAGGATGTTACTATTGAAAAGAGTTCCCATCCAGGAACACAGAACAAAAGAGGGAGGGACACTAAAGCCAAACACTCACCTACAAAAGCCTTTATTAGAAGAAAGAAGGCTAGAACCCAATCTTCTACACAGGGTGCACACACTGCACAGATACATCCATCTGTCTCTGTGCCTTCTCAAACTCAGTTTGATGTGACTCCAATAAATGTGGAGTCACAGCCCCATTCTCTCACAATAACTACACATCAATCACCAAATACTTCTTCACCATCTCTGGATGTGGATATGCTATTCCCATCAATTCCTGATTCTCCCTCTTTACAACTCAGGGAGAAGCCCCACTCAAATACAGGTGATCATCATCTTTTAGATGATTTGTTGGATCACCCGCAAATTCTTTCAGATATAATTGAAGGATCTGTATCAACACATATCAAATCAATCTATACAGATTCAACAGTTATATCACTTTCAATTTCATCTTCTTTTCCTTCTTCAATGGATATCACTCATCCGTTGACAAGTGGTTGCTCTTCAACGGATAAGCTTAACAGCAGTTATCCGTTGATAACAACAGTTTCAACTTCAACGGATATTCCACATCCGTTGATAGTCTCTACACAAATAACTGAAATGATTCCAAGTGTAGAAGACATGAATACTGTGCAATCACTTTTAGGATTGAGGGCAGGGAGTGAAAATTTGAGTGAGAGGCTGGGTTGCTCCCAGGCAAAAGGAGAGATTGAGAGCACAAAAATGCATGCTATTTCTTCCAGCATGGCAAAAGTCAGTGAGTGGAGTACCACCTTAGAAGGTGAAGGTGAGGGAGTGAGATGTGTGAGCCAGGGGGAGCCCCTGATGCAAGAACATAGAGAAAAAGAGAGAAAAGCAGGTACAGTTGATACAAGGGTGGAACCAGCCATTGCTCATGAGTCAATGATTGTGGATGATGCTGAAAAGGAAAGACAATTTCAGCAACATTACAAAGCTGTAATTGATAACATTTCCTTGGATGCTGACACTTTTACTCATCCTGTGACAGCCTATCAACTGTTGGCTGCTCAGGGCAATGAGGAGGCAGAGAGGACACTACATCTAGTGCACTCAACAGAATCTCTTCAAAGGGATAAAGCTGCTATTAACAGGATGCCTTCTACAGCTGGTGAGCCATCTGAGGAATTTGGAGTAAATTCTGATGATGATGACTCTATTTCTTCTGATGGAAGCATGAACATAGGGGGAGATGAAGACCCTAGTTCCATTCCTAATCTACCTGAATGGGCCCTGACTAAGGAGCATAGAACAGGTGAATTCAATGTCCACCTGGTCAAACAAATCATCACTATTCAACAGGCCATTCAGAACACTTCAAATGCAAATATCAAGGCTATCCTCCAAGCTCACCTGGACTCACTGCATCTCATGAAGTTGCAGAAAGTAAAGCAAGATATGAGTCTAAATGATCTAAGGAAAGATATTGCTGACTTGAAATCCTTCACTTCAGAAAAATTGGATTCAGTCATGCCCTATGGTACTTTGCAGGACTTGGTTTCGAGATTGAAAAAGGAATCAGTTACTGAACAAAGGCTGGCCAAGTTGGAAGACAGAGTTCAAGGAATTGAAGATTCTGTGGCCACCCTGCTTCTCAACCAACAATCTCAAACCAATCTCCTAATGCAGCTGGCAAAAGCACAAGGCTTGACCCCTCTCCTTGATGATAACAAAAAGGGGGAGAATAAAAGGGAAGGGGAAGGAGAGCCCTCTACAAAGATTCAGATATCTAAAGTGCTAGTTCCTGCCATCACTACCTCTCCAATCATTCAAATCAAGGGAAAATCTGATGGAATTGATTTGATTCAGCTAGCAGCAGCTGAAATACAAATGAAAGAACAATGGAGGAGAATTGATGAAAGGTTGCAATTGGTGTTTGGTTCTACACAAAATAAATCAACATCTGTGAAATTTAGCACAAAGACTGAACCAATCAACATGGAGCTCATGCCAGTAGGGAGTCTTAAGGATGGAGAAGCTTCTTCCAAAGAGCTACAAGCTATAATCCTCAAGCCCAATGAAAGATCCAATAAGGACTCAACAAAGAATCCTTTAAAAGAAGTGGACTTTCCTCCTTCAAAAGATGATGAGAACAAGATCTTAGGCAGGAGTATTGCCTATCTCAAAAAGTCCATGGATGAGGCTGTAAGGAGAAATAGAGCTATTATCATTAGAGAGGGAAAGAGCATATGTGTGATGCAAGGACATCCCAAATTCTCAATAGCTAAGAAAGAAGAAGCCAAGCAATTAAAGGCTGACAAAAGAGCACAAGCAAAGCTTGAAAAACAGCTAAAGTCAAGCCAAGTTGAAGAAATGAAAGGAATTGAAGTCAGGGGTGAAGAAAAGATTGCTAACTTAGATGAGGTTCTTGGGAGCATATTTGGTGAAAATATGGAGGAAAGAGAGGAATGGCAGAAGGGAAACAGAAGAAAGGCCAAGGCACACAGAAGGAGTGAAGATAACCCTGAAGATACCAAATCTACATCTAAACCACTACCTTCCATACCTGAACCTTTTGTTACTGATCCCTCTATAAATATCCATGGTGAACCAATCATTCCAAAAGAGGAACCTATTGATTGGGACAACATCACATTGCCTACCTTTCTAACCACTCTTCCACCACCAAAGAAACAGAAAAGAAAACCAAAATCTACACCTCCCACAACCTCTAAGAAATTCACTCAAAAACAAAAACCTAAACCTAAGTCACCCATTTCTAAAGATGATTATGTTCACATCTGTGACATAAAAGAAATTTCAGACATTGAACTCTATCTGGATGAGCTGGAGGATGTAAGGGGAATAGCTGCCTACAGACAGTTACCAGAAAGATTAGTGTTCAGATATAAAGGAGCTGGGGAAAGAACATGGCCTCTCCACAGGATTCTAAATGAAGGCTACTCTACCTTGATCAGAGTCTTTTCAGCCATCAAAAAGGATTCTGGCTTTACCAGAACAGCCAAGACTGAAATTCTCAACAAGATTGCCAACATAAGGAAGACTTGGAGGGAACCAAATGCTTTGCCCAGAACCTTACTCATACAAGAAAGGGGAACTAAAATTCACAAATCACCTCATTGGTTGATGGAATTTAGAGATGACAAAGGAGTCAGAAGATTTTTCAGACTTGAAGACCAACTCAAGATTGCCAGCAATGAAACTCTCAAGGAAATGCAATCTAAGTTGGATATCAGTGATGAAGATGAAGCTGAATTCTTCAGAAAACTCCAACTCCAAATTGAGGGAAATGACAAAGGGCTAGGAAAGAAAACCAGGGAACAAAGAAGAAAATGATGTTTTGCTCAGGCTAGAGGAGCACCCTTGGAAATACTGTAAATCTTCAATTACCTCCTAGTACATACACTTTTGCAGCACTTTTTATATTTCTACTTAGTTTCAATTCAAATATTTGTTAAGTGTTTTGTTATCATCAAGTTAACTCTGAATTTATGCCTACAGTTCTTATAGACATAAATAGGGGGAGATTGTTAGGAATATATGTGCATTAGTTTGATGATATGTTTAACAAAACACTTAAGTAGAAATTTAGTGTCTGTAGCCTCAACGGATAAGACCACTTTGGCTATCCGTTGATGGTGTAGCTTTACTTAGAAATAAGTCTAGTATTGTAGCATATTTCAGTCTCTGTATTTAAAATTGTAATTCTTAGAAGTTGAGAGAAACTATGAGTCATGTTGACTACTAGATGATATGCAGATAGGAAGGCCAATTGTAAATATTTCATGCCTTGTAATTTTGTATAAATGAAGTGGTATCAACGGATGACTTAAAAGACCTTCAACGGATGAGAAGCTAAGCTTCAACGGATGTCTCTAAAGCTTCAACGGATAACATCCTTCAACGGATGAGAGCATCAACGGATGAAAGCTTCAACGGATAACATCCTTCAACGGATGAAGTCATCAACGGATGAAAGCTTCAACGGATGTTCTGCTAATCAGCCGTTGATAAGTGGTAGTTGTACCTACAAGCAGAGGCACGTGGGTTGACAGAGAAAACTGAGATGTGGTAGCCGAATTTCAGGATCAACAGAAAAAGCAGCCGTTCTTCTTTTGTACAAAGTTGCAATAGTCAACAAAGTACTTGAGTGAACAGGAAAAGAAGCAAGTGAAGAACTTATTTTACTATTGTAATTTTATATTGTTTTTCACTTGTACACTTGGTAATATATATGAACCAAGAAGAAGCTAGTAATTAGACAGATTTTTCCAGAGCTGTTAAGAAATATCTTGAGAGAAAATTCATCTAGTTTGTACTAGGATGCAGCTGTGATCAACATTGTTGAACACAGATTTTCTAATATACCATCTCTGGTGGAACAACAAATCCACCAGAAAAGTTTTTAAGGTCTGTTGTGTTCTTTACATTTGTGCTTGAATATATATCTGTCTGTATTAGCTTAAAGCAATTCACACACTTGTTCTTCTTGAACACACAACTTTATAAACTGCTCAAAACTTGAAAAAGTTTTGAGATTTACATTCAACCCCCCTTCTGTAAATCTCATTGTTAGTCTTCTAGGAATAACAGAATCTTTGTGTAAATGGTTTTCTGATTGCATGCATAAGGAATTCGATATGAGTTTGATGGGTGAATTACAGTACTTTCTAGGTTTGCAAATTTAATCAGTCTAATGCAGGAATATTTATTCACCAAGGCAAGTACATAAAGGATCTACTCAAAAGATTTGCACTTGATCATGTCACACCTAAATCAACTCCGATGAGTACTTCAGTTAAACTTACAAAGGATGAACAAGGTACACCTGTAGATGTCACTAAATTTCGAGGTATGATTAATTTATTGTTATATTTAACTGCCTCATGACCTGACATAATGTATAGTGTATGCTTGTGTGCTCGTTTTCAATCTCAACCTAAAGAATCTCATTTGAATGTCGTTAAACGTATTTTTAAATATTTGAAAGGTACGAGTGACTTGGGATTATTTTATCCAAGCTCCTCTTCCTTTGACTTAATCGGTTTTTCAGATGCTGACTATGCAGGGTCACAGGTTGATAGAAAAAGCACAAGTGATCCTTGTGAATTTTTAGGAGATTGTTTAGTTGCATGGCATAGTAAAAAGCAAACTTCAGTAGCTCTTTCTACCGCTGAAGGAGAGTACATTGCAGCTGAAAGTTGTTGTGCTCAAATTTTGTGGATGCAACAAACATTGCAGGATTTTGGTATTTCTTACTCCAATATTTCTATATATTGTGATAATACCTCTGCAATTAATATCTCTAAAAATCCTGTTATGCATTCTCGTACTAAGCATATTGATGTTCGTCACCATTTTCTACGAGATAATGTTTCTAAAGGTAATATTGAGCTTATTTACATTTCTACTGAGAAACAGCGTGCAGATATCTTCACTAAGCCATTAGCTGAAGATAGATTTTGTAAAATGCGTCGTGAATTGGGTATGTGTTCTCTATAATTATTAAGTGATTTTATGTAATTTATGTGATTAAATGTGAATTATGTCATAATACTTAAATATTTGTTGAGCATTTATTGTTCGTTTTTGAAATTAGGTTTTGTGTTAATTATACCTTATACTCATGTTTATGAATTTATGTTTCATTTTTTTTATTTGTCCGTGTGATTATGCGTGTAAATAGCATTAGATTTTGTAAATCTTTTGATTAGACTTTTCATATCCTTGAAACTCGTGCATGTATCATTCATTCAATACATCACTTCTGTTTTTGCACCTCTTTATCTCCTCTTCCATCTCTAACTCTTCAGTTTCTACTTCTTTTTAAACTCTCTTTCTTAATCTTTTCATTTTCTTTTCTCATTCTACTCTCTCATTCTCTCAAAATCCCATTCTTTCTCTCTTAACCCTAAAATTTTCTTTCTTCTACGGCTCGCCGTTCAAGATCCACCGCTAACCAAACCCCGACCCCTGGTCCGTCTGGTTCGAAGCGTCGTCGTATGGCCGCAGTTATTTCCGAAGCATCTAGTGAAGCATCTCCTAATTCTTCCGAACGTCATGCAAAGGAAAGCACTACTAAGGCGTGACACAAGTCCATTCTGAAAGAAAGGTTGTGTGATACTGATCTTCTCTCCAGGATTGGCGTATCATCATTGTTTGAAGCTGTTGGGTGTGTTGGGTTGTTGTCGCCGTCCGATGTGATCTATCCAGATTTGGTGAAGGAGTTATATGCAAATTTTTCGATTTTGGCCGACAATATTGTGTTCTCTTCGGTGAAAGGAAGTCCAGTTTGCTTTAAGGCGGATTTGCTGGCCAGGCTCACAGGAGTATCCGATCAAGGCCCCTGCCCGTTTACCACTCATCAGGCGTTTGACAAAATTCCTGGATTGCAATATGAGGAACAACTCAAAGCTATTCTCGGTGACAACTTTGTTTCTGTGTCTGTCAAACCGTTGGTAACTGATTTAACTCCTATGTGCTTATTATTGTTTAAATTGTTTCACTCGAATGTTTTGCCTCGTAAATCTGGTCGTGATAGAGTCATATTTCAGGATTCTATTCTTCTGTCTGTGTTTGTTAAGAAAACCCCTTGTAATTTGGCTTCATTGATTATTTCCAACATGAATCATTGTGCTAAACATGAATCCATGCATCTTCCATACCCTGCTTTGTTAACAAAGATTTTTCAGTATTTTCGTGTTCCTTTTGAGTCTTCTAAATCAGAAAGATTGAATGTTGTTTTTGACTTGTCTGTTTTAACTGCGAATGGTCTCGTAGTTTCTGAATCAAATGATTTGTTCTTTGATGATGCCCACCATTCTGTTGGTGGTTTGCCCAAATCCCCCCATTATGCGTCAGACCCAAATGATCAAAACACCAATACTGTCCTAAATTCGTTGTTTGCTAAGTTAGAAGAGAATTCTGCTGCTTTAGTTTCAATTAATCAGCATTTTGCTTCTGTCAAAACTCTCGGATCACTAACTTCTGAAGTTAGTATTTTAAATGCTTCTTTTGAGATGTTTAGAAAGTATGTTTGTTCGTCTTTGGATGATATCAATGCCAAACTCTCTGTATTGCATACTTCTGATGTCAAGTTGTCTAAGACCATAGATTTTGAGTTTGGGACTCTGCAAGAAGGGATGGTTTCCTCTGCTAAGGCATGGGAAAAGGAGTTTGTTAAGTTGTTTTTTAAACTTGGGTCAGAGACTAAGTTTTTATCTCAGCAGTTGTCAGCCATGCAAGACAAGAGCAAGATGTATTGGCACAAGAAACGAGACTGGATTGGAGATTGTACTTTAGAAGAAATCACTGCTCCTCTGCCACTTCCTGCTATTCCTCCACCTTCAGTTTTTGGTATGTCTAGAGAAGAATACAAGGCAAAGATTTTTGACTGGCTTCGTGAAAGGGACGGAAAGGCACCAGCTCAGGAAGCTTTTGACAAGCTATTTTCAGAGTACGGCCCAGCTCCAGTGTTTCCTTCATCCCAGAACAAGGCTTCTGGTTCAGGCAAAGGCAAAGCTCCAGTTCATGTTGATGATGATTCTGATTAGAGACCCCTTTTATGATGAAGGGGGAGAAATTTTTATGATGTTATGTGTTTTAAGACGATGCGATGTTTCTTTTGGGTGTTTAAGACTATGTTTTTTTTTGGCTGGTGTGTTGGTGTTTGAACTTTGTTTTTTTATGGATGTTTTTGGATGATTTTATGTGTTTAACTGATATTCTGGATTCGTTTATGTGATTAGATAACAATTGCAACTGGACATCCTGGTTTATGGATGGGTTGTCTTCTGTTTTAAGTGTTTAATGTTTGAGACTGTCTCTTTTATGCATATTGATCTAGTGTCTCATTCATTCTTTAGTTGTCTCATTCTCATATTGATTGCATGTATTATAAACTGCAATATATTCTGTTGGTTCTAATTCTGTTTTACAGGCCTTTAGTGTTTTTAATAGGGGGATCATTTATGCTTTCTTTGTCATCATCATAAAAGGGGGAGAATGTTAATTCAAGTGTTTATGATGATAAGAGTTCTTAGCAACAGAATGAAGACATCAGATTGGAATCATCCGAGATCTCAGCAATGTTTATCAGAATGCAGTTTGTTCAATCTTCCTGGAAGTCTATCCCGCAGGTTTAGTATTAGGTTGTTAGGGTTTGTGTAAATCTTATTTATCTGGATAAACCTTATCTCAAACAAACCCACATTATCTTATAAATCAAGTTTAAATCTCTCAAGCCTTATCTTTACTTGATTTATCTTTTTCAAACAACTAACAGACTAGTTTCTCAAGTATTCATTCAAATATTTTCAAACAAACGTATCTTATCTATCTTATCCTTTGTTTGAAAATAAGTCTGTTAGAACATTGCCTATAAATACAACTCTTCATTTCAGATTTGTAGTTACCACTTTCACGAGAATCTTTCATCATCTGAAATCATTTTCTTGTTCCATACCCGAGATATTCATATCCAGAAAAACAAGAAACTTAGTTTGGGTTGTAAAATTTCACATTACATTCTTGTAACTGAATCGTGTATTATATCACTTGTCCCGGGTTGTGGGAGGTTGATTACAACAGGAAGGCCAAGTAGCTTTGTGCTAGGTAGCTGTGTGCTAGGGAAAGGGTTCTTTCAAGTTGGCCAAGTTTGTAATCAAGGAAAGTTTGTAAGTACTTTGTTTTAAGTGGATATAATACATTCTTTATGCTAGTTGGCATGGGGACTTGGATGTAGGCCATAGACTAGGTGTAGGGGCCGAACCAAGTGAAAACTCTTGGTGTTCTGCATTGTTTGATTTCTTTATCACTGCATTTATATTTCAGTATTTTACTTTCAGCAGTTAAAAGAGACTGTCCCATACCCTGTCTCATTTGTAAAGGGACTGTCCCATTTGCATAAGAGACTGTCCCATTTGCCTTGACAGTTAGAATATTATTTTATCTATCGAGCCATCGAATTTCAAAACCTATACGAAGAAAGTGGTGAAAAAGCTAAAGATGACATCTTTTTGGATTCTTGAAGGAACCCATAAGGATATCCATACCCATTTATTTTTTTGGATACAGATTCAGATTAGATCGGCCGCGGATTTTTTATAGGTCGGTCCATATCTGGATCAGTTCGGATAAGAAATTTCGTATGGAATATCCGCTCCAGTTATGTATATTTATTTTTTAACAAAACTTGTTACAAAAGCTTTTATAAATTGGAAATATACCAAAAATTAAATTTTTTTTTGAATTATAGAGTATTAGAGTCTAATAATGAAAAAAAATTGATGTATCAAAGTGGAACTGTTATGTGAATTGATATTGGGGGTGATATTCGATTCTGAAAAGTTAAAATAATCAGGGTATAATATAAAAATGGACTACACTCTAGAAACTGGACCAAATGAGGTATATAAAATGTGTCTTTACAGGGGATAAGACTTCTAAATTAGAAATAGTAAAAATATTTGTATTATTTAATATATATATATGTATATGTATTATTATATATATACGTATAAACAATATCGATTTATTAACGGATTATATCGGCCTAAATTCATATACGCTCCATTTATAGGATTTTATTATCTGATCGAATCCCGGATCGTATTTTTAACTGGTCAATCCATATCCGTTAAAATGATCTCGCATCGGGTCAGATCAAATTTTTACTCAATTGATAGGCCTACCGTGGAATGTACCTGCGGTTTTTGTGTTTTAGGCATGTGACATAAATATGTTCCATTTGTATGAACTTGTACAAATCCAATGGATGGATCTAAATGGAATTTTTTTGACATATATGTTTAAAAATATTTTGAAATTACAAGTATGTTGTGTTTTGTCGAATATATGATGCGGTTACGTGGACAAAGGGTTCTAGATCATTACTCCTCCTATTTTTCTTTGTTTTTATATTTGTCGTTTGATTTTTTTACACGTATTTGAAAGTTATTTGACCGGATAGTAAAAATAATTATTCAAAAAAGTTTTTGAAATTTAGTACACGTTATATACTTTTAATCAGAAAAAATTTAATAAGATTATTTTTATTATACGGTCTAAGCACTTTGAAATATGTGCAGAAATGTCATACGTCAAGTATAAAAAACAGAGAGTATAATATATTTGTTAAAACTTTTACCACTCAATATTTCGATATATATATGAGGTTGTCCAGCTAAGGCAAGGCCTTACAAACCGCATGAAAATAAACTGGAGTAAAGAACACTTAGTTGCTATTTTGTTAGATATTCAGAGAAAATAAAGGGTTTCAAGTTTTATGATCCTTTGATAAAATTCGTTTTTCGAAACATAAAATGATAGATTACTTGAGAATGTTTAGTTTGAGGGGAAGATAAAGTTAGGGATGTTGTTTTTGAGAAAGGATTATTTCTTTACCTCGTGTAGTTTAGGAAAATAAATGTTGACATGCCTATATAATTTCCTGCTCAAAATCAGGAAGATGTTCAAGAAGAGCAAACTCAACAACCTCAAGAAGAAGTGCCACTGAGGCCCCAATTTTTTGGCCATGAATACATTTCAATGAGCGTATCTGACCGATTCTACAATGTTCAGATTGTTTGGGATAGTTGCTTCTCTGGTGAGCGAATCTTGCAAACAACTGATTCGTCCATGCTTATAATCCTCACTGAACCCATTCATATATACAAATATTTAGTGTTAACATGAACCATCACCAAATTATGTTCATTGTAGATACTAAAAATTCAAATTTAAATTCCCTATTATATTTTTAGTTAACTATTTGTTTTTGTTTTAGGTTTTAAACTATATGTGCCATATTCATAGAACAACAATTTTGGAAATGATAACTTCATGATAGGATTTTAACTTATTAACTCTATATTTTCATTCATAAGAATTTATAAAACTTGGATACCGTACGTGTATACTAATATTTTCAATATTTTATTAAACTATATGTAAAAAATTTGAGATAAAAATGACATTCAGATAATATAAAATTTTCTTAACCAAATAATATTATTCATTCATAATTCAAATTTTTGCTTCATTCAGATCGTTCAGAAATATTAACTATTCAGATATAAATTATTCAGATTTTCCAAATGACCCCTTAGACGATCCACTAGAGATAGGAGGAGTTCAATTTCAGATAATTATATTAAAAATTTTCAAGAGCATTAGTTTGACATAGGGGCAATGGAAAATGACCCGATCAATTTCAACAAGTCAAACAAAATGCTAATAGTCAAAAGTGGATTGAAGCCATGAATGAGGAAATGAAATTCATGAAAGACTGTGACGTTTGAGAACTTGTCAAGTTTCCTGTAGGTGCAAAACCGATTGGTTGTAAATGGATATTTAAAACCAAAAGGGATTCCATGTACAAATTTTGAATGATAAAGCGTGTATAGTCGCAAAGGATTTTAGTGAAAAAGAAGGCATTTAACATAAAGAGAAGGAGATGCAAGCTTTTCGTACGTGAAATTGCAAATTTCATCAAATGATTGTCTCATGCGATTTTGAGTTTAATATTGTTAAAAATACATATTTAACAAGTTCACCATGAGTAGAATTATATATATATATATATATATATATATATATATATTGCTTTAAATCGATGATTTAGCTTCCAGCACGAAACCAAGAGATTTATCACAAATATTTTTTGAGATGAAGGATCTTGGTGACACCTCTTTTGTATACATCAAGACCATTCTCGGGGTATCTGTGGGTTATCACAAAAGAGCTATAAGGTGCTTTCTAAATTCGGCACAAAAGATTGTGCACAAATAAATACTCATGTTTCTAAAGAAGACAAGTTTAGTCTCAAACAGCGCCCTAAGAATGATCTTGAAGGAAAGAAGATGCAAAACATTCCTCTGTTTCAGCGAGTGGGTAACTTATGTATGTTCAAGCTAGTACCCTGTCGAATTTGGCATTCATTATGGGTATGTTAAGCAGACATTCGAGTAAATCCCGAAGGGATCATTAAATTACATTTAAACGGGTTATGAGGTACTTGTAAGGAACTAAAATATTATTTGCTCGTTTATGGGAAATCTGAAAATTTAGGAGATCGTTAGGTATTTCAATTTTTATTTTGCTGATTGCGTAGATATAAAAAATCTACTTATTGTTATATTTTTTTATGTCTAAATATGTAGACATTAAATATTTAATTATTATAGAGAGACTGCAAAATAGAGTAGTGTCTATTGAGTATATAAGAACAAATTTTATGCTAGCAGACCCATTAACTAAAGCTCTGACGCCTAAGGTCTTTCATGGGCATACTGCTCATGTGGGTGTTGTCTCTTTGGTGGATTATCAGTTTTAGGGGGAGTTTTGTTTTGTTCTTATATTCGGCACTCAAATGTATATTGTACCTATTGTGATGCATTATGTGTTCTGAGAATTTGTAGAATGTGAAGTTAAGTTTTTTCTCTCTCTATTACTCTAAATGAGTTATTTGTTTTCAATTGTGGTTTTGATATGAAGTTGAAAGTATATTTATGTGGTTTTGGTTTCATGTATAATGAGTTGGACCTATGGTGGTTTTGGATTATCGAGTTATGACATTGTGACGAAGGTCGTTTTGATTTCATGTATATAAATGAGTTGGACCAGATGGACTAAGGAAGATGTTTTTAAAGAATAAGCACTTTCGTGCGAACCTAAGGTTATTGAATATAATTGTTATTTGGAATAATTTGTAGCCCAAGTGGGAGATTGATATAATATTTTATTATTTTCACGATATACGGACTTACAAATTAACGACAATTATGTTTAAGATTTACCTATATTTGGACTAATTAAGTGGTCTAAAATTAAGGGTCCAATTACATCTTATTCGGTATGGTTTTTGTAATGTGTAATACCCAATAGCTCCTCTTCCTTGAGTGGTGTAGGTCGAGTGTGGAGGGATCTCAACGATGGATGAGATAGTGCATGATGAAATCGGACCGTTAGTTCTATCGTTCCTTCTACTCCGTGTGTTCATCGTGGTTGATGTTGTCTTCCCGTTAGGGTTCATTTTTATTTATTGTTAGGGTTGTTGAGTTTCGAGTTTTAACGGCCGCACCTGTGTTCGACACTAAATGATCCTCACAAGATGCCTACGTATCTCTGTGTTCTAGAGAATAAATCCAAAAACGTAGTTATAGGTAGAGAGGTAGGGCCCTTTTATATAAATGTTGAGTTAAGGTTAGACTTAAGTTGAGAAATTTGGTGGACAAGTTTTTAACTTAGATGGTAAATAGGATTCTTTAAGACAATGAATTCTGAATCTTTTCTTGTATAAGTCCTTCAAGTTGGACATTGTTTTTGTGTCATTGTAGACCTCATTTTCATGTCACCTCGACGAGCCTATCATGGGCCGTGGATGTCACGATCCACTCTGGGTCGTGGCCGTCACAACCTACTTGGGTCGCTAGGGTCATTACAACCCACTCTAATCATGATGTTCACGGGTTTTGAGTCTGTACTTTCGATTTAACTTTGGACATAATTAATTCAGCATTGATTACCTCTTTACGCATTACTTTTTATCCATATCACCTTATATGAAAAAAAATACCAATAACAAAAAATCATCTCATAAAAATAGGATAAATGGTTGATGTGTGCTCGTCGGCAGAAATTAGATAAACCTTTTAGCTTATGTCTTCTTTCGTTCCATAATAGTAGTTTTTTTAATGTTTTTACGCTTATTAATAAAACATTAATATAATATTTTATTTTCACCTATACCAATTATAAATGCATGAAATTGATATACAATTTTTAAGAAGGTTAATTCTGAAAAATGTCCATAAATTTTTACATTGAAATTTAAAATATATATATTACATACATGCTCGACCTTCATAGTAACAACAAATTCACAATTAATTTTTTTTACTAAAATGCCAACTAAAATTCACAAGTCTAAAATATATGCCTACTAAAATGCGAACTAAACTATATGTGATGTAGGGTGATAGAGATTTACCAAAGTATTGTTGAAAAAACTTAGAGAAAAAAGACACCTACATTTTTTTTGCAGAGAACTTGTACTGCTATATTTCTTGTTATTTCTTTTTTTCTTCTAAAACTCAAGGTAAACTAGCCATTATATAGGCTTTACAAACATATTAAAACTAACTATTACTAAAACTAACCACTACTAATTAATGGGTAAATTACATGTCCATAATTTACTCCATAACTCCACTACCCCACTACTAAACAATTCTAAAATAATATTTTTCTCTAATAATTAATCTATTGCTAAATATCTAATAATTAAATAAACAAATAATTAATAACTAAATTTAAGATTATTCCAACATTCACCCCCATAATCTTAAATTTATGAAGCACTTTTTCTTCGCCTGTGATGCACTTCTCACCGCCATCAATTTTGATGCACTATCTCATCAAAAACACTTTGGAGCACTTTCTCTTCAAAAACACTTTGGAGCACTTTCTCTCCAAAAACACTTTGGAACACTTTCTCTCCACAACTCTAAAGGAGTGGTTCTCCCTCGATCAATTGTGCCAACCTTGTTATTCCTAGAGAACTAACAATGAGATTTACAGAAGGGGGGTTGAATGTAAATCTCAAAACTTTTTCAAGTTTTGAGCAGTTTATAAAGACTGTGTGTTCAAGATGAACAAGTGTGTGAATTGCTTTAAGCTGATACAGACAGATATATATTCAAACACAAATGTAAAGAACACAATAAACCTTTAAAAACTTTTCTGGTGGATTTGTTGTTCCACCAGAGATGGTATTTCAGAAATTCTGTGATCTAAGAATTTGATCACAGCTGCATCCTAGTACAAACTAGATAATTTTTCTCTCAAGATTTTTCTAAACAGCTCTGAAAAATTCTTATCTAATTACTAGCTACTACTTGGTTTATATATTACCAAGTTTACAAGTGAAGACAAGGATATATAAAATAATAAAGTAAGATCTCCACTTGTTTCTTCTCCAGTTCACTCCAGTACTTTGTTGACTTAATGTCTCTTTATACTAGAGTAGAACGGCTGCTTTTTCTGATGTTCCTGAAATTAGGCTGCCACATTTCAGTTATCTCTGTTCACCCACGTGCCTCTGTTTGTAGGTACAACTACCACTTATCAACGGTTAATCAACAGAACATCCGTTGAAGCTTTCATCCGTTGATGCACTCATCCGTTGAAGGATGTTATCCGTTGAAGCTTTAGAGACATCCGTTGAAGCTTAGCTTCTCATCCGTTGAAGGTCTTTAAGTCATCCGTTGATACCACTTCATTTATACAAAATTACAAGGCATGAAATATTTACAATTGGCCTTCCTATCTGCATATCTTCTAGTAGTCAACATGACTCATAGTTTCTCTCAACTTCTAAGAATTACATCTTAAATACAGAGACTGAAATATGCTACAACACTAGACTTATTTCTAAGTAAAGCTACACCATCAACGGATAGCCAAAGTGGTCTTATCCGTTGAGGCTACAGACACTGAATTTCTACTTAAGTGTTTTGTTAAACATATCATCAAACTAATGCACATATATTCCTAACAATCTCCCCCTATTTATGTCTATAAAAATTGTAGGCATAAATTCAGGGTTAACTTGATGATAACAAAACACTTAACAGATATATGAATTGAAACTAAGTAGAAATTTGAAAATGCTGCAAAAATGTATGTACTAGGAGGAAATTGAAGATTTACAGTATTTCCAAGGATACTCCTTTAGCCTGAGCAAATCATCTTTTTCTTCTTTGTTCCCTGGTTTTCTTTCCTAGCCCTTTGTCATTTTCCTCAATTTGGAGTTGGAGTTGTCTGAAGAATTCAGCTTCATCTTCAACACTGATATCCAACTTAGATTGCATTTCCTTGAGAGTTTCATTGCTGGCAATCTTGAGTTGGTCTTCAAGTTTGAAAAATCTTCTGACTCCTTTATCATCTCTAAATTCCATCAACCAATGAGGTGATTTGTGAATTGTAATTCCCCTTTCTTGAATGAGTAAAGTCCTGGGTAAAACATTGGGCTCCCTCCAAGTTTTCCTTATATTGGCAATCTTGTTGAGAATTTCAGTCTTGGCAGTTCTGGTAAAGCCAGAATCCTTTTTTATAGCTGAAAAGACTCTAATCAAGGTAGAGTAGCCTTCATTCAGAATCCTGTGGAGAGGCCATGTTCTTTCCCCAGCTCCTTTGTATCTGAACACTAATCTCTCTGGTAGCTGTCTGTAAGCAGCTATTCCTCTTACATCCTCCAGCTCATCCAGATAGAGTTCAATGTCTGAAATTTCTTTTATGTCACAGATGTGAACATAATCATCTTTAGAAATGGATGGCTTAGGCTTAGGCTTTTGTTTTTGAGTGAATTTCTTAGAGGTTATGGGAGGTGTAGATTTGGGTTTTCTTTTCTGTTTCTTTGGTAGTGGAAGAGTGGTTAGAAAGGTAGGTAATTTGATGGTGTCCCAATCAATAGGTTCCTCTTTTGGAATGATTGGTTCACCATGGATGTTTATAGTGGGATTAGCAACAAGAGGTTCAGGTATGGAAGGTAGTGGTTTAGATATAGATTTGGTTACTTCAGTATTATCTTCACTCCTTCTATGTGCCTTGGCCTTTCTTCTGTTTCCCTTCTGCCATTCCTCTCTTTCTTCCATACTCTCACCAAATATACTCCCAAAAACCTCATCTAGGTTTGCAATCTTGTCTTCACCCCTGACTTCAATTCCTTTCTCTTCTTCAACTTGACTTGACTTTAGCTGTTGTTCAAGCTTTGCTTGTGCTCTTTTGTCAGCCTTTAGTTGCTTGACTTCTTCCTTCTTGGCTATTGAGAATTTGGGATGTCCTTGCATCACACATATGCTCTTTCCCTCTCTAGAGATAATAGCCCTATTTCTCCTTACAGCCTCATCCATGGTCTCTTTGAGATAAGCAATACTCCTACCTAAAAGCTTGTTCTTATCAGCTTTTGGAGGAGGAAAGTCCACTTCTTTTAAAGGATTCTTTGTAGAGTCCTTATTGGATCTTTTATTGGGCTTGAGAATTATAGCTTGTAGTTCTTTGGAAGAAGCTTCTCCATCCTTATGTCTCCCTACTGGCTTGAGCTCCATGTTGATTGGTTCAATCTTTGTGCTATATTTCACAGATGTTGATTTATCTTGTGTAGAGCCAAACAACAGTTGCAACCTTTCATCAATTCTCCTCCTTTGCTCTTTCACTTGAATTTCAGCTGCTGCTAGCTGAATCAAATCAATTCCATCAGGCTTTCCTTTGATTTGAATGATTGGAGAAGTAGTGATGGCAGGAACTAGCACTTTAGATATTTTGATTTTTGTAGATGGCTCTCCTTCCCCTTCCCTTTTACTCTCCCCCTTTTTGTTATCATCAAGGAGAGGGGTCAAGCCTTGTGCTTTTGCCAGCTGCATTAGGAGACTGGTTTGAGATTGTTGGTTGTGAAGAATGGTGGCCACATAATCTTCAATAACTTGAACTCTGTCTTCCAACTTGGCCAGCCTTTTCTCAGTAACTGATTCCTTTTTCAATCTCAAAACCAAGTCCTGCAATGTACCATAGGGCATGACTGAATCCAATTTTTCAGAACTGTAGGATTTCAAGTCAGCAATATCCTTCCTGAGATCATCCATACTCAGATTCTGCTTTACTTGCTGCAACTTTATGAGATGCAGTGAGTCCAGGTGAGCTTGAAGGATAGCCTTGATACTTGCATGTGAAGTGTTCTGAATGGCCTGTTGAATAGTGTTGATTTGTTTGACTAAGGAGACATTGAATTCCCCTGATCTATACTCCTTTGTCAAAGCCCATTCAGGTAGATTTGGAATTGAACTAGGGCCTTCATCTCCCCCTAAGTTCATGCTTCCATCAAAAGAAACAGAGTCATCATCATCAGAATTTACTCCAAATTCCTCAGATGGCTCACCAGCTATAGAAGGCATCTTGTTAATAGTAGCTTTATCCCTTTGAAGAGATTCTGTTGTGTGTACTAGATGTAGTGTCTTTTCTACCTCCTCATTGCCCTGAGCAGCCAACATTTGATAGGCTGACACAGGATGAGTAAAAGTGTCAGCATCCAAGGAAATGTTATCAATTACAGCTTTGTAATGTTGCTGAAATTGTCTTTCCTTTTCAGCATCATCCACAATCATTGACTCAATAGCAATGGCTGGTTCCACCCTTATATCTACTGTACCTGCCTTTCTCTCTTTTTCTCTATTTTCTTGCATCAGGGGCTCCCCCTGGCTCACACAACTCACTCCCTCACCTTCACCTACTAAGGTGGTACTCCTCTCACTTACTTTTGCCATGCTGGAAGAAATAGCATGCATTTTTGAGCTCTCAATCTCTCCTTTTGCCTGGGAGCAACCCAGCCTCTCACTCAAATTTTCACTCCCTTCCCTCAATCCTAAGAGTGATTGCACAGTATTCATGTCTTCTACACTTGGAATTGATTCAGTTATGTGTGGAGAGACTATCAACGAATGTGGAATATCCGTTGAAGGTGAAACTGATGTTATCAACGGATAACTGCTGTTAAGCTTATCCGTTGAAGAGCAACCACTTGTCAACGGATGAGTGATATCCGTTGAAGAAGGAAAAGAAGTTGAAATTGAAAGTGATATAACTGTTGAATCTGTGTAGATTGATTTGAGATGTGGTGACACAGATCCTTCAATTATATCTGAAAGAATTTGCGGGTGATCCAACAAATCATCTAAGAGATGATGATCACCTGTATTTGAGTGGGGCTCCTCCCTGAGTTGTAAAGAGGGAGAATCAGGAATTGATGGGAATAACATATCCACATCCAGAGATGGTGATGAAGTGTTTGGTGATTGATGTGTGATTATTGTGAGAGAATGGGGCTGTGACTCCACATTTATTGGAGCCACATCAAACTGAGTTTGAGAAGGCATAGATACAGATGGATGTATCTGTGCAGTGTGTGCACCCTGTGTAGAAGATTGGGTTCTAGCCTTCTTTCTTCTAATAAAAGCTTTTGTTGGTGAGTGTTTGGCTTCAGTGTCCCTCCCTCGTTTGTTCTGTGTTCCTGGTTGGGAACTATTTTCAATAGTAACATCCTTTTGGGAGGATGTAACTAGGGATGTGCTAGATACCTTTTCAACCACCACAGCTTTTTGAGAAACTGTGGCTTGGCTAGCTTGGGAAGCACTTAACTCTCCTTCCTTATCCTGGGGGTTTCTTTGATGTTCACCCCTCCCCTCACCACTCACACCCTGTTCACTCCCCTCAGGGTTAATGGTTGGTGTTACAACTGTTGTCTTTTGAGAAACAACAGAGGTGGTTTTCTTTGTCTTTGATTTTGAAAGTTTAGTTTTGGTGACCTTGGTAGAAATCTGTTAGGGCATTGTCACAGATTTCATGGCCACACTAGAAGATAAAGAAATAGAGGGGTTGGAAGAAGTAGGAGTTGTAGAAGCAATTACCTCACCTACCTGAGGTGCATTCATGATTGGTAAATATACCAATGGCACACTGCTGTTGAGATCCATTCTCAATAAATCTGCAAGAACTCTTTTCTCTTGTGCCCAGCACTTGAGTTTATTATTCTCATTGATTATGACCAAACCTTCAGCAACATGGTTAGCCAATAACATAAAGAATCTAGCATAATAGATGTTATTAGGTCTATTAGCTTTGTTACCTAATCTAGTACCCAATTCTAGCATCACATAGTTGCTAAGGTTAAAATACCTATCAGAAACAAGCATATAGAGCATATTAACAAGAGATGAAGTTATGGCATCAAAATTACTAATTTTCCCAGAGAAAACCTTTATAAAGGCATCCCCAAGAAAACTCCATTCTTTCCTAAGGCCTTTTCTTCTAATACTCCCTAAACTAGCAGAGTTAAGAGAATAACCTATGGAATCTAACATGCTGGATACATCATTATCAGTGTGTGGTGTCATGGCATTGTTCTCAGGTAATTTAAAACATGCTTGTAAATCATCACAGTTAATACAGTGATTTTTACCTTTGAGAGTGAAGGAGATAGTCATATCTATGGAGTTGAACTCAGCAGTTGTCCAAATCTCCTCAACTACTTCACAGTAAATCGTTGGGCCTTCCAGCATTGCATAGCTAAGTTTACAGTTTTTGATGAAGTCCATCATTTTGTGATAGTCTGAATGGGCTTCATTCTTTTCTACCAAAGCTATGAAATTGTTCTTCTCATAGATGAACCCAGATTGAGACATAATTTTCACGACTGGTGCCATTGTTGTGAGTAGAAATTGCAGAGAATAACTTGAAGGTTTTGCAGAGAGAAAATGGTAAATGCTTGAAATTTTAAGAAAGCGTAAAGTAAAAATGAAAAATCAGAAGGGCTTATATGCTTTAAAAAAAAAAAAAAATTAGTAAAAGATTAATCAATAAGTATATGTTAGTGAATTTCAGCCGTTTAAGAATAAACTGTAAGTATTCTAACAACTACCTTTAAAACCAATACATACAGATGTATGTATGAGTATCAGCGGTTAAGAAAATAGAATCAACGGCTGTGAAACACCTGAATCGACTGATGTGACATTTCAACGGATAAGGCAAATTGTCATCCGTTGAAAGGTACTTCAGTTTTATCCGTTGACGGATAAAAATTCCAGAAATGTATTTGTCTTTCAACGGATAATGAATATCCGTTGATAGAGCAATTTTGACTTTCAACGGATAGGAAACATCCGTTGATGGTATAAACTTTGTTAAAAGTCAAATTTGTTCTAGCAACTAATATATTTCAGGCTTCAATTCAAATTGCAATAAGGACATGAATTTTAAGAGTAATTAAGCATACCTAGCTCACTTACTAATCTTGTGAATGTTGATTCATCAAGTGGCTTGGTAAATATGTCTGCAATTTGTTATTCACTTGGAACAAAATGTAGTTCCACTGTACCATTCATGACATGCTCCCTAATGAAGTGGTACTTGATATCAATGTGCTTGGTTCTTGAGTGCTGTACAGGATTCTCTGTTATGGCTATGGCACTTGTGTTGTCATAAAAGATAGGAATTCTATCAACATGAAGTCCATAGTCAAGGAGTTGATTTCTCATCCATAACACTTGAGAGCAGCAACTTCCAGCAGCAATGTATTCAGCCTCAGCTGTAGAAGTAGAGACTGAATTTTGCTTTTTGCTAAACCATGATACAAGCTTGTTTCCCAGGAATTGGCAGGAGCCTGTTGTACTTTTCCTGTCTATTTTGCAACCTGCATAGTCTGCATCTGAATAACCAATTAGATCAAAGCCAGATTCTCTAGGATACCAAATACCTAAATTTGGTGTACCCTTGAGATATCTGAAAATCCTTTTGATAGCTATTAAGTGAGACTCCCTAGGATCAGCTTGAAATCTAGCACACAGACACGTAGCAAACATTATATCTGGTCTGCTAGCAGTTAAATATAAAAGTGAACCAACCATGCCTCTATAACTTGTAATGTCCACAGACCTTTCAGTCTTATTTAATTCAAGTTTGGTGGCAGTGGCCATGGGAGTTTTTGCAGATGAACATTCCATTAAGTCAAACTTCTTTAAAAGATCATGAATATATTTAGTTTGACTAATGAAAATTCCATTACTAACTTGTTTAATTTGTAAACCAAGAAAATAGGTTAGTTCTCCCATAAGGCTCATTTCATAATTACTTTGCATTAGCTTAGCAAACTTTTTACAAAGTTTATCATCTTTAGAACCAAATATTATGTCGTCTACATAAATTTGAACAAGTATACTAGAGCCATTAACATTCCTAAAGAAGAGAGTTTTATCAACAGTACCTCTAGTGAAGTGATTCTCCAAAAGAAATTTTGATAAGGTTTCATACCAGGCTCTAGGTGCTTGCTTCAGTCCATAGAGTGCTTTCAACAGATAATATACATAGTCTGGAAAATTTGGATCTTCAAATCCTGGAGGTTGACTTACATAGACTTCTTCCTCTAATTTCCCATTTAGAAATGCACTCTTGACATCCATTTGATAGACTTTGAAATTGGCATGAGCTGCATAGGCTAGAAAAATTCTGATGGCTTCAAGTCTTGCAACAGGAGCATATGTCTCATCAAAATCTATTCCCTCTTGCTGAGAATAGCCTTTAGCAACCAATCTGGCTTTATTCCTTATGATAATGCCATTTTCATCCATCTTGTTTCTGAATACCCATTTTGTGTCAATAGGACTCTTGTTCTTTGGTTTGGGTACCAGCTTCCAAACTTGGTTTCTCTCAAATTGGTTTAGCTCTTCCTGCATAGCTAATATCCAATCTGGATCCAATAAGGCTTCTTCCACTTTCTTAGGTTCCTCCTGAGATAGAAAACTACTATACAGACATTCATCTTGAGTAGCTCTTCTTGTTTGCACTTTAGATGATGCATCACCAATGATCAGTTCAAAGGGATGATTCTTGGTCCATTTCCTTTGAAGTGGAAGATGTGCTCTAGATGAGGTGGCCTCAGTATTGTCATGATGTGAGACAGAGTGTTGACTAGTTGAAACTCCCCCTGAGTTGTTGGTCCTTTGCAGGGAACTTGGAGTTCTATCAACTGATGATGTAAATCGATATCCGTTGATAAACTATGATCAACGGATGCTTCATTTAGTACTTCAACGGATGATACACCATGTCTTTCAACGGATACTGCATTGCCTCTATCAACGGATGCAGAATTCTAACTTTCAACGGATGCAGTATTTTGTGCATTATCCAAGGGCATGTTTTGAATCCCTTTTGAAATGTTATCTCCATCAGTCTCCTCTTCACTATCATCACAATATATCTCAATGTTGTCAAATTTGAGTCTCTCATATTGTCCCTCATCTGTTAGTCCATCAATCTTTTTATCATCAAACACAACATGCACAGATTCCATAACAATGTTGGTTCTTAGATTGTAGACCCTATAAGATTTTCCAGCTGAATAACCAACAAATATCCCTTCATCAGCCTTTGCATCAAACTTCCCTTTATGGTCAGATTGATTCCTTAGTATAAAGCATTTACATCCAAAGACATGAAGAAAGTTTAGAGTTGGTTTTCTTCTCTTGAACAACTGATAAGGAGTCATGCCTTTAGCTTGATTGATCAAAGAGATATTTTGAGTGAAACAGGCACAATTAACAGCTTCAGCCCAGAAATATGTTGGTAACTTTGATTCTTCAAGCATTGTTCTGGCAGCCTCAATTAAAGATCTGTTCTTTCTTTCAATTACCCCATTTTGCTGAGGTGTTCTTGGAGCTGAGAACTCATGCATGATTCCATTTTCTTCACAGAACAGCCTCATTGATAAATTCTTGAACTCAGTTCCATTGTCACTCCTGATATTCCTAACCTTCAGGTCAGGATGATTATTGACTTGCCTGATGTGATTGATAATGATTTCACTTGCTTCATTCTTTGATCCAAGAAAATAGACCCATGAAAACTTTGAGAAATCATCTACAATCACTAAGCAATATCTTTTTCTTGCAATTGACAATACATTGACTGGTCCAAACAAATCCATATGTAGCAGCTGTAATGGTTCATCAGTTGTTGTTTCAAGCTTCTTTTTGAATGATGCTTTCCTTTGTTTGCCTTTCTGACAAGCATCACACAAACCATCCCTTGAGAATTCAACAAGAGGAATTCCTCTTACTAGGTCCTTTTTTACTAGATCATTCATTGTCTTGAAATTCAAATGGGATAGCTTCTTGTGCCATAGCCAACTCTCAACTGAACTTGCTTTGCTGAAGAGACAAGTAATAGATTCTGCATTTGCAGAGTTGAAGTCAGCTAAGTACACATTTCCTTTTCTAACTCCAGTTAGAACCACTTTGTTGTCTTTCTTACTAGTGACAACACAGGCTTCAGAATTGAAGGAAACTGTATTCCCTTTATCACATAGTTGACTGATGCTCAGTAAGTTATGTTTGAGACCATCAACTAATGCAACTTCATCAATGATGACATTCCTTGTTGAAATCAAGCCATATCCCATAGTAAACCCTTTGCTGTCATCTCCAAAGGTTATGCTAGGGCCAGCTCTTTCCTTAAACTCTGTGAGCAGGGAGAAATCTCCTGTCATGTGTCTTGAACAGCCACTGTCCAAGTACCATAGATTTCTTCTATTTCCCTGCACACCATAAAATCAATCAATTTGATTTTGGTACCCAAGTTTCCTTGGGTCCATTCTTGTTAGCCTTTCTCCTAGACTTCATTCCTCCTGCATCTCTAGACTTAGGTAACTTTGAGTCAACCTTGGTCTTGGATGTAGTTGGTTGAGGTGTAGGGTTAGTCACAGAATCATTTAGCACATTTGGAATATGATAAGGCATGGATTGTGCATACATGTTATTCCACATAGGCATATTGTATGGCATTTGAGGCATACTAAATGCAGCAAGATAAGGATTGTTAAAATATGACATGTTTGCAAAATGTGCATAAGGATTCTGTTGAGACATAGTAGGCATAGCATGTAGAGATGATGCAGACATGTTAGGCATGGAAGAGGGTACAGTTATGGGGGTTTTCTTAATAGATTTGCAATTAGCAGATAGATGATTAACACTACTACAATGCACACAGCTTTTTCTAGGAGCATACCTATCAGGTGTGTAATTGTTATGTTTGTTAACACCTACCTTCCCATTTCTGTTAGATTTTCTTTTAGTTTCCTTTTTATCCTCAACCATCTTGAGCCTACTATTTAACTGTTCTAAGGTCATGTGCCCTATATTCACCTTACTGACATCTTTGGATGTGCTTGCTTCTTCTTTAACAAAGTTCTTGGAAGTTGAACCAAACTTTTTGTTGAGTTTCTTTAGATTTTCACTATTAGAAACATCTGCCTGTTTTAATTGAGGAACCTTCAATGGATGCTCATTTTCTTCCTTCAACGGATAACCTTCATCATCCGTTGATTCCACATCCGTTGACAGCCCATCAATTAATTCCAGTTTCTTTTTGTTTTTATCCCAGGCAGTTTCACAGAATGATTCAATTCCTTGGACCTTGGCAATTTGAGCACTAACATCCCTAGATGTTTTCCAGGCTTTAATCACCTCTTGCTCTCTCTTTAATTGATTAGAAAGTATTTCTACTTTCTTAATAGATTCAGCTAGTTCATTCTCAACAGATATACAATGCAGCTTGGTTTTCTCTAGGTCAATCAACTTATCTTCTAACATAGCATTTCTATTACTTAAAAACAGATTGTTCTCTTTAATCCTACTATTTTCTTTAGCAAGAGATTTAAGAGACACACGCAAATGATACAATTCAGTAGACATGTCATTAAAAGCATCATTGCACTCTTCTTTAGTAAGCTGTGTTACATCAGTAGTGATTACCTGAGTTGTTACCTGATTGCTTGATGAACTAACTTCATTTTCCTCAGAATCAGCCATGAGAGCTAAGTTGACATACTCCATATCTTCATTCTCTCCCTCTCCATCAGCTGCCCAATCTTTTTCTTGAGTAATGAAAGCCCTTTCCTTTTGCTTGAGCAGATCAAAATATTTCTTCTTGTAATCTACTTGGTCAAATTTCTTCTTTTCAGAAGTTGGCTTTCTGCACTCACTTGCAAAGTGTCCACTTATACCACAATTGAAACACTTGAACTTTGATTTGTCCACCATGTTCTTATGAGGTTTAGTGGCTCTAGTGTTTTTCTTAAACTTCATCTTTGCAAATCTCCTGGACAGAAATGCAAGATGCTCATCAACACTATCAGAGTCATCTTGACTGGAGTTGTCTTCATTCTCAGCAACTTGCTCTTTTCCTTTGCTTGATTCCTGATATCTTGTACCATCTTTGGAGTTTGATGTAGATCTCACAGTTTCTTGTCTGCATTCCCTCTCATTTTCAGCTACCAATGCAACTGAACTTCCTTTCTTTCTCCCCTTCTCCAATACCTCATCCTGTTCCAACTCTAGTTCATAAGTCTTCAAGATTCCATATAATCTTTCAAGAGTGAAGTCCTTATAATCCTGAGAGTTTCTTAAGGAGACAGTCATGGGTTTCCATTCCTTTGGCAAGGATCTTAAGAATTTAAGATTTGAATCATTCACCTGGTACACTCTACCATACAGCTTCAATCCATTCAACAGCTTTTGGAATCTGTTAAATGTGTCATTTAAAGATTCATTTTCTTCAAAATGAAAATACTCATACTGTTGAATGAGAAGCTGCATCTTGTTCTCTTTTACTTGTTCTGTACCTTCACACAGCAGCTGAACTGTGTCCCAAACCTCTTTGGCAGTTGAGCAATTTATCACATTATCAAACATATCCTTGTCAAGACCATTAAACAAAATGTTCATAGCCTTCTTATCCTTGTGGACTTCTTCTGTGTCTTCCATTGTCCATTCTGCTCTAGGTTTTGGAATGGATTGACCAGCAGCAATTGTGGCCGTAGCAACTGTGGCTACTTTGTGGGGAATGTGAGGACCATTCTCAATACAGTTTACATAACCTTCATATTGGGAGAGTAGATGAAGGTGCATTTTCACCTTCCAGTGGTGATAACTGTCTCTGTCAAGAACTGGGATTTTTACTCCAATATCCTTCTTACTCATCTTTGTTAGATTCCAAGATCTTTAAACTCTTTGTTTGTCAAGAGCCTGCTCTGATACCAATTGTTATTCCTAGAGAACTAACAATGAGATTTACAGAAGGGGGGTTGAATGTAAATCTCAAAACTTTTTCAAGTTTTGAGCAGTTTATAAAGACTGTGTGTTCAAGATGAACAAGTGTGTGAATTGCTTTAAGCTGATACAGACAGATATATATTCAAACACAAATGTAAAGAACACAATAAACCTTTAAAAACTTTTCTGGTGGATTTGTTGTTCCACCAGAGATGGTATTTCAGAAATTCTGTGATCTAAGAATTTGATCACAGCTGCATCCTAGTACAAACTAGATAATTTTTCTCTCAAGATTTTTCTAAACAGCTCTGAAAAATTCTTATCTAATTACTAGCTACTACTTGGTTTATATATTACCAAGTTTACAAGTGAAGACAAGGATATATAAAATAATAAAGTAAGATCTCCACTTGTTTCTTCTCCAGTTCACTCCAGTACTTTGTTGACTTAATGTCTCTTTATACTAGAGTAGAACGGCTGCTTTTTCTGATGTTCCTGAAATTAGGCTGCCACATTTCAGTTATCTCTGTTCACCCACGTGCCTCTGTTTGTAGGTACAACTACCACTTATCAACGGTTAATCAACAGAACATCCGTTGAAGCTTTCATCCGTTGATGCACTCATCCGTTGAAGGATGTTATCCGTTGAAGCTTTAGAGACATCCGTTGAAGCTTAGCTTCTCATCCGTTGAAGGTCTTTAAGTCATCCGTTGATACCACTTCATTTATACAAAATTACAAGGCATGAAATATTTACAATTGGCCTTCCTATCTGCATATCTTCTAGTAGTCAACATGACTCATAGTTTCTCTCAACTTCTAAGAATTACATCTTAAATACAGAGACTGAAATATGCTACAACACTAGACTTATTTCTAAGTAAAGCTACACCATCAACGGATAGCCAAAGTGGTCTTATCCGTTGAGGCTACAGATACTGAATTTCTACTTAAGTGTTTTGTTAAACATATCATCAAACTAATGCACATATATTCCTAACAAACCTTTCTTCATCATTCTGAAATCTACAATTCTTTGACAGATGCCCATATTTTTTGCATTTGTAGATGCCATGAAAAATATTAAGGATAATATATATATGTATATGTGTATTTTTATAAGAGTTTTATAAGTCCTGGATCATATGGCTCTGATACCATATTGAAAAAACTTAGAGAAAAAAGACACCTACATTTTTTTTGCAGAGAACTTATACTGCTATATTTCTTGTTATTTCTTTTCTTCTTCTAAAACTCAAGGTAAACTAGCCATTATATAGGCTTTACAAACATATTAAAACTAACGATTACTAAAACTAACCAATACTAATTAATGGGTAAATTACATGTCCATAATTTACTCCATAACTCCACTACCCCACTACTAAACAATTCTAAAATAATATTTTTCTCTAATAATTAATCTATTGTTAAATATCTAATAATTAAATAAACAAATAATTAATAACTAAATTTAAGATTATTCCAACAAGTATATTCCAGCATTTGGTTCTTTAATTGCACAGGAACAACATGCCAGTTGATTAAGTGAGAGATACATTATCATTGGCTAGTATTCCAAGAAAATTACTCAACTTTATCACAGTTTTCTGCTTATCAGAAATTGGCTGACCCTCTTCATTCACATTAATGACTACTTTTTCATTAGGATCTCTGACATGAACTCTACTAATTTTTTACCGCCCTATGGAAAAAATGTTTTCAAAATAGAGTAAGAGACTATTGAGAGTATAAATAAGAATTGACGAGCACAAATCTTTATTCCTCCTCTTTTCTCAGTACAAGTGCAGGGGAAAAATCAACTACCTAACCCTTGTGGTGTCCCAGAAAACACTCTTTGGGATATACCAAACCAATAAAGACTGTATTGTGGATGAGATCGAGGTCGGGAATCTAAAGGCTTGCATTTTGGGAAAAGTATACAAACTACAAAGTCAAAATGGAAAAACAAATAAAAGAAATTTGCAAATGTTTCTTTATTTCAAACCTATCTTATTTCAGATCCTACACATCATAAGAAGATTTCTGATGGAGCCCAAAATTAGTGCTCAATCCCATGCAATTATTGTAATGTGTTAAGTTACTCATGAAGTTGTTCTAAAACTGATGATGGTTAATGAAGTCTAATTGGATTATTATATAAAGAACAAAATAGGGTCGTCCGAAACTATTCGCAACATTTACTACTCTATTCTCGTCTGTTGTGAGATACAGATAGACACATAATTAAATTTACGGAACATAAATAACACAATTCGTATTCATATCTACCGTCACGAGGTATGCTTCCGTGTTATAGCTTATTGCGTAACCTTAAAAATATTGCACAAGATTATCTTAATTGTATTTAGATCTAAAGTATTCGAGCCTATCTTTTGTTGAATTATTAGGATTATTATTAATATGATTGTTATGTCTGGGGGATCAAAAACTAGAGTTGTTTTGTTTTATGTGTTCATGAGCGTATATACTATGTTATTTTTAACTGCTAACGATGAAACGTATGCGTGTCTTGTGGCCATGTATTTGTTTTGTTTACGAAGGTTGTGCGATTTGTGTTCAGACCATCATGCAGAAGTACATGTCATGTACTTCTGCCCCTTTATATACTCACTCTTTCATTCTCTTCTTTCACTCATTGCATCCTACATTGCTCTAAATTGTTCTGTTCTTTGGGGAAAAAGATACTTGAACAGAGCATTGTAACATTGTTTGGTTGTAGGCCTACTGTTTTTGGTTTTTGGGAATTTTTTTAGAGAAAGGTGGCTTTACGGAGAGTGTTGGATCGATGGATGCATCAATGGTTATGATGGTGTTGGCTATGATCGCGGCTTATTTGATGTGGTTTAGGACAATGGTGAGGCCTTTGAAGGGTCCGCGTGTCTGGCCATTAGTGGGAAGTCAGCCAGGTTTGATCAAGAATTCGAATAAGATGCATGATTGGATAGCTGAGAATTTACGCGTGTGTGGTGGCACGTACCAGACCTGCATAGCAGCAGTGCCATTTTTGGCGCAGAAGCAGGGGCTGGTGACTGTTACGTGTGATCCTAAGAATCTTGAGCATATATTGAAGCTGAGGTTTAATAATTACCCGAAAGGTCCGACTTGGCAAGGTGCTTTTCATGATTTGCTTGGAGAAGGGATCTTTAATTCTGACGGTGACGCGTGGAGGTTCCAGCGTAAGACTGCTGCCCTGGAATTTACTACCAGGACATTGCGCCAAGCAATGGCTCGGTGGGTTAGTCGAGCCATTAAGCTTAGGTTCTGTCCTATTCTTAAGACGGCTCAGCTCGAGGGCAAGCCAGTTGATCTCCAAGACCTCTTGCTTCGGCTTACTTTCGATAATATATGTGGTTTGGCATTTGGTAAGGATCCGGAAACTCTTTCTCCCGGATTACCAGAGAATCATTTCGCCTTGTCTTTTGATCGAGCCACAGAAGCCATTTTGCAACGCTTTATATTGCCCGAGATGATCTGGAAGCTGAGAAGATGGCTGCGTCTTGGAATGGAAGTTATTTTGAGCGAGAGCATAACACACGTGGACGAGTACTTGACAAATGTCATCAGTACGCGTAAGCTTGAACTGATTAGTCAGCAAAATAATGGTGGCGGAGTTCCACATGATGACCTGCTATCTCGTTTCATGAAGAAAAAGGAGTCCTACACTGACCAATTTCTCCAACACGTGGCGCTCAACTTCATCCTAGCTGGACGTGACACATCATCCGTGGCGCTGAGTTGGTTTTTCTGGCTGGTCACAAAAAATCCAAGGGTAGAAGAAAAGATCTTGACGGAAATATGTTCTGTTCTGATGGATTCACGTGGCAAAGATATTTTTAAGTGGCTTAACGAGCCGCTAATTTTTGAAGAAGCTGACAGATTGATATACCTTAAGGCAGCGTTGTCCGAGACTCTTAGGCTATATCCATCTGTCCCTGAGGACTCAAAACATGTTATCGCTGATGACATATTGCCCGATGGCACCGCAGTTTTGGCAGGATCATCAATCACATACTCAATCTACTCGTCTGGTCGGATGAAGTTCATATGGGGCGAGGATTGTCTGGAATTTAAACCAGAAAGATGGTTAACTGAAGATGGAACCAAATTTGTAACTATAGACCAGTTTAAGTTTGTTTCGTTTAATGCAGGTCCCCGAACATGTCTGGGTAAAGATTTGGCATATCTACAAATGAAGTCCATAGCTGCAGCACTACTGTTGCGCCACCGTCTGACAGTGGCAGCTGGCCACCGTGTCGAACAGAAGATGTCATTGACATTGTTTATGAAATATGGGCTCAAGGTTGATGTGCATCCCAGGGACTTAACCCCTATAGTGGCGAATATCAGAGAAAATTATGCATGCATGGGCAACACACATGATGAGGAGCTGGAATACGTCAAACTTGTTGCTGAGGTTGCTTAGAATGTCTGCTTGAAAATGTCCTGTTTTCTAAATATTTACAAATTACAATACTTCTCTATATAATGTAATTGCATAAATGTGTATCATATGGACCAGGAGAAATGGCTGTCAGAAATAATTATCATGAGCTACTGTCATGTTTGAATATTTCTACAACATACAACTTCAATGTAATCTTACATGCTTATTTATCATCTACAAAGATTGTTTTTCAGCCCACTAGATAGATTTTTACTTTAGGGGTTTTTTTATCGGATTTTCGAGAAAATGGGTCAGATCATCGTCAAGGAAGAAGAAGGACGAGTTCTGGAGCCCCGGGCGCGCTTTGTAGCCCAGGGCGCGTCCTAGTCCTGTATAGCACAGTCATTTGCGACGATTATCAACGATGAGGTTTACCTGAAGGTTTACGACACAATGAAATCTTAGAACAATCATTGTAAAGGAGGCGTGCGGTGGTCGCTACGAAGACAATGTTACGACGGCCGCTACGACAAGGATGTTACGGCGGCCGCTATAGTAGAAGGTGACGCCGAAGAATAAGTATTGATGAAGGAGTCCACAAAAGGGGTTTTAAGCGAGAGGAGAAAGAATAAAGTCATCAAGAAGTAATGATCCGGACTCCAGGGAAATGTCCCTGGACTCTTTCGGGCGCGTTCGCGATACAAGTTGAATAATTATAAGGATTAGCAAGTAGTTTGTTAGCACAACTAAACTGGGAATTGAATGAACATAAGAATTACTCAAGTGAAGAAGAAGAGCCTGCGGAGGAGCATCCCATGCCTATGGCGCGCCTTAAGCATCCGGAGGACTCCAACCCCTTTCAAGGCACACCCTGTGAAGGAAAGAGGGCCTCCGGGAGCCCGTAGTCCTGGAAAATATATTGAAGTCGTTGTTCTATATTTTTGCGGGTTATCCTCGTTGGGGAACGATCGTTAACACTTAGTGCGTGTTTTGGAGCCCTCTCTTTTCATGCGCCGGATTGTCCTCGTCGAGAGACTTTGGGGTTATCTTGCACTCTGCACTTGTACGCTTGGGATCACTGGTCCTGTATTCTGATGTGTTATCCTCATCAGGGGTAAGGATGCGCTTGAGTATTTATGATATGTCATGGTACTACGCTCGAAGAATATAGCGGTAATGGATGGGATATCCACCGGCCGGGGAGTTCACTTATCCGTGAAGTTTCGAAGTCGTAACCGAGGCTTGAGCCTTTGTCACTAGGCCGCATCGTTGGGCACTCAAAGCAAATCAATGTTCGAGTTGTAATAGGAAGTTGGTTCGAAAAATTCTATTAGGCCGCGAAAGGAGAAGCCAAGTCCATCTAGGTTTCTTATTCTCCAAGAACTATGTAGGGTTTGATCCTCTATAAAAGGAGTTACGTATGCACATTGTAAAGAATTGGAAGCGAGAGCTCTAGACGCCACCATCAAACACTCTTACGATCTCGGTCCCTAATTCATAAGAATCACCATACTCCGACGACTTTTAATTGCAGTGAAGGACCACCACTGCAAATCTTAATTCCAGCCGCAAATCTCAATTTTTTGTTAACCAAATTCCTCCGTTAACCCCTACAAAAGTGATTTAGCATTTAAATTTTTATATGTTCCTTTTTTCTCTAGTAATATAAAAAGTGAAATAATTATGCTATTTAATCGAGATAATCGATAAAATTGTGTTCGACTCTAATAGTTGAAACTTTCCCATATAACATAATAATTTTGTGTAATTAGCAAAGGTAAAACTGTATATATCGTATTTTCACTTGTTAATGTCGAACTGCGAGAATTAGGCATGACTTTTTCTACAAATAGAAAATCTCTTCCGAGCAAGTGCTAGAATTAGGCATGACCTTTTCTATAAATAAAAAATGCCTTCAGAGCAGGTGCAAGAATTAAACATTATTTTTTCTACAAGTAGAAAATGAATTCAGAGCAAGAGTGTCTGCGTATAAGCAAAGTGTTATACAGTAAAATTGATTACCTTTTAGCAAATATTGTTAAAGATTTACAGCTACAAATTGCATAGCTATACAGTTACTAGCATTATATTTCTAAACTAATAGGACATTGAACTAGTAAAACTTCTACACATATCATTGTCATAATCTGGACACCTCTTCTAATCTTCTGGCATCCCCAGCTATATTTGATGTCTATTAACTAATTTATGTAGTGTCTCTTTAACATAAGTAATTTTGGCTGTCAATCTATACGTTTCCAAGTAACATGCACCATTAAGGTACCATCACACAAAGAGCAACAGATTCGTGTGTGTGGGCGCGCGCGTGTGAGATTTAAGAGATTACAGTCTGTATAGACAGGACGATTTGTCCTATGACAAATTGAAATGTATTATTATTCTCTACGCGAAGTTTATAAATGTATTTGATACGTATCATCCTCTTGATAACAGTCGATGAAGTATACATTTGTCATCGCATAAGAGGTCGAGGTTCAAGGCTTCGTTGATTGGATTATTCAGCACTACTTTACAGAACCACAGACAGTTGTGAGACCAAGATTAAGAGCCTTGACTTTAAAAGTTAACCCCAGACTGAATCTCTTTGTGGTTATCTGTCTATTATAAGGTCCAGGCATTTCTCTACAACTTTCAAAAGATGAAGAAAAAAAGACCAGAAAATATTATTTTAAACATGCATCTGTCAACAGTTACTGACTACTAACAATTTTAATCTTTTCAATGGCCTCAATGCAATATTAGGACTTACCTTGTGCTTTCCGAGAGAAAAGAATGAAATCAATCCTACAGGCCCTTAACATTCTCCGTACATCCAATCTTCTGGACATTAATCTTCAACGCAACAGAGCTAATATAGCTGCGTAATTTTGCAGAACAGAAGAGTATGTATCATCTGCAGATAAGAAATAATAATGTAGTCATGCTTCTCAATCTCCAAGATACCGCTTCATAGGGTAATCATCACTACAAAAATTCGAAAGTATAAAACCAAACTTATCAAAAGCCATCAACATGCTGCTAGGATAATTTTGTTAGATCAACTATAAAAGATGACTAGATGAGTGATCAAAATTAATTTTAACTTTTGCTTAGAGACCTCTCAGCACCACCCTGTTTCTCAAAAAATATGGTCTACTTCCAAAATATCATGAAAGAAAATTAAGAGACTTGCAGTAAAATTAAACAATATATCATGGATGGAAGGTATAAATTATTGTGACTACTTACTTATCAAGTTCTCTCGGGTGTCTTATTTGCGAAGGATTCATCACCAAAAGTTGGCATCTGAAGTGAAAGAACAAATTTAGGTCTTAAATAACACAATCCGGAAATCAGCATAGCAATCTTCTTCACTCGATGCAGACATCATGAGGATCAGATAAAACATAAAACTGCAGCCCTAGTAACTTCCATCTCTTCACCGTATACTTCAAGGAGCAGAATTTATCTCCCAAGAATGATGGTCACCTTCTCGCCAATAACATATAACCGCCTCTTTAATATATAATTCAAACTCATAAAAAACCTGAAGCAACCGGTCACAACTTTATTGTGCAGCCTAAATTTAAGGTCTTGAATATATCCAGAATCAGGCAACTAACGAAGTCCATTACATATACCTTCAAGCTTTAATAAAAAATTTCTGGTTGTAATATGTATCATAGAAGAGCCATTTACAACGCCATTCACAAGTAGCGCCTGCTGTGGTAGCAAATGCTTTACAAAAAATACATTTCCAAATTCACTTGCAGATAAGCAAAACTACTCTTCAGAGAGCACTAGCTAATCAGGATTTGTCTAGCTTCTGTTTCCTTCATCACCACTGGAGAGACATAAACTTCATGTCAGCGAAAATCCATGGTGACACAGGGGCACATATATAATACGGGCCTATTCATAATAAGAGAGCATCATGAATAGTTGCAGATCTATTGCTTTAAGAGGGTGAAATTAACAATGATGTAACATAATCCAGTGAACAAGTTAGGAACTACATTACGTTTATATACTACATATTATTATGCAGGTATTCTAAGAAACACAAGTGAAAGAATATGAGGTCTTGTATAAAACATCAAATACTTGAAATTTTAATATTACAGTCATACACAAATAAAATAAATGGAACATCTGCATAACAAAACAAATTGGTTTTACAATGAATGTAGTTTATCTATCTGATCCTACAAATATGAACGTAAGAAGATTAAAATCCCCTTACTGAGCTCTGCCATACTTCAACGAATTGCTGATCCTTCCTTGTCACAAACATTTTGTTTCCTCCAAACTGCAGATTGGTTATTCGACTTCCTCCCATGTCCTTCTCTCTCCCCATTAGGTTCTTTCTAAAGACTCTCCCGTCCGCATAATTATCAGTCTTCCTCAAAGACCCTACCATGACCTCCGACCACAACTCCAAATTTCCTCCTTTGCTGCAAAACACCTGATTATTGTGACTTTGAATCTTACACCCAACACCTTCTTTCTTTCCAGTCATCGCCTTTCTTTTGTTGCCTAAACACTCCCACGAGTTTTCAGCACCCATATTCCTCATATCAGAGAAGAAAACCTCTCCTGAATTCACACCAACCTTAAATATCGCAGAAAGATTATCCATAACAGTAACATCCGCAAAACAATCAACATTCTCCTTCAATTCCCAAACAACATTACCCGACCTAATATCCCAAAACTTAATATTACCCATTACTCCATGAGGTCCACTATGCGAACCAGAAGCCATTAACAAATTATAACTAGGAACCCAATTCAATTTCGTTGCTGGAATGGCAGAACCAAGATCAGCACCATAAACCTCACAATGACCAATCTCAGCAACCGGACGAAAACTACCCTGCAAATCATAAACCATGATTGCACTCGAATTTCGTCTACCGGACTCAAAACTAGTAAACAAGAAATCAGGTGATGACCCAATTCCCTGCACAGTTGAACTAGACCTAGTCACATTTTCCCAACTCAATGTCTCCCTAACAAACCCTTTTTCGAGATCAAGAATTTGCAACCCTGAAAAATCAGTAGCACCAGCAGCAGCAATGACAGGACTAATAGACAACAAAGAATCAACAGCACTAAATTCAGTCAAAATGGTTGATTTTTTCCTTAATGACCAATCAAAAGATGTAATCTTGCTACCATGTGCAACATGAACAGAACCATAAGGAGTTGTAGACATACAATTAGGCTCATCTCTACCATTCAAAGACAAAACTAAAGACTTTTCAAGATTAAAAGCTTCAAATTGAGAAGGGTTAGATAAAGAACCAACAAGAACATCTTCAATCCCATAAAACTTGGCCTCAAAAATCAAATCTTGAAGATCAATACCTTTAGCTTTAGATGAAAGATTCCCAGTTCTCAACAAAGACAACAAAATAGCAAACAATTCAGGGTCTCTATCAATAAAAATCACATTTTTATCATCACAAGCCTGAGAAAGAATTGAATTAGGCCCAGCTAAAGCTAAAGTTTGTTTAGTAGTTTGAAAAAGATGGCCACCAACATCAATGGTAAGAACATTAGACTTAAAATCTTGAGATTTTGATTGAAACCCATGTGAACAAGGTGGTGAAGAAGCTAAAGATGGCATCTTTTTGGATTCTTGATGAGAAATGGTGAAATTTGGTATGAATGTGTGTGTATGTATAGGCTTATATTGAAGGGGAAGAGTCAAATAAAGAAGAGGGAAAATAGGGAGTTAAGTTGGCGGCTTGAAAGAGCAGTCCAAGTTGGACCAGAAGAAGAGAGAAAAACACTCTGTGGAATGTACTTGTGGGATTTGTGTTCTAGGCACATGACATAAATGAGGTCCATTTGTATGGACTTTTACAAAGATTTGCATGTACAATCCAGGGGATGAGTCTAGATGAAATTATTTGACATTTTTGTTTGAATATATTTATGGAATTACAAGTATATTGTCATTTGTCAAACATATAAATATAATGCGGATAAGGGTTCTTTTTATCTGTGTTTTTTTTAATTTGTTGTATTATATTTGTGCACGTAATTAAAAGTTATTTAATCGGATGGTAAAAGTAATTATTTTTTAATTTTAGTACAATTTATATACTTTTAGTCATATTTTTTTAAATAAAATCATTATACTTTTAGTCATATTTTTTAAATAAAAACATTTTTGCTATACGGTTCAAGCACTTTGAAATTTATGCAAAAAAATAAAATATCATATAAGAAAATAGAGAGACAGTAAAAGTTCTATGAGTGTTCTTAAGTAAGACTAGGCTGAAGATATCAAAAGTGTTTTTATGTGGTATAAAAGTGATTACAAACGGTCACTATTCGGTATTGTTTATTACATCTTTTTATATTTATATTTTATATTTACACATGTTCATACATAAGTCGGGGTCTTTTGAAAAACAGCCTCTTCGTTATTTTGAATGAATGGAAGACTGCCGTACATCATACCGTCCCCAGACCTGCTTTTGGAGGATATTATGGGATACGTTTGTTTTGGTTTGGGTTAGAGAGACGATAGGCTTTTGTTAAAAGTTTTAATATTCACTCTTTTTTTACTTCAAATTTTAAAAGGTTGGACTACATAGTTTAAATTTTTTTTGTGAATAAAGATATTATGTTAATATTTTTATTTTACAATTCTTTTAAATAATATTTTAATTATATGATCTGACCGTACCTACGGAAAATTCATAAAACTGTTGTTTCCGGATGAAGGGAGTAATTTATAAATTTCCGAATTATACTTTTTTTCATGACCAAACTGTCGATTTTATTCGCACTTATTCTGTTTTTAGAACTTGACAAAAAAAATATTATATTTTAAGAATTACACCGGTCTATGGTTGAGGCTCTTTTGAATAATAGCCCAATCATATTTAATGGGCCAAACGGACTCAATTCTACAGGCTCCCAAATAATCATTAAAGCCCAAGAAAGACCGTATATTCATTGCAAAATTTAGTTCATAAATTTAATATTGAAAATTAATGTGATACGAGGATAATGAGTACAAAAACTACGTCAAATTATCGCACTTGATATTATGTTTTTACTCTCGTGATCAGTGTTGTAAAAATCGAGAATCGGACCTAATAAATTCAGCTCTCGATTTAGGATTAATTGAAAATTGGGGATTAATCGGAGGGATTCTTGACAAAAAAATATTATGTTCTACTCTAAAAAAATTAAAATATTCTGTTTTTTTTTTAAACTGGAAGATTTTTATTAATCCATCAAATTGTCACTTACAAGATACTCCAACACTGAATGTGGAGGAGTCGAAAAATCAACAAAGCAATTAACATCACAAGGAACTCTAGCAACTGAATGAGCTACCTTGTTGGCTTGCTTTTTAATAAATGAAAGCACAATATCACTACGAGTTCTCAGGACATCACGACACTCTTGGAACACTACACCTGCTTCCAAATAAATCTCAGAAGTCTTATTAATAGCTTGGACTGAAATCAGAGAATCACTCTCTACATCCACATGCTGCAGATCCAATAAACTTGCCCATCTGGTAGCTTCTAGAATTGCAGTAGCCTCTGCTTCCACAACTGGCACTACACCTGCAAACCTGCGTGCTCTAGCTGCAATGAAATTGCCTCCATGATCCCTCAAAACAAGACCACAAGAAAACCATGGGTTACCTAGCACAATGTGAGCATCAACATTGATCTTCAACCTGCCTTCATCTGGCGGACGCCACTTAACCACAACATCTTTATTGGCATGTATAGTCATATTACTCCGGGCCAACTTCAACTTCTGACTGTCACGCCACTGTTTAACCTGAAGTACACTCGACGACATTGCCATCTGGGTCGTCAACATCTTATTCTGCCACACCTTCAAATTCCGTGCTGACCAGATCCCCCATAAGATAGTTGCAATCTGAGCTAACTTTTCAAAAGGTTCCACTGCCAGAGTATTGAGCAGCCATTCTGAACATGACATAATCTGGATGTATCAAAATCTAACCCTAACTCGTTCCAACAACCTTCTGCATAACGACATTCAAGACAGATGTGTCTCAGGTGCTCTACATCCGCATCACATAAAGGACACAGAATAGGGGTATTCACTCCTCTACCTTTCAACAACACACGAACTGGAACATAGTTTCTGCAGACCTCCATAAAAACATTTTAATCTTTTGCGGAACTTGAATTTGCCAAAGTCTTCCCCACCCCCTACTAACCTCAAGCTGTTTGCAGTTACTGAAATGTTGCAGCCAGAATTTATATCCTGATTTGGCACTATATTTCCCATCCAATGAATAACTCCAAGCTATACGATCATGAACCTGACTATTAGGGACATGTATTGCTAAAATATAATTAGCATCACTGCTTGAAAACAAGCTGTGCACCTTGCTAACATCCCACTCACGTCTGCCAGGAGCAAATAAATCACACACTTTTAAGTCACTCACTAAATGGCGATATTGCTCATCTACTCGATAACCTTCCTTACCCCTCAACCAAGCATCTGTACTCACCCTTATGGACCTCCCATCACCCACAACCCACCTGAATCCTTGCATTAGAGTTTCTTTTGCTTGCCACAGTCCTGACCAAACAAAACTAACACCACCACCTCTTCCTGCCTCAAATAAGCTAGACTCCGGAAAATACTTAGCTTTGAATACCCTAGCCACTAGGGAGCTTGGATTATTCAATAAATTCCAGCACTGTTTTCCCAGTAGTGCCAGATTGAACCCTTGAAGATCACGAAAAGCTAATCCACCTGCTTCTTTTGCCATACTCATATTCGTCCAAGAAGCCCAACGTATACCCTTCCTATTATTATTCTGTGAACCCCACCAATAGCTATTCATCATCTTCTCAAGATCACTACACAAGGATTTCGGAAGCAAAAAACATGACATAGCATATGAGGGGATTGCTTGAGCTACCGTTCGAAGTAGAATTGCCTTACCAGCTTTAGACAAACATTTACCACTCCAACTCTGAATCCTACTCCACATACGATCATTTAGAAAACTAAAAACCATTTTCTTTGACCTCCCTATCAACGACGGAAGACCAAGATAATTCCCTGTGCTAATATCACTATGTATACCCAATAAATTCTTCAACTCAACCTGCTTATCCAACCTCACATTCGTACTAAAATATATCCCAGATTTCTGCAAATTAATTGCCTGGCCTGAATGTAATTCATATCTCTGAAGAATCGACTGAACCTCCACAACCTCTTCAACTGTAGCTTTACAAAAGAAAAAGCTATCATCTGCAAAAAGCAGATGCGTTATTGCCGGAGCCTGCGGATAGATTTTACACCCTTTAATCCTACCTTCATCAGATGCATTCTTTAACATACGAGAAAGCCCCTCTATACAAAATAGGAACAAATAAGGCGACAAGGGGTCACCTTGACGAAGGCCCCTAATAGGATTTATAGGGCCTAACTGTGAACCATTGAAGCTAATAGAATACGACACCGTTGTGACACATAACTGAATCCACGCAATCCATCTACTGTGAAACCCTAATTGCCTCATCTGATGAAACAAAAAGCTCCAATCTACTCTGTCATATGCTTTACTTACATCCAACTTCAAAACAACCTCACCTTCTAACCCTTTCTTTTTCTGCTTCATGAAATGCAACAGTTCAAAAGCTAATAAAACATTATCCATGATGTTTCTTCCCGGGACAAAAGCTGATTGATTATCAGAAATGATACCCGGCAAAATAACTTTCAATCGATTAGCTAAAACTTTTGCTAGTACCTTGTAAAGAACATTACATAGTGCTATGGGACGTAAGTCTTTTAATTCCTCTGCATTATCTTTTTTAGGAATTAACACTATATTCGTATCATTCAAACCAAGAGGAAATGCCAGATCTGTAAACCACTTCGTGCACGTCTGAAAAATATCATCACCAAACAAATTCCAGAAATGTTGATAAAATGCTGGATTTAAGCCATCTGGACCAGCACTTTTATCCGGATGCATTTGTTTGATTGCAACTGAGAACTCCTCTTTTGTAAACTCAGATATAAGAGTACGATTTTGGTCTTCTATAATAACAGCTTCATGCACCTCCATGTTACCCCTCTGAATGCTATCAGATCCACCAAAAACTTGAGTAAAATAATTCTTGACAATTGCACACATATCCTCATGCTTACTGACTATATCTCCATTTGCATCTTTAAGATAACTAACTTGATTCTTCTTCTTCCTACTAGACGCATACGCATGGAAGTACTTCGAGTTCGAATCACCATCATGTAACCAAAAAGATTTAGCCCTTTGCTGCCAATAAGTTTCCTCACCTAACAACAAATCTTCGAGAATCTTTTTTTCTGCAAAGTACTTGCCTGTTGTTACCTCATCTGCACAGTCCTCAAATGCTAAAACCAACTCCTTTTGTTTTCTTATTTTCTCCCGAAATTTGTTAAAAAACCTTTTACTCCATTTCTCCATAAAACTCGACTGTTATTCCCAGTGGACTAACAATGAGATTTACAGAAGGGGGGTTGAATGTAAATCTCAAAACTTTTTCAAGTTTTGAGCAGTTTCTAAGGCTAAGTGTTTGAGTGATCAAATGTGTGTGAATTGCTTGAAGCTAATGCAGACAGATATATATTCAAACACAAATGCAATGAACACAAAGAACTTAAAAACTTTTCTGGTGGATTTGTTGTTCCACCAGAGATGTGTTATTTCAGAAAATCTGTGATTCAAAAATTAAATCACAGCTGCTTCCTAGTACAAACTAGATGATTTTCTCTTTTGATATTTCTAAACAACTCAGGAAAATTCACATCTAATTACTAGCTGCTACTTGGTTTATATATCACCAAGTTTACAAGTGAAGACAAAACTGTAAAATATAATTAAAAAGCTTCTTCACTTGTTTCTTCTTCATTTCTCTGTCTAATGCAATTTAGGATAATCTGTAGATCTTTGAATACTTCCTTGTTTGCATCAGAATGGAAATGCTGCATTTTCTTGATTCCTCCAAGAGGCTTCCACATTCCAGTATGTCTCTGTCAACCCATGTGCCTCTGTCAGCTTGTGAATTGTCACTATCAACTGCTAATGAACTAAGCATCCGTTGAAGGCTTCATCCGTTGAGCCTTTATCCGTTGATGCATTATCAGTTGAAGTCTTTATCCGTTGAAGCACTTATCCGTTGATGGATATTATCCGTTGAAGCATTTAGAGACATCCATTAAAGCTTTGTTTCTTATCCGTTGAAGGTCTTCAATATCCGTTGACACTCCTTCACTTATACAAAATTACAAGGCGTGAAATATTTACCATTAGCCCTCCTATTTGTACATCCATTAGTAGTCAACATGACTGATTGTTTCCTAACAACATCTAAGAATTACAGCTTGAAACTAGAGAGTGAAATGTGCTACAATACCAAACTTATTGCTAAGTAAGGCTACTCCTTCAACGGATAGCCAGGATGGTCTTATCCGTTGAGGCTACAAACACTAAATTTCTACTTAAGTGTTTTGCTTAACTTATCATCAAACTAATACACATAATCCTAACAATCTCCCCCTATTTATGTCTACTAGAACTGTAGGCATAAATTTGGGTTCAGCTTGATGATAACAAAACACTTAACAAATATATAAACTGTAACAAAGCAGAAATTCAAAAGTGCTACAAAAGTGTATATGCTGAGATGAAATTGAAGAATTACATTGTTTCCAAGGGTGCTCCTTTAGCCTGAGCAAATTACTTTATTTTCCTCTGATCCCTGGTTTTCTTTCCTAGCCTCCTGTCATTCTCCTCTATTTGAAGTTGAAGTTGTCTGTAGAATTCAGCTTCATCTTCTTCATTGATATCTAACTTAGATTGCATATCCTTGAGAGTTTCATTACTGGAAATCTTTAGCTGATCTTCAATTCTGAAAAATCTTCTGACTCCTTTGTTGTCTCTGAATTCCATCAACCAATGAGGTGATTTGTGAATTGTAATTCCTCTTTCTTGAATGAGTAAAGTTCTAGGCAAAGCATTGGGCTCCCTCCAAGTTTTCCTTATGTTGGCAATCTTGTTGAGAATTTCAGTCTTGGCAGTCCTGGTAAAGCCATAATCCCTTTGTATGGCTGAATAGACTCTGATCAAGGTAGAGTAGCCTTCATTCAGAATTCTGTAAAGAGGCCATGTTCTTTCCCCAGCTCCTTTGTATTTGAACACTAGTCTTTCTGGTAGCTGTCTGTAGGCAGCTATTCCCCTTACATCCTCCAGCTCATCCAGATAGAGTTTAATGTCTGAAAATTCTTTTATGTCACAGATGTGAACATAATCATCTTTAGAAATTTGAGGTTTAGGCTTAGGTATCTATGTGAATTTGATTGAGGCTTTAGAGGGTGTTGATTTAGTTCTTCTTTTCTGCTTCTTTGGTGGTGTAAAAGAGGTTAGGAAGGTGGGCAATTTGATGGTGTCCCAATCAATTGGTTCCTCTTTGGGAATGATTGTTTCACCATGAATGTTCATGAAGGGGTCAGGTACAATGAGTTCAGGAATAGAGGGTAGTGGTTTGGATATTGAATTGGTTTCTTCAGTCTCATCCACCATCTTTCTTTTTGCATTGACCTTCTTTCTTTTCCCTTTCTGCCATTCTTCCTTACTTCTTTCCTCCATCTCAGTTCCAACCATGTTCCCCAAAGCTTCATCTTCACCTTTGTCTTCAATTACTTTCTGTACTTCAGCCTGACTTGACTTTAGCTATTTTTCAAGCTTTGCTTGTGCTCTTTTGTCAGCCTTTAGCTGTTTGGCTTCTTCCTTCAACCTTTTGGTTTCTTCCCTCTTGGCTATTGAGAATTTGGGATGTCCTTGCATCACACATATGCTCTTTCCCTCTCTGAAGATAATAGCCATGTTTCTCCTTACATCCTCATCCATGGACTCTTTGAAATCTGCAATTCTTCTCCCTAAAACCTTGTTCTCATCAGCTTTTGGAAGAGGAAAATCCACCTCTTTTAGAGGATTATTTGTGGAGTCCTTATTGGATCTGTTGTTGGGCTTGAGAACCATAGGTTTCAGATCTTTGGAAGAAGTTTCTCCACCCTTATGCCTCCCTACTGGCTTGAGTTCCATAACAATTGATTCCACTTTTGTGCTATGCTTCACATATTGTGATTGAGAAGTTATAGAACCAAATATCAGTTGCATCTTTTCATCAATCTTCTTTCTTTGCTCTTGGACTTTCAATTCAGCTGCTGCCCTTTGACTTGAATAGGTGAAGAAGTTGTGATAACATGAACTAGCACTTGAGAAATCTGAACTGTTGTAGATGGTTCTCCTTCCCCTTCCCTTTTATTCTCCCCCTTTTTGTTATCATCAAGGGTAGGGGTCAAGCCTTGTGCTTGTGCCAGCTGCATGAGTAGATTAGTTTGAGTTTGTTGATTCTGAAGAATGGTGACCATAGATTGTTCAATGATTTGAACCCTATCTTCCAATCTGGCCAGCCTCTTGTCAGCATCAGATGCTTTCCTCAGTCTCCCCAACAAATCTTGCATGGTACCATAGGGCATAACTGAATCCAATTTCTCAGTATTGTAGGATTTCAGATCAGCAATTTCCAGCTTGAGCTCATCCACACTTAGATTTTGCTGGTAATGCTGCAACTGCAAGAGATGCAGAGATTCCAGATGAGCTTGAAGAATTGACTTGGTACCAGCATCCTGAGTCTCCTGAAGGGCCTGCTGAATTGCCATGACTTGTCTGACCAAAGTGACACCAAACTCTCCTGGTGTTGATGGTTTTGCCCATGCCCATGCAGGAAGATCAGGAACAGAACTTGGGCCTGCTACTCCCCCTAAGTTCATGCTCTCATTCAAAGAATTAGAGTCATCATAATTAGAATTTACTCCAAATTCTTCAGATGGCTCACCAGCTTGAGAAGGCAGCCTGTTGACAGCAGCTTTGTCTCTGAGAAGAGATTCTGAAGTGTGTACAATGTGTAGTGTCTGTTCTGCCTCCACATTGCCCTGAGCAGCCAACAATTGATAGGCTGAAACAGGGTGAGTAAAAGTGTCAGCATCCAAGGAAGTGTTATCAATGACAGCTTTGTAATGTTGCTGAAATTGTCTTTCCTTATCTGCATCATCCACTTTCATTAACTCACTGGCAATGGCTGTATCCACCCTTATAGCTTCTGTACCTTCCTTTCTCTCAATTTCTCTCTGTTCTTGCATCAAGGGCTCCCCCTGGCTCACACACACACCCTCACACCCTCACCTTCACCTTCTAAGGTGGCACTCCTCTCACTCACTTTTGCCATGCTGGAAGAAATAACATGCATTTGGTGACTCTCAACCTCTCCTTTTGCCTGGGAGCAACCCAGCCTCTCACTCAAAAGATCACTCCCTTCCCTCAAACCTAAAAGTGATTGTACAGTTGCCATGTCCTCTACAGTTGGAATTGTTTCTGTTAAGTGTGTAGAGGCCATCAACGGATAAGGAGTATCTGTTGAAGTGGAAACTGATGGTATCAACGGATAACTGCTGTTAAGCTTATCCGTTGAAGAACAACCACTTGTCAACGGATGAGAGATATCCGTTGAAGAAGGAAATGATGTAGAGATAGAAAGTGACATAATTGTTGAATCTGTGTGGATTGATTTTAAGTTAGGTAACACAGAATCTTCAACTACATCTGAAAGAATTGGCTGATGATCCAACAAATCATCTAAAAGATGATGATCATCAGGTTTTGAGTGGGGCTCCTCCCTGAGTTTTAATGAGGGAGAATCAGGAATTGATGTGAATATCATATCCACATCCAGAGAGGGTGTTGGAGAGTTTGATGAATGGTGTGTTTCTATATTGAGAGAATGGGGCTGTGATTCCACATTTGCTGGAATCACATCAAGCTGAATTTGAGAAGGCACAGATACTGGTGGATGTATCTGTGCTGTGTGTGTCCCTTGTGTGGAAACTAGGGTTTTGGCCTTCTTCTTTCTTGAAAAGGCTTTAATTGGTGAATGTGTGGCTTCAGTGTCCCTCCCTCTTTTGTTCTGTGTCCCTGGTTGGGGACTATTTTCAATAGTTACATCCTTTTGGGAGGATGCAACTAGGGATGTGCTGGACTCCTTTTGAACCACCACAGTCTTTTGAGAGACTGTGGCTTGGCTGGTTTGGGTACCACTCACCTCTCCCACCCTATCCTGGGGGGCTTTTTGATGTTCACCCCTCCCCTCACCACTCACACCCTGTTCACTCCCTTCAGGGTTTATGGTAGTTGTTACAACTGTTGTTTTTTGAGAAACAACAGAGGTAGGTTTCTTTGACTTGACTTTGGAAACTTTAGATTTGGTGGCTTTGGTAGGAGCCTGTTTGGACAAAGGCACAGGTTCCATAGCCACACTAGAAGGCAAAGAAACATTGGGGTTGGAGATAGTAGGAGTTATAGAAACATTTACCTCACTTACCTGTGGTGCATTCATAATTGGCAAGTATACCAATGGCACCTGGCTGTTGAGGTTCATTCACAAAAGGTCTGCAAGGACCCTTTTCTCTTGTGCCCAGCATTTGAGCTTATTATTCTCATTGGATATAACCAAACCTTCAGCAACATGGTTAGCCAATAACATAAAGAATCTAGCAAAGTAGATGTTACGTGGTCTATTAGCTTTGTTACCTAATCTGGAACCTAATTCTAGCATAACACAGTTGCTAAAATTAAAGTACCTGTCAGAAACTAGCATATAGAGCATATTAACAAGAGATGAAGTGATAGCATCAAAATTGCTAATCTTCCCAGAGAAAACCTTAATAAAGGCATCTCCAAGAAAACTCCATTCTTTCCTAAGGCCTTTCCTTCTAATACTACCTAAACTAGCAGAATCAAAAGCATAGCCTATGGAATCTAGCATTGCAGAGACATCTTTATCAGTGTGTGGTGTCATGGCATTATTCTCAGGCAACTTAAAGCAAGATTGTATATCATCACAATTAATGCAATAGTCCTTACCTTTGAGAGAGAAGGCAATAGTCATATCTGAGGAGTTGAACTCTGCAGTTGTCCAAATTTCCTCAATCACTTCACAGTAAATGGTTGGGGCTTCCAGCATTGCATAGCTCAGTTTGCAGTTCTTGATGAAGTCCATCATCTTGTGATAATCAGAATGGGCTTCATTCTTTTCAACCAAGACTACGAAATTATTCATTTCATAAACAAATCCTGTTTGAGACATAATTTTGACTACTGGTGCCATTGTTGTGAGTAGAGGTTGTAGAGAGAAACTTGAGAATTGAGAGAGAAAGAGAATGATAATTGCAAGAAAGCGTAAAGTGAAAATAAGAATTCAATTGGGCTTTTATACTTTCTTGAATTAAAACATAAATAAAATAATTAAATGATACTTTTAAGTAAGTGACAGCCGTTCAGGAATAAATAAAACTGTAGAAATTCTGAAAACTACCGTAAATACAAATACATACACACTGTATATCTGTATCAACGGTTGAGTAAAAGAATCAACGGCTGTGACTCACTGACGTGACACATCAACGGATAAGGTAAATAGTTATCCGTTGATGAACAACACCATTTTATCCGTTGAAGGATAAAATTACCAGAAATGTATTTGTCTTTCAACGGATGATGAATATCCGTTGATAGAACAATTTTGGCTTTCAACGGATAGGGAATATCTGTTGACAGGATAAGTCTTGATTAAAGCCAACTTTGTTCTTGCAGCAAATTCATTTCAGGCTACAAGACAGATTATATGGATGACATAGATTATGAATAGTTGAGCATACCTAACTCACTTACTAATCTTGTGAATGTTGATTCATCAAGTGGTTTGGTAAATATGTATGCAATCTGCTTTTCACTTGGAACAAAATGAAGTTCCACTGTACCTTTCATCACATGTTCCCTAATGAAGTGGTACTTGATATCAATGTGCTTGGTTCTTGAGTGCTGCACTGGATTTTCAGTAATGGCAATGGCACTTGTGTTGTCACAAAATATTAGAATTTTGTCAACAGTCATACCATAGTCAAATAATTGGTTCCTCATCCATAGTATTTGTGCACAGCAACTACCAGCTGCAATGTACTCAGCTTCAGCTGTTGATGTGGAAACAGAATTTTGCTTCTTGCTGAACCATGATACAAGCTTGTTCCCTAGAAATTGACAGGTGCCTGTTGTGCTTTTCCTGTCTATTTTGCAACCTGCATAATCTGCATCTGAGTAGCCAATTAGATCAAAACCAGACTCTCTAGGGTACCAAATTCCTAGATTTGGAGTCCCCTTGAGATATCTGAAAATTCTTTTAATAGCCACTAAGTGAGATTCTTTAGGGTCAGCTTGAAATCTAGCACAGAGACATGTAGAAAACATAATATCAGGTCTACTAGTAGTTAAATATAAAAGTGAGCCAACCATGCCTCTATAACTTGTAATATCCACAGACTTTTCAGCCTTGTTTAATTCAAGCTTAGTGGCAGTGGCCATGGGAGTTTTTGCAGGTGAACAATCCATTAAGTCAAACTTCTTTAAAAGATCATAAATATATTTAGTTTGACTAATGAAAATTCCACCACTAACTTGTTTAACTTGTAAACCAAAAAAGTAAGTTAGCTCTCCCATCATGCTCATTTCATATTTACTTTGCATTAATTTAGCAAACTTTTTACAAAGTTTATCATCTGTAGATCCAAATATAATATCATCTACATAAATTTGTACAAGTATCTTAGAGCCATTAACATTTTTAAAGAAGAGAGTTTTGTCAACAGTACCTCTTGTGAAGTGATTATCTAGAAGGAACTTTGACAAAGTCTCATACCAGGCTCTAGGTGCTTGCTTTAGTCCATAGAGTACTTTCAACAGATAATACACATGGTTTGGAGAATTTGGATCTTCAAAACCTGGAGGTTGGCTTACATAAACTTCTTCTTCCAATTCCCCATTTAGAAATGCACTCTTGACATACATCTGATAGACTTTGAAATTGGCATTAGCTGCATAGGCTAGAAAGATTCTGATGGCTTCAAGTCTGGCAACTGGAGCAAATGTTTCATCAAAATCTATTCCCTCTTGTTGAGAATAGCCTTTAGCAACCAATCTGGCTTTATTCCTTATGACAATGCCATTTTCATCCATCTTGTTTCTGAATACCCATTTTGTGTCAATAGAGCTCTTGTTCTTTGGCTTGGGTACCAGCTTCCATACTTTGTTCCTCTCAAATTGATTTAGCTCTTCTTGCATTGCTAAAATCCAATCTGGATCCAAAAAAGCTTCTTCCACTCGCTTAGGTTCGTCCTGTGATAGAAAGCTACTATACAGACATTCATCTTGAGTAGCCCTTCTAGTTTGTACTTTTGATGTAGCATCACCAATGATCAGTTCAAAAGGATGATTCTTGGTCCATTTCCTTTGAGGTGGTAGATTAGCCCTTGATGAGGTTGCCTCAGTATTGTCATGATGTGAGATAGAATGTCGATTTGTTGAAACTCCCCCTGAGTTGCTGATCCTTTGAAAGGAATTGGGAGTTCTATCAACTGATGAGGTGAATTGATTATCCGTTGACAGACTGTGATCAACGGATGCTTCGTTATGAACTTCAACGGATGATGCACTTTGTCTTTCAACGGATGCTGCATTGCTTCTTTCAACGGAAGCTGAATTATGACTTTCAACGGATGCAGCATCTTGTGCATTATCCAAAGGCAGACTCTGGATTCTTCTTGAGATGCCTTCTTCATCATTCTCATCTTCACTATCATCACAATATATCTCAATATTGTCAAATTTGAGTCCTTCATGATGTCCCTCATCTGTTAGTCCATCAATATTTTTATCATCAAACACAACATGTACAGATTCCATGACAATGTTGGTTCTTAGATTGTAGACCCTATATGATTTTCCAGCAGAATAACCAACAAATATTCCTTCATCAGCCTTTGCATCAAACTTTCCTTTGTGATCAGATTGATTCCTTAAGATGTAGCATTTGCAACCAAAGACATGTAGAAAGTTTAAAGTTGGTTTTCTTCTCTTGAATAATTGATAGGGAGTCATGCATTTTGCTTGATTGAATAGAGAAATATTCTGAGTGTAACATGCACAGTTAACAGCCTCAGCCCAAAAATAAGTTGGGAGTTTTGACTCCTCAAGCATTGTCCTTGCAGCTTCAATTAGTGATCTGTTCTTCCTTTCCACCACACCATTTTGTTGTGGAGTTCTTGGAGCTGAGAACTCATGCATGATCCCATTTTCTTCACAGAACATCTTCATGGTTGAATTCTTGAACTCAGTTCCATTGTCACTCCTAATATTCCTTACTTTGAAATCAGGATGATTGTTGACTTGCTTGATATGATTGATGATGATTTCACTAGCTTCATCCTTTGATCCAAGAAAATAAACCCATGAAAACTTTGAGAAATCATCTACAATCACTAGGCAGTATCTTTTCCTTGAAATTCACAATACATTGACTGGTCCAAAAAGATCCATGTGTAGAAGTTGCAGTGGTTCATCAATTGCAGATTCAAGCTTCTTACTGAATGATACTTTCTTTTGCTTTCCTTTCTGACAAGCATCACACAGTCCATCCCTTGTAAATTCCACTAGAGGCATTCCTCTAACTAAGTCCTTTTTGACTAGATCATTCATTGTCTTGAAATTCAAATGGGACAGCTTCTTGTGCCATAGCCAACTTTCAACTGGACTTGCTTTGTTGAGAAGACAAGTAATGGATTCTGCATCTGTAGAGTTGAAATCAGCTATGTACACATTCCCTTTTCTAACTCCAGTTAGAACCACTTTATTGTCCTTTTTACTTGTGACAATACATGCTTCAGAATTGAAGGAAACAGTATTCCCTCTGTCACATAGTTGACTGATGCTCAATAAATTGTGTTTGAGACCATCAACCAATGCAACTTCATCAATGATGACATTTTCTTTTGAAATCAAGCCATATCCCATAGTGAATCCTTTGCTGTCATCTCCAAAGGTTATGCTAGGGCCAGCTCTCTCCTTAAACTCTGTGAGCAGGGTAAAATCTCCTGTCATGTGTCTTGAACAACCACTGTCCAAGTACCATAGATTCCTTCTTTGTCCCTGCACACAACAAAATCAATCAAGTTGATTTTGGTACCCAAGTTTCCTTGGGTCCAGCCTTGTTAGTCTTTTTCCTAGACTTCATTCCTCCGACATCTTTTGACTTAGGTAACTTTAGGTCAACCTTGGTCTCAGATGTGGTTGGTTGAAGTGTAGGGTTAGTCACAGAATCATTTAACACATTTGATTGAATTTGATAAGGCATAGGTTGTGCAAACATGTTATTATACATAGGCATATTGTATGGCATTTGAGGCATACTAAATGCAGTAAAGTAAGGATTGTTAATGTATGGCATGTTTGTAAAATGTGCATGGGGATTCTGGTGAGACATAACAGGCATTGCATGCAGGGGTGACATAGACATGTTAGACATGGAGGGATTTGAAGGCATGGGAGCATTTTTAACAGATTTGCAATTATCAGATAGGTGATTAACACTTTTACAATGCACACAGCTTTTTCTAGGAGCATACCTATCAGGTGTGTAATTGTTATGTTTATTAATCCCTACCTTCCCATTTCTTTTAGATTTTCTTTTAGTTTCCTTCTTATCCTCAACCAACTTAAGCTTATCTTTTAGCTGGTCTAAAGTCATGTGTCCTATATTCACCTTACTAACATCTTTGGATGTGCTGGCTCCTTCTTTGACAAAGTTCTTGAGAGTTGAATCATTCTTTTTATTTAGATTTTTATTTTTAAAAGAACTTGCCTGTTTTAATTGATGAGCCTTCAACGGATGCTCCTTTTCTTTCTTCAACGGATAACTTTCATCATCCGTTGATTCCACATCCGTTGACAATCCATCAATTAATTCTAACTTCTTTTTGTTTTTCTTCCAGGCATTCTCACAGAATGATTCAATTCCCTGGACCTTTGCAATCTGAACACTAACATCCCTAGATGTTTTCCAGGCCTTGATTACCTCCTGCTCACTTTCTAACTGTTTAGAAAGAATTTCCACTTTCTTAACAGCTTCTGCTAGTTCACTCTCAGCAGTCAGGCATTTAAGTTTTATCTTTTTAAGCTCAATTACCTGATCCTCTAACACAGCATTCCTATCACTTAAAAACACATTATTCTCCTTGATCCTAGTATTTTCTTTTGCTAGTGATTTAAGGGAAACGCGTAAATGATATAATTCATTGGTCATATCATTTATGGCTTCATTGCATTCATGTTTAGAAAGCTGAGAGAGATCAGTAGTAATTACCTGGTTGCTTGATGAACTAGTTTCATTTTCATCAGAATTAGCCATCAGGGCTAGGTTGACATATTCCACATCATCATCTTCATTTACCCCATCTGCTGCCCAATCATCTTGAGTGAGGAATGCTCTTTCCTTTTGTTTGAGCAAATCAAAATACTTCTTTTTGTAATCAACTTGCTCAAATTTCTTTTTCTCAGAATTTGGCTTCCTACACTCACTTGCAAAGTGTCCACTAAAGCCACAGTTGTAACATTTGAACTTTGATTTGTCCACCATGTTTTTGTTTGGCTTAGTGAATTTTGTGTTTTTCCTGAACTTCATCTTTGCAAACCTCCTGGACAGAAAGGCCAAATGTTCTTCAATATCATCAGATTCATCCTGACTGGAATTGTCTTCATCCTCAGCAGCTTGCTCTTTACCCTTGCTTGATTCTGATTTGCTTGTGCCAATTTTGAGACTTGGCATTGTCTTTTCCTCATTCCTGGTTTCCATCTTCTCACTGTCAGCTACAAGAGCAACTGTTCCTCCTTTTCTCTTTCCCTTTTCCAACAGCTCATCCTGCTCCATTTCAAGTTCATAAGTCTTCAAGATTCCATATAATCTTTCAAGTGTGAAGTTCTTATAATCTTGAGAGTTTCTCAAAGAGACAGTCATGGGCTTCCATTCCTTTGGCAGAGACCTAAGAAATTTTAAGTTGGAATCCTTGACTTGGTATACTCTACCATACAGCTTCAATCCATTCAACAGTTTTTGAAACCTGTTGAAGGTATCATTTAATGATTCACCTTCTTCAAAGTGAAAATACTCATATTGTTGAATAAGAAGCTGCATCTTATTCTCTCTGACCTGCTCAGTTCCTTCACAGATGATTTGTACAGTATCCCAAACTTCCTTTGCAGTTTGGCAATTGATGACATTATCAAACATATCTTGATCTAAGCCATTAAACATAATGTTCATGGCTCTCTTATCCTTGCGGATTTCTTCCATGTCTTCAATAGTCCATTCTGCTCTTGGCTTGGGAATGGACTGTCCAACAGCAACTGTTGCAGTAGCAGCTGTGGCTACTTTGTGAGGGATGTGAGGACCATTTTCAATACAGTTGATGTAGCTTTCATCTTGAGAAAGAAGATGTAAATGCATCTTCACTTTCCAGTGATGATAGTTATCCTTTTCCAGGACTGGGATCTTTATACCAATATCCTTCCTATTCATGATGGTAACAGGAGGGTTCTTCTGTGCACTCATGATGTTAGCAGAATAGATCTTTAAACTCTTTGTATGTTAAGAGCTTGCTCTAATACCAATTGTTATTCCCAGTGGACTAACAATGAGATTTACAGAAGGGGGGTTGAATGTAAATCTCAAAACTTTTTCAAGTTTTGAGCAGTTTCTAAGGCTAAGTGTTTGAGTGATCAAATGTGTGTGAATTGCTTGAAGCTAATGCAGACAAATATATATATTCAAACACAAATGCAATGAACACAAAGAACTTAAAAACTTGTCTGGTGGATTTGTTGTTCCACCAGAGATGTGTTATTTCAGAAAATCTGTGATTCAAAAATTAAATCACAGCTGCTTCCTAGTACAAACTAGATGATTTTCTCTTTTGATATTTCTAAACAGCTCAGGAAAATTCACATCTAATTACTAGCTGTTACTTGGTTTATATATCACCAAGTTTACAAGTGAAGACAAAACTGTAAAATATAATTAAAAAGCTTCTTCACTTGTTTCTTCTTCATTTCTCTGTCTAATGCAATTTAGGATAATCTGTAGATCTTTGAATACTTCCTTATTTGCATCAGAATGGAAATGCTGCATTTTCTTGATTCCTCCAAGAGGCTTCCACATTCCTGTATGTCTCTGTCAACCCATGTGCCTCTGTCAGCTTGTGAATTGTCACTATCAACTGCTAATGAACTAAGCATCCGTTGAAGGCTTCATCCGTTGATGCCTTATCCGTTGAGCCTTTATCCGTTGATGCATTATCAGTTGAAGTCTTTATCCGTTGAAGCACTTATCCGTTGATGGATATTATCCGTTGAAGCATTTAGAGACATCCGTTGAAGCTTTGTTTCTTATCCGTTGAAGGTCTTCAATATCCGTTGACACTCCTTCACTTATACAAAATTACAAGGCGTGAAATATTTACAATTAGCCCTCCTATTTGTACATCCATTAGTAGTCAACATGACTGATTGTTTCCTAACAACATCTAAGAATTACAGCTTGAAACTAGAGAGTGAAATGTGCTACAATACCAAACTTATTGCTAAGTAAGGCTACTCCTTCAACGGATAGCCAAGATGGTCTTATCCGTTGAGGCTACAAACACTAGATTTATACTTAAGTGTTTTGTTTAACTTATCATCAAACTAATACACATAATCCTAACATCGACAGCTCTACTAACTTGGGAAGAAAATGGCTAGGCTTCAACTTTTTCCAATACTCCGAGATTTCATCATGAAAATTAGGCTCTTTCAACCAAACGTTCTCAAATCTAAAACGAAATTTCTTCCTCGTATGATCAGTACTATAGAAGTCCAGCTGGATTGGATCGGGGTCAGAATACACACAATGATGAACAGCTAACTGACACAGAGGAAATAAGCTCCACCAAGAGCCTGAAGCAAACGCTCTTGGTAACCTTTCACGCACCCAATCCTGAGTACCACGACTTTTTTCCCAGGTAAAATTACCACCTGTAAGATCCAGTTCTATCAATCCACAGTCATCGACTGTTTGCTTAAATCCATCCAAAAGCGACTGTTTTTAGAATTACAACAGTTTGCATAATATCGTTGAGCGCTTTTTGAATAATAACCCAATCATACTTATTGGGCCACACATGCTCAATTCTACGGGCTTACAAACAATCATAAAGGCCCAAGAAAAACAAAGGACATGAGAACTTTTAAATATGGATTGTTTTAGGTTGAATTATGAATTCTTTGGCTCTTCCAAAACTTTTTTTTAGTACATATTATAAGCTAAAAAATATTATAAGCTAATTTAGGCTCCGTTTCGGAGTGCGGTTGAAAATTGCTCCGAGAAAAAGTGTTGGGGAAAAAGTTAATTTATGCATATTTTGAGATATAATATATAAAAAATTATGTTTTTGAAAAGATTTGATGTCCAAAAGCGTTTTTAAGACGACAACGTTTAGAATTTACCAAACACCTTTCTGACAGTTTTTCAGCAAAAAGCTGAAGCTGATGTAATTGTCTACGATAGCAATACCAAAAGGATCTTATTGTCTAAACTTACACTATTAACTTTTAAAAAAAACTTAGTCAACACACACATATTTCGTTTTCTTACAAAATAATTGAACACTAAAGCAAGCATGTTTCCTCCCTGTACAAGAAGGTACAATTATCTCACTACTGTTGTCCATATAAAATTTTAAGATGGTAATGAAAAGATTCGTCCAAATTTTGAGGTCTCGAGAAGAATTTCATCTAAAATTTTAAGATTTCAGAGAAAGTCCCGAACATGATTGCATGCTTTTCAACAAATCCCACCTTTGATATATGTTCAATATCTGCTAATAATAGTGATCAGTGATATTCAAATTTGCATATGATATCATGTACCTTTTCTCCTAGTTTTCTACAGGTTCTGATTGGGAACAAGATGTTACTAGTGCAAGAAGCAAAGTAAATGTCATGCCTAACAATGAATACAAGGATAATTATTTTAAAAAAAGAGCAAAGAGAGGAAAACACATTGAAGGAAATGCCCCTGTCCTGTAAAGCACCAAATCTTTACTGCTCAAAACTTCAACAGTCATATTTTACATCAGTACATTTGAGAAAGGCACAAATGCCTCTCACCAGGTTCAAAAACCTTTTCAAAGGCAAAAAGGTTTCAACATTCTTTGATGCCAACACATTGTAGGCAGAAAACAAGTCACAAAACCCATAAAAAATTCTATCATCTCTATGTTTTAATGCTCATGAAATGAGCAACTGAAAATTTATAACTGTAAAACCTAATTAACAGCAGCAGCGCCACTCAAAAGTCTTGTGTGTTGCACCAAAGAAAATTTTCTTCAGTACCAAGTTCCATCTTCTACTATATTGGTGCTGATCAACTCACTATATCAATATAGTCAACAGCACCAAGGCTACTCCAAATTAGTGTTCCGCATATTCAGAGAGCATTCTGGTAAAGTATATTCTGGAGCATGGTTTCCTTCAAAATAAGCATTATCCCCGACTGAGCCAAACTCGGTTTCGTCATCACTGTCGATATTTTTTGGTGTCACGCGGTTCTGATAACTTCTACGTCGGAGAACAAGGACATTGAAGTAATAGCTAACTAATTTCTCTCTTGTTTTGGAAGAAAATAGCTTGAAAGCATTTTTCCAGAATTTGTTTAGGGGTGGAGAATCTAGCACCATGTTCTTGAATCTCTTTTCTTCTTCGGTTGTCCAGGAAAGTGAAACCTCCTCACCCATGCGATCAAATTTCCAACTGTAGAACAGCCCACCCAAAGCTAGCTTTAACTTCAATCTCTTCTCGGCAATGTGAAATTTTACGCATACAGAAAAACCTGGAAAAGAACAATCACATGAACTTTGTCTTCCCTTGCCAATAGGATATTTTTCAACAAGGGTTTTCATGTTTCCATCTTCAGGAGCCCACATCCTTTTTCCTAACCATTTGGAATCACTCTCTAAAACCACACCGGTCCATTCAGGAACTTCTGCTTGGAAAGCAAGACCAACAGAAACATGCTTCTCTTGCGGAGCATCCAAGGCACGTGTTCCTGGTACTTCCTCTGTAATAGGAGATGATGTTACCTTCCGGTCATGATTTTGTGCTTTGCGAGGACTTGCAAGTTTACTTGTAGCAAGACCAGGGCTGCAACATGGACAAAACTGAGATTTTGACAAAGGAATCCTTTTGCTACATCTTACTCTCTCTGCAGATTGGTGGATGGAATTTATATCTTCATACATTGAAGGATGCATCCTAGGTATTTTCTGCAAATTAATACCACATATTAAATCGAAAAATACATAACAACTTTAAAGTAAACAAAATTTGTCTAATTGGAGTTTGCCTTATCTATGCTATGAAAAGCACTTAATTGACCACTCTGCACCACAATCAGTCTAATAGAAACATTCAATGCAATCATGGTGCTAACTGAAAGACCATGATCTAGATAGGGATAAATAATAGTCACTATTAATATCTAATTATTAAAATATAGATCAACATCCCACATACTCGAGTTGGAAAATATTGTAGCTATTGATTCCCTTATTCTACATAGATTCAAAGTAACGTGGCTAGTGTTTTATGTGTGTGTGGTCGTTGGTCCCCTGGAAAATTTGAAATATTTACAAATAGAAACTAATTACAGCCTACTGATAAAACTAATAAAAAGCTAGGATCTATATACAAAGATGACACTTATTACAGCCTTTAGATAAAAACTAATGAAAAGGCTATGATCTAAACATTTTTTTATATATAACAGAAGACAGAAGTACAAGGTTATATTAAGACTTTTTCAAAATACACAGACACTAGTATATTCTCTCACTGCCACGCTCTCTTCACCACAGTCTAGAGATACACCAAAATCACAAACATACACATGTATACACTATCTCTGTTTCTCTTCTCTCATTCTGTTCTCATCTCTCTTATGATTTATCTGATTAAAGATTTGTAAGTTATTATTTTTCTCCTATTAAGTTATTCTTTGACTATAGATCCTTCTGATCTACACATACAACAATAATTAAAATGAGGAGTACTACATTATATATATATATATATATACCGGTAGAGTGAGCAAAGCTAATGCAAACATATATTTTTAAAGACTAATGCACGGAAATCGTTAGAAAACTTAATTACCAGATCTTTCTTCTAGACTGACTACTAAAGGCAAAGGACTTGCACTACTTATTATATACAATCTGAGAAAGAATTCCAAGGCAAAGTCAAAGTACCTTCAGGGAAGATTCTTCATGGTCTGCATTAATCGGTCTTTTTATTAGAAGTGCCTCACGTGCTAATAGAGCTTGCATCCAGTATTCTTCAGTTCCATGATCATTCCACTTGGAAGGCCCAGGTGCTATTCCAATTGCAGGATCATCAGAACGCTTTGCAGCTTGAGTTATCCAATTTAGCATTCCTGGAATAGACGTAGATTCCCATTTTCTCTTCCTAGATACAGCTACTTCGTTGCCAACACTTGTGGATGATAATTCAACACTGGGGTCATCTTGAATATTCTCTTTCTTATAGTCTTTAACATTTCCCCCATTTCCATGCACTTCATTATTAACATCCCTAGGCCACAAACTGTTTCCCTCATTATGAGAACTGATAATTTTATCAACAATTCTTCTGGCTGATAACAGTAAATCATAGTCATCATGAGTTTTTTCATCATCATCGTAAGTATTTGCTACATTCTCTCGGACATTGTCTACTTCCGGAGATGAACAGAATTCAGTTTTCATTGAGCTAATTACTTTATTGACAACACTTCTAGCTGACAACGAGATATTATAATCATCCTGGACATTAAGTTCTTTGTTCTCAGCATCACTTCTACTCGCTTCTACTTTGCCTTCCACTTTATCTGATTCGACCTCCGTACTCAATTTAACCCTTTTAGAGCTCATTACATTATCACCAATACATTTGACTGGAGACATGATACTTTCATCACCTTGTATACATATATCTTTCTCACTGTCATTACTACTTTCTACTATGCGATTCTCTTTATTTAGGCCGCCGCCGCCATTAGACAAAAGCATATCACTCATGCTAGCACCAAAATCAATGCAACTCCCAGTTTCATCATAAATATTTTCTTTATTATGATGCACTTTATTAAAGACGCAGCCACGCAACTGCAATCTATCCTTACCACCATTATTGTTAACAGAACTTCCACTTTTGTCATCAATTTCAATTCCAAGTTCACCATCATCCTCCATCTTGTCCTCTCCACCACATACCGGACCTGTAAGCTCCTTCGACTCCTCAAATAACAAATCTAGCTTTTCAGAAATTTCAGTCAAGTAATCCTCTGATCTCTCATCTCTAAACACCCTTTGCAACCAACCATCAAACTCCTTCAAATACTTAATATACACTAATTTAACAGACGACGTTAGCATAGCATTCACCACGCATTCCTCAGCAACCGAACTCCACAAACCTTTCTCCGTAACAGTACTAAACCCCCCTTTCTTCTTCACAACCCAAAACAACCGAAACAAATCCAACGGCTTCCCATCACCGAGCAATGCTGGCAAAGGTCTCGCAATCTTACCAACCGATACCTCCCTCAAATAAATCGGCATCACTTGATTAAACAATCTTTGCAAAGTATCCTTGCAATCATCAAAAACACCACCCTCTACCGTAAAATCAAGATCAAAACACGACACGTTATGATTAACATGAATTAGCTCCTCATTTTCAAATTCCAACCCATCTTTCAATTTCGACAAACCAGCCATTGAACCTCAAATTTCACCCTTAAAAATCCAACCTTTAACATAAAAATGCAATCTTTATCAACATATGAATTTAAAAATGCAATCTTTATCAACAAATATAATAAAACCAACAAGAGAACAATAAAAAAAACAACAATCAATTAAACAACCCAATAAAACCACAATTAAAGCAAACATAACTACTTAAACTAACATAAACAATCATAAGTTATAGATACATCACCTTGTATCTATATCTTCTTGATTAAGACCACCTAGGACAATTGGCCTGCAAATGAAATGAAACAAGTTCTTGTCTGAAAACCCCAGCTGAATAATCAAGATTTCATGTGCTAATTCATATGTTAAGACTAATTATAAATTTTTAATTTTCACAAAATTGGAAAATCAAGCTTAATTAGGTTACAAGAAATTGGGCATCTTCAAAAATATTAAACAATATACAAAAAGAAATGAAAAAAGAAAAATTGAGTATCTTCCAAAATATCTTTTTCTATTAAAAATGAAATGATAAAAGGAAAAATTTAGTATCTTCAAAAATATTAGTGTATATTAAAAATAAAATTTGGTATTTTTCGAGATATTATAATTAGTGATATGTTGTAAAAGAAATGATGAAAGTATTGTAAGAGGGGAATGAGAAACTAACATACATATGCTGTGTGTGAGTTTTGTTAGTTTTATAAACTCTGCCTCTGCGGACCAGTATTGTGTGTTATTTTTTGTAAATAATATGAATTGAGAAGTAATTTGTTTAAAATTCGAATTTGTTTAACACGGTTGGTTCAATTCGGAGCCGTTTACGAACCCGATATATGTTCTTTTATGTAAATCCGATTTGTTCCAAAAAAATAATTTTAACTTGTTTTTATAAAATATTTACTCACCAAAAAAATAATTTTACAAAATTGTTTAAAGAATTTAATCATCCACGGACTAAACGAATTTTGGATAAAGAAGTATAAAAAATTAATCACCGATTTTTAAAAATTTGTTATTATAAACTCACGATTTTAATATAATCAAATTTTCTGTCTCAAAATATTCGATATAAGGGTATATAAATTAGACAAATGACTTGAACCCCTTAAGAACTACAATTGATTCAAAATCAACTACTTAGTTAATATTTGAGTCAAACTTGAAAATCTTCAAAAAAACTAATTTATATAAAAAAAACTGAATAGAAAATTACATAAAACCCAAATTTAACTAGAAAATGAATTTGGGTATCTTCCGAGATATCATAATTTATGATATCTTCTAAAACAACTAATAAAAGTATTGTAATTTAGGATAATGGTACAAATAATAAAAATTCACACAGATAACATATAAATTCTATATGTAAAATATATCATAATCTATTAATATTGGTAATATGCTCGGTTCGGTTTTTTCAATTCGGTTGGAAAGTATAACCAGAACCGAGTCATTTAAACTGGTTGCGTTTTTTTCCGATTTTGAATCCATTTTATTCGGATCAGGTTTGTCCGGTTTTTCTCAATTTCGGTTCAGTTTCGATTTTAATTAGGTTTTTTGCTCAGCCCTGTGTTGGGGTTCGGGGCTTAAAGTGCATCGAAAACAATATATTATAAAACTGTAAAAACTAGAAAAATCTGAAATCCACCGCAGGATCCATGCGAAAGACAATATTTAATTCGTAATTAAGATGTTTACCTTATGAAGCTTTGTGATTTCAGTTGTCTAATGGAGGTCCAAACTTTAAATAATCATCATATATCCCGTCACGAAACGATATACGCCTTAAATGTATCCAGACGAATGATCGGACGGAGGGTGAGCGTGTACTGGCACTCAAACTTCGGAAGCCGCCTTCTTCTCCCTCTCTCTATCCCTCAAGTTGTTAAGGTTTGTGTTTATTTTATATAAAACTAAAAACCCTAGTTTAGTCCAATGAGATATTATATAGGCAAGAGTTAAGGACTTCTAAATCTAATATAATTTTAGAGTTTTAGTAAATTCGAAAATCCTAGTTATTATTATTAGGTATTACTTAATCATCCAACAACTCAATTTCAGATTTAATAGTAAATTTGAACATCCTATTTATTTAATTAATTATGTATTACTTAATCAATAACAAATAATTTGAATTATTTACATTTAATTTAAATCTGAATTTAAATTAAATAATTCTCCAATCATTCTTTTTGTGAACCTTAGCGTATTATTACGTTGCCAACGATTTTTTAAATATAATTTAAAATCGTAAACAATAAGCGGTGTCTAGTAATACATTATTACTACCCAAGAAACAATAATTGAATCGGTGATCGATTAAATCTTTCGTGAATAATATACATTGTAATATAATACCTTTAACCACATATCATCGATTAAACTCGAGGCATTTCATTTGTCATCCTCTTCACAGTTTAACCCAGTCATTAAGTAGACTATCATATAAAACCAACATTTGAGCGCAGTTACATATTTCGTAGTTTAGTTCACACAAGAGGCCAATAATATCACTCATTAAAATAGGAGGTTTAAATCTTTTCTAGATTATTCATATTTCTCATAAGATTCATAATATACCCAAAGTACACTTTTATCATTACCTGATCAAAGGTAACTTTTAAAGTAATCGGAGTACATTAATTCTCGTATAGAAATATAATGATTTCAAGTCTAAGAACTATCACATCATTATCATTATAAGAATTATTTATGACACAACAGATGTAGACTCTCACATTGGGTCTCTCTAATACCATGTACATTTACATGTACTTGTATTTTTACTTTAATATCACTATACCTATGATTAATGAGATGTGATTGATAAATTATAGAGAAAAGAGAAAAACAGGGTTTTATTATAATACGACTTGTTCTCTATTACAATAGATTATATAGCCAACAACCAAATAATAAAAAAACATCATAACACGTAAACTATTATAAGAACGAAACTATCCAATAATAAGAATATTATATATATTAAAATCCTCATCAAACTCATGATGGTGAATCGAGAGTTTGCCAAGTAAGAAACGGAGTCACATAACTAAACAATTTAAACCTGCAACTGAGAAAACAAGAGTATCCAAAAAAATCCCAAAATAGTCACAAATCCAAAACAACCAAAAGCTTCCAACAGAATTGATAGCATAGCAACATAAGAGAACTTGTCCAAACACGCAGCAACATGAGAGATAACATAGCAATCCAATAAGAGAAATTGTCTAAACACGCAGTAACACAAAAGAAAACAGAACAATCCAAGTGTATCCAACCCAAAATCAAAGTTAACAAGAAATCTAATTATCAAGAGAAGAACCGTCCACATTATCTAATATCAAAACAACGTTGTAACTAAAACTGATGAAGTGCAACACATTAACATTCTAGATTATTCTAAAATGATTTGAACTTCCAGAATTTTCTGAAGACATCTGAAAGTCAAATTAAACTTAAGGAGAGGAAAATTGGCCATTTCCCGATTCTCAAGAAGATTAATGATAACGCCTATAAGGTTTAACTTCTTCCAAATATTCGTACTCACCCAACTTTAATGTGAAGGACCTATCTGAATTTTATGGAGATTTTTCGAAAGACTCATGAACGAGTTTTTTCTCACCAAGGGTGGATGATGAGTGCAACACATTAACATTCTAGATTATTCAAGAATGATTTGAACTTATAGAATTTTCTGAAGACATCTGAAAGTCAGATTAAATGGATGAATTTTGGCTTGCTGGTAGTTTAATGCATCTGTTAGTTATGCCTATTCATGTACATAAAAATTATTATATGACTCATCACTTACCATATTCAGCCTTATAAATAGAAGAATCTGAATGATTTGAGAGCAGACTTGTGATACTGATTATGAAATATAAAATATAAGCTTTGCTTATTTATCCTCTTTCTCCTTTGATTGTCATTTCATTTTCGTAGACACTTTTTTCTACCTTCTCCGCATCAGTTGGTATCAGAGCCAGTGCTACACTCTTGGCTTGCTTCGTTGATCTATCATCATGGAAGGAAGAAGAGGTGGAAGGCGTGGTGAGAATACGACGAATGAGTGAAAAGAAGAGAAAGGTGATGAAATTGAAGCACTTCGAAGGCAAGTTGAGCAGCTGACTGTAATTCTTGAACGCCAAACTGCTCGTCATGAGCGTGGTCGGTCAAGTAACAATCGATCATCCAGTGATGATGAATCTGATGTGAACCCTTTTTCCAACAATCACAGGCGTGCACATCACAGTTTTGATAATATCAAAATTGATCTTCCAGAGTTCCATGAATGTCTTCAGCCGGAAGAATTCTTTGAATGGCTTAGTGCAATTGAGAAATTCTTTGACTACAAAAAAACTCCCGAAAACCAACGTGTAAAGCTTGTGGCTACGAGGTTGCGTGGATATGCCTCAACATGGTGGGACAAGGTTCAAGAAATGAGACTCCGTAAAGGAAAACCAATGATCTCCTCCTGGGAAAAAATGAAATCTTGGCTCAAAGAGAAGTTTCTTCCGCTGGATTATTCCTAAGTAATATTTTCACAATTTAAAAATCTTCGACAAGAAAGTCAAGGTGTTTTGGAGTACACTGAAGAATTTTACAAGCTTGTGGCTCGAAACGATGTTCAAGAAAGCGAAGGACAACTAATTGCAAGGTATGTTGGTGAATTAAAATCTTCCATACGTGATAAAATTGAGTTACATAGGTTGTGGCGTGTTAATGATGCATATCAATTAGCTTTAAAGGTGGAGGCTAAACTTGCTAGAGGCAGCTCAAAGAAATATATGGACAAGGGCAGTCTACAACCTTCCTTAAAAGGAGAAACTTCACATGGTGAAAGTGCAAATTTTAAAACTTGGAGTAGCAACAAAAGCACATAGAAATATACCTCTAACAATAAGTTTGGTGGACAATCTAGCAGCAGCAATAATACAATTAAGTGTTTCAAATATGGTCAGGTTGGCCACCGTTTGAGCGATTACCGAAAAAAGCTTGTAACTTATGGTGTTGGAGAATATAATGACGAGTATGATGGGCCACCTAAGTTTGACAAAGAAAGTTGTTGTGCAAGACATGCCTATATAATAACAAGAATAATTCATATTGACAACCCTAAGATTAAGTTGTACGATAATCAATTCTGTATCCTGTAATTGTATTTCTCGAGTGTGTAAAAATGGTTGGAAGATTAGACTAGGGGATTTTTTTGTGAACATATTAAAGCTAAAGAATAAACTCTGGAAGAAGATCAAGCCATGGTCATGCCTCAGAGAAAAGATGTAGAAGCTTGAAGTTGAATAAAGCTGTTCTATGAAAAATGTTCAAAGTCAAGAAATCGACAAGTCGCAGATCAAGTTATATCGAGAAGTCATTCGAGAAGTCCAAAATGACTTGTAGAGAAGTCCAAAATGGCTTATAGAGAAGTCTCAGAGATATCGACAAGTCAAATGAAGATGTAGAGAACTGGAGATATCGACAAGACATTTCTACATGTAGAGATCTCAGAGATATCGATAAGTCAAATGAAGATGTGAAGAATTGGAGATATCGACAAGTCAATTTCTCATTAAGAGATCTCTGAGATATCGGTAAGTCAAATTATGCATATAGAGATCTCAGAGATATCGACAAGTCATTCTTACATGTAAAGATCTCAGACATATCGACAAGTCATTTCATATGCAAGGATCTAGAGACCTAGGCAAGTTAAGTATACCTATAGAGAACTCAAAGATCTCGATAAGTCATTATACTTATCGAGATATCACTTCTCTATAGAACAAATTGGAGATCTCGACATACTTCTTTAATTCAGAATGCATACAAGTTCAAGATTCAAGATTATCAGTCAACAAACAATTTATTTATTAAATTGGAAAGTCCACAAAGCAACTTGAAGAAAACAAGATCAAGGGTCAAGATTAACTGGAGAAAGTGTGGTCACATACCTGCTAGATTCTGCACAGATTTGCTAAGCCAGAAATGGAAATAGAAAAAGGTTTCTTTCGAAAATGGTTTAGTATATTTTATTGCAAGTCTTGTAAACCCGTGTTACCGGTATATAAAGCATGCACAGGTCCTTAGTTCACAAGTAACAAAATAGATCTAGATTTTCTTGTATTCTCTCAAGATAGAAGCTGAGTTCTTAATTTACAAGAACACAAATTTTATAGCAAGACAAACTTAATTAATACAATTAAGTGAGTTTTTGATATTGTGTGTTTGTGTTATTTATGCTTTGTTAGATATATTTGATAATGTCATGTCTAATATGATTTGTGTTTAGTTTTCAGATCTTACTTAAACATGACAAATCAGTACTTAACTGGAAATCAGCACTTATACTGAAGTCAGAACTTAAGTTGTCAGAACTTAAGTTATCAGGAGATATTTATCAGGAGATAATATCAGGATTTAGGGATACTTTCAGATAAGGAAGGCGACTGATTGAAAGGAAAGAAGATCAAGACAAACGCAAGAAGAGATAATCATGAAGAAAGAATTCTATGAGGAATAGAATACTTGGAAGAAAAGATATCTGATTGATATATTTTAGGAAGCAGAATTATATTCCATATCAATTAAAACTTATCTTGTAACTGTGTAGTATATAAACACAGACATAGGGTTTACACTATATGTGTTATCATAATCGAGAATAATATTCATTGTAACCCTAGCAGCTCTCGTGATAATTTGTTCATCACTGAGAGTGGACAGTTCCATATTGTAACAGAGTTTAATAAAGTTTGTTTTCTGTTACTTGTGTTCTTTAATTCGATTTGATTGTGCTAAACACTGTATTCAACCCCCTTCTACAGTGTGTGTGACCTAACAAGTGGTATCAGAGCAGATCTGTTAACACACAAATAGTAATGATCCAAAACAATCATGTCTGAAGGAACACAAACTCCATCCATGCCCACCAAGACACAAGATTCCGAGAAGAAGCTTTCCAGGAAAGGTGGAAGTCCTAAAAAGAAAGGGCTCAGAAAGACTGAAATCAAAGGAGGAAAGTCTGACAAAGGCCATATCTCTCCTGATTGCAAGAAAAATCATTCAGACACTTCAGATTCTGAAAAGAGGTAAACTATGCCTTAATGGTAAATTCTGATAGCAGTTCTGATGTTGCTGAGTTAAAGGTACCTCAAACTACTTATGCCTTTCATACTGATGATATTAATGAGTTGAGAAGATATCTTAAAACCATGTTCATTAGCTATAGAGATCAAACTCTAACATGTGAAAGATTAACTTATGAAAATCTTGCTTGTAAAAAGAGGAATGATTATTTAGAAAAAGAGTTAGTCATGTTCCATCAAACTCAGAAAGATAGAGATGATGCCTTTTATGTTAGGGATGAAGTGCTAAAAATGAATGAATCTCTAAAAACTGAGTTAGAAAAGGAAAGAGAGATAATCAGGACTTGGACTAACTCTGGTAGAGCAACTCAGGATATATTAAGTAGTGGAAACTGGAAAGAGGGCTTAGGTTATGGAGATGATAAAAATGATAAGGGAACTGTAGAAATTGAGCCTATAGTTGTTAAACAAAAGCCAAAGGTAAAACCTGTTAAGTTTGTAGCTGTAAAGTCTGATACTGAGAAATCAGAAGATAAAGAGGAATTAACTTCTGACAAACTAAAACAGGAAAAGTCAACTGAAGTTAACATATGCTTAATGACTAAGAAGCAGCTTAAGTACAAGCTGAAAGATGTTAAGAATATAAACAAGGTAAAGTCACCTAAAAAAATAGGAATGGAAAGGAAGGTGTGAATAAAAGCAATGATTATAATCCCGTTCCCAATGCTCCTAGAAAAACATGTCATAACTGTGGAAATTCTAACCATCTGACTTCTTTTTGCAGGAAGAATAAGAACATAAACTCCTTACCTTCAAAGTCAGGAGTTAAGAGTCAGTCTGTTAGATATAGGCCAAAAAATCCTTATTTTCATTGTGGTAGTTTATGGCATTCCATTTATACTTGTAAGGAATATCATAGTTTGTACTATGATTATTATCAAATAAAACCTTCTTTAAAGAAAGTTAGCATTGTTCCTTCTAGTGTAAGTTCTGATTCAAAGTCTGATAGTGTAAATTCTGATAAGAAAAATGTTAACATAAACTCTGATGTAAGATCCGCTGCAAATGTTAACAAACTTAATAAGGCCAAAAGATCCAAGCAAGTCTGGGTCCTTAAAACTAATCATTAGTGGTCTTTGTGATTGCAGGGCAACAGGAAAAACATTCTAGTTCTGGACAGTGAATGTTCAGGACATATGACTTGAAATAAAGCCCTGCTATCAGACTTTGTGGAGAAAGCTGGCCCAGGTATTTCTTATGGAGATGGCAACATGGGAAAAACTCTGGGATATGGCAATATCAACCTTGGAAATGTCATCATTGAAAAAGTAGCTATGGTCTCAGGACTTTAACACAATCTGCTGAGTGTGAGTCAAATCTGTGACAGAGGTTATCATGTGGATTTTTTTGAAGAACACTGTGAAGTTGTAAGCAAATCTACAGGCAAAGTTGTTCTGAAGGGATACAAGCATGGTAACATTTATGAAGCCAAGCTTTCAACAAGTTCTGATGGATCTGCAATCTGTCTGTTAAGCAGAGCATCAATTGAAGAAAGCTGAAATTGGCACAAGAAACTCTCTCATTTAAATTTCAACAATATAAATGAACTAGTCAAGAAAGATCTTGTGAGAGGACTGCCAAAATCAATATTTGCTCCTGATGGACTTTGTGATTCCTGTCAAAATGCAAAACAAAGAAAATCTTCATTCAAGAGCAAGACTGAATCTTCAATTCTTGAGCCTTATCACCTACTACATGTTGATCTATTTGGTCCAGTGAATGTCATGTCTATTGCAAAGAAGAAATATGCTATGGTCATAGTGGATGAGTTCACCAGATATACATGGGTGTATTTCTTGCACACAAAAAGTGAAACTGCATCTATTTTGATTGATCATGTCAAGCAACTGGATAAATTGGTCAAAGATTCTGTGAAGATTATAATAAGTGATAATGGCACTGAGTTCAAGAATTTGATCATGGAAGAGTTCTGCAAAGACTATGGAATAAAGCAGGAATTTTCTGCTCCTGGAACTCCACAACAAAATGGAGTTGTTGAAAGAAAGAATAGAACTCTTATTGAAGCTGCATGAACTATGCTTGATGAAGCAAAGCTACCAACCTATTTTTGGGCTGAAGCTGTGCAGACTGCTTGTTTTACTCAGAATGCAACACTCATTAACAAGCATGGAAAGACACCATATGAGATGGTGAAGAAAAAGAAGCCAAATCTAAAGTATTTTCATGTATTTGGATGCAAGTGTTTTGTTCTTAAGACTCATCCTGAACAACTATCCAAATTTGATCTAAAAGCTGATGAAGGAATTTTTGTTGGATATCCACTTTCCACAAAAGCCTTCAGAGTCTACAATTTAAGAACAAGGATTGTCATGGAATCTATCAATGTCTCCTTTGATGATAAATAGATTACTGGACTTGAAGATTTCAATGATCATGATCAGCTGAGATTTGAAAATGAAGTTTTAAATTCTGATTATGTAAATCCTGACAGTCTAAATCCTGATACTGCAAACTCTGATGGATTAAACTCTGATGTTATTGAAACTGTGGTGACTACGTCAAAGGAGGATGCACCTGTGCAGGGGGAGCATACTGAAGATACAACCACATTTCAAGAAGCATCAGAACCTACAACAGGCTCTTCAAGTTCTGATTCATCAAGTTCTGATGGGCCAAGTTCTGATAATTCTGGAAACTCAAATTCTGAAGGATCCAACTCAGAAAGCATAATTTCAGGAGGAGCATCAGAAAATGTTGATGAAGACAGCATGGATCATGGGGGAGCATCCAGTTCTAGAGATAACCTTCCATCTGCAAGGAAGTGGACTAAATCACATACACCTGACTTAATTATTAGAAATCCTGATGCAGGTGTCAGAACTAAAATAGCTACATCAAATGAATGTCTTTATCACTCTTTTCTCTCTCAGACTGAACCAAAGAAAGTGGAAGAAGCTCTTCAAGATGCTGATTGGGTGCAAGCAATGCAGGAAGAGTTAAATGAATTTGAAAGAAATAAAGTCTGGACCCTAGTGCCAAGACCAAAGAACAGGTCAGTTGTTGGTACAAAATGGGTGTTCAGAAACAAAATTGACAGTGATGGCATAATTACAAGGAATAAAGCAAGGCTGGTTGCAAAAGGATATTCTCAACATGAGGGAATTGATTATAATGAAACATTTGCACCAGTTGCTAGATTGGAAGCCATAAGGATATGTTTGGCATATGTTGCTCACAAACAGTTTACAGTCTTTCAAATGGATGTAAAAAGTGCTTTTCTCAATGGAGAATTGGAGGAAGAAGTGTATGCTGTTCAGAGTCAAGATGAAGTAAGTTCTAATATGATAGTGAAGCAAGCAACCTCTAACATTGCTCAAGTTGGCTTGACATCAAAAGATGATATGAAAGGTAAATTTACCTCTGACATTTCTCATGTTAAACCTACTACAACTCAACTACCAGGATTCACCAATGCTAAACAGACTTAATCTTTGAAGACTACATCGAGTGGTTTTAAAGCAAGGGTTGTTATAGGAAAGGAAGCAAGAGATAAATCTGGATTGGGTAGTTCTTATGAAAGAAGAACACACAACACTACCAATGATCTAACTTCCTTAAGTGAACCAGGTGTAGAAGCAACTCCTGAGAGATTAAACCAACTTGAATTTGTACAAATGGTTTACCACTCTGTTTTAAAAGAAGATGTCATGTTATATTTTATGACATATGGGAGGGTATTCCAGATCAGGAAGATTCTATTCCATTGAAGTATTTTGAAGAACTGGAACATGTTCTATTTCTACTTCAAGTGAAAAACAGATCAACAAATGGTACTGCAGGGTATTTAAAATCAAATATTCAAAGACAGAAGAGGCTTTACTCTGTAAAGTCTGACAGCCCTTATTTTTCTAAGTACAGAGATCATAATGGAGAAATTATGAAAATGAAGCCTAATACTGTAGAAATCAAAACATATCTTGGTATTAAGGGACTTGAGTTTAATCTAGAGTCTGACAAAACATATGTCATCAGACTAGATCAGGGGATAAGAAAAGCAAAGATTAATGATCTCAGATATGCTATCTTCCAAAATGGTGAAGATACTGTAGAGCTTACAGATGCAAAAAGGAGGATGATTAATGAACTTGAATATGCTGAGAGATGTCTTTTGAAGAATTATCTCAGAACAACTCCTGATATCAAAGAGATCAGTAATTGAAGCCAAGTCAAGATCTACAACTACATAAATTCTGATGTATATACAGACTGAAGTTGTTATCAGAAGTTAAAGATGGTAAAGCTTTAAGGACTGTAAGTTGTAGTTATCTAGTCAAATTCCCATGCATTTGTACTTAATGTTTTTGACATCATCAAATATCTGTTAAACTTGTATATTATGTTAATTTACAAGTTGGGGGAGATTGTTAGATATATTTGATAATGTCATGTCTAATATAATTTGTGTTTAGTTTTCAAATCTTACTTAAACAGGACAAATCAGTACTTAACTGGAAATCAACACTTATACTAAAGTCAGAACTTAAGTTGTCAGAACTTAAGTTATCAGGAGATATTTATCAGGAGATAATATCAGGACTTAGGGATACTTTCAGATAAGGAAGGCGGCTGATTGAAAGGAAAGAAGATCAAGACAAACGCAAGAAGAGATATGCATGAAGAAAGAATTCTATGAGGAATAGAATACTTGGAAGAAAAGATATCTGATTGATATATTTTAGGAAGCAGAATTATATTCCATATCAATTAGAACTTATCTTGTAACTGTGTAGTATATAAACACAGACATAGGGTTTACACTATATATGTTATCATAATCGAGAATAATATTCATTGTAACCCTAGCAGCTCTCGTGATAATTTGTTCATCACTGAGAGAGGACAGTTCCATATTGTAACAGAGTTTAATAAAGTTTGTTTTCTGTTACTTGTGTTCTTTAATTCGATTTGATTGTGCTAAACACTGTATTCAACTCCCTTCTACAGTGTGTGTGACCTAACATGCTTACTTCAGTATCTCTACAAATTGTTAACTGCTTTATTCACCAAAATCCAAACAAGTTTTAAAAGACAAAATTATTCAAGAAACACATTCACCCCCCTCTGTGTTATAATCTTAGCATTTAATATATAACAAAAGTGATGAAGAACGAGTTGAGATTGAGGCTGACGATGGTGAAAGCTTGGTGATTCAAAGAGCTCTTACTGCTCCTAGAGTTGATCCGGATGAATATTGGTTGCGCTCCAATATTTTCAAGACTCGATGCAAATCTCATGGGAAAATTTGCACTCTTGTTATTGATGGCGGGAGTTGTGAAAATATTGTTTCTCAAGAAATGGTGGATAAGCTCAACCTTAAAACAGAGCCACATCATAAGCCCTACCAAATCGCGTGGTTTAAGAAAAGAATTGAGGTAAAAGTCAATAAACAATATTTCGTTTCATTCTCAATGGGAAGTAAATATGAAGATCAAGTATGGTGCGATGTTGTTCCCATGTATGTTTGCCATATACTCCTAGGGTGATCGTGGAAATATGATAGGCATGTCATGCATGATGGACATAAAAATATATATTCTTTCAAGATGGAAAAACTTGAGATTGTCCTATTGCCTAGTAAAGAGAATAAAACATCAAAATCCTCTCAGCGATATGCTAATAACTTTTTGACTTTGGCAAATATATTGAAAGAAAGTGAAGAAAATGGTATATTTTATATGCTGGCCACCAAAAATGTGGAAAATCCAGCTAGTGTGCCTATTGAATTGGAGTCTCCACTAAAGGAGTTTGGCGATATAATGCCCGAAGATCTACCAAAAGGGTTGCCTTCTTTAAGGGATATTCAACACCAAATCGATTTGCTCCCCGGATCTAGTCTTCATAATAAGGCTCATTATCGTATATGTCCTAAAGAACATGAATAATTGAAAAGGAAAGTCATGGAGATGTTGGAGAAAGGTTACATACAAGAAAGAAAGAGTCCATGTGCGGTTCCAGCTTTCTTAACTCAAAAAAGATAAAATGTGGCGTATGTGTATTGATAGTCGTTCGATTAACAAAGTTACTATCAAATACAGATTCCCTATCCTAAGGATCGATGATATGTTCGATATGCTTGTTGGTGCAATAGTATTTTCCAAAATTGATCTTCGAAGTGGTTATCACCAAATTCGCATCAAACCGGGTGATGAATGTAAGACAACCTTTAAAACTCAGGAGGGACTTTATGAATGGCTCGTTATGCCATTTGGCCTTACAAAAGCTCCAAGAACCTTTATAAGAGTAATGAATCAAGCACTTCGCGCATTTATTCAAAAATTTGTGGTATTCTATTTTGATTACATTCTTGTGTATAGTCGTGACAAAAATGAGCATGTTGAACATTTAAGGGCAGTTCTTACGACTTTAAGAGATGAAAAAATATTAATCTTAGAAAGTGTGCTTTCATGCAAATTACACTTTCGTTCTTGGGTTTTCTATTAACATCTACATGCTTTAAAGTTGACGAAGAATAGGTCAAAGCTGTCCAAAAGTGGTCAAAGCTAAAGAGCTTACAAGAAGTAAGAAGTTTTCATAGATTGGCATCTTTTTATCGCCGTTTGATCCAAAATTTTAGTACCATATCAGCACCACTAACTGATTGCTTAAGAGGAAGTGAATTCAAGTGGAAAAATGAGGCTGAAAAGAGTTTTCAGCTTGTTAAGAAGAGGCTCTCTAATGCCCCCGTTCTTGCTTTACCAGACTTTGTGAAAGTGTTTGAGGTCGATTTTGATGCCTCACATCTAGGTATTGGTGGTGTGCTTAGCCAAGAAGGCCATCCCATTGCGTTCTTCATTGAAAAACTTAATAAAGCAAGGAAACGGTACTCTACCTATGACGTCAAATTCTATGTGATAATCCCAGGCCTTCATCATTGGCGTCCTTACCTCATTCATGGGGAGTTCATACTAAATTATGATCATGAAGCTTTAAAGCATATCAACAATCAAGGAAACTTAAATCGAAGGCATGCAAAATGAGTTGTGTTCTTAAAAGAATATACTTTTGTTCTAAGATGTAAGAATGGGAAATGTAATCAAGTGGATGACAGACTTAGTAGGAGAGTTTCTCTTCTCTCCTACTAAATATTTTGAAAATGATGCCTTCAATCAGCCATTTCAAACAAATATTGTCAGCTGACAATTAGTTTTACATGCATTTTATATGCATATATAATCATATCGGCATGAGTTTATTATTTATACAGTACTTAACAAGTGGATTTGATAGATCTTGTACACGAACTCGATGTCTGAATCTATATAAATAGTATTAGTGCATAGCTGCTTTCTACAAATAATCTAGTAATGTATTTAGAATTTTTAATGTAAGAAACTCAAAGTAGAAAGAAGGACATGATAGTCCATAATAATATAGGCCCGTTAATAAGAGCCCGAGGCCCAGTAAGAGGAGCCCAGGATCCATCAAGCAATATACCTGGAAGACCCCATAACACGTGGCAACATCTACACCGCCCAGGTGCCCCTGTTCCGGAACCTTCCTACGGTTCGGATCCAGTAGTACACAAGCTCGTCATGGACGTCCACGCATCCTACGGTCCGAAACACACCTATGGTCCAGATCAAAGGTACAAACCCCTAAACCCTAATGGGAAGCCTATAAAAGGCCGAACAAAAGGAATGTTAGGGGGTTACTTCATCTTTACAATATACACAGATATACACACACCACCTATATTCGTGTAATTCCTATTTTACCCTTCCTTCTCCAAAACCCTTTCTCATTCTCACACCGGAGGTGCCGCGGGGATGCCACCCCCCTCCGAACCTGTTTTACAGGAGCCCATCTTATAGCTACACCTCGCACAACCATCATTTCCATTCAAATGGAGTTTGAGTCCGGGTAGAACAAGGAGAGGACCCCGGGGTGATATGGAATTATCATTGGCGCTAGAAGGAGGGGCCGAACCTCCGTCTAGTGGTGTTCATCCTCGCCACCCTCACTCCACCCAGCAGATCAAAATGTTACACTCCAGTAAGGGTTTCACTCTTACTTTCTCAGATCTACTTTTTTTCTAAGCATACTCTCTTTAAATACCGTTAGTGGATCTTGTTTAGCCACTCTAGTCATAGTGTTACAATAGTTTTGGAGCTCTTAGTAGTTGATTACAACGTGCTCTAGATCTAAAATATATGTATTAATACTTGAATTTGCGAGTATATTACTATAAACTTGCAATATTGTTAAACAACCATGATAACAAGAAAGAACAAGACAGCTATCCCCACCTCTATTCTGCCGCCTCCGCCCCAACCCAGGGAAGGAGAGATGGAGGATGTGGATGAAGGGATCCATATAACCCGGACTCCCTCTCAAAATCTCCAACCAGGAGATCAAAGAATAACCATTGAGAAAGCTACTCACAAGTATGCTGAAACTTCGGCCAACCCCTGGGGGGATATTATGACCCCGGATCAGATACAAGTTGCAATGAACCTGTGGAAGGAAAAGCATAATGCTGAACCTGAGACCCGACTAAGGGATCAGAAAGAACATTCTGAAGAATCCCGGGGATCAGTCCTGGATCTAATCATAAAAAACCTGAAGAGACCTCCAGATGACGCCCGAGATGAAATTAAAAGAGCTGCCCTCTGAGAAAGGATTCGGAAAGAAGAAGAAGCCAAAGCTAAAGAAATCATCGAGAAGAGAATCCGGGATGAAGAAGCAAAGCTGAAAAGGAAATCCCACTGAATCCATATTTCCTCGAATTCGGAGCCTGAGAAAGAATCCAAACAAGAACAAATGGCCCGGGCTCTTCGCGATCTTAAAAGAAAGGTAGAAGGTGACATGGAAGTTGGTGCGGCGGCGACCCCCTTTACCAGGAAGCTAGAGTCTACTCCCAGAGAATCAGGGCTCAAACACTTCAATTTCGACTCCTTTGATGGGTTAGCTGACCCCGAAGAGCATCTAAATTACTTTGAACAAATCTCCAACATTTATGATTACAGTGACCTCATAGGGTGTCGTTTCTTCGCATCAACACTCAAGGGCGGGGCTCAAAAATGGTTTAGCCGAATTCCGTCCTGGAGTGTGAATTCTTGGAAAGATTTTCGCGAGATATCCTAAAAAAGGTTCACGGTTAACCAAATAAATGAGCTGCAAATGTGCCACTTGGAAACAATCCAGCAGAGGAGTAAAGAGTCCCTTCCCGAATTCATTAAAAGATTCCAGGAGGCAGTCAACCAGATCTCCAACTTAAAAGAAAAGGAAGCTGTAAACATCTTTCGAAGAAACTTGCATCCGGTATCCTGCGAAGGGTATGTCAAAGACCTGATTCACAGAGAACCCCAGAGCCTGGCATCTGCCTATGCCTCATCGAAGTTCATAAAAAAAATGATTTTCTCAAGTCAATGGAGATGAACAGGAGAATCCATGACGACGATGAGTCCCCGGAGCATCGCTCGTTATTCTGGAAAGAAAAAAGATTTAAACTAGACAGACATGTAAACTACATCCAATAATCTCGGGGGACCCCACCTTGGGAAAGTTACTCCGAGCCCAAAAGGAATGAAAGGAAACCAAAGGCTAAGAGAGAGCCCAAACCAGAACCAGAGTGGACGCCCCTCAGCAGGCCCTGGGCCGACATCTTGCGTGAGGTTAAAGGTAATCCATTTTATTATCCGCCGAAACCTTTGCTTGCACCTCCTGAGAACAGGGCCCGGGACAAACATTGTGGATATCATGAGGATCATTGACATACAACAGACAACTGTTTCTCTATTAAGATGTTCATCGAAGACCAAATCAAGAAAGGAAACATGAACCAGTGTATTCAAAGAAGGTTGAATGACAAGGAAAGGGCCCCGGGGAACAGCAAAAACATGGTCAATGTTGTCTTTGGAGGTTCGGCTACACCACCCCGGAGCCCGGATCTGGATAATGACGTGATGATGGTCCATCCTTTTAAAGATGAGCCAATATACTTCTCCTACTTTGATTTTGAAGGGCTCAATCCGGACCACAACCAAGCCTTGGTGGTGACACTCGATGTGGCCGAAAATGATGTAAAAAGAATTTTAGTTGATAATGGTTCTTCTGCTAATATAGTATTCGAGCATACACTCAATAGGATGGAGCTCGGACACCTGCGTATGGACCCCAGCCTTAAGGACCCCTTATATGGATTCAGAAACACAATGATTCCAATCCGGGGAGTCGTCTATCTTCCCATAATCTTTGGAACCGCACCCCAGCAGGTTTCTCATATAATGAAGTTCTATGTGATAAGCGCAACATCGTCTTACAACATGATCCTTGGAAGGCCCACAATCACTAAACTCAGGGCAATCCCTTCAATGATTCACCTAAAGCTCAAATTCCCCACCCCGAGAGGTATTGGGGAACTGAAGGGAGACAGAGAGATGGCAGGGAGGTGCTATGGCCAGGCACTAATCATGGCAGAAACACAACCAGAGAGCAGAAAGAAGTTAATATCCCTACCCAAGGGACAAAGCAGATGGAAGTATCGGGAATATCTCAGTAAAAGGCCCAGATTAGATATGAATATGATCGAAGATTCGGTGTACAGCATAACCAATGCTGACGCCCAGATTCAGAAGTTTGTGGAGACCAAAGAGAAGACAAAGGTTGAACCTACCCAACAGACAATGGAAGTTGAACTGGAGCCCGGGAACCCCACCCGGAAGATCAAAATTGGCAAAGGCCTGGAGCCGCCTTTCAGAAAGAGCTTAGCGAATTATTGAAAGAATATGTTGATGTGTTCGCCTGGTCCCCGGAGGACATGCCAGGGACCGATGAATCTGTTGTAATGTACATCCTAGATGTGGATCCAAAAAAAAGACCCATCAAGCAGAAGCGAAGAAACTTTGCCCCAGAAAGACAGCAAGCAATTGATCAAGAAGTGGAAAAACTGTTGAAGGCAGATATAATTTGCGAAATTAAGTACCCGGATTGTCTAGCAAACATTGTCCTATTCAAGAAGCCCAACGGGAAGTGAAGAATGTGTGTTGATTACACAGGTCTCAATTCAGTGTGCCCCAAAGACTCCTAACCACTACCCAACATTGACCAGCTGATAGATACAACTTCGGGCCATGTAATGTTAAGCTTCATGGATGCTTTCTCTGGATACAACCAAGTCAAAATGAATCCGGAAGATATCGCAAAGACTGCATTCATCATACACCGGGATGTATACACCTTTATCATGATGTCATTCGGGCTAATCAACGCCGGAGCAACATACCAAAAAATGATGAACACCATTTTTAAGAGCCAACTGGGAAGGAACATGGTCGACGACATGATTTTCAAGTCAATCACAGTCCTGGATCACATCAAGTCAATCGCATGTTTATCCCAAAACTAGCAGAAAGATGCCTGCCTTTCTTTGAGTTACTGAAAGGTGCCCAGAAAAAAAGCTAATCGACTGGACTGAGGAATGCCACACGGCTTTCGAAGAAGTCAAGAAACACCTGATGAATCCACCTATCCTTTCAAAAACCAAGCCCAGGGAGCCTCTATATCTCTACATTGCAGCCGAGGTAAGAGCGGTCTCTTCGGCTCTCATACGGGAAGAAAGTGGGACACAGAGCCCGGTCTACTATATAAGTCAAGTCCTCAAAGACGCCGAAACCCGATACCCAAACTTAGAAAAATTTGCCTTAGCTCTCGTGCACTCAAGCAGGAAGCTGGGACAATATTTCCAAGGCTAGGAGATCAAGGTGATTACTGATCAGCCACTCCGAATAATCATTCACAAACCAGATGCATCTGGAAGACTGGTAAATTGGGCGATTGAGCTAAGCCAATTTAATATCAATTTTTTTCCAAGAACAGCCATAAAAGCCCAGGCTTTGGCCGAATTCGTCATGGAGTGTACTTTCCCCGAAGCCCCGGACGTACCATCAAACCAATCCGGAGGCGAAAAGGAAACCAATAACAGGAACACATGGACATTATATGTCGATGGATTGGCAATAGTCGAAAGGTCCAGAGCAGGCCTAATCCTCTCCATCCAGGATGGCTCAGGATGGCTTCACAATTCAACAAGCAATAACCTTCTCCTTCAAAGCAACAAACAATCAAGCTGAATATGAAGCACTCCTCTCCGGGCTCAGGTTAGAAAAATCCCTCGGGGTAACAAGTTTGGTCATCTATAGTGATTATCAGATTGTAGTCAAACAAATAAATGGAGAATATATTGCAAAAGATCCCAAACTGGCTGAATATTAAGCAATGGTGCGAAGTATCCTGGAAACCATCCCGGGTACCACCATTTTGCAGATAAATAGGGAAGAAAACTCCAAAGTAGATGAGCTATCCAAGCTCGTCCAGAACACTTCGGACCTAAACAGTTCGGTCTACTTCGAAGAGCTCGGCGCACCCAGCAGCGATCAGTCCGAAATCTTGTGCATCAGCAGCCCGGATAACTGGATGACTCCCTACATAGCCTACTTGAAAGAGGGAATCCTACCAGAAAATCAAAACAAGGGACGCTACCTCAAATATAAAGCTACTCGATTCTTCCTGGAAGGTAATCACTAATCAGCTATACAGGCGAACCTTCTCCGCGCCCACTCTCAAATGTGTTGATCCGGACGAGGTAGATTATTATCTCCGGGAAGTGCATGAAGGGATTTGTGGAGATCACCTAGCCGCCAAAGCGTTGGCCTACAAAGTCATCAGACAGGGTAATTATTGACCAACTATCTACGCAGACGCAGTTGCATATGTAAAGAAGTGCAACAAATGCCAAAAGTTTAGAAATGTGCCGAAGCAGAGTCCAAGCCTTCCGGGGTCAGTGCTATCCCCGGTCCCCTTTGCTGTTTGGGGAATTGACATCATGGGTCCTTTTCCCCGGGCCAAAGGAGATCTACGCTACGTGCTAGTAGCGATTGACTACATGACAAAATGGGCAGAGGCTAATGAGAACCATCTATCAGCAGGACTGCATCAAATTCATGGACTCAATCGTGATGAGGTTCGGGATACCGATGGTTTTGATCTCGGATAACGGACCACAGTTTGTTGGATCATATTTTAAATTATATCTAAAAGAGCTCGGCATCAAACATAAGAGAGCATCTGTGGCCCATCCCCAGGGGAATGGACAAGTAGAGGCCACCAATAGGACAATACTCCGAGGCCTAGAGAAAAGATTGGAGAAATCCAAGAAGAACTGGCCAGATGAGCTCCCGAAAGTCTTGTGGTCTTACAAGACCACCCCATGACAGGAACCGGAGAGACTTCTTTTCAAACTTGCCTATGGCACTGAGGCCCGGTTGCCCGTTGAAACCGGATCACCCTCCCACAGAGTTGTCAATTTCGATGAAATCTCAAATATTAAAGGTCTCAAAACCAACCTGGAACTCTTGGATGAAGTAAGAGACCGGGCTGTGGACAAAATGGAAAGCTACAAGGAAAGGACAAAACTCTATTTTGCAAAGAAGGATAAGATCAGGGAGTATGAAGTGAGAGATTTGGTACTCCGGGACACCGAAGTTTCGGACCCAACAAATCAAGAAAAACTGCAACGAAACTGGGAAGGGCCTTACAAAGTCAAAGAGGTGCTCTGTCCAGGAACCTACAAGTTAAACTACCTCAACAGAACCAAGGTCCCGAACACCTGGCACGGGGCCCGGCTAAGGAAATTCTACCAGGAATTGAAAGGTGCACATTCTGGGATCATCTCTATGTTTGAACTGTGATATCTCCCAACCAATCGATTTAATGCCTGTTTCCATCCACCCCAGAATGTAATGTCTATTATATTTCAATTTGAATGAAAAGCTTTCTTTTGAGCATCCTATAACTTAAACAAGTTTTATTAAATTGTTGGTTTATTGTCATTATATGCACACACGAATGCATGACTTAGATAAATTCATCACTTAGAAAATTTTCTTAAAACTTTAAATATACCCCATCCCGGGGTCAAAAAACGCAACCCATGTGTACTTAGAAAAATTTCCTAAAGTTAGAAAATTTACCCCATCTCAGGGTCAAAAAACGCAACTCATGTGTACTTAGAAAAAATTCCTAAAGTTAGAAAATTTACCCCCTCCCGGGGTCAAAAAACACAACCCATGTGTACTTAGAAAAATTTCTTAAAACTTGAAATTTACCCCATCCCGGAGCCAAAAAACGCAGCCTATGTGTACTTGAAATTTTTTTTTAAAGTTAGAAAATTTACCCCATACCGGGGTCAAAAAACGCAGCCCATGTGCACTTAGAAAAATTTACTAAAATTAGAAATTTAACCGGACAGCCCATGTGTACTTAGAAAATTTTTAAATTCGCAACCTATGTGCACTTGATAGAAATTCTATAGAGAACAATGATGCAACAAAAGAGAAATACAATATAATGCAGGAAAAAAGTACATTAATTAAACAAACCCAGGGAAACCCATCCCGGGGATAAACTAAAATACGTTCAAGTTACATACAAATCAAAGCAGCCAAAAGGCTAAGTTCAGGATATACTTGAAAACATCAAGTCAAATTACAAGGCACAAGGCCTAAACAAGTTAAGCTTGTACTGCTGACTTGGGGGAGGAGAAGGCGGTTGCTCCGGGTCGTCCTGAGGCAAAGGATGCTGCTCAGCTAAAGGAGATTCAGGCAGAGGAGGTGCAGTGGTATATGGACCGGTTCCGGAATACCTTGCCAAGATGGCATTTGCTTCATTCTCTAGTCGGGTCTCCTCTTCAATGTACTTCTCAAGGAAGACATCAATAGTACCCCCGAGGTTTTCGGCGAGATACCGGGAGGCAACCCTCCAACATATCTGGATCTTTTCCAGAGCCTTTTCGTTTAACTCCTCGAAGTAGGCAGGGGTGCCACGGAATCCGGCCAGAACCTCCTCCGGGGTAGGCCGGGAAGCCAGATCATCTCGCAATTTCTTGTTCTCAGACCTTATCTCCCGGACAGACGCCTCGGCCCGATCCTCACTCCCCCATATCTCATTAAAAATCTTCTTATGAGCCTCAGCTTCCTTAGCACTGGCCTCCTTCAACTCATTGAGCTCCCGTGAGAGGTTCTCGGCCTCAATCTTAGCAACCTCCCCGGCGTCAACTTTCGCCTTCAAGCTCCAGGAAATGCAAACCAATCCAGCAACCCGAGAATTGGCCTGTAAAAAATTACAGGTCAAAACTAGAAGATACAAAGCAGAAAAGATAAGTACAAAAACTAAGGCAACAACTTACAACAGTAACATCCTGCTGCATAGAAGTCAAAAAATTCTCAAGAGGCTCCTTCTGGTACCTTTTCCTCTCGGCAGTAGTGGCATAGTTTTCAAACAACTCCTTCCGGCGTGACTCCGGAGTGAAGCTAGCCAACAAAGCCATGAGGGTCTCCGGCGTGTCCGCGGCCAACTCAGTGGAAATCTTCTTAGAGGCTCGGCTCTCCGAGTCCTCACCATCCTTCTCCCCGGAATCCACGGGAACACCCTTTCTCTTCCAGGGCGCCTGACCCTTCTCCTTCTCCTTTTCCTTTACGGCCTCCACTCGGGGCTCGTTAATCACAATTGTAGTCCTCCCCGGACGGGTCGGCGTGGCCTTCCCGGCATCAGCCCCAGCTTCCTCTCCCTCACCAACCTTTTTCTTCCTGGTGTCCAAGCTGTTCAGGTCACCAATTCTCCTACACTAGGCAGCTAAGTCCTTCAATTGGGCAGACATGTTGCTTGGATAGGGGATTAACTCCAAGATACGTGAAACATCAACAGTGCAAGCATCAGTCCCGGATATAAGGAATTTACAGTAGTAAAGACCAAAGAAAAAACTAAGGAAAAGGACTTACATCTAGCCGCATGCATATTATCGTTGTTATTAAAAGTATCCTGGGTCTACTGTGCTCCGAGTGCCCCACAGAAGGCATAAACCATCGTGAGAGTTCTTTGCCCGAGCTGCTAGACAGGAAATTTATCTGTTTTTAATTCAAATTTATGAAGTGGCATGAACTCCAGATCCCCGCTCCGGACGAATATGAACTCCCGGTACCAACCCTTGAGGGAAGTTAACATGCTAACTGGGAGAACCATTTTTTCTGATGGATAGCCACAGTCCTTTATCCGAAACAAGAGCTCGTATATGGGTCGGCTGGTGGATTTCTTGATCCTAAAGATATGATGGAATAATATAAAGGTAGGAAGGTAGTCTTTGGCATGGCAGCAGGCAAGGAACCAACTAATCCACTTCACCGAGTTCAGGGCCAATTGGGTGAAGGGAATACCGTATAAGTCCCGATAAAGAGACTTGGTGAACTAATGTAATCCGAGGCGCATACCGCGGAGATGCTCTAATGGTATCCCGACGTAACCCCCTATCGGACGGTGGTAAACCCTCTCATGCTCCTCGGGCCACCGCCACTCATACTCGTCTTCGGCCAACCTAAGAGAACTATCTACCTCGACGTCAGTGTATCTCTCCCCGATATCTGTATGTACAGGGCCGCACTCATACCTGGTCCCCGGGGCATTAAAAAACTTCCTATCCATAGCCGCCTCATTGTAGGCTTCCCTACCATCTAATCCCTTTGGGCCCCCAAATACCTCAGATAAATCTCTATAATAAAAACCTAAGGGTTTAGGGTCTCTCCGACACTGGACAAAATAATGGTCCACATCCTCCCAGGACCCATCTTCATTGGACAAGGTCTCCCCGGGACCTAGAACTAAAGTCTGAGCCAATACCTGGGCAGGTTGTTCAGCTCGGGGAGGCATCTCGGAAGAACTACTGCTGGGGGAAGAGGAAGGAAGGTTTGAAAACAATTCTCCTAGACACTCAGGTCTACCCGGATAACGAATCTTAAGGTTAGGATTATTCTTAAACTTCCTACCTTGCATATACTATACACACATATATACGTACCCCGGAGTCAATGCTACACCCGAACCCAAATACAAAAACAAAACAAAAAACAAGACAAATTCAGAAACACTTTTATACATGATTCTAAGATCAACAACAAGATCTAAAATAATATAAATACAAATATTGCCAAACACATAAGCCAAGAACAGACCCTGGGCTCAAATACATTTTACACTACCAAAAACCCATATTCTTGCAAAAAAAACTAGCAAAATCGATGTTGTTTTGCACAAATCAAACGCAAACCCCCCCCACAAATTCCATACAAACCAACAACAACACAAAATCGTTTTAAAACTTCCATACCCACAACCAAATAGTCGCAAAACTCGAACAAAAAAAGCAAAGAATATCGACACAAAAATACCACAATATGATGGCATGCATGGCACAGAATGGAGAAAAAAACTAAAGTAGGGAAGGGAGAAGTGGATTAACTTACAAGTAGCAGGAGAAAATGAACGGCTTCGAGAAGAAAACTTCGAAATTCGCCAAGAGTTTTTGTCTGCTGTTTTTGCTCTGTGTTCGTGTAAAAAGAAAAAAGAGAGAATAAGGTGGGTACTTATAGTCATAGAAGGAAAAGAAGAGATGAACGGTTTTGTAATTAAGGGAGGACAGTGTGGCCACGTGGAATCCCCTGATTGGATCCTACATGTTAACTGCACAGCAGTTATAACACACATGGCACGGTAATTTTGGTGATGGCACGGCTTTTTAAAAAGGGGAAGTAAAACGTTTTATACACTCTAACATAAATATATATAAACATATGTGTTTATGAGTCGGGCTGGAATCCCAACGGACTTTTGACATCCTAGATTTTCCGCATCTACTTTACAGAGTCCGGTCAAATCAAGGACAACCCGTCCTTATCCATCCAACCTTATCCAAAATTCAAATTTCAAATCAATGGACTAACCAAGTCAACCTCGGAGTCTTATACTCATCAGACCCCGGGGTTAGGCGACAAAAAATCAAAGAAAACCCCCAAATTTTTTCTTATAAGTTCAAGGAACCCCACCTTGGACTCAAATCAAAGAGACTAACCAAGTCAACCCCGGAGTCTTATACTCATCAGAGCCCGGGGTTAGGGGGCAACAAATCAAAGAGAAACCCAAAAATTCTTCTACGTAGTTCAAGGAACCCCACCTTGGACTCAACTCAAAGGGACTAACAAAGTCAACCCCGGAGTCCCATACTCATTAGACCCGGGGTTTGGGGCAACAAATCAAATAAAAACCCCAAATTTTTTTCCTAAATCTTCCCAGCGAAACAATAAATAATCTACTCCCCCATCTGGGTAAACACGCATAAGGGAGTGAGAGGCAAATGATAGCCCATAATAATCTAGGCCCATTAATAAGAGCCTCGGGCCCAGTAAGAGGAGCCCATGATCCATCAAACAATATACCTGGAAGACCCAGGACACGTGGCAGCATCTACACCGCCCAGGTGCCCCTGTTCTGGAACCTTCCTACGGTCCGGATCCAGTAGTACACAATCTCATCATGGACGTCCACGCATCCTACAGTCCGAAACACACCTACGGTCCAGATCAAATGTATAAACCCCTAAACCCTAATGGTAGGCCTGTAAAAGGCCGAACAAAAGGAATGTTAGGGGTTACTTCATCTTTATAATATACACACACCACCTATATTCGTGTAATTCCTATTTTACCCTTCCTTCTGCAAAACTCTTTCTCGTTCTCACACTGGAGGTGCCGCGGAGACGCCACCCCCCTACGGTTCTGTTTTGCAGGAGCCCATCTTACTGCTACATCTCGCACAACCATCATTTTTATTCAAATGGAGTTTGAGTCCGGGTAGAATAAGGAGAGGATCCCGGGATGATCTGAAATTACCACTTGAGACATGAACATAAGAACAATAGCTATATAATCTAGTTACGCCAATTCGCAATGCTCCTCATAATCTACACATCCAAGATTGTTCTGTACAAAGTACTGCTAATTTATATCCATACGGACCATACAAAACAAATAAAAAGTATAAAAAAACATCACTGTAGGCTGCAGCTAGATATAATCATTGAGTCCTAATTATTGTCTTTGAGAAGATGGAGACTCTTCTCCATCTTAGACTGAAATTGAGAAAAATATTTGTTTGTTCATTGATACTCAATAAACTCTCTGTTCTTTTTTGTTACAATGAAAGCCTAAAAATATATATAATATCCTGTTCTAGTAACTAACTTTCCCGCCAAAAATACTAAAAAGTTATATAAATATTATCCTTCTTAATATTATTTACAACATGAAAATATATTTCAATATCCCCCCTTCAAGCTGGACGAGGATGTTGAAAGACAAGGCCAAGCTTGGAACAGAAAAATTGAAGTTGGTCATGACTCAGTGCCTTGGTAAAAGGATCTGCCAGCTGAAGAGAAGTCTTGACATGAAGAATCTTCAAAAAACCATTGTCAACATAGTCTCTAATGAAGTGACAGTCAACTCATAAATGTTTTGTTCTCTCCTGAAAAACTTGATTTTCAGCAATGTATTGAGCAGCAGTGTTGTCACAAAACAAATTAATTGGAAGAGGAACAGTAATCTGTAAATCTGAGAGTAAACCCTGCAGCCAAATAAGCTCACTTGTAGTGTAACTCATGCTTCTATACTCTGCTTCACAAGTACTCTTGGAAGTTGTTTTTTGCTTCTTTGTTTTCCAGGCAATGAGAGATTTTCCCAAGAAAATGGCATAGCCAGACAAAGATTTTGCAGTGAAAGGACAATTGCCCCAATCAGCATCACAATAGCCTTGGAGCAAAAGATCAGACTTGGATGGATAAAATAGCCCCATGTTTACAGTACCTTTAAGATATTTTAGCACATGTAAACCAGCTTGAAAGTGAGATTGCGCAGGAGTATTCAAAAATTGGCTCAATTGTTGAACACAATAAGAAATATCAGGTCTTGTCATGTTTAAGTATAACAGTTTACCAACCAGTCTCCTGTATGGTTCAGGATCAGGCAACAAAGGTGTATCTGCAGTACTTAAATGTAAATTCTTTTGGAAAGGAACAGAAACAGCCTTGCATTCTTCAAGATTAAAATCCTTCAAGAGATCTAAAATGTACTTTCTCTGATTTAGAAGAATACCTGAAGAAGTTCTAGTAACTTCAATCCCCAAAAAATATTTTAAATGACCAAGGTCCTTGATTGTAAAAGCTTCATGAAGAGATTTTTTAACAAACTTAATCTGTGTCAAAGAGTTACCAGTGATCAAAAGATCATCAACATACACCACAATAGCAGTAAAATCGCCATTCAATTCAGTTTTTGTGAACATAGAATAATCCTGTTTAGATTGTGTATAACCAATCTGAATCAGATGTTTAGATAGCTCAACATTCCATGCCCTGACAGCTTGCCTTAGACCATATATAGACCTTCTCAATCGACAAACTAATCCTGGTTGAACACTATAACCCGGAGGAGGAACCATGTATAACTCCTCTTCTACATAACCATGCAGAAATGCATTATTAATGTCACATTGATGAATTTCCCAATCCTTAGAAGCAGCAAGAGCAATTAAGACTCTAACAGTAGTAAAACGAGCTACTGGACTAAAAGTATATTTGTAATCCTTCCCTTTTATCTGTTTATCACCCCGAGCAACCAATCTGGCTTTGCATTTATTTAATGTACCATCTGGATTAAATTTTGCCTTGTATACCCATTTACAGCCAATAGTAGATTTTTCAGAGGGCAAAGAAACTAAATCCCATGTATGATTTTTCTCAAGAGCCTGTATTTCTGAATTCATGGCGTCAACCCATCTAGGATCATGTTGTGCTTGAGAATAACAAGTAGGTTCATGGACAGATAAAACCTGAGATAAAGTAGTCAAATATGCCGAGCTAAAACTAGACAATTCGGGCTGTATAAAGACATTAAAAGCCTGAGAAGTAGATATAGATCTATCAGGAGGTTGAATAGATTTGGAAAGAAGAAAGTCATTGTATTTCTGAGGTAAAACCACTGCTCTAGTAGACCTTCTTAAAGGTATAGTTGCATTATCAGCAATGTCCACAATAGTAGTAGAAAGAGGTTGTATAGGATTGGTTTGATGTGAAAAGGAATTAGAAGGAGAAATAGGTGATGAATATGAATTATCAGAATCAGAACCATGTGAGAGGTCTGGAAAAGGAGGAATAGAGTCAATTGATTCTGTTGAAAGATCAACAGATGAAAAAGGAATATCATGAGAAATATTTTCAGAGATTGGTTGTTTATAAGGAAAAATATGTTCCTTAAAAATTACATCCCTACTGATAACAATTCTGTGGTTATCAAGATCATAAAGTTTGTAGGCTTTCTTTGCATATGGATAACCAAGAAGTATGCATTTAAAAGCTCTAGGAGCAAGCTTGTCAGAAGTGGGAAGCCTAGCATAACACAAACAACCTATAACCCTTAAACCTAGAATAATCAGGTGGTTTCTGCATAAGAACTTCAAAAGGAGATTTCCAAGACAATACAGAACTGGGCATGAGATTGATTAAATTTGTAGAAGCTAAGATACAATCTCCCCAGAATTTAATAGGCAAATTTGCATGAAATCTGATAGCCCTTGCAGTATCTAACAAATGTATGTGTTTGCGCTCAACTCTGCCATTTTGTTGAGGAACCCCGACCACACTAGTTTGATGTACAATTCCTTTAGAAGCAAACAAGGTATGACAATAATGTTGAACAATTTCTGTTCCATTGTCACTCTGAATTTTCTTAACAGTCTTATGAAAATGGTTATCAACATATGATAGAAAAGCAGAAATTATATCTGGAACTTGTGACTTAGTATGCACCAAATGTGTCCAAGTTGTTCTAGTATGGTCATCTAAAATTGTCAAAAAATAAGAAGCTCCAGAAAAGGAAGGGGTTCTATAAGGCCCCCAAAGATCAATGTGTACCAAATTAAAACATGTTGATGCTATAGAACTAGATGCAGTGAAAGGCAACTGATGATGTTTTGCGAGAATACAAGATTCACAATCAGAAATATTATTAGTATTCTTGTCAAAAGATATATCATTCAAATGATGGAATTTTGATACAGACATATGTCCCAAACGAGCATGTAACAAATCAGAAGAAACATTACATTGGAAAGAAGATGCTGAAGCATCTTGTTCAAAAGAACCAGAATTGTTTCTAATAGAACCAGAAATAGAAGACATATCAGAAAGAAATCTATATAGACCCCCATGCCTTATGCCTATAGCCTTGATTTGCTTAGTTGTAAGGTCCTGGAAATAACAGGAAGAGGTTTGAAAATTAGCAATTAAATGATGTTGATCAAGAAGCTTTGCTACTGATAGAAGATTATGTTTAAATTCTGGAATGTAAAAAACATTTGACAGAGTAATTTGATTGTTTAAGATAACAATTCCCACAGTATGAACTGTTTTAAGGGTACCATCTGGCAAAACAATTGTAAGTGGTTGAGATAGAGGTTGTGTTGAAGAAAAAATATCTAAATGAGTTGCCATATGATCACTAGCACCAATATCTATTATCCAAACATGCTTATCATTGAACAATTGAAATGTATTTGCAGAAAAAGCTGATAAGGTACATGCAAAGTTAATCGAAGAAGACTCAGCTGCAGAAGAATTTGTGAAATGTTGATTTAGCTGCATGAACTTGAGAAACTCCTTATAAAGAACTGAGTTATTTCCTTGAGAATCAACATTAGAGGAACCAGCAATTGTATCATCAAAATCATTTGAGTGAGAAGCAGTCAAATCCAGAGGTGAATGTCCAAGAACACCAGCAGAAGACTCTTGAACATTCCCAGCAAACCTTTGATCAGAATTTTTAGAATTAGCCTGTTGATTTGGAAATTTGCCTTTGTACCAATCAGGATAACCAATAATCTTGAAACATTGCTCTTTAACATGTCCTTTCATCTTGCAAAAATCACAGAACCTGTCCAATTTATTCTTCCTGGAATCCTTCATATCTTTTCTCTGTGGTCCAGTGAATTGTGAACCAGAAAACTTGGATCCAAACTGAGATGGAATATTTCTTGCAGTAAACAAGGCACTCATTTCAACAGATTGTGAATTAATGATTGAGTTTTGTCTCTCAATCTGCTGTAACATATGATAAACTTTGTTGACGGAAGGTAAAGGATCCATACTTAAGATATTGATTTTTGCTTGATCAAAAGACTTGTTCAATCCAACAGTGAACTGTATCAATTTACTCAACTGATCTGACTCAATAATCTTCTTCATTAAGCCACAAGTACACTTAGTAATTGCTCCATAAGTACAATCAGGAAATGGCTCAAGAATTTGTAACTGATCCCATACTTTCTTCAACTTATTATAGTAATCAACAATAGAATCATCATTCTGAGCAATAGACATCAAAGTTTTGTGATATTCATACAATTGAGGCGCATTAGAATGTCCATACCTTTCTTTGATTTCAAGCCATAATGCTCTCGCAGATAGAGTGAAAATAAAACTTTCAGCAATAGACTTATCAATTGAGAACAGAATCCAACCTGTAACCATGTAATCATTCCGAATCCACTTCTGCAAATCAGGAGAATCATCTGCTGGACGAAGCAAAGTTCCATCAATGAAACCGGTCTTATTCTTCGCGCCAAGAGCCAACGTAACACTACGATTCCAGTTGACATAATTGTTTCCATTAAAGATGATCTGACCTAATTGAGCATTAGAATTGTCATTAGAAGAAAGGAAATACGGATCATTATAATTGATCGTCGTATTATTGCTGGGAGCATAAGTCTGAGATGAAGATTCAGATTGCGCCATAAGTGTTTGATAAAAGGTCTGAGAGAAATTTTGTAAAATTTAAAGATGAACACTGAACAAATCAAGGAAGAAACAAACTCAAGATCAAAACAAGAACACAATTAGTCTTGAATCTGATGAATGTATAAGAGCGAAACTAAAACAAATCTAAAACAATTCGTTTGGATTTTCAATAAAGAACAAACAAAAAAATATGAAACAGAAATGTAACAAGAAGAAATGATGAATATGCAACGGAGATCAAGATGATCTTCACTGCTCTGATACCATGAGAAGATGGAGACTCTTCTCCGTCTTAGACTGAAATTGAGAAAAATATTTGTTTGTTCACTGATACTCAGTAAACTCTCTGTTCTCTTTTGTTACAATGAAAGCCTAAAAATATATATAATATCCTGTTCTAGTAACTAACTTTCCCGCCAAAAATACTAAAAAGCTATTTAAATATTATCATTCCTAATATTATTTACAACATGAAAATATATTTCAATAGTCTTAATTGGTCTGATCACTTTCAGCAGAGAAATGTCAAAGAGAAGAGAAGTTAAATAGTAGGTACTGGTTGTATAATTTATATACTTCCAATTTCCAAAGTACTCAGTAATATGGATGGAGGTTATGATTTTGCGAAGTTGGTAATATATGTACGCCAGCAAATTTTGTAAACCTTTCAAAAACCAGGTAGTTGAAATTAAAAGAGGAAGAACCAAAAAGCGGCAAAAACAATGGAAACCAGCGGCAAATGCAATGGACAACATATCTAATATCAAATGCATCCCCTCCATGCCCTCCATCTCTAGCCTCACTTCTCTAACTTGCATTTCACCGTTTTCTGAGCCACCGCATGTCACAACTATCTCGCACTGCAACATTTCGTTTTTACTTTGGAGAACTGTCGCGAACCGTACCTGGACTTCCTTGCTTAATTGCATCACGCAGTCACTGCATTAGCAGTACAATCGGTACATAACTATAAACGCAAATTTTATTAACGTTTTTGAGTGATAAAAAAGATCATATAATAACACAATGAGATATTGGCCTTCTCTCTTGAGGATAAGGTTAATAATTTTCAAACAAAAGGATCCAAGACATGTCATCCTGTTCTGATCTATAGGGGCCAACAACTGTACATAGGGGGGCAAATTTCTTTTTATCAGCATAGTAAAATATTTAATGAAATAAATACAAAAATACTATTACCAAATCTATAATATAGGGCCTGTTTGACAAATCTTATAAGCCAGTAACAGCTTATTTACGAGTGTTTGTCGAGCCAACTTATAAGTTGAATTTAAAGCTTATAAGCTGATAAGTTGAATGTTAATAACGACGTACTTTTTCTCAACTTATTTTTTATTTTTGGTTTTTTATCAATTTTAATTTTAAATATATTTTTTAAAATGTTAATCAAACTTAAAATATAAGAATTAAGATAATTATATTTAAAAATTATGTATTTTAGTTCATTTAAATAAAAAAATTCTGATTTATAAGTTAAATTATCCAAACACTTGTATAAAATTATAAGCATTTAAGTTATTAGTCACTTATTCAATTTATTCAATTTAAATCATAAGTTACTTATTTTAAAATTTTCCAAACGGGTGACATTCACACAACGAAATGTGATAATTGCATCATTGTATTCTTCCTATGCCCTTTACTTGCATCCCCCTCCTCAGTCTCTCCTATTAGCAAACTAACTTCTATCTTTAGGCAACACAGTCTTTCATTGTTTGTCTTGAACAACTAGCGCGTATATGATCCCTTATCGCAATGATAGCTGATAATGATGAGATATCAGAGGCCTCTCAGTTGCTTAGTTGTTTGTCTGATAGGGTCTACTGCATGCAAGTACTCTTCCTCAACTTAACAGATTTGATGTTTAGCTTAAATAGCTTTTGTAATGACTCAAAGTTATTCTGTTCCTCTTTGCTAGGGTGTGTGCATGTATCGTGTTCGTGCACTGAAACTTCTGAAACTCATCTTCATCTGACAAACACTCGGTCGTTTTAATCTCGACAATTATCATGCGTCGTAGTAATTCAATAAGTATTCTTTTTAATACATTTCAAATAATATATTATAAGTACGGCAATTTTCACGCTATTTTTAACAAAGGTTTAAAATAAGTACGGCAATTTTTCTTATTCTATTAGCAATTTCCAGGTCATTTCTCTATGATCTGAAAAAATTAAGTACGATGCCACTCTGATTATTGTGAAATCCGATGATCGATACCATCAACGGCAGCAAATAAGAAAAGTCTAATATCTAACGCTATTATTACTAAATATTCTATTTAAATCCAGTTCGATCATATTATTTAAATAATCTCTGAACTCATATGTTTGTGTACTATATTAAGTTTCTGTATGGCCAAACAAAACATACAAATCTTACAATCTTCAGGTTTCCTGAGTCACTTAGAAAGATTAATATTCTTCTTGTTGTTCCTGAGAAGAATGGTTGATGCAATCATATCTTTTGCAATTGAAAACCTTGGTGATTTTATCGCACAAGAGGTTAACATTCTAGTAGCAGTGAAACATAATGTAAGATGGCTCAGAGATGAATTGCGCTACCTCCAACCTTCCGTGAGATATGCAGAATCAAGACAGGAAGAGGAACTAATCTGCAATTGGGTGAACGACGTCAGAGATGTTGCCAATGATGCGTTAACTATCCTGAGCGATTTCAAGGCTCTGCAACAAAAACAAGGTATCTTGGACCGTGTTTGGGCTTGTGCTTGCATTTTTAAAAAAAAAGTTATGCTTTATGATATTGGCAAGGAGATAGAGTCGCTCAAAGAAAGGATTTGTATGATCAAGAATAGGCGAACTGAGTACCGTATTGACAACATCTTAGCCACTCCAAACGTGCAGCAGAAACAGAGAACATTATTAAGAACAACCGCCATTCATAACCAGGTGGATGTGGTTGGCTTCGAGGATGATTTTAAGACTTTGAAGGCTGAACTTGATAGTGAGGATCCCTCCCTTAAAGTCATTTCAATTCACGGAATGGGGGGATTGGGCAAGACTTCACTTGCCACCAAGTTGTACAACTGTAGCGAGTTGAGACATTTTGACACTCGTCTTAAGGTTTGTGTGTCCAACGAATATAACATTAAAGATGTTCTGAAGAGGATAGTAAAGTCTTTTATGGGACCTGAGCACGAACAATATATGTCAACCATGGATGAGCATGATCTGCTTGAGTACTTGCCAAAGTTACTTCAAGACCGAGGCCGCTATATGGCGTTGATTGATGATATATGGGAGGGACAGGTTGGGGACCAGATTAAAATTGCATTTCCCAAACAGAAGAACGGTAATAGAATCATCATAACCACGCGCAACAGAAGAGTTGCACAGATGGTCGATGACAAATGTTTTGTCCATCAACTCCGTTTTCTTACGAAAGATGAGAGCTGACAATTTTCTGTAAGAGAGCAGTGCCAGCAACCCCCGATATGGAGAAATTAGGAAGGGAGATGGTTGGTAAATGTCGAGGTTTACCACTTGCAATTGTGATACTGAGCGGCCTGTTATTGCACAACAGGAGCTATGGTTATTGGTCGAAGGTAAAGGAGCATATATGGAGACAATTGAAGGAAGGTGGCTCTTCCCAGATTGAAGAAATATTGACCTTGAGTTATAATGACTTGTTTACCCCGATGAGAGACTGTTTTCTCTACCTTGCAAGGTACCCTGAAGACCATGTGATTGAGTTAGACGAGCTGAAGCGTCTGTGGATTGAGGAGGAATTTATATCGGAAGCTGAGGAAGGTGAAGGAGTTGTCATGGAGGAGTTGGCTGAAGATTATTTGAATGAGCTAATTAGTCGCAATTTGATTCAGGTTGAAAGTTTGCAACTAAATGGACAAGTTCTGACTTGCCGGGTCCATGATCTTGTACATGATCTTGCCATAAATAAAGCAAAGGAGCACAAGCTGTTGGCTGTTTTCGACTTAAGTAAACACCATCAAGATCTCATCTATTATTATCCTTTGTTGGAAGGACAGCCGCGTCATGTCATTTACAATGGATTATATGAATACCTGAAATGTCTTAAGGCCGGATTTGATTCTTCAAATTTGCGTTCATTGGCACTGGTAAAGTATTTTAGTGGTAATGTTGAATTAGAAGAAATGGAGTTAGTGTGCAACAAACTCAAATATCTCAGAGTGCTAGATATGAGAAGTGTGAATTTAAGAATGGATCAATGTTGATACTGCTAAAATCACCAACCTCCGTGCACTATATATAGAAGGAGGAGGAGGAGGAGGAGGAGGAGGAGGAGGTTACACGTTGGAGTCCATAGCTAATTTAACAAGTCTCCAAACATTCAGCCTATTCTTTATTTCTGCTCTTATTCCAACAATCAAACCACTCTTGTCTTGCAATGATCTCAAGAGCGTCCGCTTAGCAGGTCCTCTAAATGTTCCACGGGAACTACACTTTCTGCCATATTCAGTCACGGATTTAAGTCTAAGCTTTAGTGGGTTTACGGAAGATCCAATGCCCACTTTATCTCACTGCTCTTGAGTTGTATGATGTGTACAGGGGAATCAAAATGGTTTGCAGTCATGGTGCGTTTCCAAGTCTTCAAATTTTAAGATTAAATACGTTCCCATATCTGGAGGAATTGGAAGTTCAAGACGGAGCTTTCCCTTCTCTCAAACGATATCAAGCCCGTCTTTGTGGAAAACTGAAGAAAATTCCGGTCCTATTAGAACGTTTCTGGGTTCCATATCTTTAATTTTTAAATTCTATGGATGTGTTTAATTTTTAGTTCTTTTTTCAGAAGGGGAAAATTTGCATTTTCTACTTTTCTTCTTCATTCTATGAATGTGTTTAGTTCTTTGTTGTATTTAAATGAGCAAGGTAATAACGAAGTTTTGGAGAGATAGAACTTCAGTATTCAGACTGATAGCGAGGTTGTCGAAATTCAGACTGATAGTGAGGATGTGGAAAAAGGATGAGACCCTTTGCATATAATCTCTATACATTTGATCTTAGTATCACCTACCTAGCATAAGTGTTTACATCTTTATGGTTCTCTTTAGCTTGTCATAATCGCTTGATATATTCTATGAAATTACTGCAGATGACAAACATTGAAATGTGCTCACTTTGTTAGTCATTTAATCCCAGTTATGCTAACTTTATAGCATTCCTTCAAGTCCAAACTTAATGAACTTAAAACCAAATTACTGTTTATGTGAGGTTGCCACGAAAGGGAAAACAAGATGAACTCAGGAAGTAAAACCTACAAGTTGAAAACTTATCTGATAATTTATCCATTTCTGCAATGTTGTTTGGCAATTTTTTTTATATATATCTAGATTAAAACCTATATTGTAAAAGAATTGATCTTATATAGTGAATAAACAACAAAGGTAACATGAAGTTGTGTAAGTTGCCCATAGACATCGGATAAAACCCGATGTCTTTGTAAAAATACAATTAACATCACTCACGAAGACATCATCAGTCATTTTTAATTTAAGTATGTGTGAGCTGATAATGATGTGATGTGTATGGGAAGTGGTAAAAACAAATTCTCATAATTATTATTAACTAATGTAAATTTTGTATGTAAAATTCAATATAAGTTAAATACATATACCAAGAAATTAGGCTTCCTTTAAGACTGACAACATAAAGAACATGTCAGAGAACCACTCTGAAAGCTAAAGACACACTTCATGTTTGTTCATTTGATCAAGCAGGGTTTGCTTCCAGAATATGCTTCCTGAGCATGGATAAACCAGTTTCAGATCATAGAGAACTGTCCTGGAAATGTCCTGAGCATGGAATAGGCAGCTGCTAATCTCCTGTGAACTGCATGTCGCTTAAATGGTTGATGTGATTTGCAGGCTATTGCATGAACCCGTGGGGTTATCCAGTGCGAACCCAAAGGGTAGCGGCTGCGGATTTCCTACGATAAAAAAATGCCTTGTTTCAACAGACAAGGGCAAGTATATAAATTTAAGTAACGGAGTAACTATTAAAACATCAATTAACCACATAATACACAATACTCTTTCAGTGTTGAGCAACAAATTTCTAACATGTATTCAAGATTTTTCAACTATAGAGCATAATAATCCTTAAACTGCGTATCAATTATTCCAAATTAAATTATGTTATATTGATATTAGTTAACTGCAAATATCCATGAAAAGGCACTACTCTGGTTGTTCTGAAAACCAATGATTGAATAACATATGTATAGTGGTTTGCTTAATCATCTTGATCTGGTTGTCGTGAAAACCAGTGATTGGAAGCATATAAAGATCTTGTTCATGTTCTAAGAGTTCTGATTGTGAAAACAGGGGAAAGAAAAGAGAATAAACAGCTAGCAACAGTCATCTTGATCTGAAAAACACTTGGTCGATCTTGATGCACCATGTATTGATCCTGTAACCAGACTTCGATCCAGACTTCATGAGCTTGCTTTCGTGTGGTGTACTCAAAATGTAAACAAAATACTAAGTTTTCTTATGGTTTAATAAATTGTATTAATCTTGTAAGAGTATCTCCGACACTTCTTAATTCATTCCCTAAATTTAATATAAAATATTGGATCTTAGTAATTTAAACCTAAATTTAATATAAAATATTGGATATTAGTAACTTAAGATCTCAACTCCAACAACATTCCCTATATTCATTTCTTATACAATATTTAATAATTAAAAAGTAACATTATTACATAAAATGAAGAAAGAGAAAGTGTTTTTTTCAAATATATATTATAAAATAAAAGTTAGAAGAGGGGAGAGGTTAGCTAAAGATAAGGAATGAGAAGAAGATCTTATGGATCTTAGTGATTTAATGAATCACTAGCATACTGTTGGAATAGTTTTTTCTCCATATTCCTTAAATTTGACTTTAAGACTCCAAATAGATAATTGGTTGAAGTTGCTCTAAGCGCGCTGAAATTAGGACAATTATAATTTATAACCAATCATTTCGTGTATAAAAATAAATAAAATAAATAAATAAATATATAAAAATATATTATTTTTGGATATAATTTTACATATACTTATTAAAAATATATTTATATACATATAATGGTATATTTTTGAATATATTTTTATAAATATATACGAATTATATGTCTATATACATATAATATTACAAAATATATATATTTATATGAATGAATATGTAAATATCTTATAACTATTTCAATATTTATTAATAAATTTATTTATTTCTTGTACTTTCGTGCCGTGTCGTGTACCCAATAGTAAATACATATCCGTACGCATTTACATTTCGTGTTTCATCGTGTCGTGTACTTTTGTGTTCGTGTACCGAAAAGCCGAACACGTATCCATGTATATCGTGTCGTTCTCATGTCGTTTTATCGTGTCGTATACCAAATTGTCAGCTCTATATATATTGCATCCATTATGTCTGCTTGACTAATCTCCCAAGTTGCATCCATTAATAACCTTTATTAATAAGCGAACCCTTTTTTAAGTAAGATTTTGGTTTCACTTAATTTTTTGGTTCCACCACCTTTTGCTTTCACTTTTCATGATTCATGTTATAACTCTAAGTGTATTATTTTTATCCTTTTTGATTCCTATATGACTTATTCTACATGTATTATTTCTTTTTAAGTGATACTTTGGTTTCACTTATTTTTTGGTTCCACCACATTTTGATTTCACCTTATATGATTCATGTTATAACTCTAAGGCCATGTTTGTTTCATGGGATTATAATCCCGGGATAATAATCCGGGGATAACTAATCCCATCAAAATTAGTCCTATGGATTAAATAATCTTATCCTAAGTTTGTTTGAAAGGATTAAGTGTAGGATTGGAATATAATCCTTTAAAATTTTATACTATATTTGTTTTGTGGGATAGTACTTGGGATTGGAATATAGTCCTTTAAATTTTCCAATCCTATGTTTCTTTCATATTGGATAACAATGAGCGGGATTATAATCTTTTAAAAAATGACTTGTAGGAGGGGATAAAACAATACCTCCTCCCACAAAACATTAGATGGGATTATAATTCTATCCTCTACTCCAACAAAACAAACATGGTATAGGATAATTTAAAGCATTATAATTCCTTGGATAACCCTTCACTAATTTTTTACAAAACAAACATGAGATTGGAAAATTTAAAGGATTATAATCCTATCCCCTACTTAATACCATTAAACAAACATGGCCTAAGTGTATTATTTTTACACTTTTTGATTCTTATATGACTTATAATTCTACATATATTATTTTTACCCATTTTTTGAATATTATAAGCCATACTTTTTTACTATTTTTATAGGCTATTTTTAGTTATGTTTTAAAAGCGAAACCTTTTTTAAGTGGTAATCTTTATTAAAGTGATACTTTAGTTTTACTTATTTTTTGATTCCACCACCTTTTACTTTCACCTTTTATGATTCATGCTATAACTTTAAGTATATTATTATTTTTGTCCTTTTTGATCCTTATATAACTTAAAATTCTACATGTATTATTTTTTCCCGTTAGCCATACTTTGTTATTATTTTTATAGGCTATTTTTAGTTATGTTTTAAAAGCGAAACCTTTTTTTAAGTGGTACTTTGGTTTCACTTATTTTTTGGTTCCGCCACTTTTTCGTTTCACCTTTTTATGATTCATGTTATAACTTAAAGTGTATTGTTTTACCTTTTTTTATTTTCTATATGACTTATAATTTTATATGTATTATTTTTACCCGTTTTTTGAATTTTATAATCCATACTTTTTTTTATTATTTTTATAGGTTTGAATCTTATTTTAACTAGTACCTTGCCCGTGCTATAAGCACTGGGAAACAAATTCATTCATTTTTATTATTAAAATTATAAAATTTTAAACAAATCATTAAGTAAATGTAATTTAAATAAATACGTGAGTGTGCATGTATAATAAAATATTAATAATAATATTTTAAATGTATATTATTAAAAAATAATCAAAGATGTTTATATTTTTGAAATCTTATGTATTATGTATATATGCGGTGACAATTTAATTAAAATTATATTATAGAGATCTCTAGAGAATTACATAACAAAGTTATTCAAATTATTATATATTTGAATCAAATTGAGTTCTAAATATTGGATTACATAACTCTAATAAGCATGAGTGCTCATCATATAAATAAATAAATAAATAAATAAATAAATTTATATATTATATTACATATAATTGTAGGTGTTGTACATTTTTAATAGTCAAATGTAATTTTATTTTTTATATTTTTTTAATATTAAAATGTAATTATTATATAAGTTCTAAATTTTAAATTTTATATTTTTTCAAATTATGATGAGATTATTATATTATAGTTTTTGGTATATTTTGTTTTTTATGATATATACTTACGGATTTTAAATGTTAACTTCAAAATATGAGGTTGCAAAATTTTGTAATTTTGTAATTTTTCATATTATATAATTACAGATTTTAAATGTTAAGTTCAAAATATGAAGTTGTAAAAATTTGTTTAGTATAAAAATCATTGAAAATTAATAAAATATTTCAAATTAATTTTGTAGTAGACTCAAAGTTATTCAAAATTATTATATAATAAAAGCAATGATTTTTGAATATTAAAATGTAAATATTATATATTAGCTCTAAATCTTTTTTAATTTATGAGATTATATAATATAAGCAATGGTTGTTGTATATTAAAATGTAAATAATATATATTAGCTCTAAATTTTTTATGTTATGAAATAAAACTCGATTATTTACCTTATTTTTTTAATTTAAACTGATAATTCAATAGCATAAACTTAACCTTTATATGAGAGGATTTTTAAATATTAACTTCAAAATAAAAAGTTGCAAAATATTTTTTTGGTATAAAATTCGTTGAAAATAATAATAATTTAGACTGCTTTAGTAGTACATTACCTAATTACTTAAAGTTAAACCTTAGTAAAGCAGTACATTACCTGATTACTTAAAGTTAAACCTTAGTGCTCCACATTATTGGCTGGAATTCTTTGTCTTCTTATTGGCTACAAAAACTCAACATTTATATGGAAGGATTTATAAACTTAATAATTTTTATTATCAGTGTTAATTCTTTGCCTTCTTGAACATGGATATGAACATTTTTCGGCCTAAAAAATATATATTATATGACATGATAATTGAGTTATTTAAATTTAACACAATTATATATATATTAATATATTATACGTACATTAATTTAATTACATTGTTCATAAATTTAGATGTCAAGTTTCTAATCTCACTATCAAAAAGTATAACTTACGGTAGAGTTTGCAACATAAGCTAATCTGTTCAAAAAATGATTGTAATGAGTTTTATTTATTTAATAAATAGCAGAAGAGTTTTAAATTATTTTTTCTTGATAAAGTAATAATACATATTACCTTCTAAGGATTGATACAATTGGCATGTAATGTAATTTCAAGTGTAATTGAGATATTTTTAAGTTGTATAACATTACAAATATATATTTTTTATTTTTTTCAAAATTAGTAGAAAATTTTTACGATTAATAATTAAAATTAAATGCGATAATCTTAAAAAATGGGTAGCAAAGAATCATCATGTCTTAAAATTGTTGTACTAAACACATTTGGAGATAATGAGTAATTTTATTAAGAAACTACAAAATAGTGCAAAAATACTAAAGAAATAATCATAAAACCGAATCTAAGAAAAAAAGAATAAAAATTGAAAGATAATGTTGGTGAATAGTAATGACATAAATAATTTAAAATTCATGCAAGTTACAAAAGAACTTGACCAAATATTTGGTGTTACAATTCTATAGTTAGTCTTCTTGTTATGATAGTGTAACTTTGTGATGATAAAATAACATTTTGAAACTGGCCACATAAAGTTGATCATGTATGAAAGTAGGTTTTGAATTAGGTACTCACATGATTTAATATAATTTAATAGAGGATAATCTTACGATGATGATGTAGTGAGACTTGGACCATCCATTGATGGAGTCCATTTGTGAAAGCGTAGTGCTCTTATCAAGTACCTTTCCAAAGCAGTTTAAAATTTGTATGAGTGAAATCTTTGTGTACATGTGTATTTATATAAATATCCTAAACTTATCCGAACTTATTTTTTAGTTTGAATAATCGAAAATAAGTTTGATTATCAAAACATCATTGTTTAATAAAATAAAGAATACTTAATGTTAAACCCGAGTGCTCATATTTACTGCCTTCTGATTGACTGGAATTCTCTGTCTTCTTATTGGCTACAAAAACTCAATCTTTATTTGGAAGGATTATGTTTTAAAATAAATAGGTTCATAAATTGGCTCAACTAAATAGGTTCCGAAAAATATAAACCACGACCAAGTAAATAGGTTATGTGCTTAAATTGGAATATTTTACTTTAATTTTTTTTTAATTTGTTGGTGAAATTCCATTTTAATAAAATGATATATAATATTATAAACAGTGTATTTTGGTTTTACCCCTATAAAATAATAAAATTGTTCAAAACTTATTATCATTACAGTTCTATTTTCGTAAAACTCTAAATTATTTCTTGATAGGGTACTTGGTTTCATGTTAGTGCTTTGGTTTCACCCCTAGATTTATATTTTATGTAAATTTCTATGTTGTTTTTAACAAAATATAGATTATTTGAATCTTATTATAGTTACGATATTTTTATTTTTCGTATAATTTTTTTATTAAAATAATAAAATGGAATTCTTTATACATTAATGACATTTATTAATAAGTGAAACCCCTTTTAAGTGGTATACATGTATTAATTTTGGTTTCACCAATTTTTTGGATCACGAATTTTGGTTTCGCTATATCTTAGAATTCTACTTTTGTATATTTTTTAATTCTACTCAAACTTTTGGTTACCCCTTTATTCATGTACTTCTGCATGTCTTATGATTCTATTGAGTTTGGTTTTATTTTTCTTATATTTTACTTCTACATGCTTTAGGAGAGTTTGATTTTATGCCTTTAACCTTTGTATTCCTAATTTTCTTATGTATTGCTAATTCAATATATTATATCTACTATAACAAATGTAAATATATATTTTTAGCCTTTTCGAATCATATTTTTTTTTAAACTAATTATTAGAATTATATTTTTTATTATACTTTTTGATTTCTAAGAAACACCCGTACCATCGTAATTCCATATATAAATATAAATAATGTAACATACTTTTATTTGAAAATATATTATTTTTAGCCGTTTTGATATAGTATAATTAGTAGAATACTATTTAAGTTATACTTCTTGATTTCTAAATATCACCCTGGTATTCTTCTTTAATTTCTATATGACTTATAATATTATATGTTTTATTTTACCCGTTTTTAATTGCAATTATTATATTAATTTCATCTCACTAATCTTATTTCTCGTATGACTCAATAGTTATATTTTAATGAAATTATAAATTTTTTGAAATTGTATTATAGTTATAATCTTTTTATTTATTATAATTAATAACGTAAGTGAAACACTATTTTAAGTGATGCTTTAGTTTCACTTCTTTTTTGTTTTCTCAACTTTTGATTTCATCACTTTTGAATTTTATTATTACTCTGAATTTATAATTTTTATTGTTCTTTTACTTCTATTTGATTTATAATATTATACGTATTATTCTACCCATTTTTTTAATTACAATTTTTATATTCATTTCAACTCATTAATCCTATTTCGCATAAAACTCAATAGTATATTTTAATGAAATAATAAAATATTTGAAATCATATAAGAATTATAATATTTTTATTATTATCATTACACAAATATCGTACCTTTATTAATAAGCGAAACCCCTTTTAAATGATCCCAAATTTGATATCACCATATTTTTGTTTGACACATATTTTGGTTTCACTACAATCATCTTATTTCTAATACAATTCTATATTATTTTATTTTTAATGAAATATAACTAAATTGTTGAAATTGTATTGTAATTAATCCTATTTTGTTTCAGCTCGATAATCCTATTTCTGATATGACTCTATATAACTCTATAGTATTTTTAATGAAATAATAAAATTATTGATATTATTATAATCTTTTTCATTATAATTCTAATGCAAATAATGTATTTATCACATGTATATTACATTTTTTTACTTTTCTTAAAATAATTGTAAAAAAAAAAATAATAACTTTAATTCCCAATGTGTTCTCACCTTTATTTAACCTCTAGATTCATATATTTTGTACGGTTGTAAATTGTTTTCAATAAATTAATATGATTATTAGAATTATATTGTAATTGTAATTTTCTTAATAATCAATTATATTGTAATATATTGATGGTGATGTATAATGAGAAAATGCATGCACTACCCCACTTTTAAATCCGAATGCCCGAAAATACATATTAGCGTGAAATAGTGGTTAAAAAACCAGCCAACTAATGTGTACTAATATTTTGTTTGAAATATACACATGTTTCTTGTTTCTTATGCGTGGTCACTGTAATTTAAAGTTTTGAGTTTGCTTAATGCGAATGTTCAACATGCGTATCATATATTAAAAAAACAAAAAAAAAATAATGTTCGACATGTTTATGTCTAAATATATACAAAACATACATCTTCGTGATGTATATTCAGTATACGTATTAACCACATTCGTGTTTAATGGGTATCTTGGGCAATTCTTCCCACCACCACATAGTTTGGGTAGTTTGGATTGGGTTTTGTGAGTACAAATTAGAAAATAGAAATTTTGACATAACACCCATACTATTATGATTTTTAAAAATTATTTAAACACGGCCATGTTTCGCAACCAGTTATAAACAAAATGACAAACATTGCAATTGTATTTCAAGGCATAACAGTGAATTAAGCATTATTACTTTTATGCCTGTGCCTATATTCTTCTTGTTCATTCCATTACCTTTGTATCATAAATCTTGATAAAAAAAAGAATTGTTGATGCAATCGTATCTTTTGTTATCGAAAAGCTTGGTGAATTTATTGCACAGGAAGTTAACATTCAAATTGGAGTGAAAGAAAATGTAAGGTGGCTCAAAGATGAATCTAGAGCGGATAATTTGGTACACGACACGTGAACACGACACGAAACGACACGAAAAATACGGATATGAGTTTTAATTTTTGGTACACGAAACACGAATGTACACGAATACGAAATTACACGATAGATTTAGTGTCGGATATGGGTTTCAATTTTGGTACACGAAAGTACACGAAATTACACGAGATAAATATATTTATAAATTAATATATATAACACATGCATATATTTATGTATATAATATAAATATAATATAAATATTTACAAGTTTTTATAGAATACTATGTAAAAATATATATATTTATATATACACTCTCCATATTTCATTAAATTATACATTAAAATAGATTTTTTTATATATTATATGTATATATATATTATATTATTTTTTTATTTAATATACACGAAAAGTACACGACACGATTCGAATCGGATATGGGTTTCACATATAGGTACACGAAATCATTTCGGGTCGGATATGAGTTTCATGTTTACATACACGAAACACGAAATTACACGACACGAAAGGACACGACACGACCCGATTACCCGCTCTAGATGAATCTGCCTATTTAATAAAAAAAATATGCATATTTATCATAAATATTGAAATATAAATGTAATGTGGTATACCGTACCCCAGAGAATAAATGAAAAATCAACAGACTCGATTATGCAGTTTCCTAGTATGCGCTCAAAATACTAACACAAATACTAAAATTTGCTTGTCGTTTTATCATGTCCTATTTACGCGTGGTTTGACAAACTACCAAGTCCCAAATAATATTCCATTAGATTGATTCAGATCACCGGATTAACAAGGCAACAAATACTGACAAGGTCACTGCAAAACCAAATTTAACTAACGTTACTGTCATGGTCCCTCTTCTTCAATAATTAGGACAAGTCTCCGACAACCTTCAAGTTGCAATTTATATCTATTACGTTGTACTCCCTCCGTCCCGTAATAAGTTTCCTATATTGATTTTTGGCACTATTCATCGTAAGCGATTGACTATTAATTTACGTCTAATCTATAAGATCAAATATAGTCATATGTGAGCACGATTGGATAGCTCAAGTGGTAAGAAGCTTATCCTTTGTTGTCCCAGGTCCTGGGTTCGACTCTGGCTCACCCAAGAATTATTTGAATTCTACAATGAATTTTTTATATTTAATACTAACACGGAATTAAAGATATTAAGGATATACGTCGCATGCATCTCTTACATCTGCTTGAATAATCTCCCAAGTAGAAACTTCTATGCACTTGAGTAGAAATTATTTACAAAATGACAAGCATTTGCAGTTGTTGACGAGACTGTTGTGAAAAGCATACCACTGAATTAAGCATTATCACTTTTATGTCTGAGCACTATATATAGACCAGCCTCCCTGAGTCACTTTGTAAAATTCTTGTTGTTGATTCCATTACTTTTTGATCATAAAGCTTTATTGAAAAGAATGGTTGATGCAATCGTATCTTATGCAATCGAAAAGCTCGGTGAATTTATAGCACAAGAAGTTAACATTCGAATTGGAGTGAAAGAGAATGTAAGGTGGCTCAAAGATGAATTAGGCTACCTCCAATCTGCAGTACGACATGCAGAGTCGAGGCAGGAAGAGGAGCTAATCCGCAACTGGGTGAACAACGTCAGAGATGTTGCCAATGATGCCGTAACTATCCTGAACGATTTCAATGCTCTCCAACAAATATATGCAGCTCCAAAACACGGTATCTTGCGGCGTGTTCGGGCCCGGGGTCGCAGGTTCAAGAGAGAAGTAGCGCTTTCTGATATTGGCAGGGCTATCGAGTCACTCCACGATAGGATTGTTTTGATCAAGAACAGGCGAACTGAGTACCGTATTGACAACATCCTAGCCACTCCAAACGTGCAGCAGAAACAAAGAACATTATTAAGAACAACTGCAATTGATAACCAGGTGGATGTGGTTGGTTTGGAGGACCATTTTAGGACTCTGAAGCTTCAACTTGATAGCGAGGATCTCTCTCTCAAAGTCATTTCAATTCACGGAATGGGGGGCTTGGGCAAGACTTCACTTGCCACAAAGTTGTACAACTCTAGCGAGTTGAGAAATTTTGACACTCATGCTAAGGTCTGTGTGTCCAACGAATTTAACATTAAAGATGTTCTGAAAAGAATAATAAAGTCTCTAATGGGACCTGAGCACGGACAACATTTGTCAACCATGGATGAGCATGATTTGCTGCAGTACCTGAAAAAGTTACTTCAAGATGGAGGCCGCTATTTGGCGTTGATTGATGATATATGGGATGAAAAGGTATGGAACCAGATTAAAATTGCATTTCCAAATCAAAAGAATGGTAGTAGAATCATCGTGACTACACGAAACAAAAATGTTGCAGAGAAGGTAGATGACAAATGTTTTGTGCATCAACTTCGTTTTCTAACGGAAGAAGAGAGCTGGCAATTGTTCTGTAAGAGAGCAGAACCAACAACAGACGATTTAAAGAAATTAGGAAGGGAGATGGTTGGTAAATGTCGAGGTTTACCACTTGCAATTGTGATACTGAGCGGCCTATTATTGCACAACAAGAGCTATAGTTATTGGTCAAATGTGAAGCAGAATATGTGGAGACAATTGAAGGAAGGTGGCTCTATGCAGATTGAAGAAATACTGAGCTTGAGTTATATCGAATTGTCTCCTCAAATGAGAGACTGTTTTCTCTATCTTGCAAGGTACCCGGAAGACCATGTGATTTACTCAGACGAGTTAAAGCTTCTATGGATTGCAGAGGAATTTATATCAGGAGCTGATCAAGGAGGAGTAGTCATGGAGGACTTGGCTGAAGATTATTTGAATGAGCTAATTAATCGCAATTTGCTTCAGATTGAAAGATTGCGATTGAACGGACAAGTTCTGACTTGTCGGGTGCACGATCTTGTACGTGATCTTGCCTTAAATAAAGCAAAGGAGCACAAGCTGTTGTTCGTTTTCGACTCAGGAAAACACAATCCAGTCAATTTGTTGGACGGACAATCGCGTCATGTCATTCATACTGAATTAGGTGAGTACTTGAAATTACTTGAAAATGGATATGATGCTTCAAATTTGCGTTCATTGGCACTAGTAAATTATTTCAGTGAAATAAGAGAAACGAAGTTGTACAGCAAATTTAAAAATCTAAAAGTCCTAGATATGAGAAGTGTGGACTCAGAGAGGATACCAGAAGAAATAGGAGATTTAGTTCTTTTAAAGTACTTGGGCTTAATGGGCGGTGAGAACTATTCTATAATACCTATAAAGATTCCGCCAAGTATAGGCAAGCTGAAAAAGCTACAAACTTTGCACGGTTCTTGGACCAGAGAGTATACAGTTCCTACAGAGATATCTGAGTTGCATGAGTTGAGGTGTGTAGACTTCAAAATTAGTGGGAGTTTGAAAATAGGTAACCACCAAAAAAAGTTGCACACTCTCTGTATTATACAGTATAAGGAATGGATGAAGATTGATACTGTTAATCTCACCAACCTCCATGCACTGTCAGTTCAAGATAAAAAAGGAGATTATGGTTACTACACTTTGGAGTCCATGGCTAATATAACATGTCTGCAAACATTCAGCCTATCCTTTAGTTATGTTGAGATTCCAACACTGAAACCACTCTCGTCTTGCAATCGTCTCAAGAGCGTCAACTTAATGGGTACTCTGAAAGATCCATGGGAACTATGTTATTTGCCTAATTCAGTCACGGATTTAAGTCTAGACACTAGCGAGTTTAGAGAAGATCCAGTTCCCACTCTGGGAAGTTTGTCGAATCTTACAGCTCTCGAGTTGATTAATGTGTACAAGGGAAACAAAATGGTTTGCCGTCCCAACGCGTTTCCATGTCTTGAAATTTTGAAACTACTGTTCTTCTCCAATCTGGAAGAACTGGAAGTTGGGGACGGAGCTTTCCCTTCTCTCAAAAAATTTCAAACATTGGAATGCAGAAAACTGAAGAAGATTCCCGTACTACTAGAACGTTGCTGGTGGGCGTCAGCCAATTTTTCATAGATGCTGCTATTTTCTTCTGAATTTTATTTTACTTTTTAAAAGTTTGTATTTCCTATTAATTAAAGAGCAATCTGAATCCTTTTCCTTTATCATGTTTACGATAATTCTTTTAACTAATCTGCCCAAAAGTAGAAAAATTAATAGAAACATGAAAAATAAATTTCGACAAATCAAACGTTACTGGAAACAAACATTCATGAGTTTCAAGATCGCATGCCTTTCGACCTCTTTGTATAAATGAATAACCTGAACACACACACCGCCTTCTTTGGAAACTAAATCTGTCCTTTGGCATGGTTGTGGTTGATTATGCACGTTGCACAGACAACCAAACACCCCTAAGAAATCATAATTGCAAGGAAAATTATACAAGGTCTGATGCGGGGACTTGCTTTGTAGAAGAGTAGTCGAAAAGCACCTAAGAGCAACGCCAACAAGGAATACCAACTGGAATTGGTGTCATCGAACTTAAAAAGCTGTCAGAGCTAAAAAGCAAAAACTCAATGAAAAAATCAGTTGAAAAAAGAAAAAAGAGACCTTCATCCTCAGGCTCATAGAAATGTCTTCAAATAAAACTCAATTTAAACATTAATTTGAAAATTTATCGAATAATAATTTCTCCCAATGTATATTAGTCAGCATATCCACAAAAGGACAACACTCTGGTTGTTGCAGAAACCAAAAACTGAAAGCATGTTACGGGGACACCATATGCGGCATCAAATAAGAAAAGTCAAATGTCTACTTTAATTATTAACTCAATAATTCATTCAGATCCAGTTCGATCAGATTATTTAAATAATCTCTGAACCATATGTTTCTGCTATATAGAGTTTACATTTGGCCTAACAAACCCTACAAGTCAAAGAATCTGCAGCAGACCAGCCTTCCCAAGTCACATAAATTTAGTCCGATTTGTATTTTTCTTGTTGTTCCTGAGAAAAATGGTTGATGCAATCGTATCTTTTGCAATCGAAAAGCTTGGTGAATTTATTGCACAAGAAGTTAACATTCTACTAGAAGTGAAAGATAATGTAAGATGGCTCAAAGATGAACTGCGCTACCTCCAATCTTCCGTCAGATCAGCAGAATCAAGGCTGGAGGAGGAGCAAATCAGCAACTGGGTGAAGGATGTCAGAGATGTTGCCAATGACGCGGTAACTATCCTGAGCAATTTCAATGCACACCAACAAGAACATGCAGCTCCAAAACAAGGTATCTTGGATCGTGTTCGGGCCTGTGTCTGCGTGTGCAATAAAGAAGTCATGCTTTATGATATTGGCAAGGAGATTGAGTCACTCCAAAAAAGGATCGTTGTCATCAAGAATAGGCGAACTGAGTACCGTATTGACAACATCTTAGCCACTCCAAACGTGCAGCAGAAACAGAGAACATTATTAAGAACCACCGCCATTGATAACCAGGTGGATGTGGTTGGTTTCGAGGATGATTTTAAGATTTTGAAGGCTGAACTTGATAGCAAGGATCTCGCCCTCAAAGTCATTTCAATTCACGGAATGGGGGGCTTGGGAAAGACTTCACTTGCCACTAAGTTGTACAACTCTGGCGAGTTGAGAAATTTTGACACTCGTGCTAAGGTTTGTGTGTCCAACGAATATACCATTAAAGATGTTCTAAAGAGAATAGTAAAGTCTTTTATGGGACCTGAGCACGAACAATATCTGTCAAACATGGACGAGCACGATTTACTGCAGTACCTGCCAAAGTTACTTCAAGATCGAGGCCGCTATTTGGCGTTGATTGATGATATATGGGACATCAAGGCATGGGACCAGTTAAAAATTGCATTTCCGAATCAGAAGAATGGTAGTAGAATTATCATAACTACAAGAAACAAAAAAATTGCAGAGATGGCAGATGACAAATGTTTTGTCTATCAACTCCGTTTTCTAATGGAAGATGAGAGCTGGCAACTGTTCTGTAAGAGAGCAGAACCAACAACCCCGAATTTGAAGAAATTAGGAAGGGAGATGGTTGGTAAATGTCGAGGTTTACCACTTGCAATTGTGATACTGAGCGGCCTATTATTGCACAACAAGAGCTATGGTTATTGGTCGAAGGTAAAGGAGCATATCTGGAGACAATTGAAGGAAGGTGGCTCATTCCAGATTGACGAAATAATGAGCTTGAGTTACGATGACTTGTCTACCCAGATAAAAGACTGTTTTCTCTACCTTGCAAGGTACCCAGAAGACCATGAGATTGAGTCAAACAAGTTGAAGCTTCTATGGATTGCAGAAGAATTTATACCAGAATGTGAAGGAGTACTCATGGAAGATTTGGCTGAAGATTATTTAAATGAGCTAATTAACCGCAATTTGATTCAGGTTGAAAGTTTGCGATTGAACGGACAAGTTTCGAGTTTCCGGGTCCACGATCTGGTCCGTGATCTTGCCATAAATAAAGCAGAGGAGCACAAGTTGTTGGTCGTTTTTGACTCAGGTAAACACCATCCAGATCCCATTCATTGGTTGGAAGGACAACCGCGTCATGTCATTCATAGTAAAATAGGTGAGTACATGGAATTAGTTGAGCGTAGATTTAATGCTTCAAATTTGCGTTCATTAGCACTATTAAAATATGTCAGTGGTAAAGTTGAATTAAATGAAATGAAGCTGGTGTTCAGGAGATTCAGAAATCTCAGAGTGCTAGATATGAGAGGTGTTGACTCAGAGAGGATACCAGAAGAAATAGGAAATTTAGTTCTCTTAAAATACTTGGGCCTAATGGGTGGTGAGGAGTCTTTTGACATACCTATACAAATTCCAGCAAGTATAGGCAAGCTGAAAAAGCTACAAACTTTGCAGGGTTCTTGGAATAGACGGTACACAGTTCCTCCTGAGATATGCGAATTGCATGAGTTGAGGTGTCTAGACATTGAAATCAGTGGGAATTTTAATATAAGTAGTACCCACCAAACAAAGTTACACACTATCCGTACTATACCGTATATAGAATGGATCAAGATTGATACGGTTAATCTCACCAACCTCCATACACTAACTATAAAAGAACAAGAAGAAGAAGGACAAGAGGGGGAGGAGAAAGAGGAGGAGCAAGAAGAAGGACAAGGTCACACTCTGGAGTCCATAGCCAATTTAACAAGTCTCCAAACAGCGGAAATATGGTTTTTTTCGGGTGTTATTCCAACAATGAGGCCACTCTCGTGTTGCAGTCGTCTTAAGAGTGTAGACTTATTCGGTGCTCTAAATGATCCATTGGAACTATGTTTTCTGCCAGATTCTGTCACGGATTTAAGTCTAGGCTATAGTGAGTTTACTATAGATCCTATGCCCACCTTGGGAAGTTTGTCTAATCTCACCGCTCTTGAGTTGATTGATGTGTACATTGGAGACAAAATGGTATGCAGTCATAATTCGTTTCCAAGTCTTCAAATTTTAAAATTAAGTGATTTCGACGATTTGGAAGAATTGGAAGTTGTGGACGGAGCTTTCCCTTCTCTCATCAAGTATCAAGTATTGGATTGTGAAAAATTGTTGAAAATTCCTGTACAACTAGAACGCTTTTGGATTTTATAACGGGATCTTTTCATAAGTACGTAATTCTTTTACACTTGTGTAGACTTTTTCTTCTGAATAATGATAAAAAGATATATTTCACAAACAAAAAATAGACATTGGTTAACATCTGTTAATACACCATATACCAATCCAATTCTACACATGAGTGTATTATAGTTAAGGTCTGATAGATAAGACCCTAAGTTGTTATCCTGCATTGATCTATAAAATTATTGTTCAGAAACTACGAGAGTGAACCTGTGTTGATCCCGAGTTAACAATGCCGTCATCACAAGCGCAGTTAGATAAGATGCAGCTCCGGCAGAGCTATCGGAATGTATGGCACTCCGATCTCATTTCCACAATGACAGCTGATGCCCCATGTATATATCACTTTCTCCGTTTTCATTTAATTATTCCTATCGTTTCATCTATGTTTTTTTCTCTATAGTTGGTCAATTATTATCTGAATTGATCATGCAGATTGCTGTTTTGCAGCATTGTGGTACGTACTTTTCTAATTCCAATTGTTTTTTAGCTTTTGGTTGTCTATTAGGATCTTTTATACGATAAATTTGTAAAATGTGCTGTGTACGTGAATGTTTATGATCATTCTGGCACGTCGAGATTCAGATGAACATCTATGATTGCAGTGAATGTTTATGATCATTCAGTTACAGACTTATTTCAGAGTGTTAAACTACAAACTTGCAGGTGAATGTTATATGTATACTGGATGAAGGTTAATAATATTAATTGAATCGCAAATTTTTACATTGAAAGAAAAATTTGTATGTGAATGTAGTGTGAATAATTTAACCTAACAGATGTAAAGTTTGGCTCTGTTAATCGTCATCACGTGCCTTTTTTTGATAATACTTCAGTCTGCAATTTTATTTTTGCTGTTAATGCTGCATTTAAGTACATTCTGTGGATTGCAGTGCACCATGTGCATCATACATGCTTCGTAAGCGAGCTCTTTACAACGATATGTCGAGGTATGCACAATTTCATACCTCTGTTTTTGTTGTTGTGGTGTTTAAACGTGTGCAATTTATACTTGTATTGTGCCACAGGTATGTTTGTTGTGGTGGTTTTCTCCCCTGCAGTGGTCATTGCGGAGAAAGTAAATGCCCTGAGTTCTGTCTTTGCACTGAGGTAGAGCAATTGCCTTTAAAAGTTTTTACTAACAAAAAATCTCTGTTTTTCCCAGCTGCATTAAGCGTTGCTTTGATGTTATGGAGTCTGATATTGTCAAAAATTGCAGGTCTTCCTTTGCTTTGCAAATTCTGTCGCATCAACTCGTTTTCTTTTGCAAGATGAGTTCAATATACAAACAACGAAATGTGATAATTGCATCATTGTACTCTTTCTCTGCCCTTTACTTGCATCCTCGTCCCTGATCTCTCGTTCTAGCAAACTGAATTTTCTCGTATGGTAACACAGGCTTTCATGGTTTGTCTTCAACAACTAGCATGCATATTTTCCCTTGTCGCAATTATAGTTGGCAGTGATGAAATATCAGAAGCCTCTCAGATCCTCAATTGCTTGTCTGATATGGTCTATTGCACGTACGCATTGTTCCTTAGTTTCTGATTTAATGTTTAGCATTCACAAGGGACTAAGAATCATCTTTTTCCTCTTTGCTAGGGTGTGTGCGTGTATGCAGGTATAATTTCATAACTAGCCCCTTACTTCTACATATTCAAGAACCGAGAATTTTTGCCAATAAGATCATGGGGTTTCTGCTTGGATGGCACTCCTGAAATCGGAAAATTCTACTTATTTCTTTTTCAATTCAATGAAACTTAGTCTGTTTTAAGACCTTACCTAGCATTTCTAATGCTACATCTGTATCATTCTTGGAGTATTTGATCAATTGCTTTGTTGCAGACACAGCACAAGCTTGAAATGGATAAACGAGATGGTCGATTTGGTCCACAGCCTATGGCAGTTCCCCCGCCTCAGCAGATGTCACGTGTCGATCAGCCATATCCTCCCCCTGTAGGATATCCGCAAGGCTATGGGCAGACACCGTATGGTTGTCCACAAGGCCAACCCCAAGGCTACAACTCCCAATTTCAACCGCGAAGCTATGCAGCCCAAGGCTCCCCACACCAAGGCTACAACTACCAGAATCAACAACAAGGTTACCCACCCCAAGGCTCCCCATACCAAGCATACCCGCCACAAGGCGCCCCACACCAAGGCTATAATTCCCAATATCAACCACAAGGCTACCCGCCCCAAGGCCCCTCACACCCCGTATACCCATCTCAAAGCAACCAACCCCAAGGCAATCAAGCACAAGGCTCCCCACCTCAAGGCCAACCTCAAAGCCACCTGCCTCAAGGCGAATCCCAAAATCACCCGCCCCAGGGCTCCCTACCCAAAGGCCAACCGTCCCAACCTCAAGCGCCAACTTCTGCTCATCCTCCAAGCGAGGATCCTGGCCATTGAAAGTGATCGATCAAATATGTAATTATTCGAAAAGTAAGTTCACATTTAAAATAGTCTTTAAAAGGTACATGCAAATTTCAAGTTTGTTAATCCGTGATTTCTGATGATGCATTGAAGAAGTCTACAACAAATCAGATTGTTAGTTAGTTAGATAAGTATTAGAGTTTTGTTTAATGTTAACTTAGTTAACTGGATAACCTTTGACTTATTTTTTCAAAACAAACTCTATCTTAGATAAACCTAACATATTTCAAATTCCTTATCTCTCTCAGGTTTATCTCTTTCAAGAAACAATTCTAACGGATTACTTGTTTTACACATTCAAATATTTCAAACCTAATCTTATCCTTTATTATTTTTAAAAGAGTTTGAAATCCATTATATCCGTTACACGTTTTCTATATAAACCGACTTGATGTTTTTCAGAAACACACAACTCTCTGCACTTTCCATCTTATATCTTTCTGAGAAAAACATCCTCTTAATTACATTCATTGATTATCCAGTTAATTAAGAGTTTATAGTCGAGTTGTAATCTTTCACATTATTATCTTTGTATTTGAAAGGAAGGTGTATTGTATCACTTGTCCCGGGTTGTGGGAATATTGATTACAAGATCAAGGCCAAGTAGCTGTGTGCTAGGTAGCTGTGTGCTAGGGAAAGGGTTCTTTCATTCAGGGCCAAGATTGTAATCAAGGAAAGTTTGTAAGTACTTTATTTAAGTGGATATAATACATTCTCTATGCTAGTTGGCATGGGGACTTGGATGTAGGCCATAGACTAGGTATAGGGGCCGAACCAAGTGAAAAGATTTGGTGTTCTTGCATTAACATATTTCCAGCATTGCATGTTTATATTTCTGCAACTTACATTCTGCTGAATATATAGTATCTGTCTCATTTGCTAAGACAAAAGAGACTGTCTCATTTGTGAACAGTTGCACTTTAACTAATTCTGTTGAGCCTTCGAATTTCATTTTTCTTGATACTTGGTTTAATTATCTGTTGATCGGATGATTTTGGTTGGATAGCACTGGTTTATGTGCTGGATTAAATATTTAAGGTTTTATAACTTTAAGTACTGCTGAGTGCTTGGTTTTTAATCTTGGTTTTTAATCTTATTTGCTGTCCCATTTGTTTACCTGTCTCATTTGATAAGTCTTATGTTTCATTTGCATATTCTCATGATTATCAACTGATTGTTGCATATATACACTGTTACTATCTAACATATTGCAACAGGAGATTAAAGTGTTTTTGATAGGGGGAGCATAACACTTCTTTACCCTTGGCATCATCATAAAAGGGGGAGAATGTTAATCCGTGATTTCTGATGATGCATTGAAGAAGTCTACAACAAATCAGATTGTTAGTTAGTTAGATAAGTATTAGAGTTTTGTTTAATGTTAACTTAGTTAACTGGATAACCTTTGACTTATCTTTTCAAAACAAACTCTATCTTAGATAAACCTAACATATTTCAAATTCCTTATCTCTCTCAGGTTTATCTCTTTCAAGAAACAATTCTAACGGATTACTTGTTTTACACATTCAAATATTTCAAACCTAATCTTATCCTTTATTATCTTTAAAAGAGTTTGAAATCCATTATATCCGTTACACGTTTTCTATATAAACCGACTTGATGTTTTTCAGAAACACACAACTCTCTGCACTTTCCATCTTATATCTTTCTGAGAAAAACATCCTCTTAATTACATTCATTGATTATCCAGTTAATTAAGAGTTTATAGTCGAGTTGTAATCTTTCACATTATTATCTTTGTATTTGAAAAGAAGGTGTATTGTATCACTTGTCCCGGGTTGTGGGAATATTGATTACAAGATCAAGGCCAAGTAGCTGTGTGCTAGGTAGCTGTGTGCTAGGGAAAGGGTTCTTTCATTCAGGGCCAAGATTGTAATCAAGGAAAGTTTGTAAGTACTTTATTTAAGTGGATATAATACATTCTCTATGCTAGTTGGCATGGGGACTTGGATGTAGGCCATAGACTAGGTATAGGGGCCGAACCAAGTGAAAAGATTTGGTGTTCTTGCATTAACATATTTCCAGCATTGCATGTTTATATTTCTGCAACTTACATTCTGCTGAATATATAGTATCTGTCTCATTTGCTAAGACAAAAGAGACTGTCTCATTTGTGAACAGTTGCACTTTAACTAATTCTGTTGAGCCTTCGAATTTCATTTGGTATCAGAGCAGGTGCATTTAATTCTCTTTTTAAGTGTTTATTTTGCTAGCGATCCATGGCTCAACCAGATAGGTACTCAAACAATTATCCACCACTGCTTCATGGTGCTGAAAACTACAATGATTGGAAGTTTCGTATGAAGATCTTTCTCCAGCGTGATGCATTCGAATGGGATGCTGTAGAAAATGGTTTTACAACTCCCATGAAAGAAGGGAAGCCAAAATCTCTCAAGGATCTTTCTCCTGAAGAAGTGAATGCAATGAACTCCAATGCTAAAGCGATGAACTCACTTCTCAATGGCATGGTAGCTACAGAATTAAGAAAAGTTTCAGCATGTACTACTGCCAAGCAGATTTGGGATACGATCAAAGTCAGCCACGAAGGCACGTCTAAGGTACGTGAAGTAAAATTAAGTATGCTAATGAGTGACTATGAAGGTTTCAGGTTGGAAAGAGATGAAAGCGTTCGAGATGCTCAAGGGAGGTTTCTGACATTAATGAACTCCATCTCACTTCTGGAAAGGATCATTCCTCAATCTGAGATTAATAGGAAAATCCTCAGAGCAATGCCAAAGAAATTTGCTCCAAAGGTGACAATTCTGCAGGATTCGACACTACTTTCGACTATGGATACTCTAACACTGTTCAGTGAATTGGAAGAATTCGAGAACCAACTACGCAGATATGATGAAGAAGATGAAGCTCCTCGCAAGAAAACTCTGGCTCTTAATGCAGATGCAGGTGATTCTTCTGAAGATTCTGATGAGGAGATTGCACTTCTCACTAAGAAGTTCCACAAATTTCTGGCCAAAAAGAATACATCTAAACGACCCATGAAGTCTTCATTTCCAAAGAAAGAATTCAGACCTAGTTCAAACAAGGAAGGCAAAAATAATCAAAACAAGGATGCATGCTTTGAGTGTGGAAAGAAAGGTCACTTCAAGAAGGACTGCTACAAGCTCAAAGCCAAAAAAAAAGCTTTACTCACATGGAGTGATGATGATTCTGAAGTGGAAATTGACTCAGACGATGAATTAGCTCAACTATGCTTTGCCGGACTTGAATCTGACTCTAGCCGAGATTACTTCCCCTTTGCCCCTGCCTGCAGTTCCTCCACCTGAAGCTTTTGGGATGACTCGTGCTGAATATCGTTCGTATATTCTGGAATGGCTTCACAAGAGAGATGGGAAAGCTCCAGATGAAGGCAAGTTAGACAAACTGTTCTCCGAGTATGGTGCTTCTCCTGTTTACCACAACAAGGGAAAGCGAAAGACTCGAGAATCTGCTCCTGTTGATGTTGATGATTCTGACTAGTTCCTTTACCCGCCTTTTATGATGTTGAGGGGGAGAATTTTTAATGTGTTTGTTTGATTAAAGACGATTGCTTCTTGATACTTGGTTTAATTATCTGTTGATCGGATGATTTTGGTTGGATAGCACTGGTTTATGTGCTGGATTAAATATTTAAGGTTTTATAACTTTAAGTACTGCTGAGTGCTTGGTTTTTAATCTTGGTTTTTAATCTTATTTGCTGTCCCATTTGTTTCTTATTTGCTGTCCCATTTGTTTACCTGTCTCATTTGATAAGTCTTATGTTTCATTTGCATATTCTCATGATTATCAACTGATTGTTGCATATATACACTGTTACTATCTAACATATTGCAACAGGAGATTAAAGTGTTTTTGATAGGGGGAGCATAACACTTCTTTACCCTTGGCATCATCATAAAAGGGGGAGAATGTTAATCCGTGATTTCTGATGATGCATTGAAGAAGTCTACAACAAATCAGATTGTTAGTTAGTTAGATAAGTATTAGAGTTTTGTTTAATGTTAACTTAGTTAACTGGATAACCTTCGACTTATCTTTTCAAAACAAACTATATCTTAGATAAACCTAACATATTTCAAATTCCTTATCTCTCTCAGGTTTATCTCTTTCAAGAAACAATTCTAACGGATTACTTGTTTTACACATTCAAATATTTCAAACCTAATCTTATCCTTTATTATTTTTAAAAGAGTTTGAAATCCATTATATCCGTTACACGTTTTCCATATAAACCGACTTGATGTTTTTCAGAAACACACAACTCTCTGCACTTTCCATCTTATATCTTTCTGAGAAAAACATCCTCTTAATTACATTCATTGATTATCCAGTTAATTAAGAGTTTATAGTCGAGTTGTAATCTTTCACATTATTATATTTGTATTTGAAAGGAAGGTGTATTGTATCACTTGTCCCGGGTTGTGGGAATATTGATTACAAGATCAAGGCCAAGTAGCTGTGTGCTAGGTAGCTGTGTGCTAGGGAAAGGGTTCTTTCATTCAGGGCCAAGATTGTAATCAAGGAAAGTTTGTAAGTACTTTATTTAAGTGGATATAATACATTCTCTATGCTAGTTGGCATGGGGACTTGGATGTAGGTCATAGACTAGGTATAGGGGCCGAACCAAGTGAAAAGATTTGGTGTTCTTGCATTAACATATTTCCAGCATTGCATGTTTATATTTCTGCAACTTACATTCTGCTGAATATATAGTATCTGTCTCATTTGCTAAGACAAAAGAGACTGTCTCATTTGTGAACAGTTGCACTTTAACTAATTCTGTTGAGCCTTCGAATTTCAAAGTTTACAGTCTTTACTTGGATTGCACCTGAATATCAGAAGAGCAGAGCAATATCATGAGCCCGTCATTTCCTATTACAAGAATGTTAAGTTTTCCAAATATGTAGCTTTTTTTAAGGAACTACTCGAATGCACGGCCATGCTCTATATTACGTTAATTAAATTTTATTTTACAACTGTAATTGCTAATGGTATATTTATGTTATTGTCTGATGGATAAATGATGTATTTATTTGTACGTATGAGCATGAGTATTTGTGGTGTGGTTGTAATGTTGTTTCGAGTATTTGTTTGAACTATAATTATTGACAGTATATGCATATCGTTGTCCGGTGGATTGAGTTCGTATTTGTTTGTGTATAGGAGTTATTTTTGGTATGCGGTGATATTTGGGTTGAACGTGTTCTTGAAAATTTGACTGAAATAATAGAGGCAAGAAACAATTTCTTGTTTTCCAGTGTTAATGGCGATCAATAGGGGTTGTTTGTAGAAATGTTTGTGGTATTTCTTGTTCTCCACTGGTAAGGGTGATCTATTGGGTTGTTGTAAAAGTGTTTGTGATTGTTTGAGATACTGCAAAATATATTAGTTTGTAGGCTTATAATTTTAATTTTGATTGTTAATTGAATATTTATTCTTGACCTTAGTAACTTTTTACATCACTCGTTTAATATTAACAAATACATAGTTCTGAACATGCTAGGTTCTTTCTCGTTTCATTTGATACAAAAACATTACTAAGATTATCTGCTTTATTCGCTACCATTCTTTCAAGTTGTGACGTGTAAGGCCGCAACCAGATATCAAAATATCAAAATAAACCAATATGATCATATATTTAATAAAGGCTATAAGCCAAATATTATATGTGTGTTTGTGTTCATTTTCTATTAGACATTTCAAAGAAAACAACATTTGAGAAATAGAATGGTATATAACTCACTCTGGACGGTTAAGAAAATACTAACAAGATATTTTAGAGGTTGATTAATTATACATAACATAATCTTTAGCCAGTGTGACACACTAGCATTCTCTAAATATGTATAAGATATTGATTTGTTCATAATTATTCTATTTATTTGTATGTTAAAAATGTGATTAAAAATATTTCGTGTATTTGTTGTGTTAAAAATGTGATTGAATAGTCATACAACATTTAGTGTCAATACAAGTTCGTATTGTACTTATATACATCAAAGTTCCTTAATTTTTGTCTAAATTCGAATTTATTTGTACCATAAAAATATAATAGTTAAAGTATGACAGTAGTATATATAATTTATCTAATTAGAGACATAAATAGTTCAATGCACATATGTATGCTCGATACATAGTTTTTTCAGTTGACATCTAACTTATATATTATTAATTATCAAATTAATAATCTAAATAAGTGAATTATAAATGTTAATATTTAGAATTTTAAATTTCACTGAAATATCAAAAAGTACTTGATTTGAATTAGATTTATGTTTTATATGTTTCTCACGTATAATTAATGGATGATATATTATTATAACTATGATTATGACCGTTATTATTATTGACAAAATATATGTATATATTGATTTATTACTCAAACATAAATCTAAAATAAAATAAGTATTTTTTGATATTTCAGCGATATTTAAAAAATATATATATTAATGATGCATTAATTGAGAGAATAGTGTGAAATAAAATATATTTAAATTATGCACGAACATGAAAATATGTATAATTCGTTGATTTTTCGAGATTATTTTATGTGTTCATATTATAAATGTGGTTAGAATTATTTTTTGTGTCAAAAATGTGATTGATGAGTAAAAATTAGTATTCTAGTCGAGTATTCAATTCGAGTGTTCGCTTTTGACCTACTAGTCTAGTTCAAATAAGTACATATGCACGTGTATATATGTATGTATGTATATATATAGGGAGTATTCAATTCGAGTATTCGTATTTGACCTACTAGTCTAGTTCAAATAAGTACATATGCACGTGTGTATATATGTATGTATGTATATATATACGGCAATGATCAAATACAAACTAAAATTAAAATAAAAACTAAAAACTAATCCAAGTCATTAAATCAACTTAATCTAATGGTCCCCCTTAAATCACCCCACCCAACTACTCTGCACCCTCCCACACTCAATTTCAGCTTTTTCCCTCCGTTTTTAATTTGAGTTTTCCCATCAAATTGTAAGTTTTTTTTTAAATCCGATTTCACTGAATTTTTCTACATCTCACAACGATCGATTTGCATAACATATGTGTTATATTTCGAAGTAATTTAAAAAAAATTATTTGATTTCTAGTTTCTATTCTAAATTGGTTTCTATTGGAGTAGCCATATATATATATATATCTATGTATATATGTAAGTATAAATATGTATATATTTGTTTATTAATCATGTAAAATTAATAGATTTTAATAAATGATGATTTAGTTAAATAAATTTTACATTTACATCAATGTTTATATAAAGTATATAATGGTGAAACATGTTAATGATACATCAATTAACATATATTAATTATGAGCAATAAGTATTATATATGTATTAATAGTCAACTAATAAATATTAATTGTGAGAATAAATATAAAATAAATACTAAGTAGGGGTATAATAGTCATATGAATTAATTTTCTCAACAAACCCCCTTGTTGTTGTATTATATATATAATAGATAGATAGATTCTTATTACAGTAATGACCTTTATTAATAAGCGAAAGCTCTAGTACTTTAGTTTCACTTTTTGGTTCCCCACCTTTTGTTTCACCCCTTTTTTATTGGTGCTATAACTTTATGTGTATTATTTTTATCCTCTTTTAATCCTATTTGAATTGTAGATCTATATCTATTATTTTTACCCATTTCACCCTTAGATAATAATTAAATTGTCCCCTTTTTTATTCGTGTTATAACTCTAAGTGTATTATTTTTATCCTCTTTTAATCCTATATGACTTACAATTCTATATCTATTATTTTTACTCATTTTCACCCTTAGATAATATTAAAATTATTCAAACTGTATTATGATTACAATTCTATTTCCCATAAAACTCTAAATTATATTTTGATAAGTTTCTTAGTTTCATCTTAGTACGGGTATATACCGTATTTGATTTCACCTAGATTCCTATTTCATGTAGAGTTTCATGTTACTTTTTAATGAAATATAAAATTTTTGGAATCATGTTATAATTACGATATATCTATTTTTCGTAAAATTCTTCATTATTTTTTATCAAAATAATAAAATAGTTCACATCTCTGATTACGATACTTCTATTTTCTGTAAAGTGTTGAGTAATACCAGCTCATCTAAAACCTTAAGGTATTAGAGGAAGACCCCAATAGGATCATATATTTAACACTCCCTCTCACTCGAAAGCCCATTTATGGGTCGAAGAGTGGAACACCAGCGTCCATCTTTGGGGCATTAATTGTCTTTAGTATCCACAATAAATTGTGAGAATGTTGGGGGTGGCTGGGAATCGAACCTTAGTTCTCCCGCCAGCCTAAACTCTGATACCATGTTGAGTAACTAACTCATCTAAAACCTTAAAATATTAGAGGAAGGCCCCAATAGGATCATATATTTAACATAAAGCTCTATATTATTTTTTAACGATAGAGTACCTGGTTTCACCGTATATTCATTTCAATCTGACTCGTTTTAGTGGTACTTGATTTTACTGTTTTAGTTCCCTATTTTTTGGTTCTGCCCCTAAATTCCTATTTTTGTGGAAGTAATAAAATTATTGAAATTGTAGTATAATTACAATACTTCTACTTCCTATATAATTCTATGTTACTTTTATTGAAATAATAAATTTTTTTGGATCGTGTTATATTTATAATAATTTATTTCACCTCTGATGTATGATCTTTATGATCATATGCTTTCTCTATATTTTAGTCTATTTTGCATGTAATTGGATTGTCATTTAATTAGTTTGAATGTTTTATTGTAGGAAAAAAAGAGAATTCTTATTATAGAAGGATTGTGGCTGAAATTGCAAAATTTGACGTAAGTTCTAGCAAAATTCGGATTTTTGGGACAGCTTGCCCGGTGTTCACTTTTTTGCTATAACCGGAGCTCCCGATGTCGAAATGAAGTGATTCAGGCGTCGTTGGAAAGCTTACGAGAAGACCTTTACTTTAAGTATGGTCTCAGATTTTATTAACATTCCAAACTGCCCAGAAAAAGGCCAGAAGTAATGAGGCCAGATTTCTAATTTGAGAATTCTACTTCATGTAGGATACTTATTTGTATTGTTAATTAAAAAATTAAAATATTAATATTAAGATATAGGGCAATTAGTTTAGGCTATTATAGATTCAAAAAAACATTAGACACGTACGTGACTTGGAGGAGAACAGTAACACACAAAAACCGAGAGAAGCACGGGAGAAAGAAGGCGGGAAATATTCAAGAGGAGAATTGGTGGAGCAAGATCAAAATATATATATTGTTTTATATTCTCTTCTTTACTCTTCTTAATTGTAATATTTTTACGATATATTTATTGTGTATATCTCTTTGTTGTGATGTTCAACTAATTTTGCTTCTAGGCATATAATGGATTCTTGTGGTTTTGTATAAATTACTCTTAAATTCTTTATTATGGCGTTCATTACATTGTTTATAGTGATTTATATGTAATACTTTTCAAGGAATGATCAACCTTGGACTTGATTTGGTAATTTAGGTTGATTTGGGAAAGAAAATCTAAATTAAGACCTAATCACTATAGCTAAGGATTGGCATATGTGTTAATTTGTGTTCAGGATAGGAATATAGTTGAACACCCTTCGTAATCAAATTAAGGTGGATGTTAATGTTGTTATAATACTTAAATTCTTCATAGAAATACGGGAATTACTGGACAAATTAGGATCACTTGAGATAAAGATGGTCCATGTGATTAGTTAGATGTCTTAGACTAACAATTGGAACACTAAAATAGAGATACATTAGTAGTTTATTGACGAACTCAAGATGAAGTTATAGACCTTGTTTTGTTAATCTTGATTATATAACTTTTGAAAATTTAGCATCTTATGTCAGTTAGTTTATGCTTGCAAACAACTTTGAATTTGACTTGGATTAAAAGAAAAGTAGTGTATGTTATTTAGCTTCTTAAATTTAATGTCTATGGGAACAAAATATTTATACTATTTATTACGATATGTGCACTTGCATTTGAGTTGTAAAATCGCTAACATCGAACTCTGTATTATTTTATTAACGATACATTATTTAATTTCACGTATTTTGGTTAGACCATAACATCAATATATTACGCTAATTATATTATTATAAGTAAATTTAATAAAAAAAATGTTTGACCCCATGCTTTGCACGGGTTATCTTCTAGTTACATTATAATTTAATAAAGAACATTATTATTTGGTCTTGATATTTCTACGATTCCATATACTATATAAAATTGACTGCAGATGATGTGTTTATTATAATCTTCACATTGCTCTTATTATATATGAAGTTGAATTTGAAAATTATATGTTAGCATCATGAAATAATTATAAATTAAATTGATTCGTTCAACACACTAGTTTTAAATATTTTTTATGCTAAATGTGTCCTATTATATACTCGTTTTTTATACTTGGTTAATAATTACATAAAATTATTCCACAATGTTAACGTAGCTTTAAAGTTAAATTTTGTAAAATAAATTTAAAAAATTATGAAAAATATTTCAATTCATGTTGAGAATTGTATAAATTAATAATTTACCGCATTAAAAGTGTCTTAAAAACTTAAATAACATTTGTAGTAAAGAAAGATGATAGGTACAATTCAAACAATATTTATTCAACTTTATATTTGAAAATTTAATATAATTCTAAAGTATATAGAAAGAATAATTCAATTATCCCGCAAATAATACTAAAAATATGTCAAGCTCGTTCTCTCCCCCCGGATCTCGCTACAATCAACGCCACACGCCGCATGTCGTCAAATCCCAATTCCAATCATCGACGGTCTCATCCGCTTTCTCAAAGCCCCAATTTTTTTAGGGCCTGACTAAAGATTTTATTTTGTTAGAGTTTATATATTTTTTTTCCTTTTCATGAAAGATATGTACATTCGTTTTCTAATAATTTATCGAATACATAATTTCTTTTGTTACTTTTAATATTTTTTTCCTCATTTTATTTGTTATTATTTTCATGATGCTGTAAAGAGATTTAATGGCTATTCTCTAATTAAACGTTAAAATACAATTATTTATTCAGGGATCTCGAAAAACAAGATAATTTAGCTACAAATTTTGAGGGTCCGAAGAAATTTCAGAGTACACTTGTATTATTCTTAATGAGGCGTTTTATTTGGGTTATCTCTTCAGAAATTAAAGGTGATTTTATCTAAATTTTCGGGAGTATTTGATATGATATACTTTCAATGAATGAAAGAAACTCTGTTTTTTCGGATGGGAAACTCTATCCCTCCGGATTGTACTCTTGATATTTATATAAATGAAATTTTGACAAAATACACACACGTTTAGTTGCTAACTAAATATTGGTTAGTCTAGAGTCTACGAAATTAAAATCAAAAATTGTTTAAATATGTCCTTATGTTAGTTTCAGTTAAGGGGCGTAAACGAGTCAAACTATTTGTGAGCTATTCGTACTTACCTCGTAAAATATTCAAATTCACGTCGGTAATAATCGAGCCAAGCTCGAGCTTGAGCTATTCGAATTCTTTACCGAGCCGAGCTCGAGATTCAAATTACCCAGCTCGTAAGGTTCGCCAGCCTTATCGGACCTTTACTATTTTTAACTTTTTTATAAATATATTTAAATATGTATTTAATATTTTATTTATATTTTATATATTTCATCGAATCGAATTCGAACCTAACAGATTATTTTTTAAGTTTTTTTCAATAGTAAGTGAAATCGATTCGAGCTTTTGAGCCGCAGACGAGCCTATCGAGATTTTACGAGCCGAGCTTCGAGCTTGAAATTTAAGGCATGGTCGAACTCGATTCCGAACATTTTTAGTCGAATTCTTATAAAATTTATTTACTCATTTATAGTGACGACGTGTGATGAGTGCTTTTCGTACAAAATTAATCCTTGAAATGTTACATGTAAGGTCAATTATATTGTGGATGTATCACTTTTGTTCAATTTTTTGGATATTTATTATTATTTTTTGTGAATGAGAAATTAGTAAAATTAAATTTTGTGATATCTTCCACTCTTTATATTTCATATTTGGGACTTTTTAAGTTACACAACATATCCATATTTACATATAGAGCATTAAACATGTGCACGGGTTTTTTAATATATATATATATATATATATATATATTATGTTAAATCATTTTTATTAAATATTATTCGATAGCAAATTTGATCATGTTTTAATCATGTCAGTTAATTTTTATAATATTTGGATTTAGTAATTTATACTGGTAAAAACGAATTTTCAAGAGAGTTTAATCTTAATAATATAATGACGTTAACAATAACTATAATCTTCATTTAATTGATTTCATGTATTGTTTATAACTAAGAAAAAATTACATATTCTAAATTTTAAGATTGTTACTGTGAGGATTCGAACCTTGAACTCTTGATAGATAGCCTAAATGAAAATTATTTTTAATATTGTTGCTGAGAAGATTCAAACATTGGGTTAGAGAATATTGTATGGGTTGGAAATTACTCATTGTCTTGGCCATACACGAGTGACTTTGGAATATGATACTTTGAATGTGATTTCAATGATCAATGGGAATGTGGTTGGTTTCCCTCCTTTATTCTTGTTCTATGAGATATAAGAAGAATCAAGGTTTGGTTTAAATTTTTAGATTATTAGTATAGATATATGGACATTAATGTAGGAGGTAAATTGGTTCTTACCGAGCATTTCCCTCAAATTATTTGTGATTTGTCAGCTATTGATTTTTTTTAATAAAATTCTGGTTAAAAAAAGCTCTTATTTATGTAATGAAGATTTAAAGGCTAATATTATTATGATAGTTAAACCAAACGACTAACAATTATACCGTATTCCTCTAAAAAATAATGATACCATATTTGTCTTATTATTATTATTATTATTATTGTTATTATTATATATAGACACACATATTCATGTTTCTACAAAACTTGTATTTTTATTTGTCACTAGCATTTTCTTTAATGAAGAATACTAATGAATTTTTGGTAATAATCTTTTACATAAATATTGGTTCATACTGATTAAGAATATCAAGTATGCATTAGCATTCTTGTCGAGTGGCGCAATAAGACTGAATTTTCAAATAATGAATGCGTAAGCAACGACTTGCAACTTATTTCGGCTCTTTTTTAATCTATCTTGGCACACAAAAAATGATTGAATTTACAGATAATGAATGCGTAAGCACTACGAAGCTATCTATCGGTGACTTTTTTGTCCTGTCTGAAAGAATGCAAGCTACAAAAGTACGCATTCAAAGAATCTATATATTGAAGAATCTATAACCGAAATTACACCCTAGGAAATAGGAATTGAATAAGCCCGGAGTATTGGACCAATGATCACCTACGACATTTGTGTACCACTTCAATCCGTGTCGGACCGATCGATATACCAATAAAATATGTGATAATGTAAAAGAAACTTAAACAACATAATCAACAATAAATTGAGTCCATGATTTTTTCTTTAAAATTTATAATGACTACCATCTCCATCTCCAAATTACATATATATATTTCTAATTTCTAAAATCAATATAATATTATACAAAATAAGTGAGTAATGTTAATACTATTATACAAAACTGAATTAAAACTAAATTAGGTAAAAATCACAACTTGTTTAAGAAATAAAAGTATTAATGTATTTTTTTAAAAGGCCTTTTTGTTATTCTTTCGTTATTTGTTCGTTCAAATGTTCATATATTTCATAAAAAAATAAATTGAATGAGAAAGCGTGTTTATGCATTGAAAATATTAAAATTGAGTGAATAATGACCTAGTTGATATGTTAACATATGATAAAGATTTTAAGTTAATTCCGCATTACATTTAAAGTGGAACATTTTAGTAATAAAATTATACGAAAAATGATGTTTGCCCAAAACTTATTATCATGTAGCAAAATTCTTCAGTAGAAGCAGGACGTTACATGGTATTCCTAATCACTTTGGACTTATTTATACTATTATTGGTTTTTTCTGCATGTAATTTTGTCCTTAATTATACTCACACCTGTCATGTGTTGTCAGCTTATAGATGTGGTTAAGATACTATCAAAAAAAGATAGTCATGACATTAATTGCTTTTTTGTACATATTTGAAATGTATCAATTTTCATTAAAAAATAATTCATTTATAATTACACGAATATGCTATAAAAGGAACTACAATGGGAGTTCTTTCATCTGCAAAACAAGCTTCAAAATCTTCTATCTAAACAAGTAAGCTTGTACAGTTTTTTTTGTAGTTAGCTTTCTTTTCATCTATATTTCAGATTGCTCCCATTATACTCTTCTTACTATACTTAATTGTATCTATATTTTGGTATCTATTCATATACTTACTTATATAAAAGTCACCTTCATTCATTATATTGTAGTTAATATGTATTTCATTCACAAATCGGTATATAGGATCTTATGATACTTATGTATATATTATATATATGTTATGATCTTATTAGTGACATGCATCGTTGCACAATAATTCGTATAACATTTTTCATAGCAACCTTAAAACAAGCTAAACTAATTACTAATACATTAAATATTTGATGTTTGATTGCAGGTTTTACATATTTTCCACATAAGTCATGGAAGGATTTCCCAATTCGGATACACAAGTCCCTATTTCTGAAGCAAATTTTCGCTTATTTCATACAATGGATCGAATATTATATATTATTCTTGTGACAGATCTATCGTGCGGTCCTAAAGAAGCCATGCAAATCATGGCCATCTGGCTATGGTTGGAGCGAGTTGGCTTCCCGAATACTATTAAAAATATCTTACGACTACCTATCCCGCTCATTAATGAGCTTGTAAATGAGGCTAACATATGCTTGCATTTTATCAATAATCCACAATCATTTAGATTGAATAAGGCAGGTGATATCCATCTCATGAACTTCCTCATAAAAGACTTTTCGCTCCAATATTTGCAAAAAAATCAAAAACTTGCAAAATTTGGAATCGAGACAACCCGAAATAAAATTTGTATGCAAGCTTTTAGTGATTTAATGCACCAGGCTATTTTGCAAGATGAAGCTTGGAAGATAGCTCGGAGCCAACAACAACTCTTCATGCAACAAGCAATGTTATCCAATGGATTTGGTCACGGGATAGTGCCTGATGAACAACGGACAATGTTTGTCACATTTTCCAAAGGGTATCCAGTACAAGAATGGGAAATTCGTGATTTTCTTGTACGAAATTTTGGAGACTGCATTGAATCTTTTTACATGGAGAATGTGAGGGATATTGGAGATCAACCTTTATATGCTCGAATTGTGTTCATTCGAGCTGAGTTTATTCATATCATCCTCAAAGACTTGTTCAAGGCTAAGTTTACTATTAACGGTAAACATGTTTGGATGCGCAAGTACGTTCCAAAAGATCAAAGAGATATCAACACAATAACAACTTAGCGTTTTGCAAAGTGTTGCGTAGCTAGTTTTTAAAACAATAAAACTTGTAATCGTTTTAAAGTTATTGTAAGCAGAAATTAACATGAATGCAATGAAAAAATGATGTTTGCCCAAAACGTTTTACCATCTAGCAAAATTCTTTAGTATGAGTAGGATGTTACATGGTATTCCTAATCAGTTTGGACTTATTTAAATTATTATTGGTTTTTTCTGCATGTAATTTTGTCTTTATTATATTCACACCGGTCATGTGTTGTAAATATATAGATGTGGTTAAGATACTATCAAAAGAGATAGTCATGACATTGATTATTTTTTGGTACACATATGAAATATATCAATTTTCATTAAAAATAATTCATTTGAAATTACACTAATATGCTATATAAAAGAAGCTACAATGAGAGTTCTTTCATCTGCAAAATAAGCTTCAAAATCTTATATCTAAACAAGTAAACTTGTACAGTTTATTTGTAGTTAGCTTTCTTTCCATCTCTATTTCAGATTGATCCCATTATACTCTTGTTAATATATCATTTTGTATCTACATCGGGGTATCTAGTCATATACTTACTTATATAAGAGTCCCCTTCATTCATTAAACTCTTTTTTTCTGCATTCTTCTTTAAAGTTCGCCTATATTGTTCTTAATATGTTATTGATTCACAAATTGGTATTTACGATCTTATAATACTTATGTATATATATATACATATATTATGTATGTTATGATCTTATAAGTGACATGCATAGTTGCACAATGATTGGTATAACATTTTTTATAGCATCATTAAAACAAGCTAAATTAATTACTAATACATGTTTGATTGCAGGTCTTACATATTCTCCACATTAGTCATGGAAGGATTTTTCAATTCGAATACACAAGTCCATATATTTGAAGCAAATTTTTGCTTGTTTCACACAATGGATCGAATGTTATATATTATTCTTGTAATAGATCTATCGTGTGACCCCAAACAAGCCATGCAAATCATGACCTTCTGGTTATGGTTGGAGCGAGTTGGCTTCCTGAATACTGGTAAAAAAATCTTACGATTGCTTATCCTGCTCATTAATAAGCTTGTAAATGAGGCTAACACATGCTTGCTTTAATTAGCAATCCACAATCGTTTACATTAAATGAGGCCAGTGATATCCATCTCGCGTACTACCTCATAAATAACTTTTCGCTCCAATATTTGTAAAAAAATCAAAAACTTGTAAAATTTGGAGTCGAAACAATCAGATCTAAAATCTGCACGCAAGCTTTTATTGATTTAATGCATCAAGCTATTTGGAAAGATAAAGCTTGGAAGATAGAAGACAATAACTACTCTTCATACAACCAACAATTTTATCCAATGGATTTGGTCAGGGGATAGTGCCTGATGAACAACGAACAATGCTTGTCACATTTTCCAAAGGGTATCAATGGGAAAGAATCATAAATTCGAGATTTTCTTGTACAAAATTTCAGAGAATACATTGAATCTTTTTACATGGAGAATGTGAGGGATATATGAGATCAACTTTAATATGCTCGAATAGTGTTCTTTCAAGCTGATTTTATTTATATCATCATCAGTGGCTTACTAAGTTTACTATTAACAGTAAACATGTTTAGATTCGCAAGTACATTCCAAAGATCAAAGATTTACCAACACCACAACAACCTAACGCTTAACAAAATGTTGCGTAGCTAGTTCAAGAACAATGAAACTTGTTATTATTTTAAAGTTATTGTAAGCTGAAATTTATACGAAGGTATTGAAAAATGATATTTTCCCAAAAGTTCTTATTATCTATTAAAAAAATTTAGTGAAAGTAGGACGTTATATGGTATTTCTAATCACTTTGGACTTATTATTGATTTTTTTGCATGTAATTTTGTCTTTCATTATATTCATCCCTGTCATGCGTTGTCGATATATAGATGTGGTTAAGATACTATTAAAAAAAGGTAGTCATGACATTATTTTCTTTTTTGTACATATATGAATCGCATATAACCCGTGTGATGTACGAACTGATTATATTATTTGTTATTTTATTTTTTTATAAAAGTAACAATTATATATTATTGAGATTAATGAAGTTAAAATATTTATGTATCATTTTTGAGATAGTTAAAATTTTAATAAGTCATCCCACTACATCTTATAGGTCGTTTTGCTGTGCGGGTGAGTTTTGAATCGCAATGGTATATGTTGATGCTTTAGTATTATTTTTCTTAATATCATTTTTTTAATTTTTTCTTGATTTTTTAATTATTTTGTTATTTTATATTTTGAATTACTAAAATTAATTTTGGAAGTGTTTGGTTCCCTACAAAAGTAATAAAAAAGTTAAGTACGATTAGAAATTAAGTTGGATAATAATTCATGGGATTTGTAGTTATATTAGATACAAGATTTAATTTTTTTAATTAAATTGTATTTGTTTAATCTTTGTTTTGAAAGGTGTTAAATATATTTTAGGAAGTTGTTAACCAACTGACCAAACGAAATCATGTTTCGCTTATAATAGTGTAGTGTTTATTACTAAAATTAATTTTGGAAGTGTTTGGTTCCCTACGAGGTAAGAAAGAAGTTAAGTTCGATTAGAAATTAAGTTGGATAATAATTATAGAGTTTGTAGTCATATCAGATACATGATTTAGTTTTATTAACTAAATTATATTTGTTTAAACTTTATTTTGGAAGGTGTTAACATATTTTTTAGGAATGTGTTAACCAACCGACCAAACGAAATCATGTTTCGCTTATAATAGTATAGTATGAATTTAAGATTGGATCGATAATATAAATTTATATGGCCCGGCTTGACTGAATTAGAAATTTTTTTAATTCTATTTGTATTTATATAATTCTATTGTGAATACTTACCTATTTAAGAGAATGCTTTATTTTATGTATTTCTATAATTACAGTGATCAAACCGACTACCAACCAAAATTTTATTGTTTCATCTTTAATATAATAGTATAGATATCAATTTTTCTAAGAAAGAAATTAATTTAAAATTACACAAATATGCTATGTAAGAAGCTGTAATGAGAGTTTTTTCATTTGCAAAACAAGCTTCGGAATATTCTATCTAAATAAGTAAGCTTGTACATTTTTTTGTAGTTAGGTTTCATTTCATCTCTATTTCAGATCAATCCCATTATACTCTTGTTGATATACCTTATTGTATCTACAACTTGTTATTTAGTCACGTAGTTACTTATATAAAAAGTCACCTTTCATTTATTAAACACTTCTTTTCTTCATTTTTCTTTAAAGTTCACCTATGTTATTGTCCATATATTTTCTGATTCAGAAATTGGAATATAGGATCTTATAATACTTTTATATATATATATATATTATATGTATGTTTTGATCTTTTAAGTAACATGCATCATTGTACAATGACTGCTATAATATTTTTCATAGAAACCTTAAAATAAGCTAACTAATTACTAATACATTATATATTTGATGTTTGATTACAAGTTTTACATATTCCCCATATCAGTCTTCGAAGGCTTCCCAGTTTTGATACACAAGTCCATATTTTTTTCTGAAGCAAATTTTCGATTGTTTCACATAATGAATCGAATATTATATATACCTCCTGTGATAAATCATTTATCGTGTGATCCTAAGGAAGCCATGCAAATCATGGCCATCTGGCTATGGTTGGAGCGAGTTGGCTTCCTAATACTATTATAAAAAAAATTATGATTAGCTATCCTGCTGTTTAAGATTAATATTAATAATAGAATAATTGAAAAAAAAAATTGATAAAGATTAGGATTTAAAAAGTGAATTAGACATTGAAATTTGACTAATAAGATAAGAATTATTTATAGATTCCCTCAGTTTATTTCAGTTGCGTATCAATTCATATAATACGGTAAATGTATAGTGTGGCATAAAAACTAGTTTACTCACATTCCGGAACACATAGATGCCTTATTGAGTTTTTCTAAATTATGGCATAAACTAGTCCCCATCTAATCATCGAATTAGAAAATATAGCAGCATTGTGTCGCGTGCATAGTGCGACCCTAGAACCATGGGATTTTGAAATTAAGAATTTGATTATTAAATAAGAATTCAAATTTTTATTATGTGGATTATCGAATGTGTTGTGTGCTTCGCTTTAATAATTGTTATACATTATATCGTGTGCATCTTTGTTCAACTTGTAATTAAATACATGTGTGATTTCATGTGATCTCTGTTATATGTTATATGTCTAAATTAGGTTTTTGAAAAAGATTATATTAATATTTGATTCGTTGGACGGTAGTTGCTTGGTGGGATTCACAGCTTCTTCTTTTAATATTTCAGGTTTGATGTAAGTTCGAGTTGGATAACGTTGGAGTTCGAGGACTTAGGATTGGAGTAGACTGAAATTTGAACTTCCGCTTTTGGCTTCATTTTTGTAATAGTCATCTTGGTATCAGATTTTGGATTATAAATTATATTTTAGTTCTACTTTGAGTTATAGTTAATTATCTAAAAAGTTGGGTTGTTACATCCACTCACAATGCGCTTGTAAATGAGCCTAACACATGTTTGCATTTTTATCAATAAACCACAATCGTTTATATTGACTGAGGTCAGTGATATCCATCTCATGCACTGCCGTATAAAGGGCTTTTTGTTCCAATAATTTTAAAAAAATATATAAGAAAACTTGCAAAATTTGGAGTAGAAACAATCCGAACTAAAATTTGCATACAAGCTTTTAGTGATTTAATGCATCAGCCTGTTGTGTAAGATAAAGTTTGGAGGATAGCTTGGAGCCAACAACAAAATTCTTCATGCAACAAGCATTGTTATCCAATGGGTTTGGTAATGGGATATTGCTTGATGAACAACGAACAATGTTTGTCACATTTTAAAAGGCTATTCACTGCAAGAATGGAAATTTTGTGATTTTATTTTACAAAATTTTTTAGACTGCATTGAATCTTTTTACATGGAGAATCTGAGAGATATGGGAGATCAACCTTGACATGTTCGAATAGTGTTCTTTTGAGCTGAGTTTATTTATATCATCCTCAATGACTTGTCTAAAGCTAAGTTACGATTAACGATAAACATGTCAAAAAGATACCAACACAACAACACCTTAGCGCTTAATAAAGTGTTGCAAAAATACTTTGTAGAACTTTAAAATTTGTTGTCATTTTAAAGTTATTGTAAGCTGAAATTGATGTGAATGCATTGAAAAGATTTTAATCTTTCTATTTTTTATGGTATTGATAGTATCTTAGTAGTTTTTGGGCTTAAGATAATAGTCTTATTTTAATTTAATTTTATCAAATTATACAAATTTTTTATTATAACTTTTTTTTGCATACTTTTAAACTCCTTTTAGTTTCATTGTTATGTAAAATCTACCTCGTAATAGTGGTCAAATCATATATGTGCAGTCCCCATATGAATTGTACAAACAAGTATAAATTGTGAAATTAAAGTCTAGTCTAATTTGCGTCCAGATTTTAGACTAACCCCGACTAAAAGTTCTAATAATCTTATTTACTTTATCAATTTTATTGAAGCAGTTTTATAACCAAAATTGAACCGATAAAAATCAAAACTAATATTTTTAAACGGAAATCGAACCGATAATTTAGGTTGTGATTTCAGATTTAAATTTTGAAAATTGAGAATATGTTGTATCGATAAAAAAACTGACTCAAACCGAACAAACCGTACTCCCCATGGTAGAGAGAGGGATGTATGTACATAATTACTTTGAGATGTGATAAGAAAATTTAATACTCTAACTAATTTCTCAAACTCAATGCTAATTATACACAAAATCTGGGTTAAATGCTATTTTGGTTACTCAACTGACAGAATACCAACACCAGGAATGCACAATAGCCTCACAACCACCAGGAATACCAACACCAAACCGAAAATCCCGTATGTATTCTTTAAAATTTTCAATTAAGTCATTGCCATTACATTTCGTTAAAAAACTGACTACGTTTGGTGAGTTGACTTGAATATGTTCACTGTGTGATGTATAATCAGCTAAATCGATGATTCTGTCATCCAACGCACTAAAAATTTGCAGTTGGGTAATCAAACTGAAGAAACTTTCACCAAGATCACTAACTATTAAATCTGTTAAAAGTTCAAAAGAAATTGGAATAAAAGCTTTCCAACCATAATCTCAAGAGCTCTCCTACAACAAATATTTCCTCTCTTACAAAATTCCCAAACATATAAATAAATAAAATAAATACACACATTATCATTAATGATTTCATTTACGAAAATATCATTATTTTTAATCTCTTGTTATTCCGTATATATTTTAGGCCATTTTGGAAAAATCCATCAAATTTCTAACAATAATTAGCCTTAACATTGTGATATCTTTTTAGTAATTTTAAAATAAATTAGATAACCAAATAAGTAGATAATAAGAACAATAATATATAATATATATAATATCATTAATGTATAATTTTCAATAAAAATACTACTACTCATGTAATAGCCCGTGTTCTAAAAATGGGTCGATGAACCGATTAATCGGCCGATAAATCGATTAATCGGACGATTAATCGGCTAATCAGACGGATCCCGTCTCGATTAATCGAAAATCTGGTCAAAGTGTGTTATTTTAAATCAGCCAAAGTCGGTCGATTTGGTCAAAAATTGGTCAATTCGGGTCAAAATCGGTCAGTTCGGTCAAAATGTGAAAATTAATATTAAAAAATTAAAGAAAAATTGAAATTCAAAATAATAGTTAATATTTAATAATAATATATTGACTTGTATTGACTAGCACATGCTCCTAAATCCTAATCTCTAATAAATTAATAAGTTTTTTCAATTAGAATACTCTTACTCCCTAAAATATACTCGATTGATTAATTCATTTCACAATCTCCTTTAATTTGCTATGTATCTAATTTTAACCGTTCATAAATTTGTATCTAATTTATATCAGTAGGTATTCACTTTCTAACTACTGATTAGTGAGTATTTATTATTTTGCATTAATCAATTATAAAAATATGTATATGTCATTTAAATATTAAATATGGACTAGTGATATATGATATTATTTTTGTAAGTCGTATGAAAATTTAATAAAATTTAAATAGAAATTTATATATTAATATTTAATTAATTAAATTAATTCTAATTAATTTTCCAATTAATTAATTTTATTAATTACCGATTATCCAATTAATCATCGAAAGATAGCACTCCATTTTCTCATTTTCGACGACCAAATATTTAAATTAAACAGCTTTCCAATTCAATGTACAATTGACCCAATTGGAAAGTACACTCCAAAACCCTAACTCACACTCTCACTCACATGGGCACCGGAAGAGGCGGCCGGAGAAACAATCTCCGGCGAAACCAACCCAAACCCACTTCATCTTCACACCTCCCAGTGGACCCCACCAACTCAGAACCCTCAAAACCCCAACCCACCGGAAAAACATTACCAGCTGAGCTGCTTCTTGAAGTACTTTACAGAACTGAAGTGAAGTCACTTGTGAGATTCATGTGTGTTTGTAAGTCATGGTATGGTCTCATTACTCACCCTAAGTTTGTTAAGAAGCATCTGTCTTTTAATAACTGTAATAATAGTCATGTGATATTTAATGCTTATGGTGCTGGTAATAGTAAGGCGATATCGTTGTTACGTGTGGATAAAATGCCTGTTAAGTTGCTTGATATTGATGTCAGTGGTAAAGATAGGTTTGATTATCCTAGGAAGATTAATTTTGTTGATTTTTCGAGGAAAATGCATGTTGCGGGTTCGGTTAATGGGGTAGTGTTGCTTATGCATATTGATGAAATGATTGGGAAGTTTGTTGCATTGTGGAACCCTGCAATTAATAAGTGGAAGCCGATTAAGCTTGATGAGAAAGTGGGGCATGATTGTGAGCTTGAACGTTCGGCTTTTGGGTTAGGGTATGATGAGGGGAATGATGATTTGAGGATTATAAGGGTTGTTACTAAGTCGACTTCGAGGACTGAGTTTCATAAGAATTTTAAGTGGGCTCGGGTTGAGATTTATTCGGTGAATAAGGGGTGTTGGAAGGATGTTGATTATGGGGGTGAACTGTTGTTTTGGCCGCGGCAGTATCATTGCAATTTTATTGTGAAAGGTGCTCCGTATTTTGTGGGGATTGACGAGATGCCTGATTGTGTGGTAGCTTTTCAGCATGAGATTTTGGGGTGCTTTGATCCTTGTACCGGGTTTTATAAAAAGATCCAGTATCCGGAACACTTTAGGGAAATGAGTACTTGGGCAGAGCCTTTTGAATATCAGGATTCTGTTGCTGTAATGGTTCAGTCTACTCCTGGATTACTTGACGAACCAATGATTGATTTGTATGTGCTGGATGATGACACTGCTATCTGGACAAAGATGTTTACTATCGGGCCTTTCCCTTATTTTCAATTCCATGTACCTAGAAAGTCCTTCAAAAGTGGTGAAATAGTATTTGAGGAGCAGTTACGTACTAGAGACTTTTACCTCTATGATCCTAAAACTAGTTATATTAGTAGTCTCATTGGAACTGAAGGTCTGAAACCACTTTGGATGCAATCTTACAGTCACACAGAGAGCCTAGTTTCTGTTAAGGGAATGGAGTTGATAGGAAAGGAGGACAAAAACAAGAAAACCAAAGACAAGAAGAAGAAAAGGTATCTCCCTTCATTAACTGCAATTATTTTTCTTTTTTTACTGTGATTTTAAGGTTCTTGTCATTAAATCATGTATTCGGCATGCTTTATTCATTACGGTGCTTAGTAGACAAATTTGTGCAGTCCTTTACTATATGACTAAAAAGCCTTTGACTTGACAAAAGCCAGAATACCTTTCCAGAACAGACTCTTACTATAACGACAGATGCTACTTAAGAACTACATTTTGAATTTACTTGAGGTGCGTTCTGTTGTAACTGGTTTTTAGTCGCTTCCTTGCAAATTAGGGTAAATTTAACAATTTTTTCATGCCTTCTACATCTTGTTACATGCTTTTGCTTCTCCATATATAACATATCGCCACAAGTCACATACTATTTGTTTTCTCTCTTCCGTCCTTATGTCGTCGTGCTATAGTTATTGTTATCTTATTATGAACTAGCTTTAGTTTTTACCTGGCTTGAATTTTACATGCAGGATTGAACTGCTGTCTAAAGATTTTGAGTCTGTGTTGCATGTTTAATGTGGGGCATGAAGGAGTGAAGCCATCTTTTGGAAGGTATGGAACTAGTAGAGTTCTTACTTACGATACTCTTATTAACATTTATAGTTGCACTGAAGATATTTCTTGTTTAAATCTCATTATTATTGAATTTAACTATTCTAGCATATTTTATGACTGAAAGAATTATTTTACTTTTGAAGGCGGAAAACAAGTGTTCTTGGTAGACTGATGCAATTTTTTTCCCAACCTGCTTGACTTGACTCTCTGGCTTCCAATCTGCTGTTTCAGTACTACTATCTTAGAAATTCTGACTATTGTCCAACTCAAGTCCACATAGTTTAGTTTTGGATATTTTATCTATACTCTTATTAATGAATTTAGGGGCATGTAAGGTTCTTAAGGTGTGTAAAGATATAGATTAAACCTTGTACTTCATAATTCTCATACAAGCCACTAAGGGCTGTTTAACTTCTGTTGGCACTTAGTTTACATGTGCTTCTTCCTCTATCAGTTAGTTTCAAAAGCACTGGAATCAGTGACCTATTATGGGATTTTTTAATTGTTTATCTTTTTCTTTAATGTTTGACGTTGCCAGTCAGTGATTTTAACGGTAACTGTTTAGAAAAGGGACTTTGAAGGTGCAAGTACAATACTCTGTTCTTGTAATTTTACTAATTACTAGGTTAGTTAACATTGTCTTCTAAATTTTGTTACGCTAATTTTTACCTATGCTAATCAGTGTCTGCTCCTGCTCTTCACTGGAGTATGACAAGGTTAATTTACTTTGCATTTTACCCAATTATATGGTGATTTGGTTGTATAACATGAAAAACATGAAAGGTGAGAACCTCTAGAAATTACTCCCTCAATCCCTTCCAATTGTTTACATTTATGAGGAAGTGTCCGGCACACATTTTAAGGTGCATAAAAAGTATAATTATTTAGCTTATTTTTACAATTTTCTTTTTCTGAATAAAAGTTGAATGTTTTAATTTTTATTCAGAGAAACAAACTTGTAAATTTTTTTTACAGAACTATACTTTATATGCACCTTAAAATGTGTGTCGGACACTCTCTAAAAAATGTAAACAATTGAAAGGTACGGAAGGAGTAGTTCGCATGGGTCAACAGAAGAAGTGTTCTCTAGAAATTAAGCTTAATGAAGATCTGACTTATTAACAACAATCACATGTACTAAAATGCTAAGTGTGGTGATGTTTACACACACACCTACATTGGTCATGGTACATAAACACTTACCTTTTGTATGTGAATTATGACATCCATAGCTGTCTAGTCTTATGTGCAATTAGCTCTTTTTCCTAAGTCAATGGAGAATTGAGATATCATGTTACTGTTAGAATGGGCATCAATAAAATTTTGTGATACCATTCATTGGACTCAATGTATCTTAAAGCATTCACTGACAAGAAGTATCTTCAGATCCTCTCATACCTAAGTTATTGTGTCAGATACCAATCTCTGTTCTGAACGTATACAATTCTACTTATCATGATTATAATATGCAGTTAGGCTAATTTTTGAATATATACTCGGGTCAGTTGTTGCATTTCTAATTTATAAGTGTTGCTTAGTTTTAAGTTGTACCAGCGTAGCTACCAGTATTAAGCATTACTAATTAAATATTTAAATGTGTTCTTTTGCTTGCTGCATAGCACAGGGAGATGTAAATACAAGTTTTCATCAATTTGGGTGTGTATGTTCTGTCTTTGACGCTGGCTAATTGGCTATACATTTGTTATTAGTAATTTAATTAGTGTTTTTAATTTTTAAGTTGGTATCGTCTCTTTCTATGATAGCCATACAATTCTGAAATCTTTGTAGTTTCCATATCTAATCTCTCTGTTGTTTTTAACTTCCAGATATGACTGTTTTGTTGAAGGCTACTAGGCTAGTACCGGAAGGATGTGATGGAAATGAAGACATTAGATGTTATTAAAGGAACATGACATGTAGAATGTTTCCCTTTTGAAAGTTCTCTATTAATCTATTATTTAATCTGTCTCGTTCAAGAACTCAATGTAGGAGCCTTGTTACTTGCCCTTTGAACCCCGATAATCGCTGTATCTCGACGATTTCTACAGTTATGCTATGCGACGGTGATCGAAACTTTGAATTATATCATGGTATTTAGGTATCATGTACTTTGGTTGGGAAGAAGCAATGTTGCCAACATTGCTATTTTCTTCATGTTGCTTAATCCTACTTTTATTTATAGTGACAGATCCGGAAAGTTATGGTCTAACATTAGTATGCAAGTTGGACCAGAGTTAGATGGGCCCATAAATCTGTTGGACTGGATCTCAAAAAGTCTGGAATTCTTCAAATTGAATTGGGCCAGATCTTCAAAAGATGCGGTCCAATTGTATACTTCTCTAAAATTACAAAAGTGCATTTTAGGTTCTTATAAGATCCCTGTTAATCAAATTAATATATAAAATTATTTTTTTCAAAAGAGTATATATAGATTTATTAATAAGACATTTTCAATTTTTAAAAACTTCACGTTACTTTCAAAATTTTCACCTATTTAACGTAACCAAATATTAATGAAAGAGGTGATATCAAATCAGATTTTTTCTATCGATCTCCTCAAATATTTCTGGCCGAAATCTGATAAATTATAGAAAACTCACGAAACTAAATTACACGAAACGAATTAATAGCCCAGCTTCTGAAACAAAACACATTTCATTACATGAAAATACCTAAAATCCCAGAAACTGGAATACACAAAAAGAACGAATTGCCTAAATTTCATAACAAAATACATTTAGTATACGAAAATACGAAAATTCCAAAAAATTTAATTAAGGGAAATGAACGAATCATCCCTAACATAATACATTCTATTACACGAAACACGAAAATACGGAAAACCTGAATTAGGCGAAATGAACAAATTGCCCTGCTTGCGGTGACAAAACACATTTCTAAATACTTATTCAACCATAAACAAACACTTGCAAGACCCTAAGTCCCCCTCTCACTCTCACTCTCCCCTAAAAAATGGCACCCACCGGAAGAGGAGGGCGGCGCAACACGCACCGGCGCAACAACCCCACTTCATCATCTCACACAACCCCTCTCCCACCATCACTAATCATCAAAATCCTCACTCACACCGACCCCAAATCACTCGCAAGATTGAAATGCGTTTCAAAGTCATGGTATGCTCTCATCACAAACCCACTCTTCATCAAAAAACACCTCCTTATTCACTCTACAAACACCCACACTCACATCATTTGCAATGCTTATATTACTCGTAAACCTAATACTCGTAATTGTAGTCATCGCAGTACTCATAGTACTTGTAATCGAATTAATTGTAGTAAGGTTGTGTCGTTGTTACGTGTCGATAAAATGCCGGTTAGGTTGGTTGAATTGGAAAATGGGGTTAATGGTAATTGTGAGTTTAGGAAAGGGATTGGGTTTGGGGAGTTTTCGAAGAATATGGTGCTTGCGGGTTCGGTTAATGGGGTTGTTTTGGTTATGAATTTGGGGGAGTTGAATGAGAGGTTTGTCGGGTTGTGGAATCCCGGGGTTAATCGATGGAAGGTTGTTAAGATTGGTAGAGAATGTGGGGGTTTTGGGGGGGATGTTACGTGTTCGGCTTTTGGGTTGGGGTATGATGAGGGGAATGATGATTTTAGGATTATAAGGATTGTTACTGGGTATGTTTCGAGGGCGGAGTTTTTTGCGAAAGGTCAGCGGGCTAGAGTGAAGGTTTATTCGGTGTATAGGGGGTGTTGGGAGGATGTTGATGGGGATTTCTCGTTTTGGCCTAGTCGGTGTAATTGTCAGTTTATTGTGAAGGGTGTTCCGTATTTTGTGGGAGATGATGTGATGCCGGATGATCCGAGATCGAATCAGCAGAATTGGATTTTGGCGGGGTTTGATCCTTGTACCGGGATGTATAAGAAGGTTCATTATCCGGAACACTTCAGGGGAGATACTTGGGTAAAACCGTTTGAGTATCAGAATCGTATTGCGGTTTTCGTTCAGTGTACTCCTGGAGCACTTGAGAAACACATGATTGATATGTATGTGCTGGATGACGATAATTGTAGTTGGAAAAAGATGTATTCTATTGGGCCTTTTCCTTTTTTAGAATTTTTCCAACCTCAACAGTCCTTTAAAACCGGTCTGATAGTACTTGAGGAGCTGATAGAAAATGCCCGTGGCCCTTGCCTCTATGATCCTAGAACCAATTTTGTGACTCTTCTTATGGGAATCGACAATTTGGAACCACAGTGGTCAGAGTCTTACAGTCACTCAGAGAGCCTAGTTACTATTGAGGGAATGGAGTTGATTACGAAGAAGGACAAAAACAAGAAAACCAAACCCAAGAAGATGAACAGGTACTTCCAGTCATTAAATTTGATGTATGATTGTTGTCATGAAATTTGTATGTGTTTAGCTTGCTTAAATTGTTACAGTTCTTAGTATATACTAAACTCCCGAGTGCTTCATTATGTGAACCTGCGTATGTATCCTTTCACTTGACAGAAGTGATACTACTACCTATCCAAAACAGACTTTTACTTTTAATTAATAATGCTACTAAAAATTTGCATATGAGAAACGTGGATTTCAGAGTTAATTGTTTTAAAGATCCTTCGCTGCAAGGGACAATTAAGTCATTTTACATGGTTTTTACATCTGGGTTACATGCTTTTGGCTTCTTCATATTTAACAATTATGCACACGCAGAGAAAGTTGTATAATATGTCACCACAAATAGAAATGTACATTTCGTTTTATCTCTGCACTCTGATTCTGCTTCCCTGCCATTACATTGCTGTGCTATAGTTCTAAAGAACTTTCTATAATGAATGTGTATTTTTTCTGACATTTTATCTAATTTGAATCATGCACGCAGGATTGCATTGTTGTCTAAAGATTTTGAATCGGCATTACATCTTTAGTGCACGACAGGAAGAAGCAACGAATTTTGAGGTCTTTTAGAAGGTATGTGACTAGCAGAGTCCTTCTTAAAGTGGTACACTTAGGAACATGAAAGATTATACTGAAGTTAAATGTTTCTTGTTTGAATCTCATATTGTTAAATTTAAGCTTTCTTTGCAATTTTTGTTGGCTGAAGAGATCATTTTACTTTCGATGAAGGGCAACTAATGTAAGACTTCAAGACAGATGCAAACCTATCTTCCCGAGCCATTTTACTTAAATCTGTGACTTCCAATCATAATTTTTAAAACAACTACCTACATATGCTTAGTTTTGGAGACGTTTACATATTTTTAATGACTTTAGCGGCAATGAAAAATTGAACTGGTTACTAAATTTCCTCACTTTTACATTTTACACCAGCTCATTTACAATTCGAAGGTAGTTTCTTTTCTCCATATAAAAGAAGCTTGTGTATAAAATTGTAATGATTACGGAACACTTGAGAATTGAAACATTGATTTTGTAGTTCACCTTTATATATAGGTGGTGGTCTGTAAAAATGTACATGGCCTATATCAGTATTGTCATCCGTCGTCATTATTTCTATATTGTGGAATATTCCCAGAGGCACCATACTAAGAAATCTGAAGTGTAGTATAAGATTATATACAGGGATTGTACTCTAAAGTGCCCGTAATATAGGAGGCAAGTTACTCTGTATGGAGCAACAGTCATGGTAGATAACTTGTTGCCTACAAATCAGGTTCGGAACATCTTGCATTCTGGAATAGAAATAACTGATATGAAGATCTAGTTTACACACTTTCCTGAGTATAAAATTTACCAAGACCAAGGCAGACTACTTCCCTAAAGCCTCCTTTTTTATATAAATAAATATATTTTGGCTCTTCTAAATGAAAACATAAAAACATTCTTTTTAAACCTTCTTATTCAAAAAATCCAGTAAGTTTACATAGGTTGGTTGAGTCAGGAGTGCAAGGAGACAGAAAGTTGCATATTTTTTTAGGCGGGCGTACTAATACTAACTATATCTCAAAGCAGGCTAACACATCGTGTATTGTTAGAAAATCTTTTGGTTGAGAGATTCATATAGCAGTAGCATCAATTTGACAATATTAAATAATTCTCAGGGATCCTGTGCCATTGAAATAGTTAAACCGGCCAAAGTTAAATGTAGCTTAACAACGTGATATACTTAAGTTAGATATAGCTTAATGATTAAATAATGTTGTTGAGTGTTTAACACAATATATTCGAAAATATTGTGACTATCCGGCTATCCCCAATGTATGCTCTCTCCCAGGTACAGAATCATAGTTGAAACATGATTAGGTTGAATTTATGGCTGGTAGGCTGAGTAACTAATTGACTAGGCATGTTTCTGTATATTTCCTGTTTACATCCTGTAAAATCAGGATTTTAGATAAAAGATGCTGAAAAATTGCATTTTTGTACATGTACTCGATCATGCACATGTAATAGTACTTTTCTTATTGTTCTGTAGTTCATAATTGACATTGTTTACGATATTGAACATTTAGTACATGCTCTCATTTTGTAAGAACATTATATTATAATGCTTGTGATTATATATTTATATCACAATCCTTTAATTAAGAATCTCCAATCTACATAGCTAATCTGCGAATAGAAGCAAACGAAATAATTTAAACCCAGCACACATACACACACATACACACATCACACATGTGATATAGGACCAAAAAAATAGCACTACAAGAAAACACGGGTAAAAGCGACTGCACAAAAATGACCGACCTGAAATTCGCCAGACATGGTTGAATTTAAGGTTAAACAGAATTCACAAGATAGTAGCATTGTTTAAGACATACAACTTCCAGTAGTATAACATTCATAGTTAGATGATACTGTAGTTTACAGAAGAGTTATGCAGTTGCCTTTCATCTTCTATTAATAAAACATTTATAATTGACAGTCATGATTTAAAGAGTCAGAGCTCGTGTATGAGATATGCTGGCAGCGTTTGGCCTACTTTGAGGTTTGTGTGTGCTTATTATTTCCATGTGCTTTCCTCTAGAGAATTCATTCTCTTAGCTTTTAGATTAATGATTTACTAAATCTTTTTGGTTCTTGGAATTTTATAGTTCTAGACTGTGTTAGCTTCACAAGTTTTTGCTGTTGTAAAATCACTGTGGTGACATAAGCAGTTTGTGTTTTTGCTTGTATTCCAAAAAGTAAATGTAAAACTTAAAATTTATCGCGGAGTAGACAAATTAATCAATTTAAATATTTTTAGTTCATGTGGAGATGGCTTCTTTTATGTCCTAACCATACACATCAACAAATCAGTTCTGCATAATATGTTTTTATTCCTGGTCATCTTAGTGAAACTGTTTGATCTGATGTTTTCTACAGAATGAATATTACGAGCAAGCTTGTACCTTAATTAAAACAGAAGTTACAGTTCATAGTGTTAATCACTTTATTTGTACATTTTTCTAGTAGTAACAAAATTGGCTCCCATAAATTAGTATCATGATAATTAAAGTGCAACCACAAGGGCAGCAGACTGTTAGAAATTAAATGTTTGTATTTGTATTTGTTTTTTTTGCATAGACACGATGGTTGGATTGAGGTTCTTGTTATTTTTTATCGTTATAGTTTCTATATTTTATAAAATCAAACATGCCTTTTAATAAATCAATTAGCTTTACTCGTATACTTCCTGGACTAGTTTTTCTTCTAGTCACCGTGGACTTTTAGTAAATAGTTATAACATTTTCTTGAAAGTGCCTAGTGAACTGAGTATTTATGATTTGCGTATTTGCCAAATAATGTAATTTAAGGATGTAGCATGCTACATTAGTGATTACAATGTTCTTGTTTTGCTTGCTGTAAAACAAACAGATGTAAGTATAACTTTTTATGAAGTTAAGTTTTAATGATTATATGTCTCCATCACACTTTCATTCACTATTTCCGTCTATATGATGGTTATACACTTAAACATATAGAATTAGCAGTTAAATTGTTGTTGTCTATTTCCGTAATAATTGTTAGTAGTTTGCATGTCTAATGTCTTTATGTTGGTTAATACTTGCAGATATAAACTTGCGCTTTTATGAAGCCTGATACAGTAAAACTTGGATGGACCCGGAGAAAAATGAAGATGACCTATGGAAGGAATGTGACACGTAGAATGCTTCTTTTTTTTTTCTTAAACACTGTTGTTTTCTATGGTTTAACTTGGTTTAGAAACAATGCTGTCTGCTTCACTGTTTTCACAATTATATGATCCAGTTAGAAAAAGTGAATTACATATTGTACTTTCGTCTACTGGAAGTGATCCTTTAAAATTCGGTTCTTAAGTTCTTGATGTGGGTGCATCCTAATTTTAATTTTAATGACTTGCCTACTGTTTTCCCTTACATTTGCCAACAGCGAACAAATTTGAATGTCTTGTTTGCTTAATCTTGCCAGGTCTTTTCACATTATATGCTCGCTTAATTTTCCGTATAGTTTAACAAGTTATTATAGTACTTTCCGTAAACATTAACCTCAGGCGACTCGTGTAAAGTGCGTATTGAGTTTGTTTACCCTCTTCCCTGACTCATGCACCTCAGGTGATTGCCACACAAGACTTGTAACACCATCATGGTGCCTAATGTTACTAGCAAGTTCTAATATTACAACGACTAAGGTTGTTTTATTGCTCCTTTCGGTGTTTGTCATCACAAGCACAGGTAAAATATATGGCATATTTTTCTCTCGGAAGTCTTAGAGTTTCTGTGTTATGGTTCATTTGTAGGACTAACATCTTTGTGTTATAGTTCATTTGTAGGACTAACATCTTGTTTGTGTTAACACTTTACTACTTTAGGTAGGAGCTTATAGTGATTTTTGACTTTAAACTGTTAAATGTTGTTTATGTAAAATAAGTTGGAAAATTAATTAAAAGTTAAAAAACAGCTTAAAATTTAAAATACACATCGTTCAATTTATAACATGAGATAGCTAAATTTATCAATATCAATATTAATATTAACTTTTGTTCAAAATAAAAATTATAAATACCCGTTTGCGCTACAAGAATTCTTGTATACCAAGGGAAAATGGTAACGTAAAAAATTCTTACTTCATATACCAAGGGAAATGGTAACGTAAACAAATCAGTTGTTAATTACCTACGGAACTTAGAAACTTGAAAGGCTGACCCCTAAATTTGCTAGGGCACATTTTTTTTATATAGGTGTATACATAACATACAGTTAAAATGAATAAAAAAAGTAGCAAACTAAATTTTAATTTTAATTTTTAAGGATAAAATTTGAAAATGCAAAAAAAAAAATGTCCTACACTTAAATAATTTTTAATTGTTATTAATAAGGCACATAAATTTTAGAAACACAAATATTAAAATCATCTTAATAGAAATAATAAATACTTGTATTGAAAATTGTAGTTTAAAAACTTCATTAAAGTTAATAAATTTAATTATAATTAAAAAAGTCAATTTAACGTCTAAATATGTACTAATTAACTTTTAAACTCTTTGCATTCTTAATATTTTGAATTTGTATGGGTGACTCTACTAACTCATATAACACATATTACCTATTCATATTTCATCATCTTGTCTCTATTAAAAAAAAGACTTCTTATATTCCTTCCTTGGTTAATCTTTTCATCACTCAACACTCATCACTCATCAATCATCGAACATCTAGGGCTCAGGGCTGCATTTTATCACAAATTTAGAGATCACTTTGATTAAAAATTTGTGTGTCACACCTGCCAGGTTCTTTTGTTCTTATTTATTTTCTTTTATTCTTATTTATTTTCTAGATTTATATTCAATATTTGTGCACTTTTAATATACTAGAAGTAAAATTAAGCCTCCTAAACAATTATCGAGATATGAAAAAAGAAAGAAAAAAGGAAAGGCCGAAGAATTTATTCAATCTCAAAAAGGAGCTCTTAATAAGTTTGTTATTAGGGAGTCTCAAAATGTTAATAATGATGTTGATGTTCCCAAAATTTTGACAAATGATTTAGGTTGTGATAATAATTCAAATCAAGAGAATCATGATGATAGTGAAAAAAAAGAAGATGGCATTGATATTAGTCACCCTGGTGATATTGTTATTGAAGTAAATCAAGAGGAAAATGTGGATGGATGTGTTGATATTTATGATCCAAGAATTTGGGATGGTCTTGACGTTAAGTCAAGAGATTTATTAATATTAAATGATCCTAAAAGAGATCTTTCTATAGTTAAAGGCCCTCGAGATAAATTATCAAGATATTTATATGTTAAATGGTGAAAAATATGATAGACCATGGTTAGTGTATTCAAAAGATCTTGATAAAATATAATTTTTTGTTGCAAGTTATTTAAAAAAAACTTCACAAAAAGAAATTAGATCGATAAATGAGGGATTTAATGATTGGATACATGCTCCTGTCAGGTTTAAGGAACATGAAAATAGTGGCGAACATGTTAATAATGTGTGTGCTTGGATTGATTTGCATGACAGACTAGAGACAAACAAAATAATTGATAAAGTTGTTCAAGAACAGATTAAAAAGGAAAAACAACATTGGAAGGAGTTACTAAATAGAATAATCCATGTTGCGGAATACCTAACTACAAATACATTAGCTTTTCGTGGAACAAATGACCGGCCTTTTGATGAGAATAATGGAAATTTCTAGGATTTATAGAGATGATTGCTAAATGGGATCCTATTATGAAATAACATTTGCGTCGTATTGAACATAGTGAAATTCATCATCATTATCTTAGTAATAAAATTCAAAATGAGTTGATTGTCTCTTTGGCTAATGAAATAAAAAATGTTATGATTAGAAAAATCAAAGAAGCAAAATATTTTTTTGTGATACTTGATTGTACTCCTGATGCAAGTCATTAGGAACAAATGTCTCTCATATTAAGATGTATGAATGTATCTAGTAATCCCATTCAAGTAGAAAAATATTTTGTAGAATTTTTGAAAGCAGATGACACATCAGGTCTTGGACTTTTTAGTATACTAGAGTATGCACTTGTTACTCTTGATCTTAACATTGATAGTATTATAGGCCAGAGATATGATAATGGATCTAATATGAATGGTAAACATCAAGGTGTTCAAAAAAGATTACTTGATATAAATCGTAGGGTTTTTTATACTCCTTGTGGATGTCAGTTTAAATCTAGCACTCTGTGATATTGCAAATTCTTGTGTAAAAGCAAAAGATTTTTTTGGTATTATACAAGGTATTTTTAACTTGTTCTCAAACTCAACGAATAGATGGAAAATTTTAAAAGAGCATGTTAAAATTAGTGTTAAACCACTCTCTTCCACCAGATAGGAAAGTCGTGTGGAAGATGTGAAAGCAATTAGATTTCAACCTATAGAAACAAGAGAAGTCTTACTGGAATTAGCTGAAACAGATGGTGACAATGATGTTAGGTGTAGCGTTAATACTTTAGCTTGTATTCATATTGGAAATTTTGAATTTTTGGTAGGTTTAATTATATGATATGAGATTTTGCATGCAGTGAATTTAATTAGTAAATATTTACAATCTAGTGATATGCTTATTGATGTTGCTATTGATGAGATACAAGAATTAATTAATTTTTTTAAAGAATACATTATACAAGGACACTGGATTTATAAATGCCATGAAAATTACTAAAGATATTGCTATAAAAAATTCAATAGAAGTTTAATTTAGAAAAATATTAATTAGTGTTAGGAATCAAACTCAACACCTCGAAGTCAAAAGCGAGACTCTCAACCACTTATGCTAGACATTCATTTTGAACAAAAATAAAATTCATTATTAATATTCGCAAGTACCCTACATTCTACTAAATTCCCGTTTACTCTTATAATTTATTTAATAAGGAAATTTATTTAGACAAGTACCTTAAAATCATATCTGTAGCGATTTTTTTCAAATTTAACCATAATGGAGAACAAATCCTCGAAAAATAAGCAGATACACAAAATATTATAAATGGTTTATATCAATATCTTTTATAATACGTATATATTAATTACATCAAGTATGTAATGATGCAAATATTATATTCTACTAAATAACAGATCGCATCATCTATCATATTCTGTGAAAACAATCTGTGATTAATACATATAAATCAAACGAGTGTGTGCGTGAGTAAACGAAATCAAACAGAGAAAGAAAGGATATAAACAGAAGAGAGATCCTCGAGTCCAGTTGAAACTGTCTCCTTAAAGCTATTTCGCCTCTCACCGTATGTGTGAGTCGATAGCCTCCCAGGATAAAACGAGGTAGCGGCGGCGTTACGGATAACGAGCACCTTCAACAAGCTTGAACGGGAACGAAACTATCACCAACAGAGAGAGAGAGGTAGGATTTTGTGTTTAGAGGCGAATATATTTTTGGTGTGTCTAACTTTAATGCCTTAGAGGTGTTTATATAGGTGTAGATAGACTTGTGCGCTACTCTTTTCCATAATTAAATATCATTAATTATGGAATCGGTGTAATACTTGCAAGCTACTCTATTTCATAAATAATCTGAAATAGAATCAGATTAAATATATCAAGACATACACCATATCAATTAATCTGAAACAGAATCAAATTAATTTATGCCATAATATTTGAGCCAAATTCTAATGGAAAATAATAATTTCCATTATTAAGAGAATATCATCATATCTTACACATCTTTTTGTCATAATGCTCAAAAATATGACTTACCAATATGGGACTTATACCCATATTTTCCAACAATCCCCCATATGGGTGAGATTGGTGATCTTAGTAGCACACACCAGAAAGACAGACAAACAGACACAAGGCTTGACTTCGTGATAGTTTCTTCGATCAGATATAGCATACGATAGGTAGAGAATGCTCCTTGAACCTTCGCTCGAGTAAGCATACCGACTTTACTGGTAGACAGTAGACGTGTTTGTCCTTGAACTGTTCGACCGTTTGTGTAAATGATGATATACTTATCACTATATCGTTTATGACTCGTACAGCTCTCATGAGTATGTCCATTTTGGCCATGGAACATCGTCCTGGTTCTGCAGGAGTTTCTAAAGAATTGTGCCTCGCAATTCTCCTTTGAAGCGGCCCCATTTCTCTCCCACATAGGTGATCTTTATCTTATAGAGTAACCCGCGTTTACTGAACTGAATTCCATGCGTTCACTCCTGAACTCCATGTATTCATCAAAGATCATTAAAAGCTCAAAGTTTAACCTCGTACCTTACGGGCCTCACTGTTTCCTCATCATAGGAACAGGCCAGGGGTTACCCCCACGGTGATTTGGTCATCATGATTTAGTTGTCCTATTGAACCAAGTTCTTGGGATCTCCAGTCAGCAATGGTTGGGTGTCCACCATGATGCCGTTAAGCAATAGGCTTAAGGCCCATCCCTCTCGATAATTTCTCAACCACTTCTCTTGATAACCCTTTGGTTAGTGGATCCGCGATATTATCTTTTGACGGTATATAGTCAATAGTGATAATTCCGGTTGAGATCAATTGTCTAATGGAACTGTGTCGTCGTCGTTTATGACGAGACTTTCCATTATACATCGTGCTCTGTGCTCTGCCAATAGCGGATTGACTATCACAGTGAATCCCTATTGCAGTTACAGGCTTTGGTCATCTTGGAATATCCTCCAGAAACTGACGTAGATATTCAGCCTCTTCGGCGCATTTCTCTAGTGCCACAAACTCAGCTTCCATCGTGAAATGAGTTATCACCGTTTGTTTTGAGGATTTCCATGATATTGCCACTCCAGCTAATGTAAACACATGCTAGATATCCAATTTGCGTCAGTATATCCTTCTAATACTGCTGGGTATCTACCATAGTGCAGTCCATAGTCTCGAGTTCCCCTCAAGTACCTTAGTACCCTTATGATCGTTTTCCAGTGATCAGCTCCCGGATTACTCGTAAACCTACTCAACTTGCTAATTGAGTATGCAATGTCTGGTCTTGTATAGCTCATGAGGTACATCAGACTACCAATTATCCTCGAGTATTCTAATTGGGAAACAGCTACACCTTTGTTCTTGGATAGGTGCAAAGTCATATCCACAGGTGTCCTAGCTTTCTCAAAATCATCCTTAAGAAACTTCTTAAGGATCTTGTCAATATAATGTGGTTGACTTAATGCGAGACCCTCTGATGTTCTAGAAATTTGAATTCCCAGAATTACATTTGCTAGTCCCATGTCTTTCATGTCAAATCTTAATTTTAACTTGTCCTTTGTAGATTTGATCACTTTATCATTACTTCCGACAATAAGTAGATCATCTACATATATTGTCATCATGACATAGCCACTCTCGTTATCCTTGTAATAGGCACAGCTATCACTTTCATTGATTTTGAAGCCATTGCCCAACACGACCTCGTCAATTTTTTCATGTCATTTCATAGGCGCTTGCTTCAAACCATACAATGATTTCACCAATCTACAGACTTTCCTTTCTTGTCCAGGGACGACAAACCCTTCAGGTTGTTCCATATAGATTTCCTCATCTATGTCTCCATTTAGGAAAGCTGTTTTCACATCCATTTGATGTACAGTTAGATTACGCATTGCAGCGATAGTAAACATCATCCTTATGGATGTTATTCTCGTTATAGGAGAATATGTATCAAAGTAATCAAGGCCTTTTTGTTGCTTGTATCCTTTAATTACAAGTCTAGCCTTGTACTTATCGATAGTGCCATTCATTTTCAACTTCTTCTTGAAAACCCACTTGCTACCTAATGGTTTGCAACCAGTTGGCAAGTCCACTAATTCCCAAGTATGATTCTGCATAATTGAATCAACTTCATTCTTGATGGCCTCTTTCCACATAGGCCCATCAGGTGAGGTAACCGCCTCCTTATAGGTTTTCGGGTCACCTTCTTCGAGCAAATAGGTCATAAAATCAGACCCATAGGATTTCTCCGTTCGTTGTCTTTTGCTCCTTCTCACTACCCCCATATTTCCGTCTTCACTTTCGTCACTCTCATTATTGTCATCTACAGACTCATGAGATCGTTTAGACATCGTAGGTTGTGGGTTTCCTGGATTACAGGGAAACATCGTCTCAAAGAATGAGGCATTCCTTGATTCCATAATTGTATTCTTTTGAATGTCAGGAATCTTGGATTCATAAATAAGAAACCGATATGCAGTACTGTGTGGAGGATATCCAATGAAGATACAATCCACAGTCTTAGGACCTATCTTCACCTTCTTCGGTGTAGGGATCAGTACCTTTGCAAGGCACCCCCACACTTTTAGGTGTTGGTAACTTGGTTTCTTTTTCTTCCACATTTCATAAGGACTTACATCCTTATTCTTGGGCATCGTAATATTTAAAATATTATTTGCGCTTAAGATTGCTTCTCCCCACATCGATTGTAGAAGCCCAGAGCTTAACAACATCGCATTCATCATCTCTTTCAGAGTGCGATTCTTCCTCTCAGCCACACCATTTGATTGAGGGGAGTATGGTGCAGTGACCTCATGGATTATACCATGTTGTGAACAGAATTCCCCAAATGGTTCAACATATTCACCTCCACGATCACTTCGTATCGTTTTGATTTTCTCAGTTTGTTGTGTCTCAACTTCTTCTTTATAGATTTTAAATTTATCTATAGCTTCATCTTTGCTTTTCAACAAATATACATAGCAGTATTTTGTACAATCATCAATGAATGTAATAAAATACTTGTTTCCTCCTCTTGTTGGTGCGAATTTTAAAACACATATGTCGCTATGTATTAGGTCTAGTACTTTGGTGTTCCTTTCCACAAGTTTAAATGATGATCTCGTTAATTTTGCCTAAACACAAGTCTCACACTTATGTTTTGAATCAATAGTGAGTTTTGGTATGTATTCTTTTGCACTTAAACGTCGTAAAGTGTCATAATTTACATGTCCTAATCTAGCATGCCATAAATTAGGAAACTCAAGCAAGTAAGCAGGAAGAATTCTTCATTTCATTATCGTCCTTAACGGACATCACTTTGAGCTTAAAAAGCCCATCGGTTAAATAACCATTGCCTACAAACATACCACTCTTAGACAAAATAACTTTATCTGACTTTATTACAATGCGAAAGCCATGCTTATTCAACAGAGAACCAGACACAAAGTTCTTGCGAATATCAGGCACATAAAGTACATTCTTCAAAGTCATATTCTTCCCAGAGGTCATCTTCAGGATCACCGTGCCTTCACCCTCAATGGTAGAAGTTGCTGAATTCCCCATGTAGAGCTTCTCACCAGCATTGGAAGCTTTGAGGCTAGAGAAAATCGCCTTGTCTGAGCAAACATGCCTAGTAGCACCAATATCAATCCACCATTCACGCGGATTAGAACCGACCAGGTTCACTTCAGAGACCGTAGGATAGAGGTCTATATCACCCATCTCCTTAGAGATATTATCAACCATGTTTGCTTCTTTCTTCTTGTTGGGCTTCTTGCAGTCAGAAGACCTATGACCAACCTTATCACAGTTGTAGCACTTCCCTTAAAATTTTGACTTCGAAATCCCTCCCTTGGGTGCCAGCTTTGCCCCTTTACCAGAACTAGTCTTCTTGGGCTTGGAGCTTTGAGCATGCTCCACCATGTTTGCCTTCTCAGTGGCAACATTAAATTTCTTCTCGGACCCTCTGTTATCTTCTTCAATACGAAGTCTAACAATAAGATCCTCCATAGACATCTTCTTTCGCTTGTGCTTAAGGTAGTTCTTGAAATCTTTCCATCCAGGTGGAAGCTTTTCAATAATAGCAGCGACTTGGAAAGACTCGCTTATGACCATTCCCTCAGCATGAATGTCATGAATGATCACCTGCAGTTCCTGCACCTGACTGACCATAGTCTTAGAGTCTGTCATCTTATAATCAAGAAAGTGGCCAACAATCCACTTCTTTGCCCCAGCGTCCTCGGTTTTATATTTATGGTCAAGTGACTCCCATAAGGCCTTAGCTGTTGGTTTCGTGTTGTACACGTTATACAACGAGTCAGACAAATAATTTAACACATAGTTCCGACAGATGTAGTCGGAGTACTTCTAAGCATCAGCAGCATACACAGTCTGCACGTTACTCTCAGCAGTGAGTAACGGTGGTTCTTCCTTAAGGAAACGATCCATATGCAATGTGGTCAGATAAAAGTACATCTTTTGTTGCCAACGTTTGAAGTTCGTTCCGTTGAACTTCTCAGGTTTTTCAGCATGTGCAGCAGGCACAGTTGGCATTACATGTGCAGCAGGCACCACAGGTGGAACATGTGGTACGTGCGTCTGTGCTACAGGTGTATGCACACCAGTAGGCACCGCAGATATAATCGGAGGAGTGAATCCTGCCGATATCTGTCCAAGAGGAACACTAAACTGTCCAATGACAGTATGTCCCACAGGCACATGTCCTGAAGGCACATGTCCAACAGGTGTTTGACCCCCATCAGATCCTACGATCTGTGCGTTAGGGTTAATCGCCTGTTGGTGAACCCTATCAGATCCAACGATCTGTGCGTTGGGATCAGCCGTCACATTTCCAGCTTTAACCACAGTTTGGTTCTCCATCGATCTGTTACTCAACAAAACAAGCAGATACAGATGTATCAGTCACATATGTATAAAATAAATAGCTTTAAGATTGTGAAAACAATCTGTGATTAATACATATAAATCAAACGAGTGTGTGCGTGAGTAAACGAAATCAAACAGAGAAAGAAAGGATATAAATAGAAGAGAGATCCTCGAGTCCAGTTGAAACTGTCTCCTTAAAGCTATTTCGCCTCTCACCGTATGTGTGAGTCGATAGTCTCCCAGGATAAAACGAGGTAGCGGCGGCGTTACAGATAACGAGCACCTTCAGCGAGCTTGAACGGGAACGAAACTATCACCAACAGAGAGAGAGAGAGGTAGGGTTTTGTGTTTAGAGGCGAATATGTTTTTGGTGTGTCTAACCCTAACGCCTTAGAGGTGTTTATATAGGTGTAGATAGACTTGTGCGCTACTCTTTACCATAATTAAATATCATTAATTATAGAATCGGTGTAATACTTGTAAGCTACTCTATTCCATAAATAATCTGAAACAGAATCAGATTAAATATATCAAGACATAAACCATATCAATTAATCTGAAACAGAATCAAATTAATTTATGCCATAATATTTGAGCCAAATTATAATGGAAAATAATAATTTCCATTATTAAGAGAATATCATCATATCTCACACATCTTTTTGTCATAATACTCAAAAATATGACTTACCAATATGGGACTTATACCCATATTTTCCAACATATTCAATATGGATATACAAGTTCTTTTTGAATAGAAATTAGTATGAATTAAGATTGTTTGGGTTAAAAAAATTTTATACTCAAATTAACCGATATCAATTTGAGTTTTTGGCTACATATTAATTATGAATTAGTTTTTTTTTTAATTATGAATTGAATAATAAGATTAATTTATATAAATTACCAGTATACCCTTATTTATCCAATAATTATAAAAAAACACTATAAGTTTAATATAGTGGTGTTGGTAATCAAATTCAACATCTCTAAGTTAAGAGTTAGACTCCCAACCACTTATGCTAGTCTTTTAATTTTAAACAAAAATAAAATTCATTATCAATATTTGCAAGTACCCTACATTCTATTAATTTGATGTTTGCTCTAATAATTTAATTGAATAAGGCATAAAATATATCCTTATTTATCCGGTAATTACAAAAACCACTAGAAGTTTAATTTAGGAAAATATTAGTTGGTGTTGGGAATCAAAGTCAATACCTCGAAATCAAAAGTGAGACTCTCAACCACTTATGTTAGATATTCATTTTGAACAAAAATAAAATTCATTATTAATATTCGCAAGTACCCTACATTCTATTAAATTCTCGTTTACTTTTATAATTTATTTAATAAGACATAAAATTTATTTATACAAGTACCTTAAACTCATATTTGTAGCGATTTTTTTTCCGAATATAACCATAATTAAGAATACATCCTCAAAAATAAGTAGATATACAAAACATTATAAATGGTTATATCAATATCTTTTATAATACGGATATATTAATTACATCAAATATATAATGATGCAAATATTATATTCTACTAAATAAAAAATCCCATCATCTATTTAGGAAAAAAAAATCCCATCATCTATATATTCAGCATGGATATATAAGTTCTTTTTGAAAAGAAAGTAGTATGAATTAAGGTTGTTTAAGTTAAAAATATTCTATACTCAGATGAACCGATATCAATTTGAATTTTTTGTTACATATTAATTAAGATTAAATAATTAGATAAATTCATATGCATAATCAAATTAATATATATGGTTAAGTGAAAATTATGATAATATATATAAAAAAGTTAGATCAAAACGTATAGTTGATTTATCATATATTTGCATGAATAAGATAGTACATACTTATAAAATACAATTAAAATGTACAGTATCCCCTAAAGAATTTTTGTATTATAATAATAGAACCTTGGTTAGGGATCGATTATTATGTTACATATTCAATCTAATTTAAAATATATAACTACAAAATCATTTCAAATAGAAAAATACCAGGGGTACAAAATTACACGTGTCAGATTTTTATTGGCTAAATATAAATGGACTCCATGCATACACACTAGTAGCACCCATTAAATTATTTCATACTGCCACGAACCCATGCCATGTCAATTTATAACAATTTTTTACAACTTTTTTTGTACCTCTGGCATTACTATTTCAAGTATATGAAATAAATATAGAAATATTGAAGTCACTTCTATCTAATTTTGAGTAAATAAATCAAATAGTTTTACTATTAATTAAGATATATAATTTTAATATTGGTATAGTTAAAATGATACATAATTTACCGTAAAACGCTAATAAAACAAATTTGTAGCAAAAAAATTAAACTAAAAACTTAAACACAATTAATAATATAACAAGAAATAAATTTAAATTTAAGGACAAAGAAAATCAATAAAATGACTACGAAGTTACCTTTTAACCCTCTTATATTTCCAAATGTGTCATGTATTATACCAAATCGAAAAGAATAAGAATATTCGAGCCCTTTATTGATACAAGTAAATAAATAATGTGTATCAAATTTTTTGCTTTTTCGGATTGAATGATGATGGGTTGTTAGGTCAAGTATGCATTCAATGGTGGGTTTGGATGTTATAAATGATATCAGAGTTACACCCGAACGGAAGTGAAGAGGCATTGTTCGAGTTTCGTATGTGTGTTTATGGGCTTGATAAGGACGGTGACCCAAGAAGACGGGGTATTATTTGTAACGTCCCAAGTCAATAAGAAAAGAAGTATTCGGAATTTTATAGATACAAGTTAACAACTAATATGTAGCAAATTACTATCTTTTTTGGACTAAACTATGATGTATTGTTGGGTCTGATTTATACTTTCGGTTGTAGGTATTGATGTTCTATTTTATATCTTTATTATTTATGCAAAATGAGATGAATTTGTTTTAGCTAAGTATCAAACCACCGACCTCTTTTTTAGAATTTCATGTTATAACTATTGTGGTAAATTGAGTTTCAAGTTTGTTTTAAAAATCTTATTAGTTAAATTACAATTTTTCGTTTAACCCAATTTTTTTATTTTAATTTTGAAGTAAATAAAATATTAGTTTATATTACTTATGTGACTCATTTTTTTCAGGTTTTGAAATTTTATGTATAACTATGTATTTAGTTACAATCTCGGTCGGACGAACCAACACGACCCTCTTTTGGTAGATTAAATGGTAGCACTCCATGAAAAACCCTATTATATAGAGAATCATAGAGAATTATTACTTAAAAAATATATAATTTATAATTTATTTCATTTTTCTTCATATATGATTACAAATTTTAAATACCAAGTTAAAAAGCCAAGTTACACGATATTTTTATTTAAAAAAGCTTTGAAATTTAATGAAAATGTTTAAAATGGTTCTATGGTAGAATCAGAGTGGGATCACACTTATTTAAAATTGTTCCACCGTAAAATCAAATTTAAAATATATTTTTTTCAAATTTTAATTGATTATTTTTTATATATTCAAATATAATTATTATTCTAGATTATCATCGAACTTAATATTTTTTGACATAAAATTTAATAATTTGTGATGCGATTCTCTAATAAAATCAAGGGTTCTCCACGATTCTGCATATAAGAGGGTTTTTCATTGAATAATGGCTCACATATGTAATCATAAATTTTATCTATAAAAAGAAAAGGTAAGACAACCTTACGCATGATCTTTACGCAATACTAATAGGATTGTTCTTCATTCAGTAATGACCCACGTATGAAGTCATAAATTTTATGTATAAAAAGAAAAAGTAAGAGAATCTTAAGCTTGCATCTTTACTCAATATTAATAGGATTGCATCATATATTCATCATACACTATTACACTCCCCAATATTTACCCAATTTAATGTCTAATAAATTTACGGTTATTTCGTTAAAATCATACAAGTTTACATACGTTCATGTTCTTATCAAAGTTAAAAATTGTCTTAAATATTACAATAAAAATTAAGTTAAATTTGAAATATTTCCATTTACCGTATTTTAATTACAAAAATATTTTAATATATGCCTCGGTTCGTTCGAGAAATTATTTTAGTTTATAAACGTACCTTACAGGGGTTTTTACGCTAGTTCTCAGCAGTAGTGCAGCTAACTGATTTAATGTTTGTGAAAAATCACATACTAATCATGTTAATAAAAGTGTGGTCACTTATAATTTGTGTTGTCTTCTCGTAATCACAATATTGGTGTCCATATATTGGTGTCATGATGAATAAGATTTTTCTTTTTAGAATCTCATGAAGAATAAATTTTCAACAACAGGGGCAGCAAAATTATTAGCTATTGTAGTAAGTAGACATTGTTATAGTGGTGCTACTTAGAGCTGTTCGCGAACCGAGCCGTTCGCGAACAAGCTCGAGCTCGGCTCGTTAAGGGCTCGGTTTGGCTCGGTTCGTTAAGGGCTCGAGCTCGAGCTCGAACACAAAAATGTGTTCGTTAAGAAAACGAGCTCGAGCCGAGCTTTTGGCATGTTCGGCTCGAGCTCGGCTCGAGCTCGGCTCGGCTCGATTCGACTCGAGCTCGGCTCGGTTCGGCTCGAAAAAAAATTTAAAAAAAAATTATTTTTTATATATTTAATTATTATGAATTTTATTCAGATTTTTTATAAATATTTTTAAATTATTGAACTATACGAATGTCAAAATACATATTTTAGTAATTTGAAAAAATTCAGATATTAAAAATTAATTTTTTAATTTGATATTTTAATAATTAACAAGTGATTTGACTATTACTTGTAACTAGTATTTATTTCCTGATCGGTGTTTCGATTTTTTGAAATTATTTATAAATGATCCAACCGTACGGATGTCAAGATCTATATATTTAAGTGATATAATAAAAAATTTAGAAAAATTAAATATATTTGGTTTGCTATTTTAACGGTAAACTAGTAGTTTGACTAGTACTTCTCCCATATTAATGTTTCGATTTTTTAAAAAATATTTATGAATGATCCAGCCGTACGGATGTTAATATCTATATTATTTAGTAATATGACAAAATTTTTAGAAAAAATAAATGTATTTGATTTGTTATTTTCACAGTCAACAGGTGTTTTGACATTTATTTGTAACTAGTGTTTAGTCTCATATTAATGTTTCAATTTTTAAAAAATATTTATGAATGATCCAACCGTACGGATGTTAATATCTATATATTTTAGTGACATGATAAAAAATTTAGAAAAAAATAAATTTATTTTGTTTATTATTTTGACAATCGACCAATTGTTTGAATAGTTGTTAGAACTAGTGTTTAGTCTCATATTAATGTTTCAATTTTTTAAAAAATATTTATGAATGATCCAACCGTACGGATGTTAAGATCTATATATTTTAGTGACATGACAAAAGTTTTAGAAAACAATAAATGCATTTGGTTTGTTATTTTAACAGTCAACCGGTATTTTGACCTTTACTTCTAACTAGTGTTTAGTCTCGTATTAATGTTTTGATTTTTTTAAAAATATTTATAGATGATCCAACCGTACGGATGTTAATATCTATATATTTTAGTGACATGATAAAAAATTTAGAAAAAAATAAATTTATTTTGTTTATTATTTTGACAATCAACCACTTGTTTGAACAATACTTGTAACTAGTGTTTAGTCTCGTATTCATATTTTGATTTTTTTAAAATATTTATAGATGATCCAACCGTACGGATGTTAAGATCTATATATTTTAGTGACATGACAAAAGTTTTAGAAAAAAATAAATGTATTTGGTTTGTTATTTTAACAGTCAACCGGTGTTTTGACCTTTACTTGTAACTAGTGTTTAGTCTCGTATTAATGTTTTGATTTTTTAAATAATATTTATAGACGATCCAACCGTACGGATGTTAATATCTATATATTTTAGTGACATGATAAAAATTTTAGAAAAAAATAAATTTATTTTGTTTGTTATTTTGACAATCAACCACTTGTTTGAACAATACTTGTAACTAGTGTTTAGTCTCGTATTCATGTTTTGATTTTTTTAAAAATATTTATAGATGATCCAACCGTACGGATGTTAAGATCTATATATTTTAGTGACATGACAAAAGTTTTAGAAAAAAATAAATGTATTTGATTTGTTATTTTAACAGTCAACCGGTGTTTTGACTTGTACTTGTAATTAGTGTTTAGTATCGTATTAATGTTTCGATTTTTTAAAAAATATTTATGAATGATCCAACCATACGGATGTTAAGATCAATATTTTTTAGTGATATGACAAAATTTTTAGAAAAAAATAAAAGTATTTGGTTTGTTATTTTAACAGTCAACCGGTGTTTTGACCAGAATTTTTTAATTAAGCTCGGCTCGGCTCGGCTCGACTCGTTTTGATGGAGAAAGCTCGTGTTCGGCTCGTGTTCGGCTCGGTTCGACTCGACTCGATTTTGTTCGATAAAAGCTCGTGTTCGGCTCGTTCGTTAAGGAGCTCGAGCTCGAACACAGGTTTTTGTTCGTTAAGAAAGCTCGGCTCGGCTCGGCTCGTCAGAAAAAAAATTAAAGCTCGGCTCGGTTCGATCAAAACTCGACTCGGCTCGGTTCGTGAACAGCTCTAGTGCTACTTGCTAGTGTACTGACTGAGATTTTTCCATTCCTCAGTTGGTGACTAGAAATGTTATTATTCCTGTCTTTAATCCCCTAACTACAGAAGTAAAAAGGTGAAAATTTTAAATTAATAGTTGTCCGAGTAATTTTGTACTGGGATTTTTTGAAAAATAGCCAAAATTAAAAACATTTTTGCAAAAATATTATTATTATTTCTAAAAAAATTGTAAAAATACTTTTTAATTTACAAAAATACTATTTTTCAAAATCCTTTTGCAAAAATACGGGTTTTTATAACTTGATTCAACTAGATGTAACCTTCGACGAATTTCTGCAATTAAATGTAATCTCATGCAACAAAAAAACCTCGATTCAATTAGTTGCATGTCTGCTTGATTTTGGTTGATTTCATATTTTTGCAAAACATGTCAGAAGATAGTAAATCACAAATTTTTAGAAAAATTAGTATTTTTAGTAATTTCTCTTTTGTATTTTAGTTTAGGTCAAGATTTTGAATTATTAAAAATATAAAAAAAATAGGATGATTTTAACTTTTATCAAATAAATTATTGAAATAAAATAATTTATTTTTAAAAATCTCCTAACAATTATTATTTTTATTAAACAAATACACACTTTTCTTTTTAAAGTGAAAAATCATTTTAAGCCCCCGTTTCAAAATTATATATAGGAAGGAGCTCTAAATTTTATGTGTATAGTATGCTGGTAGAAAATATGTAACTGATGGATTTCGAATTTGGTCATGCTTAAAGTATTAGAGTTGGGTTCATAACAAAAAAAAAGAGTTGGGTTCATACAGTAGGTATGATCAATTACTTTAAAATCAATGATTAATTTGTATCCCATATATAACTTACTTTTTTGCTGCACAATGAGATAGATGAGATATAGGAGCAAATTAATTTTCATTTTAATGTAAGTCTTAATCACAAGGATAGCAGTTCTTGAACAATTATAGAATCATGAATCATGTGCGGAACCAGGATTTAATGTATAGTGGGGTTGAAATATTTTTTTTTTACGTAAACTCAACAAATCCCAATAATTGAACAAAATATATACTATGATTCATGATGATTAGGGCTAGGTATAATTAAATTTCATTATAATATAATTCGTAATCACAAGGGCATATTGTTTTGACGCCAAATTGATATTGTTTAGTTATCACATTTTCTTTTATAGAAATTAAATTGATTAATTTTTGATCAAAAATTAAACTTTATTTTTATATTATTTAGAAAAACTAAAAATTATATATTAAAGTAGATTAAATCTACTTTTCAGTGATATAATTTCTTTATTTTATTTAAATATAAAATTTTAATAAATTCGGTCGGGTCAAAAATTAAGTGTGACAACGAACGGAGGGAATGAACTTTAACTCTGGCACAGTGCCATGTTTGGTAAGATATTTTCTTCGACACCTCGTCCCCGATTTTGGGTTACCTTTCACATTTTGTCTATACGGCCATATAGGGATGATAAAATAATCCGATCCGACGGATACCCGATCTGAAAACTGAAATTTTGAATTTACCGAACTCGATTTTTTGGATTTGGATTTATTTTTTAAACCCGAAATTTTTTGAAATAATATTAGAATTTATATATTAAATATTTTAATATATATGTTATACATATTATTATATAATTTTTAGAACATATATTTTTATATTTATGTTAAAAATTAACTAACTATAAAGTTTAATTAAATATAATTATTCAATCATTTAAACGGGTGATAAGGTTTATTAGGTTAACAAAACATTTTTTAGTAATAAATCTAAAAAGATATCAATTGAGTTGATTTTTTAAATATTAGTTATACATATAATAACACAATTAATGATGTCGTGTATTGGTTGAAAATAACACATTAAAACTCTTTCTCTACAAGTCGCGTGTTCGATCCCAAGCACTTGCAATAGCAATAATTATACAAATTTTCAGATTTCGGGTTCGGGTTTCGGGTTCGGGTTTCGGGTTCGGGTATGAATATCCAATTCAAAAAAATTTCGGGTTTCAGGTATACCCGAATCCGATCCGCAATCCGATGGATCGGGTTCGGGTATTCATTTTCGGGTATTTTTCGGGTTCGGGTTCGGGTCGGGTTCAGGTATGGATAAAATTTTCGGGTTTGGATAAGGATTGTGCAATACCCGACCCGATTTGACCCGATTGCCATCCCTACGGCCATACTTGACTTTTTCTCACATTTTTACCATGTTTTAATCTGTTTTTTTTTTTGTTATATCTCTCATTTGTTGAAATTGGGCAAAATATAAAAAAAAAACAAAGAGGGAGAATTGAATTGAAGTGGAGGAGTAATAGAGAAATTATAAGTTTTTCTCATTTATTGTAATCAATTTGTGTGTGTGTATTAAATGTTGTATTGAATGTGTTTAATTTTTTATGAGAATTGTTTGTGTTTGTTGTATGTAATAAATGTGTTTGAGTTTGTTTTATGTATTTAAAATGTTGTTTTGGTATGTATATATTGAATATTTTTAATTTGTTATGAAATGCATGTTAAATATATGTTAATTGTGTTTTTTATGTTAAATACATATTATTGTAGATGGAAATCATTGATCAAAGTTGGATTGGTAATCAATTGCAAAGTGATAAATTTCATTGACTCCGGAAAATTGAATTGGTGTAGAAATATTTTTAAAATTTGCTCGTGAGAATGGAATGGAAGAAAATGGTACAATGAAGTGTCCTTGTAAACGTTGTAAAATTTTGAATTGGTTAAATATTAACGATGTTGTATTGTATTGTCAATTTCTATTATTACATTTCTTTTTATTTTTATGTATTATAAAATGTAGAGGGGTGTATTCAATTGGGATTTCAAATGATTTTTTTGGATTTTGAAAATTTTGGGTATTCAATTTATATTCTAAAAAATCCTTTAAAATCTGATGGTATAGGGACCTTTGCCTGCGCGCCACGCGTGCTATCAAAAATCTCTATATGGTTGTTTTTTGTTGATATATTTAATCTGATTCTGTTTCAGATTATTTATGGAATAGAGTAACTTGCAAGTATTACACCGATTCCATAATTAATGATATTTAATTATGAAAAAGAGTACCGCACAAGTCTATTTACACCTATATAAACACCTCTAGGGCGTTAGGGTTAGATACACAAAAAAAACACATTCGCCTCTAAACACAAAATTCTACCTCTCTCTCCTCCGGTGATAATGTCTTGCTCTGTTTCAAGCTCGCTGAGAGTGTTGTTCTACATCAATGCAATCCGTTTTATCCTGGGAGGCTTTTCGCTCGCACATGACGATGAGGGCTAATAAGCTTTAAGGAGACAGTTGTGCACTGGACTAGGATTATATCATTCTCTCCTCTTTTCCGTTACTCTGTTTTTTCATTTTGTTCACACACACATACACATATTGGTTTGTTTCTGCACAGATTGTATAACACTAACTACATACTATACTACAATGCATAGTGTATAAACTTTAAAGTGGTAATCTTATTGATTTCTAATTTAGTACGGTCTCATATATCTTTGCATGATAGACTTTATAACAACCACTTCTTTAGTATGTAGTTAGTATTCTTATTAGGCCTCATGTTCCAAAGAAAAGTTCATCAAATAACTAATCTTCAATTTAACGATAAGATACTGCCGGTTTAATTTTGATGTACCATATGAAATCCAGTTTTTAGTATATTTGTTAAAATCTTAAGATTGAAAATTCATTTTGCTAAAAACTAATTCATGATAGTTAATCATTCATGCAGTATCGTTTTATTAGTCCCCTTCATATATAATAGTAGCCCTTTAGTAATCCTCAATTTGGTCATCAAAATTTTGTCTGTCATTATTGGACATTTTAAGCATAGTCAAACATTTCCAAAAATGTCAATAAACATCAGATTGTACTTAGTAAAAGAGTATAACAAAAAGTTATGACTTACGTAGATGAATATTTTTTGCCACTAAACTATACCTGTTATGGATCATAATTGAGGTAATATACATGTTACATTAATTTACAAAGCATTCGGAATGTTACTAAGTTCACCTCTTCTAATCGTCAATTACTTAACGCTGAATTTTTTTTGGCGAATATATTCACTGACATTGATGTCTTATTTTAATCAAGCAAAACTTTCCTGTATTTTTCTTTGAAAATGATAATTATATTTTTTGGTGCATCTTTACGTATTTTTATTTGTTCGTTAATTTAATTAAGACGTCATTATCTCGCAATACGATATAACGTTTTTTTCATTTATATAAAATTTTACGTTTAAAAATTGGCTGATAATAATAATAAGTTTGCGTAACGCGGGCAAAAGTCCCTAGTTAATATACACTTTGATGGATACTAATAACTGAAAACAAATTTTATCGAGAATAGAAATCAATAAGTAATTGAAAACAAAATTTGCTCAAAATAGAAGTCAAATTGTACAAAGTTTGGTAGTTTGCTAGACCTGGTTGTAATCGAGTTCTTGTTGGTTATTAGTTCAAAACACATATAAATTAGAATTCAAGAAATTGATCTTGCTTAAATAACCGAGATAGTACTCTGCCTTAAGAAACTAAATTGATCTTGCTTAAATAACCGAGATAGTACTCTGCCTTAAGAAACTATCTGATCATGAGCTCTGACAATTGGAATAATCTTCCTAAAGATCTTCTCATAGATATAGTTCAACGCCTGACTTGTCTAGAGGATTATTTTACATCTATTGTTGTTTCCAAATCATGGAATTCAGTAGCCCTCGAAGCTGTTGCGAGTTTAGCAGACTCTGTTATTGCTGAGAAGCCTTGGTGGCTTCTTCTCAGGTCTGATACGACAACTCCTATGCTTCTTCTTGCTGAAGAGGTTGCACCGGGTTCTATACGTTATGATACTGAATTTGACTTAAATCGAGATTATGCCTACGACAAAGACGGATTTTATATCGATGATGAAGATCACGATAAAGACACCATTTGGGGTTATGATTATTTAAAGAATTCAGTAGGTAGTAGTCGTGGTTTATACAGTCTTTCTTCGATGAAAACGTATAATATTGAGTTGCCAGAAGCTGCTGGGAAACTAATATTAGGAACTAGTAAAGGATGGTTGCTAACTCTAGGTAGAGATTTGCAAATCAATCTGTTGCATCCTCTTTTGAGGCGTCAAATCTCACTTCCACCAATGAATATGTTTACTGCACCGACTGCATATCTTCCGCGTGCAGGATTTACTAAAGAACACACCAGTGAACATTTTATCCGAAAAGTTGCTATGTCTTCTGAATTACCACAGAAAAAGACCGATCTTAGCTCTTTAAGTCACCACTCTACACGGTCGCCTATTGTAATGGTTGTCTATCATCGTATAGGTATTTTAGGTTTTGCTAGATCGGGAGATAAAAGGTGGACTGATGTCAGAGTTTGTTCTGACGGCTTCCACGATATTGTTTACCACAAAGGAAAGTTTTACGCCGTAGACTTTCAGGGAAATATATACTTGTGTTGTATTGACGTTGATGAAAAGAGAGAATGGCCAAGAGCCACCAAAATTGCATCTATTAAAACCAACAATAACCAACAAAAGTACTTGGCCGAACCATTGTCAGGATCTGGTCTTTTGCTAGTTGTGCGCTATGACAGGGATAAGTTGGTAAAAAGAGATCGTGTCCGAGCATCCAAGTATCGTACAACTAATTTTGAGGTGTGGCGGTTGGAACTTGAATATTGTAATTCTCTTAGAATTCCATCATGTACTTTGACCCCAGTGAATAACTTGGGGAATGAAGCAATATTTATCGGCAGAGCTTCATCACTATGTGTACCATCATCAGACATCATAAAGCCAAACTCCATATACTTTACAGATGACCACCACCAAGTCTTCATCCGTTTAGGAGGTGGCCATGACATGGGGATCTTCGACATAGAACATCGCACCATTGAACCTCATTATCAAGGAAAATCCATCCATTGCATCTCCCCTCCGCTTTGGTACATCTAAATTGTGCAAAGTCACCCTGCAATTTGTTTGGCTAGTTAGAAATTATATACATTATTATTTTTTATCCTTTTCTTCAAACTTCCTATAATCATCCTTTGTTATGTACTGTTAAATGAAAGAAAATTATCAGGTTTATGTTATTTCCTCAGTTTTTCCTACTTTGTTCTGTAATAGAAGCTACATTTTCTTAATATCCATTCTCTTAACACTTTGTACATGTATATGCACGGAGTTGCGACCTCCCGCCAGGGATAGAGTTTTCAATCACTGCATCAACACTTTGATAGCTTTATAGTACTCAATTCTAACATACAAATAGTCATTAACTCACGTGATACCTAAAAACTCAATTTCTTGCCAACGAATTAATCAGGGTTTTATTTTTTTTTATTCTATAAATAATAAATTACAAGTTGGACAAATAAATTCTAACCTTCATTCACAAATCCTAAATTCGAATCTTAAACAGGCCTTTCTAACACAAGAACACACAAAAAATATTAACTAGCATTGAAACATGTCCCGGAATTAGCCAATTTGACAATAGCTAGTAAGAAATTAAAAGCCAAGTGAGTATCTATACAAAGCATGATCAAACATGACCGATTGTTCTTCACACTTAGTGGATTATGAAGGCATGTAGTAGCGTCGGGGACGAAGACAAGGTGTCATTCGAATCATTATCACTACAAGAAATCTGACCATTTACGACGGTTTTTTTGAACTGAAATCGTCGTAATTGAGCCAATTACGATGGAAAAAAATCGTCGTTTTTGGTCGAGTATTGGTCGAGTAGTAAGTTCGTTTTTTCGTCACAAGATAAAATTGCGTCGTAAGTTGGTGAACGTGGGCCCACATTAACAATTTAATAATAAATAAACTTACGACGAAAATATTCGTCGTATGTTGTTAACATCCGACGGAAAAAATCGTCAGTTTAAATATTTTGGGACCCACCTTTAATAAATTACTAAAACAATACAATGAACAATCTTCATAAATAACCCAGAATTTCCGTCATAAGTTTTATTCTGAAAAAGGATATTCTGGTTCCACCCATTCAACTTTCAAATTAAATTCTAAATACAATTGAATCCCAATTCAACACAAAATTAAAATTTGAATTTTATAACAAGCAATTATGCACACAATTATACAAATCAAAAGTTGAAAATACCATAATTTACATAAATATTCTCATAGCCACAAAACTTCTAGTATAATATTTAACCTTTCGATATGTAATACAAAAATGTAAATACCATTATACAACTGAGCAGTAGTTTCAGGTGCGGTACCAGCAACTTCACTATAATCCGCTTGTTGCACAGGCATGTTGTATGCTTGAGTCTGTCTAGCAGGCACATAGTACACTGGGTATTGCTGCTCAACTGCAGGATGGTGAGAATGTTGTGGTTGCTGGGAAGAATATACACGATAGTATGCTTGCATTGGCACTGCTCCCATGGGAAGAAGTTGGACATACTGCGAACCAGCATGAATGAACTGAGGTTGCTGCAACTAAGGATGACGTTGCGGATAATATTGAGTCGGCAACAAATACCCAGTCTTGATATTGTTGTTGCATATGCATTCTTGAATCAGTGATCTTCTGTTCAACAGGATTAGTAGTAACCCTACTTTGAACAGGTGCATATTGCACATTTGGGTCTTGATACATCATAGGCCTTTGGCGAGACAATGGGTTTGTAATGCTAGTGTCACTACACAAATAAAAAACACAATAGCTCAACTGATAGCAGTTCAAAGACAACTATAAATACAAACATAATGCAATGCGTTAAATCTCTTAAAAATTAACAACTTGAAACATCAACTTACACAGGGCATTTGAGCAACCTGGCATAATCTAGCAATAACGACTACAATTAACCAGTTTCATAGCATATAGGCACATAATTAAAACATATATTAATTAGGCACCGTGCACCGTAAACTAGCATATCGAACATTTAATTATGAATATTTTACCCTATACCGCACAAATTTCATTCCATTTTTATTCACTCGACCAAACCCAACTCTATTTAAACCCACTGTCTCCCTTCCTCACCTCTCTCTCTCTCTCACCTTAATATATAGCATCTATCTATTTCTCTACTCAATCTATCAAAAAGTTATACCAATCAACTTCAAAACATTTTGCAAGGTTTAACTGTATAAGTCGGAAGATATTTTTATTGAACATTGATCACCTGAATCGAGTGATTGAAAAACCCGCTCATTAGCTTCATTAAGTACATGAGAGCAAGTATTAATAACTCAAAACCTTTGCAGAGGCTCAAAGTGCAAAGAGTGTCCATGATTTATACATTTGTATAAATGATGGCTGCTCTAACAGGCTCTCCGAACCAACGCCCAAGTGAATTTGCTGAAGGAAGTGAAGGCCTAATTAACAACAGATACACTTTATAAGATATATTTCAGAATAATATGTATCCTAGTTGCAAACTTTGTAACAGTTATTTACAAAACTTTACTCACGAGATATCAAGTGCAATTGATAACTGGCTATGATGCTCACATAGAATACGAAAGGAATTCCATAATTCCCAAGAGTCCATCTGTTCTCTCTAAAAGAAAAAACAAGAGCACTTATAAAATGACAGTTAAATGGCATTCTTCATATATATATATATATATATACAGAAAATTTTGAAAAAAATTCAGTAAGACGAAAATTACTCTCATCAAGGAGGACATACAATAGTAAGCTATTTTCCTGCTGAAGGCACCCAAACCTAACTCAAAAGATATCTTGAAAAGAGGACCATTTTGGTAATGTACAGCATATACATAATGCTCAAAACAAAAAATTAATTAGACTCTTCATCATTAACACTAGACAAAAAACGAACTAGCACGCCATGCTTGCAACCACGCAACATTTATCAGTACGACTACACTTAATTCATTTTCAAATTAATTGGAATCTAGGACCACTAATTGGACTCGGTGTATTTTCAAATTCATTTTCGTTTGCTTGAAATTGAAGAGAGTTGTGGTTGTGATTCGACACTGTTACTGATCAAGCTGAGAATAGAACAAGATACATAAAGATAAGGATGGTGTGGCATTGAGAAGGAAGGTGAAGGAGTGCGGGATTGTGAGATTTAATGTTTAGGGGAAGAGCAAGGCACAGAGGAAATAGGGTTATGATGATTAATGGGCTTATGGGCCGATCCGTTAAATAGCTGGGGTTTTTTACTATAATTTAGCTCATGTTTTGTTAATAAATGATATTTAACAAATTTAAATAAGATTTTTTTTGTCGTTAAATAAGAATGATAAATGTCTAATTAGAAGAAATAATAAGGTACAAAATGATAATTTACTATTTAACATTATATTTATGTTGAATAATACATTCGTTTAATTAAAAAATGCAAAGGTTTTATCGAAAGTAACGGGGTTCGTGATAATTTGATCACTGAAACATACATGAAATTTTATTTGATGTGTCATTTTAACAGTCAAACATGAGTTTGACTTATACAACTAACTAGTATTTAGTCCTCAATTTATGTTTCAATTATTTTAAAAATATTTTTCATCAATCCAACTATATGGATGTCAATAGATACATATATTAGTGATATAACCAAAGTTACATATCAAAATAATTTTATTTGGTTTGTCATTTTAACAATCAAGCATGAATGTGACTTGTACAACTAATTGGTGTTTAGTCCTGAATTTGTATATCGATTATTTTAAAAATATTTTTCATCGATCCTGCCGTATGGATGTGAATAGATATATATATTAGTGATATAACCAAAATTTCATATCAAAATAATTTTATCTAGTTTGTCATTTTAACAGTCAAGTATTAGTTTGACTAGTACGGCTAGCTAATGTTTAATCCTGAATTGATGTTTTGATTATTTTAAAAATATTTTCAAACGATCCAACCGTATGGATTTCAATAGATATATATATATATTAGGGGTTGAGTTCTATGGAGTCCACCTTTTTATCGGAGTCCTCGGAGTCCATCTACGTTCTGCAAATAAAATATATTGTAAAACGTGTTATTTTGCAAAACATGTTACACAAATAGCATAACTTCAACAAAATCATGCAAATCTCATATATTTACGGTACAATATATATGTTCTGCAATATGTTCTGCAACATGAACATTTATGTTCTGCAAACTAAACATGTTTTGTAGAATATATATTTTTGCAATGTTCTGCTTGTAAAATGTATGCAATCTACAAGATTTTTGATAGAATAGTGATGTTTGTCGAAAAATAATATATTTTGCAATATTTTAAGCTATATTTTACTTGCAGAACATATATGGACTCCGAGGACTCCAATTAAAGGTGGACTCCATAGAACTTTACTCTATATATTAGTGATATGACCAAAATTTCATATCAAAATAATTTTATTTGGTTTGACATTTTAACAATCAAGCATTAGTTTGACTAGTACGGCTAGCTAATGTTTAATCCTGAATTAGTGTTACGACTATTTTAAAAATATTTTTCAACGATCTAACTGTATGGATGTCAATGGATATATATATATTAGTGATATAACCAAAATTTCATATCAAAATAATTTTATTTTGTTTGACATTTTAACAGTCAAACATCAGTTTGACTAGTACAACTAACTAGTATTGAATCTTAAATTATTGTTTCGATTATTTTAAAAATATTTTTCAACGATCCAACTGTATCGATGTCAATAGATACATATATTAGTTATATAACCAAAATTTTATATAATAATAATTTTATTTGGTTTAACATTTTAACAGTCAAGTATCAGTTTGACTAGTACAACTAACTACTATTGAATCTTGAATTAGTGTTTCGATTATTTTAAAAATATTTGTCAACGATCCAACCGTATGGATGTGAATAGATATATATATTAGTGATGTAACCAAAGTTTCATATCAAAATAGTTTTATTTGGTTTGCCATTTTAACAGTTAAACGTCAGTTTGACTAGTACAACTAACTAGTGTTTAATCCTAAATTGGTGTTTCGATTATTTTACTAATATTTTTCAACGATCCAACCGTATGGATGTAAATAGATATATATATATATATTAGTGATATAACCAATATTTCATATCAAAATAAATTTATTTGGTTTCACATTTTAACAGTCAAACATTAGTTTGACTAGTACAATTATCTAGTGTTTAGTTCTGAATTTGTGTTACTACTATTTTAAAAATATTTTTCAACGATCTAACCATATGGATGTAAATATATATATATATATATTAGTGATATAACCAAAATTTCATATCAAAATAATTTTATCTGCTTTGTCATTTTAACAGTCAAGTATTAGTTTGACTAGTACAACTAGCTAATGTTTAATCCTGAATTGGTGTTTTGATTATTTTAAAAATATTTTCAAACGATCCAACCGTATGGATTTCAATAGATATATATATTAGTGATATAACCAAAATTTCATATCAAGATAATTTTATTTGGTTTGACATTTTAACATTCAAACATCAGTTTGACTAGTACAGTTAACTAATGTTTACTTCTGAATTTGTGTTTCGATTATTTTAAAAATATTTTTCAACGATCCAGCCGTATAGATGTAAATAGATATATAAATTAGTGATATAACCAAAATTTCATATCAAAATAATTTTATTTGGTTTGACATTTTAACAGTCAAAGATCAGTTTGACTAGTACATGTAAGTAGTGTTTAATCCTGAATTGATGTTTCGATTATTTTAAAAATATTTTTGAACGATTCAACCGTACGGATGTCAAAACATATACATATTAGTGATATAACCAAATTTTCATATCAAAATAATTTTATTTGGTTCGTCATTTTAACAGTCAATCATCAGTTTGACTAGTACAACTAACTAGTGTTTACTTTTGCATTGATGTTTCGATTATTTTAAAAATATTTTTGAATGATCCAACCGTATGGATGTAAATATATATATATATATATATATATATATTAGTGATATAACCAAAATTTAATGTCAAAATATTTTTATCTGGTTTGCCATTTTAACAGTCAAACATCAGTTTGACTAGTACTGTTAACTAGTGTTTAATCATGAGTTGATGTTTCGATTATTTTAAAAATATTTTTGAACGATCCAACCGTATGGATGTCAATATATATATATATATATATATATTAGTGATATAACCAAAATTTCATATCAAAATAATTTTAGTTGGTTTGTCATTTTAACAGTCAAACATTAGTTTGACTAGTGCAACTAACTAGTATTTACCGCCAAAATTTTGGGGAAAAAGTTAAATTTCTCTCTTTAATAACTTACGACGAATTTTAATTTCCGTCGTAAATTGGATGTTCAATATTTTCCCCGCCAAAAATTTGGGAAAAAGGTTAAATTTCCCTCTTTGATAACTTACGACGAATTTTAATTTCCGTCGTAAATTTGACGATCCGATTTTTTCCATCGCATATATTTCGTTGTAAATTTTGATTAAATATTTTTTTTTCAATTTCAAGTTAAAATTTTAATAAAAATAATTAACTTACGAAGAAATGTTTAAATCGTCGCAACTTCAAATAATTTTTATTTTTGTTTAATCGTGCTGTGCATAAATTTATTAATAAAATACTAAACTTACGACGGTTTTGTGTTTCGTCATAAATAATTACGACGTTTTACTTTTTTCCGTCGTAAGTTGGGCGCACATTTTTTTCCGTCATAAGTTGGCCGTCGTAATTGACCTATTTTGTTGTAGTGTATAGTAATCTAAAGTTCAATTTAACAAGGTTTAAATTTTGAAAAAACGTATAAATATATTAAAAAAATATTAAAATCTTAAAAATATAAAAAAAATCAATATATATTTATATATTAATAAATTTTATTTGTATATGGTATCTTGAAAAGAAACAAAAACTTTACTTATTTTGTTCAAATTTAAAAAATTTATGTCAATAAAATTAAAAATAAATAGTAAATATTTAGCAAAAAAAAAATAGTAAATAATTTTTAAAATCTAAATATGTTATTTGAAATACAATTTTCATATATTTTTGTTTGGTCGCGGTAATATTCAAAAAATATGTAAAATTTTATAAAAAACTATTTTTATATCTCGAACATATATTTTAGCGCATCTATTTGACATTACTAATATTTTATAATTCAAATGATATTTCATTAATATCGGTGAACATATAATAAGTTCATCATTTTAGTAATCAAATTGATATTTAACCGTTTTTAAATATGATCAATAAAAAAGAGAAAAAAGTTCATGAGGTTCTCAAGAACTTTTTTGAGATAATATTAAAAGAATACAAGTATAACACATTGCATGTGTTATATAAGTGTTAAGAAAATAAAATAATCAAAAATTATGTTATCAAAAAAGTGAACAATTTTTTGATTTGATATACATACATATCATATCTCACGAAGTTCTGAGATAACCTGAGAACTTTATTCTCGATGAAAAATAAAAAATGACAAAATAATGGTATTGGGTGATTTCCGACTTTTATTTGCTTTTTTATATACACAAAAAATATAAAAACCAGCAAGATTATTATTTTCTATCATGAAATTGCACTACAAGAAAACATGACAAAACAGACCACACATAACCGACCGACGTCGATTTGGCCTCGTTAAAACCGACCATCCACTGTGGTCGGTTATAACAGTAAAAAACGACGACGTTTTGTTGACGTGGCACACATAAAACTGACCACGTCCTTGTGGTCGGTTATAACAACTACAAACGACGTACTTTTGATGATGTGGCATACTTAAAACCGTCCACTGTAAGGTGGTCGGTTATAATGCTTACCTTCTTCGTTTAATCGATTTTAGAACAAATATAAATTAAAAAAAATATAAAAAAATGTACCGGTTATAGATAGAACGGTGCCGTTTATTTATTTATTATAACCGACCGTTGTCGGTCGGTTTTAATCTATTTTTTTTGTTATATCTCTCATTTGTTGAAATTGGGCAAAATATAAAAAAACAAAGAGGGAGAATTGAATTGAAGTGGAGTGGAGGAGTAATAGAGAAATTATAAGTTTTTCTCATTTATTATAATCAATTTGTGTGTGTGTATTAAATGTTGTATTGAATGTGTTTAATTTTTTTATGAGAATTGTTTGTGTTTGTTGTATGTAATAAATGTGTTTGTGTTTGTTTTATGTATTTAAAATGTTGTTTTGGTATGTATATATTGAATATTTTTAATTTGTTATGAAATGCATGTTAAGTATATGTTAATTGTGTTTTTTATGTTAAATACATATTATTGTAGATGGAAATCATTGATCGAAGTTGGATTGGTAATCAATTGTAAAGTGATAAATTTCATTGAATCCGGAATATAGAATTGGTGTAGAAATATTTTTAAAATTTGCTCGTGAGAATGGAATGGAAGAAAATGGTGCAATGAAGTGTCCTTATAAACGTTGTAAAAATTTGAATTGGTTAAATATTAACGATGTTGTATTGTATTGTTAATTTCTATTATTACATTTAATTTTATTTTTATGTATTATAAAATGTAGAGGGGTGTATTCAATTGGGATTTCAAAGGATTTTTTTGGATTTTGAAAATTTTGGGTATTCAATTTATATTCTAAAAAATCCTTTAAAATCTGATCGTATAGGGACATTTGCATGCGCGCCACGCGTGCTATCAAAAATCTCTATATGGTTGTTATTTCTTGATATATTTAATCAAATTCTGTTTCAGATTATTTATGGAATAGAGTAGCTTGCAAGTATTACACCGATTTCATAATTAATGATATTTAATTATGAAAAAGAGTACCGCACAAGTCTATTTACACCTATATAAACACCTCTAGGGCGTTAGGGTTAGATACACAAAAAAACACATTCGCCTCTAAACACAAAATCTTACCTCTCTCTCCTCCGGTGATAATTTCTTGCTCTGTTTCAAGCTCGCTGAGAGTGTTGTTCTACATCACTGCAATCCGTTTTATCCTGGGAGGCTTTTCGCTCGCACACGACGATGAGGGTTAATAAGCTTTAAGGAGACAATTCCGCACTGGACTAGGATTATATCCTTCTCTCCTCTTTTATGTTACTCTGTTTGTTCATTTTGTTCACACACACATACACATATTGGTTTGTTTCTGCACAGATTGTATAACACTAACTACATACTATACTACAATGCATAGTGTGTAAACTTTAAAGTGGTAATCTTATTGATTTCTAATTTAGTACGGTCTCATATATCTTTGCATGATAGAATTTATAACAACCACTTCTTTAGTATGTAGTTAGTATTCTTATTAGGTCTCATGTTCCAAAGAAAAGTTCATCAAATAACTAATCTTCAATTTAACGATAAGATACTGCCGGTTTAATTTTGATGTACCATATGAAATCCAGTTTTTAGTATATTTGTTAAAATCTTAATATTGAAAATTCATTTTGCTAAAAACTAATTCATGATAGTTAATCATTCATGCAGTATCGTTTTATTAGTCCCCTTCATATATAATAGTAGCCCTTTAGTAATCCTCAATTTGATCGTCAAAATTTTGTCTGTCATTATTGGACATTTTAAGCATAGTCAAACATTTCCAAAAATGTCAATAAACATCATATTGTACTTGGTATAAGAGTATAACAAAAAGCTATGACTTACGTAGATGAATATTTTTTGCCACTAAACTATACTCGTTAAGGATCATAATTGAGATAATATACATGTTATATTAATTTACAAAGCATTCGGAATGTTACTAAGTTCACTTCTTCTAATCGTCAATTACTTAACGCTGAAATCTTTTTGGCGAATATATTCACCGACATTGATGTCTTATTTTAATCAAGCAAAACTTTCCTGTATTTTTCTTTGAAAATGACAATTATATTTTTTGGTGCATCTTTACGTATTTTTATTTGTTCGTTAATTTAATTAAGACGTCATTATCTCGCAATACGATATAACGTTTTTTTCATTTATATAAAATTTTACGTTTAAAAATTGGCTGATAATAATAATAAGTTTGCGTAACGCGGGCAAAAATCCCTAGTTAATATACACTTTGATGGATACTAATAACTGAAAACAAATTTTATCGAGAATAGAAATCAATAAGTAATTGAAAACAAAATTTGCTCAAAATAGAAGTCAAATTGTACAAAGTTTGGTAGTTTGCTAGACCTAGTTGTAATCGAGTTCTTGTTGGTTATTAGTTCAAAACACATATAAATTAGAATTCAAGAAATTGATCCTGCTTAAATAACCGAGATAGTACTCTGCCTTAAGAAACTATCTGATCATGAGCTCTGACAATTGGAATAATCTTCCTAAAGATCTTCTCATAGATATAGTTCAACGCCTGACTTGTCTAGAGGATTATTTTACATCTATTGTTGTCTGCAAATCATGGAATTCAGTAGCCCTCGAAGCTGTTGCGAGTTTAGCAGACTCTGTTATTGCTGAGAAGCCTTGGTGGCTTCTTCTCAGGTCTGATACGACAACTCCTATGCTTCTTCTTGCTGAAGAGGTTGCACCGGGTTCTATACGTTATGATACTGAATTTGACTTAAATCGAGATTATGCCTACGACAAAGACGGATTTTATATCGATGATGAAGATCACGATAAAGACACCATTCGCGGTTATGATTATTTAAAGAATTCAGTAGGTACTAGTCGTGGTTTATACAGTCTTTCTTCGATGAAAACGTATAATATTGAGTTGCCAGAAGCTGCTGGGAAACTAATATTAGGAACTAGTAAAGGATGGTTGCTAACTCTAGGTAGAGATTTGCAAATCAATCTGTTGCATCCTCTTTTGAGGCGTCAAATCTCACTTCCACCAATGAATATGTTTACTGCACCGACTGCATATCTTCCGCGTGCAGGATTTACTAAAGAACACACCAGTGAACATTTTATCCGAAAAGTTGCTATGTCTTCTGAATTACCACAGAAAAAGACCGATCTTAGCTCTTTAAGTCACCACTCTACACGGTCGCCTATTGTAATGGTTGTCTATCATCGTATAGGTATTTTAGGTTTTGCTAGATCGGGAGATAAAAGGTGGACTGATGTCAGAGTTTGTTCTGACGGCTTCCACGATATTGTTTACCACAAAGGAAAGTTTTACGCCGTAGACTTTCAGGGAAATATATACTTGTGTTGTATTGACGTTGATGAAAAGAGAGAATGGCCAAGAGCCACCAAAATTGCATCTATTAAAACCAACAATAACCAACAAAAGTACTTGGCCGAACCATTGTCAGGATCTGGTCTTTTGCTAGTTGTGCGCTATGACAGGGATAAGTTGATAAAAAGAAATCGTGTCCGAGCATCCAAGTATCGTACAACTAATTTTGAGGTGTGGCGGTTGGAACTTGAATATTGTAATTCTCTTAGAATTCCATCATGTACTTTGACCCCAGTGAATAACTTGGGGAATGAAGCAATATTTATCGGCAGAGCTTCATCACTATGTGTACCATCATCAGACATCATAAAGCCAAACTCCATATACTTTACAGATGACCACCACCAAGTCTTCATCCGTTTAGGAGGTGGCCATGACATGGGGATCTTCGACATAGAACATCGCACCATTGAACCTCATTATCAAGGAAAATCCATCCATTGCATCTCCCCTCCGCTTTGGTACATCTAAATTGTGCAAAGTCACCCTGCAATTTGTTTGGCTAGTTAGAAATTATATACATTATTATTTTTTATCCTTTTCTTCAAACTTCCTATAATCATCCTTTGTTATGTACTGTTAAATGAAAGAAAATTATCAGGTTTATGTTATTTCCTCAGTTTTTCCTACTTTGTTCTGTAATAGAAGCTACATTTTCTTAATATCCATTCTCTTAACACTTTGTACATGTATATGCACGGAGTTGCGACCTCCCGCCAGGGATAGAGTTTTCAATCACTGCATCAACACTTTGATAGCTTTATAGTACTCAATTCTAACATACAAATAGTCATTAACTCACGTGATACCTAAAAACTCAATTTCTTGCCAACGAATTAATCAGGGTTTTATTTTTTTTTATTCTATAAATAATAAATTACAAGTTGGACAAATAAATTCAAACCTTCATTCACAAATCCTAAATTCGAATCTTAAACAGGCCTTTCTAACACAAGAACACACAAAAAATATTAACTAGCATTGAAACATGTCCCGGAATTAGCCAATTTGACAATAGCTAGAAAGAAATTAAAAGCCAAGTGAGTATCTATACAAAGCATGATCAAACATGACCGATTGTTCTTCACACTCAGTGGATTATGAAGGCATGTAGTAGCGTCGGCGGGGACGAAGACAAGGTGTCATTCGAATCATTATCACTACAAGAAATCTGACCATTTACGACGGTTTTTTTGAACTGAAATCGTCGTAATTGAGCCAATTACGACGGAAAAAAATCGTCGTTTTTGGTCGAGTATTGGTCGAGTAGTAAGTTCGTTTTTTCGTCACAAGATAAAATTGCGTCGTAAGTTGGTGAACGTGGGCCCACATTAACAATTTAATAATAAATAAACTTACGACGAAAATATTCGTCGTATGTTGTTAACATCCGACGGAAAAAATCGTCAGTTTAAATATTTTGGGACCCACCTTTAATAAATTACTAAAACAATACAATGAACAATCGTCATAAATAACCCAGAATTTCCGTCATAAGTTTTATTCTGAAAAAGGCTATTCTGGTTCCACCCATTCAACTTTCAAATTAAATTCTAAATACAATTGAATCCCAATTCAACACAAAATTAAAATTTGAATTTTATAACAAGCAATTATGCACACAATTATACAAATCAAAAGTTGAAAATACCATAATTTACATAAATATTCTCATAGCCACAAAACTTCTAGTATAATATTTAACCTTTCGATATGTAATACAAAAATGTAAATACCATTATACAACTGAGCAGTAGTTTCAGGTGCGGTACCAGCAACTTCACTATAATCCGCTTGTTGCACAGGCATGTTGTATGCTTGAGTCTGTCTAGCAGGCACATAGTACCCTGGGTATTGCTGCTCAACTGCAGGATGGTGAGAATGTTGTGGTTGCTGGGAAGAATATACACGATAGTATGCTTGCATTGGCACTGCTCCCATGGGAAGATGTTGGACATACTGCGAACCAGCACGAATGAACTGAGGTTGCTGCAACTGTGGATGACGTTGCGGATAATATTGAGTTGGCAACAAATACCCAGAGTCTTGATATTGTTGTTGCATATGCATTCTTGAATCAGTGATCTTCTGTTCAACAGGATTAGTAGTAACCCCTACTTTGAACAGGTGCATATTGCACATTTGGGTCTTGATACATCATAGGCCTTTGGCGAGACAATGGGTTTGTAATGCTACTGTCACTACACAAATAAAAAACACAATAGCTCAACTGATAGCAGTTCAAAGACAACTATAAATACAAACATAATGCAATGCGTTAAATCTCTTAAAAATTAACAACTTGAAACATCAACTTACACAGGGCATTTGAGCAACCTGGCATAATCTAGCAATAACGACTACAATTAACCAGTTTCATAGCATATAGGCACATAATTAAAACATATATTAATTAGGCACCGTGCACCGTAAACTAGCATATCGAACATTTAATTATGAATATTTTACCCTATACCGCACAAATTTCATTCCATTTTTATTCACTCGACCAAACCCAACTCTATTTAAACCCACTGTCTCCCTTCCTCATCTCTCTCTCTCTCTCACCTTAATATATAGCATCTATCTATTTCTCTACTCAATCTATCAAAAAGTTATACCAATCAACTTCAAAACATTTTGCAAGGTTTAACTGTATAAGTCGGAAGATATTTTTATTGAACATTGATCACCTGAATCGAGTGATTGAAAAACCCGCTCATTAGCTTCATTAAGTACATGAGAGCAAGTATTAATAACTCAAAACCTTTGCAGAGGCTCAAAGTGCAAAGAGTGTCCATGATTTATACATTTGTATAAATGATGGCTGCTCTAACAGGCTCTCCGAACCAACGCCCAAGTGAATTTGCTGAAGGAAGTGAAGGCCTAATTAACAACAGATACACTTTATAAGATATATTTCAGAATAATATGTATCCTAGTTGCAAACTTTGTAACAGTTATTTACAAAACTTTACTCACGAGATATCAAGTGCAATTGATAACTGGCTATGATGCTCACATAGAATACGAAAGGAATTCCATAATTCCCAAGAGTCCATCTGTTCTCTCTAAAAGAAAAAACAAGAGCACTTATAAAATGACAGTTAAATGGCATTCTTCATATATATATATATATATATATATATACAGAAAATTTTGAAAAAAATTCAGTAAGACGAAAATTACTCTCATCAAGGAGGACATACAATAGTAAGCTATTTTCCTGCTGAAGGCACCCAAACCTAACTCAAAAGATATCTTGAAAAGAGGACCATTTTGGTAATGTACAGCATATACATAATGCTCAAAACAAAAAATTAATTAGACTCTTCATCATTAACACTAGACAAAAAACGAACTAGCACGCCATGCTTGCAACCACGCAACATTTATCAGTACGACTACACTTAATTCATTTTCAAATTAATTGGAATCTAGGACCACTAATTGGACTCGGTGTATTTTCAAATTCATTTTCGTTTGCTTGAAATTGAAGAGAGTTGTGGTTGTGATTCGACACTGTTACTGATCAAGCTGAGAATAGAACAAGATACATAAAGATAAGGATGGTGTGGCATTGAGAAGGAAGGTGAAGGAGTGCGGGATTGTGAGATTTAATGTTTAGGGGAAGAGCAAGGCAGAGAGGAAATAGGGTTATGATGATTAATGGGCTTATGGGCCGATCCGTTAAATAGCTGGGGTTTTTTACTATAATTTAGCTCATGTTTTGTTAATAAATGATATTTAACAAATTTAAATAAGATTTTTTTTGTCGTTAAATAAGAATGATAAATGTCTAATTAGAAGAAATAATAAGGTACAAAATGATAATTTACTATTTAACATTATATTTATGTTGAATAATACATTCGTTTAATTAAAAAATGCAAAGGTTTTATCGAAAGTAACGGGGTTCGTGATAATTTGATCACTGAAACATACATGAAATTTTATTTGATGTGTCATTTTAACAGTCAAACATGAGTTTGACTTATACAACTAACTAGTATTTAGTCCTCAATTTATGTTTCAATTATTTTAAAAATATTTTTCATCAATCCAACTATATGGATGTCAATAGATACATATATTAGTGATATAACCAAAGTTACATATCAAAATAATTTTATTTGGTTTGTCATTTTAACAATCAAGCATGAATGTGACTTGTACAACTAATTGGTGTTTAGTCCTGAATTTGTATATCGATTATTTTAAAAATATTTTTCATCGATCCTGCCGTATGGATGTGAATAGATATATATATTAGTGATATAACCAAAATTTCATATCAAAATAATTTTATCTAGTTTGTCATTTTAACAGTCAAGTATTAGTTTGACTAGTACGGCTAGCTAATGTTTAATCCTGAATTGGTGTTTTGATTATTTTAAAAATATTTTCAAACGATCCAACCGTATGGATTTCAATAGATATATATATATTAGTGATATGACCAAAATTTCATATCAAAATAATTTTATTTGGTTTGACATTTTAACAATCAAGCATTAGTTTGACTAGTACGGCTAGCTAATGTTTAATCCTGAATTAGTGTTACGACTATTTTAAATTTATTTTTCAACGATCTAACTGTATGGATGTCAATGGATATATATATATTAGTGATATAACCAAAATTTCATATCAAAATAATTTTATTTTGTTTGACATTTTAACAGTCAAACATCAGTTTGACTAGTACAACTAACTAGTATTGAATCTTGAATTATTGTTTCGATTATTTTAAAAATATTTTTCAACGATCCAACTGTATCGATGTCAATAGATATATATATTAGTTATATAACCAAAATTTTATATAATAATAATTTTATTTGGTTTGACATTTTAACAGTCAAGTATCAGTTTGACTAGTACAACTAACTACTATTGAATCTTGAATTAGTGTTTCGATTATTTTAAAAATATTTGTCAACGATCCAACCGTATGGATGTGAATAGATATATATATTAGTGATGTAACCAAAGTTTCATATCAAAATAGTTTTATTTGGTTTGCCATTTTAACAGTTAAACGTCAGTTTGACTAGTACAACTAACTAGTGTTTAATCCTAAATTGGTGTTTCGATTATTTTACTAATATTTTTCAACGATCCAACCGTATGGATGTAAATAGATATATATATATATATATATTAGTGATATAACCAATATTTCATATCAAAATAAATTTATTTGGTTTCACATTTTAACAGTCAAACATTAGTTTGACTAGTACAATTATCTAGTGTTTAGTTCTGAATTTGTGTTACTACTATTTTAAAAATATTTTTCAACGATCTAACCATATGGATGTAAATAGATATATATATATATTAGTGATATAACCAAAATTTCATATCAAAATAATTTTATCTGCTTTGTCATTTTAACAGTCAAGTATTAGTTTGACTAGTACAACTAGCTAATGTTTAATCCTGAATTGGTGTTTTGATTATTTTAAAAATATTTTCAAACGATCCAACCGTATGGATTTCAATAGATATATATATTAGTGATATAACCAAAATTTCATATCAAGATAATTTTATTTGGTTTGACATTTTAACATTCAAACATCAGTTTGACTAGTACAGTTAACTAATGTTTACTTCTGAATTTGTGTTTCGATTATTTTAAAAATATTTTTCAACGATCCAACCGTATAGATGTAAATAGATATATAAATTAGTGATATAACCAAAATTTCATATCAAAATAATTTTATTTGGTTTGACATTTTAACAGTCAAAGATCAGTTTGACTAGTACATGTAAGTAGTGTTTAATCCTGAATTGATGTTTCGATTATTTTAAAAATATTTTTGAACGATTCAACCGTACGGATGTCAAAACATATACATATTAGTGATATAACCAAATTTTCATATCAAAATAATTTTATTTGGTTCGTCATTTTAACAGTCAATCATCAGTTTGACTAGTACAACTAACTAGTGTTTACTTTTGCATTGATGTTTCGATTATTTTAAAAATATTTTTGAATGATCCAACCGTATGGATGTAAATATATATATATATATATATATATATTAGTGATATAACCAAAATTTAATGTCAAAATATTTTTATCTGGTTTGCCATTTTAACAGTCAAACATCAGTTTGACTAGTACTGTTAACTAGTGTTTAATCATGAGTTGATGTTTCGATTATTTTAAAAATATTTTTGAACGATCCAACCGTATGGATGTCAATATATATATATATATATATATATTAGTGATATAACCAAAATTTCATATCAAAATAATTTTAGTTGGTTTGTCATTTTAACAGTCAAGCATTAGTTTGACTAGTGCAACTAACTAGTATTTACCGCCAAAATTTTGGGGAAAAAGTTAAATTTCCCTCTTTAATAACTTACGACGAATTTTAATTTCCGTCGTAAATTGGATGTTCAATATTTTCCCCGCCAAAAATTTGGGAAAAAAGTTAAATTTCCCTCTTTGATAACTTACGACGAATTTTAATTTCCGTCGTAAATTTGACGATCCGATTTTTTCCATCGCACATATTTCGTTGTAAATTTTGATTAAATATTTTTTTTCAATTTCAAGTTAAAATTTTAATAAAAATAATTAACTTACGAAGAAATGTTTAAATCGTCGCAACTTCAAATAATTTTTATTTTTGTTTAATCGTGCCGTGCATAAATTTATTAATAAAATACTAAACTTACGACGGTTTTGTGTTTCGTCATAAATAATTACGACGTTTTACTTTTTTCCGTCGTAAGTTGGGCGCACATTTTTTTCCGTCATAAGTTGGCCGTCGTAATTGACCTATTTTGTTGTAGTGTATAGTAATCTAAAGTTCAATTTAGCAAGGTTTAAATTTTGAAAAAACGTATAAATATATTAAAAAATTATTAAAATCTTAAAAATATAAAAAAAATCAATATATATTTATATATTAATAAATTTTATTTGTATATGGTATCTTGAAAAGAAACAAAAACTTCACTTATTTTGTTCAAATTTAAAAAATTTATGTCAATAAAATTAAAAATAAATAGTAAATATTTAGCAAAAAAAAATAGTAAATAATTTTTAAAATCTAAATATGTTATTTGAAATACAATTTTCATATATTTTTGTTTGGTCGCGGTAATATTCAAAAAATATGTAAAATTTTATAAAAAACTATTTTTATATCTCGAACATATATTTTAGCGCATCTATTTGACATTACTAATATTTTATAATTCAAATGATATTTCATTAATATCGGTGAACATATAATAAGTTCATCATTTTAGTAATCAAATTGATATTTAACCGTTTTTAAATATGATCAATAAAAAAGAGAAAAAAGTTCATGAGGTTCTCAAGAACTTTTTTGAGATAATATTAAAAGAATACAAGTATAACACATTGCATGTGTTATATAAGTGTTAAGAAAATAAAATAATCAAAAATTATGTTATCAAAAAAGTGAACAATTTTTTGATTTGATATACATACATATCATATCTCACGAAGTTCTGAGATAACCTGAGAACTTTATTCTCGATGAAAAATAAAAAATGACAAAATAATGGTATTGGGTGATTTCCGACTTTTATTTGCTTTTTTATATACACAAAAAATATAAAAACCAGCAAGATTATTATTTTCTATCATGAAATTGCACTACAAGAAAACATGACAAAACAGACCACACATAACCGACCGACGTCGATTTGGCCTCGTTAAAACCGACCATCCACTGTGGTCGGTTATAACAGTAAAAAACGACGACGTTTTGTTGACGTGGCACACATAAAACTGACCACGTCCTTGTGGTCGGTTATAACAACTACAAACGACGTAGTTTTGATGATGTGGCATACTTAAAACCGTCCACTGTAAGGTGGTCGGTTATAATGCTTACCTTCTTCGTTTAATCGATTTTAGAACAAATATAAATTAATAAAAAATATAAAAAAATGTACCGGTTATAGATAGAACGGTGCCGTTTATTTATTTATTATAACCGACCGTTGTCGGTCGGTTTTAATCTGTTTTTTTTGTTATATCTCTCATTTGTTGAAATTGGGCAAAATATAAAAAAACAAAGAGGGAGAATTGAATTGAAGTGGAGGAGTAATAGAGAAATTATAAGTTTTTCTCATTTATTATAATCAATTTGTGTGTGTGTATTAAATGTTGTATTGAATGTGTTTAATTTTTTTATGAGAATTGTTTGTGTTTGTTGTATGTAATAAATGTGTTTGTGTTTGTTTTATGTATTTAAAATGTTGTTTTGGTATGTATATATTGAATATTTTTAATTTGTTATGAAATGCATGTTAAGTATATGTTAATTGTGTTTTTTATGTTAAATACATATTATTGTAGATGGAAATCATTGATCGAAGTTGGATTGGTAATCAATTGCAAAGTGATAAATTTCATTGAATCCGGAATATAGAATTGGTGTAGAAATATTTTTAAAATTTGCTCGTGAGAATGGAATGGAAGAAAATGGTGCAATGAAGTGTCCCTATAAACGTTGTAAAAATTTGAATTGGTTAAATATTAACGATGTTGTATTGTATTGTTAATTTCTATTATTACATTTATTTTATTTTTATGTATTATAAAATGTAGAGGGGTGTATTCAATTGGGATTTCAAAGGATTTTTTTGGATTTTGAAAATTTTGGGTATTCAATTTATATTCTAAAAAATCCTTTAAAATCTGATCGTATAGGGACATTTGCATGCGCGCCACGCGTGCTATCAAAAATCTCTATATGGTTGTTATTTCTTGATATATTTAATCAAATTCTGTTTCAGATTATTTATGGAATAGAGTAGCTTGCAAGTATTACACCGATTTCATAATTAATGATATTTAATTATGAAAAAGAGTACCGCACAAGTCTATTTACACCTATATAAACACCTCTAGGGCGTTAGGGTTAGATACACAAAAAAACACATTCGCCTCTAAACACAAAATCTTACCTCTCTCTCCTCCGGTGATAATTTCTTGCTCTGTTTCAAGCTCGCTGAGAGTGTTGTTCTACATCACTGCAATCCGTTTTATCCTGGGAGGCTTTTCGCTCGCACACGACGATGAGGGTTAATAAGCTTTAAGGAGACAATTCCGCACTGGACTAGGATTATATCCTTCTCTCCTCTTTTATGTTACTCTGTTTGTTCATTTTGTTCACACACACATACACATATTGGTTTGTTTCTGCACAGATTGTATAACACTAACTACATACTATACTACAATGCATAGTGTGTAAACTTTAAAGTGGTAATCTTATTGATTTCTAATTTAGTACGGTCTCATATATCTTTGCATGATAGAATTTATAACAACCACTTCTTTAGTATGTAGTTAGTATTCTTATTAGGTCTCATGTTCCAAAGAAAAGTTCATCAAATAACTAATCTTCAATTTAACGATAAGATACTGCCGGTTTAATTTTGATGTACCATATGAAATCCAGTTTTTAGTATATTTGTTAAAATCTTAATATTGAAAATTCATTTTGCTAAAAACTAATTCATGATAGTTAATCATTCATGCAGTATCGTTTTATTAGTCCCCTTCATATATAATAGTAGCCCTTTAGTAATCCTCAATTTGATCGTCAAAATTTTGTCTGTCATTATTGGACATTTTAAGCATAGTCAAACATTTCCAAAAATGTCAATAAACATCATATTGTACTTGGTATAAGAGTATAACAAAAAGCTATGACTTACGTAGATGAATATTTTTTGCCACTAAACTATACTCGTTAAGGATCATAATTGAGATAATATACATGTTATATTAATTTACAAAGCATTCGGAATGTTACTAAGTTCACTTCTTCTAATCGTCAATTACTTAACGCTGAAATCTTTTTGGCGAATATATTCACCGACATTGATGTCTTATTTTAATCAAGCAAAACTTTCCTGTATTTTTCTTTGAAAATGACAATTATATTTTTTGGTGCATCTTTACGTATTTTTATTTGTTCGTTAATTTAATTAAGACGTCATTATCTCGCAATACGATATAACGTTTTTTTCATTTATATAAAATTTTACGTTTAAAAATTGGCTGATAATAATAATAAGTTTGCGTAACGCGGGCAAAAGTCCCTAGTTAATATACACTTTGATGGATACTAATAACTGAAAACAAATTTTATCGAGAATAGAAATCAATAAGTAATTGAAAACAAAATTTGCTCAAAATAGAAGTCAAATTGTACAAAGTTTGGTAGTTTGCTAGACCTAGTTGTAATCGAGTTCTTGTTGGTTATTAGTTCAAAACACATATAAATTAGAATTCAAGAAATTAACTATCTGATCATGAGCTCTGACAATTGGAATAATCTTCCTAAAGATCTTCTCATAGATATAGTTCAACGCCTGACTTGTCTAGAGGATTATTTTACATCTATTGTTGTCTGCAAATCATGGAATTCAGTAGCCCTCGAAGCTGTTGCGAGTTTAGCAGACTCTGTTATTGCTGAGAAGCCTTGGTGGCTTCTTCTCAGGTCTGATACGACAACTCCTATGCTTCTTCTTGCTGAAGAGGTTGCACCGGGTTCTATACGTTATGATACTGAATTTGACTTAAATCGAGATTATGCCTACGACAAAGACGGATTTTATATCGATGATGAAGATCACGATAAAGACACCATTTGGGGTTATGATTATTTAAAGAATTCAGTAGGTAGTAGTCGTGGTTTATACAGTCTTTCTTCGATGAAAACGTATAATATTGAGTTGCCAGAAGCTGCTGGGAAACTAATATTAGGAACTAGTAAAGGATGGTTACTAACTCTAGGTAGAGATTTGCAAATCAATCTGTTGCATCCTCTTTTGAGGCGTCAAATCTCACTTCCACCAATGAATATGTTTACTGCACCGACTGCATATCTTCCGCGTGCAGGATTTACTAAAGAACACACCAGTGAACATTTTATCCGAAAAGTTGCTATGTCTTCTGAATTACCACAGAAAAAGACCGATCTTAGCTCTTTAAGTCACCACTCTACACGGTCGCCTATTGTAATGGTTGTCTATCATCGTATAGGTATTTTAGGTTTTGCTAGATCGGGAGATAAAAGGTGGACTGATGTCAGAGTTTGTTCTGACGGCTTCCACGATATTGTTTACCACAAAGGAAAGTTTTACGCCGTAGACTTTCAGGGAAATATATACTTGTGTTGTATTGACGTTGATGAAAAGAGAGAATGGCCAAGAGCCACCAAAATTGCATCTATTAAAACCAACAATAACCAACAAAAGTACTTGGCCGAACCATTGTCAGGATCTGGTCTTTTGCTAGTTGTGCGCTATGACAGGGATAAGTTGGTAAAAAGAGATCGTGTCCGAGCATCCAAGTATCGTACAACTAATTTTGAGGTGTGGCGGTTGGAACTTGAATATTGTAATTCTCTTAGAATTCCATCATGTACTTTGACCCCAGTGAATAACTTGGGGAATGAAGCAATATTTATCGGCAGAGCTTCATCACTATGTGTACCATCATCAGACATCATAAAGCCAAACTCCATATACTTTACAGATGACCACCACCAAGTCTTCATCCGTTTAGGAGGTGGCCATGACATGGGGATCTTCGACATAGAACATCGCACCATTGAACCTCATTATCAAGGAAAATCCATCCATTGCATCTCCCCTCCGCTTTGGTACATCTAAATTGTGCAAAGTCACCCTGCAATTTGTTTGGCTAGTTAGAAATTATATACATTATTATTTTTTATCCTTTTCTTCAAACTTCCTATAATCATCCTTTGTTATGTACTGTTAAATGAAAGAAAATTATCAGGTTTATGTTATTTCCTCAGTTTTTCCTACTTTGTTCTGTAATAGAAGCTACATTTTCTTAATATCCATTCTCTTAACACTTTGTACATGTATATGCACGGAGTTGCGACCTCCCGCCAGGGATAGAGTTTTCAATCACTGCATCAACACTTTGATAGCTTTATAGTACTCAATTCTAACATACAAATAGTCATTAACTCACGTGATACCTAAAAACTCAATTTCTTGCCAACGAATTAATCAGGGTTTTATTTTTTTTTATTCTATAAATAATAAATTACAAGTTGGACAAATAAATTCAAACCTTCATTCACAAATCCTAAATTCGAATCTTAAACAGGCCTTTCTAACACAAGAACACACAAAAAATATTAACTAGCATTGAAACATGTCCCGGAATTAGCCAATTTGACAATAGCTAGTAAGAAATTAAAAGCCAAGTGAGTATCTATACAAAGCATGATCAAACATGACCGATTGTTCTTCACACTCAGTGGATTATGAAGGCATGTAGTAGCGTCGGGGACGAAGACAAGGTGTCATTCGAATCATTATCACTACAAGAAATCTGACCATTTACGACGGTTTTTTTGAACTGAAATCGTCGTAATTGAGCCAATTACGACGGAAAAAAAATCGTCGTTTTTGGTCGAGTATTGGTCGAGTAGTAAGTTCGTTTTTTCGTCACAAGATAAAATTGCGTCGTAAGTTGGTGAACGTGGGCCCACATTAACAATTTAATAATAAATAAACTTACGACGAAAATATTCGTCGTATGTTGTTAACATCCGACGGAAAAAATCGTCAGTTTAAATATTTTGGGACCCACCTTTAATAAATTACTAAAACAATACAATGAACAATCGTCATAAATAACCCAGAATTTCCGTCATAAGTTTTATTCTGAAAAAGGCTATTCTGGTTCCACCCATTCAACTTTCAAATTAAATTCTAAATACAATTGAATCCCAATTCAACACAAAATTAAAATTTGAATTTTATAACAAGCAATTATGCACACAATTATACAAATCAAAAGTTGAAAATACCATAATTTACATAAATATTCTCATAGCCACAAAACTTCTAGTATAATATTTAACCTTTCGATATGTAATACAAAAATGTAAATACCATTATACAACTGAGCAGTAGTTTCAGGTGCGGTACCAGCAACTTCACTATAATCCGCTTGTTGCACAGGCATGTTGTATGCTTGAGTCTGTCTAGCAGGCACATAGTACACTGGGTATTGCTGCTCAACTGCAGGATGGTGAGAATGTTGTGGTTGCTGGGAAGAATATACACGATAGTATGCTTGCATTGGCACTGCTCCCATGGGAAGAAGTTGGACATACTGCGAACCAGCATGAATGAACTGAGGTTGCTGCAACTGTGGATGACGTTGCGGATAATATTGAGTTGGCAACAAATACCCAGAGTCTTGATATTGTTGTTGCATATGCATTCTTGAATCAGTGATCTTCTGTTCAACAGGATTAGTAGTAACCCTACTTTGAACAGGTGCATATTGCACATTTGGGTCTTGATACATCATAGGCCTTTGGCGAGACAATGGGTTTGTAATGCTACTGTCACTACACAAATAAAAAACACAATAGCTCAACTGATAGCAGTTCAAAGACAACTATAAATACAAACATAATGCAATGCGTTAAATCTCTTAAAAATTAACAACTTGAAACATCAACTTACACAGGGCATTTGAGCAACCTGGCATAATCTAGCAATAACGACTACAATTAACCAGTTTCATAGCATATAGGCACATAATTAAAACATATATTAATTAGGCACCGTGCACCGTAAACTAGCATATCGAACATTTAATTATGAATATTTTACCCTATACCGCACAAATTTCATTCCATTTTTATTCACTCGACCAAACCCAACTCTATTTAAACCCACTGTCTCCCTTCCTCATCTCTCTCTCTCTCTCACCTTAATATATAGCATCTATCTATTTCTCTACTCAATCTATCAAAAAGTTATACCAATCAACTTCAAAACATTTTGCAAGGTTTAACTGTATAAGTCGGAAGATATTTTTATTGAACATTGATCACCTGAATCGAGTGATTGAAAAACCCGCTCATTAGCTTCATTAAGTACATGAGAGCAAGTATTAATAACTCAAAACCTTTGCAGAGGCTCAAAGTGCAAAGAGTGTCCATGATTTATACATTTGTATAAATGATGGCTGCTCTAACAGGCTCTCCGAACCAACGCCCAAGTGAATTTGCTGAAGGAAGTGAAGGCCTAATTAACAACAGATACACTTTATAAGATATATTTCAGAATAATATGTATCCTAGTTGCAAACTTTGTAACAGTTATTTACAAAACTTTACTCACGAGATATCAAGTGCAATTGATAACTGGCTATGATGCTCACATAGAATACGAAAGGAATTCCATAATTCCCAAGAGTCCATCTGTTCTCTCTAAAAGAAAAAACAAGAGCACTTATAAAATGACAGTTAAATGGCATTCTTCATATATATATATATATATATATATATACAGAAAATTTTGAAAAAAATTCAGTAAGACGAAAATTACTCTCATCAAGGAGGACATACAATAGTAAGCTATTTTCCTGCTGAAGGCACCCAAACCTAACTCAAAAGATATCTTGAAAAGAGGACCATTTTGGTAATGTACAGCATATACATAATGCTCAAAACAAAAAATTAATTAGACTCTTCATCATTAACACTAGACAAAAAACGAACTAGCACGCCATGCTTGCAACCACGCAACATTTATCAGTACGACTACACTTAATTCATTTTCAAATTAATTGGAATCTAGGACCACTAATTGGACTCGGTGTATTTTCAAATTCATTTTCGTTTGCTTGAAATTGAAGAGAGTTGTGGTTGTGATTCGACACTGTTACTGATCAAGCTGAGAATAGAACAAGATACATAAAGATAAGGATGGTGTGGCATTGAGAAGGAAGGTGAAGGAGTGCGGGATTGTGAGATTTAATGTTTAGGGGAAGAGCAAGGCAGAGAGGAAATAGGGTTATGATGATTAATGGGCTTATGGGCCGATCCGTTAAATAGCTGCGGTTTTTTACTATAATTTAGCTCATGTTTTGTTAATAAATGATATTTAACAAATTTAAATAAGATTTTTTTTGTCGTTAAATAAGAATGATAAATGTCTAATTAGAAGAAATAATAAGGTACAAAATGATAATTTACTATTTAACATTATATTTATGTTGAATAATACATTCGTTTAATTAAAAAATGCAAAGGTTTTATCGAAAGTAACTGGGGTTCGTGATAATTTGATCACTGAAACATACATGAAATTTTATTTGATGTGTCATTTTAACAGTCAAACATGAGTTTGACTTATACAACTAACTAGTATTTAGTCCTCAATTTATGTTTCAATTATTTTAAAAATATTTTTCATCAATCCAACTATATGGATGTCAATAGATACATATATTAGTGATATAACCAAAGTTACATATCAAAATAATTTTATTTGGTTTGTCATTTTAACAATCAAGCATGAATGTGACTTGTACAACTAATTGGTGTTTAGTCCTGAATTTGTATATCGATTATTTTAAAAATATTTTTCATCGATCCTGCCGTATGGATGTGAATAGATATATATATTAGTAATATAACCAAAATTTCATATCAAAATAATTTTATCTAGTTTGTCATTTTAACAGTCAAGTATTAGTTTGACTAGTACGGCTAGCTAATGTTTAATCCTGAATTGGTGTTTTGATTATTTTAAAAATATTTTCAAACGATCCAACCGTATGGATTTCAATAGATATATATATATTAGTGATATGACCAAAATTTCATATCAAAATAATTTTATTTGGTTTGACATTTTAACAATCAAGCATTAGTTTGACTAGTACGGCTAGCTAATGTTTAATCCTGAATTAGTGTTACGACTATTTTAAAAATATTTTTCAACGATCTAACTGTATGGATGTCAATGGATATATATATATTAGTGATATAACCAAAATTTCATATCAAAATAATTTTATTTTGTTTGACATTTTAACAGTCAAACATCAGTTTGACTAGTACAACTAACTAGTATTGAATCTTGAATTATTGTTTCGATTATTTTAAAAATATTTTTCAACGATCCAACTGTATCGATGTCAATAGATACATATATTAGTTATATAACCAAAATTTTATATAATAATAATTTTATTTGGTTTAACATTTTAACAGTCAAGTATCAGTTTGACTAGTACAACTAACTACTATTGAATCTTGAATTAGTGTTTCGATTATTTTAAAAATATTTGTCAACGATCCAACCGTATGGATGTGAATAGATATATATATTAGTGATGTAACCAAAGTTTCATATCAAAATAGTTTTATTTGGTTTGCCATTTTAACAGTTAAACGTCAGTTTGACTAGTACAACTAACTAGTGTTTAATCCTAAATTGGTGTTTCGATTATTTTACTAATATTTTTCAACGATCCAACTGTATGGATGTAAATAGATATATATATATATTAGTGATATAACCAATATTTCATATCAAAATAAATTTATTTGGTTTCACATTTTAACAGTCAAACATTAGTTTGACTAGTACAATTATCTAATGTTTAGTTCTGAATTTGTGTTACTACTATTTTAAAAATATTTTTCAACGATCTAACCATATGGATGTAAATAGATATATATATATATATATTAGTGATATAACCAAAATTTCATATCAAAATAATTTTATCTGCTTTGTCATTTTAACAGTCAAGTATTAGTTTGACTAGTACAACTAGCTAATGTTTAATCCTGAATTGGTGTTTTGATTATTTTAAAAATATTTTCAAACGATCCAACCGTATGGATTTCAATAGATATATATATATATTAGTGATATAACCAAAATTTCATATCAAGATAATTTTATTTGGTTTGACATTTTAACATTCAAACATTAGTTTGACTAGTACAGTTAACTAATGTTTACTTCTGAATTTGTGTTTCGATTATTTTAAAAATATTTTTCAACGATCCAGCCGTATAGATGTAAATAGATATATAAATTAGTGATATAACCAAAATTTCATATCAAAATAATTTTATTTGGTTTGACATTTTAACAGTCAAAGATCAGTTTGACTAGTACATGTAAGTAGTGTTTAATCGTGAATTGATGTTTCGATTATTTTAAAAATATTTTTGAACGATTCAACCGTACGGATGTCAAAACATATACATATTAGTGATATAACCAAATTTTCATATCAAAATAATTTTATTTGGTTCGTCATTTTAACAGTCAATCATCAGTTTGACTAGTACAACTAACTAGTGTTTACTTTTGCATTGATGTTTCGATTATTTTAAAAATATTTTTGAATGATCCAACCGTATGGATGTAAATATATATATATATATATATATATATTAGTGATATAACCAAAATTTAATGTCAAAATATTTTTATCTGGTTTACCATTTTAACAGTCAAACATCAGTTTGACTAGTACTGTTAACTAGTGTTTAATCATGAGTTGATGTTTCGATTATTTTAAAAATATTTTTGAACGATCCAACCGTATGGATGTCAATATATATATATATATATATATATATATATATATATATATATATTAGTGATATAACCAAAATTTTATATCAAAATAATTTTAGTTGGTTTGTCATTTTAACAGTCAAACATTAGTTTGACTAGTGCAACTAACTAGTATTTACCGCCAAAATTTTGGGGAAAAAGTTAAATTTCTCTCTTTAATAACTTACGACGAATTTTAATTTCCGTCGTAAATTGGATGTTCAATATTTTCCCCGCCAAAAATTTGGGAAAAAGTTAAATTTCCCTCTTTGATAACTTACGACGAATTTTAATTTCCGTCGTAACTTTGACGATCCGATTTTTTCCATCGCACATATTTCGTTGTAAATTTTGATTAAATATTTTTTTTTCAATTTCAAGTTAAAATTTTAATAAAAATATTTAACTTACGAAGAAATGTTTAAATCGTCGCAACTTCAAATAATTTTTATTTTTGTTTAATCGTGCCGTGCATAAATTTATTAATAAAATACTAAACTTACGACGGTTTTGTGTTTCGTCATAAATAATTACGACGTTTTACTTTTTTTCCGTCGTAAATTGGGCGCACATTTTTTTCCGTCATAAGTTGGCCGTCGTAATTGACCTATTTTGTTGTAGTGTATAGTAATCTAAAGTTCAATTTAACAAGGTTTAAATTTTGAAAAAACGTATAAATATATTAAAAAATTATTAAAATCTTAAAAATATAAAAAAAATCAATATATATTTATATATTAATAAATTTTATTTGTATATGGTATCTTGAAAAGAAACAAAAACTTTACTTATTTTGTTCAAATTTAAAAAATTTATGTCAATAAAATTAAAAATAAATAGTAAATATTTAGCAAAAAAAAATAGTAAATAATTTTTAAAATCTAAATATATTATTTGAAATACAATTTTCATATATTTTTGTTTGGTCGCGGTAATATTCAAAAAATATGTAAAATTTTATAAAAAACTATTTTTATATCTCGAACATATATTTTAGCGCATCTATTTGACATTACTAATATTTTATAATTCAAATGATATTTCATTAATATCGGTGAACATATAATAAGTTCATCATTTTAGTAATCAAATTGATATTTAACCGTTTTTAAATATGATCAATAAAAAAGAGAAAAAAGTTCATGAGGTTCTCAAGAACTTTTTTGAGATAATATTAAAAGAATACAAGTATAACACATTGCATGTGTTATATAAGTGTTAAGAAAATAAAATAATCAAAAATTATGTTATCAAAAAAGTGAACAATTTTTTGATTTGATATACATACATATCATATCTCACGAAGTTCTGAGATAACCTGAGAACTTTATTCTCGATGAAAAATAAAAAATGACAAAATAATGGTATTGGGTGATTTCCGACTTTTATTTGCTTTTTTATATACACAAAAAATATAAAAACCAGCAAGATTATTATTTTCTATCATGAAATTGCACTACAAGAAAACATGACAAAACAGACCACACATAACTGACCGACGTCGATTTGGCCTCGTTAAAACCGACCATCCACTGTGGTCGGTTATAACAGTAAAAAACGACGACGTTTTGTTGACGTGGCACACATAAAACTGACCACGTCCTTGTGGTCGGTTATAACAACTACAAACGATGTAGTTTTGATGATGTGGCATACTTAAAACCGTCCACTGTAAGGTGGTCGGTTATAATGCTTACCTTCTTCGTTTAATCGATTTTAGAACAAATATAAATTAATAAAGAATATAAAAAAATGTACCGGTTATAGATAGAACGGTGCCGTTTATTTATTTATTATAACCGACCGTTGTCGGTCGGTTTTAATCTATTTTTTTTGTTATATCTCTCATTTGTTGAAATTGGGCAAAATATAAAAAAACAAAGAGGGAGAATTGAATTGAAGTGGAGTGGAGGAGTAATAGAGAAATTATAAGTTTTTCTCATTTATTATAATCAATTTGTGTGTGTGTATTAAATGTTGTATTGAATGTGTTTAATTTTTTTATGAGAATTGTCTGTGTTTGTTGTATGTAATAAATGTGTTTGTGTTTGTTTTATGTATTTAAAATGTTGTTTTGGTATGTATATATTGAATATTTTTAATTTGTTATGAAATGCATGTTAAGTATATGTTAATTGTGTTTTTTATGTTAAATACATATTATTGTAGATGGAAATCATTGATCGAAGTTGGATTGGTAATCAATTGCAAAGTGATAAATTTCATTGAATCCGGAATATAGAATTGGTGTAGAAATATTTTTAAAATTTGCTCGTGAGAATGGAATGGAAGAAAATGGTGCAATGAAGTGTCCTTATAAACGTTGTAAAAATTTGAATTGGTTAAATATTAACGATGTTGTATTGTATTGTTAATTTCTATTATTACATTTATTTTTATTTTTATGTATTATAAAATGTAGAGGGGTGTATTCAATTGGGATTTCAAAGGATTTTTTTGGATTTTGAAAATTTTGGGTATTCAATTTATATTCTAAAAAATCCTTTAAAATCTGATCGTATAGGGACATTTGCATGCGCGCCACGCGTGCTATCAAAAATCTCTATATGGTTGTTATTTCTTGATATATTTAATCAAATTCTGTTTCAGATTATTTATGGAATAGAGTAGCTTGCAAGTATTACACCGATTTCATAATTAATGATATTTAATTATGAAAAAGAGTACCGCACAAGTCTATTTACACCTATATAAACACCTCTAGGGCGTTAGGGTTAGATACACAAAAAAACACATTCGCCTCTAAACACAAAATCTTACCTCTCTCTCCTCCGGTGATAATTTTTTGCTCTGTTTCAAGCTCGCTGAGAGTGTTGTTCTACATCACTGCAATCCGTTTTATCCTGGGAGGCTTTTCGCTCGCACACGACGATGAGGGTTAATAAGCTTTAAGGAGACAATTCCGCACTGGACTAGGATTATATCCTTCTCTCCTCTTTTATGTTACTCTGTTTGTTCATTTTGTTCACACACACATACACATATTGGTTTGTTTCTGCACAGATTGTATAACACTAACTACATACTATACTACAATGCATAGTGTGTAAACTTTAAAGTGGTAATCTTATTGATTTCTAATTTAGTACGGTCTCATATATCTTTGCATTATAGAATTTATAACAACCACTTCTTTAGTATGTAGTTAGTATTCTTATTAGGTCTCATGTTCCAAAGAAAAGTTCATCAAATAACTAATCTTCAATTTAACGATAAGATACTGCCGGTTTAATTTTGATGTACCATATGAAATCCAGTTTTTAGTATATTTGTTAAAATCTTAATATTGAAAATTCATTTTGCTAAAAACTAATTCATGATAGTTAATCATTCATGCAGTATCGTTTTATTAGTCCCCTTCATATATAATAGTAGCCCTTTAGTAATCCTCAATTTGATCGTCAAAATTTTGTCTGTCATTATTGGACATTTTAAGCATAGTCAAACATTTCCAAAAATGTCAATAAACATCATATTGTACTTGGTATAAGAGTATAACAAAAAGCTATGACTTACGTAGATGAATATTTTTTGCCCCTAAACTATACTCGTTAAGGATCATAATTGAGATAATATACATGTTATATTAATTTACAAAGCATTCGGAATGTTACTAAGTTCACTTCTTCTAATCGTCAATTACTTAACGCTGAAATCTTTTTGGCGAATATATTCACCGACATTGATGTCTTATTTTAATCAAGCAAAACTTTCCTGTATTTTTCTTTGAAAATGACAATTATATTTTTTGGTGCATCTTTACGTATTTTTATTTGTTCGTTAATTTAATTAAGACGTCATTATCTCGCAATACGATATAACGTTTTTTTCATTTATATAAAATTTTACGTTTAAAAATTGGCTGATAATAATAATAAGTTTGCGTAACGCGGGCAAAAATCCCTAGTTAATATACACTTTGATGGATACTAATAACTGAAAACAAATTTTATCGAGAATAGAAATCAATAAGTAATTGAAAACAAAATTTGCTCAAAATAGAAGTCAAATTGTACAAAGTTTGGTAGTTTGCTAGACCTAGTTGTAATCGAGTTCTTGTTGGTTATTAGTTCAAAACACATATAAATTAGAATTCAAGAAATTGATCCTGCTTAAATAACCGAGATAGTACTCTGCCTTAAGAAACTATCTGATCATGAGCTCTGACAATTGGAATAATCTTCCTAAAGATCTTCTCATAGATATAGTTCAACGCCTGACTTGTCTAGAGGATTATTTTACATCTATTGTTGTCTGCAAATCATGGAATTCAGTAGCCCTCGAAGCTGTTGCGAGTTTAGCAGACTCTGTTATTGCTGAGAAGCCTTGGTGGCTTCTTCTCAGGTCTGATACGACAACTCCTATGCTTCTTCTTGCTGAAGAGGTTGCACCGGGTTCTATACGTTATGATACTGAATTTGACTTAAATCGAGATTATGCCTACGACAAAGACGGATTTTATATCGATGATGAAGATCACGATAAAGACACCATTCGCGGTTATGATTATTTAAAGAATTCAGTAGGTACTAGTCGTGGTTTATACAGTCTTTCTTCGATGAAAACGTATAATATTGAGTTGCCAGAAGCTGCTGGGAAACTAATATTAGGAACTAGTAAAGGGTGGTTGCTAACTCTAGGTAGAGATTTGCAAATCAATCTGTTGCATCCTCTTTTGAGGCATCAAATCTCACTTCCACCAATGAATATGTTTACTGCACCGACTGCATATCTTCCGCTTGCAGGATTTACTGAAGAACACGCCAGTGAACAGTTTATCCGAAAAGTTGCTATGTCTTCTGAATTACCACAGAAAAAGACCGATCTCAGCTCTTTAAGTCACCACTCTACACGGTCGCCTATTGTAATGGTTGTCTATCATCGTAAAGGTGTTTTAGGTTTTGCTAGATCGGGAGATAAAAGGTGGACTGATGTCAGAGTTTGTTCTGACGGCTTCCACGATATTGTTTACCACAAAGGAAAGTTTTACGCCGTAGACTTTCAGGGAAATATATACTTGTGTTGTATTGACGTTGATGAAAAGAGAGAATGGCCAAGAGCCACCAAAATTGCATCTATTAAAACCAACAATAACCAACAAAAGTACTTGGCCGAACCATTGTCAGGATCTGGTCTTTTGCTAGTTGTGCGCTATGACAGGGATAAGTTGATAAAAAGAAATCGTGTCCGAGCATCCAAGTATCGTACAACTAATTTTGAGGTGTGGCGGTTGGAACTTGAATATTGTAATTCTCTTAGAATTCCATCATGTACTTTGACCCCAGTGAATAACTTGGGGAATGAAGCAATATTTATCGGCAGAGCTTCATCACTATGTGTACCATCATCAGACATCATAAAGCCAAACTCCATATACTTTACAGATGACCACCACCAAGTCTTCATCCGTTTAGGAGGTGGCCATGACATGGGGATCTTCGACATAGAACATCGCACCATTGAACCTCATTATCAAGGAAAATCCATCCATTGCATCTCCCCTCCGCTTTGGTACATCTAAATTGTGCAAAGTCACCCTGCAATTTGTTTGGCTACTTAGAAATTATATACATTATTATTTTTTATTTATTTTCTTCAAACTTCCTATAACCATCCTTTGTTATGTACTGTTAAATGAAAGAAAATTATCACGTTTTTGTTATTTCCTCAGTTTTTCCTACTTTGTTCTGTAATAGATGTTGAGATGGAACTGCTATCGTATTTAAACTAATATAATAGATATATGAGGCTGTATATAACACAGGAGAGAAAGCAAAAGAAAAGACATTATTTTCTGATGATAAGAGAACAGAACTCAGTACATTCAAATATATAAGCCAACACTCAGCTACTGAACGTGCTAAAAACTAGAGCTACAAACCAGCAGACTCCTACTAAACCTCCACACTACTCCCACTTATTCATTTTGTTCCTAGAATTACTGAACAGACCAAAAACTTATTCTTTGTGAGGTAGATGTGGCTTAACAGCTACTAAAACAAATATATTAATAACTAAATTTAAGATTATTCCAACATTCACCCCCATAATCTTAAATTTACGAAGCACTTTCTCTTCGCCTGTGATGCACTTCTCACCACCATCAATTTTGATGCACTTTCTCATCAAAAACACTTTGGAGCACTTCTCTCCAAAAATACTTTAGAGCACTTTCTCTCCACAACTCTAAATGAGTGGTTCTCCCTCGATCAATTGTGTCATCCTTTCTTCATCATTCTGAAATCTACAATTCTTTGTCAGATGCCCATATTTTTTGCATTTGTAGCATTGTGGCTTTCATTTGTACCAGCAGTCTTTTTCTTCATGTCCCATCTTATGACAATGGTTGCATTGAACTTTGTTGCCTATGCCTTTTGAGGATGAAGCTTTAGCTAATAGCAGTCCCTCAGCAGTCTTTTTCTTCATGTCATATCTTATGACAATGGTTGCATTGAACTTTGTTGCCTGTGCCTTTTGAGGATGAAGCTTTAGCTAATAGCAGTCCCTCAGCAGTCTTTTTCTTCATGTCATATCTTATGACAATGGTTGCATTGAACTTTATTGCCTGTGCCTTTTGAGGATGAAGCTTTAGCTAATAGCAGTCCCTCATTTTTTCCTCCAATTTCTTCCTCCCTCATTGATCTCCTTTGGTTCACAGCGTGAAGTGAATTGATCAATTCTGAAACAGCTAATTCGAAAGATCTTTAGTATCTTCAAGTGAGGAAATTTTAGTTTCATACCTCTCAGGAAGAGTCACTAAAAGTTTGTCCACAACTCTTTGACTTGAGAAATCTCCACCAAGTAGTTTGATTTGGTTAACAATGGACATCAACCTACTCCCATATTTCTTGACGCCTTCATTATTTTTCATTCTCATCATCTTAAACTCTCTCTTGAGGTTCAGAATTTGCATCAGTTTGATTTGTTGGTTGCCTTCAAATTCTTCCTTAATTTTTGTCCATGCTTCTTTAGGAGTATCACAACTCATAATAGTTGTAAAGATCTCTTCCGACACAGCCGAATGTAGACATGAAAGTGTCTTTACTTCTCTAGCCACTTCTTCATCACGTTTTTTGATTTGGGCTGCTGTTGGATTTTGTGGAAGAATGGTTGGCTCAACATCACTCTCAATTGCTTCCCACAAACTCATAGCTTTCAAATATGATTTCATTTTGATAGCCCATAAATTATAATGATCTCCTTTGAATAATGGAATAGAGACGGAGAAATTGTTTGATACCATGGAAAATATTAAGGATAATATATATATATGTGTATTTTATAAGAGTTTTATAAGCCCTGGATCATATGGCTCTGATACCAGTGTTGAGATGGAACTGCTATCGTATTTAAACTGATATAATAGATATATGAGACTGTATAGAACACAGGAGAGAAAGCAAAAGAAAAGACATATTATTTTCTGATGATAAAAGAACAGAACTCAGTACATTCATATATATAAGCCAACACTCAGCTACTAAACGTGCTAAAAACTTGAGCTACAAACCAGCAACAGACTCCTACTAAACCTCCACACTACTCCCACTTATATTACTGAACAGACCAAAGACTTATTCTTTGTGAGGTAGATGTGGCTTAACAGCTACTAAAACAAATATATCAATAACTAAATTTAAGATTATTCCAACAATAGAAGCTATATTTTCTTAATATCCATTCTCTTAACACTTTGTACATGCCTCCCACGAGGAATAGAAGTTTTCAATCACTGCATCAACACTTTGGTAGCTTTATATTACTCAATTCTAACATATAAATAGTCATTAACTCACGTGATACCCAAAAACTCAATACCTTGCCAACGAATTAATCAGGGTTTTATTTCTTTTATTCTATAAATAAATTACAAGTTGGACAAATAAATTCAAACCTTCATTCACAAATCCTTATAGCAAACAATCAATAAGTTGCACATCGTTCTTCACATACCGTGCTATCATGTCCCGGAATTAGCCAATTTGACAATAGCTAGTAAAAAATTAAAAGCCAAGTGAGTATCTATACAAAGCATCATCAAACATGACCGATTGTTCTTCACACTCAGTGGATTATGAAGGCATGTAGTAGCGTCGGGGACGAAGACTAGGTGTCATTCGAATCATTATAGTAAATTAAAGTTCAATTTAGCAAGGTTTAAATTTTGAAAAAACGTATAAATATATTAAAAAATTATTAAAATCTTAAAAATATAAAAAAATCAATATATATATATATTAATAAATTTTATTTGTATATGGTATCTTGAAAAGAAACAAAAACTTTACTTATTTTGTTCAAATTTAAAAAATTTATGTCAATAAAATTAAAAATAAATAGTAAATAATTTTTAAAATCTAAATATGTTATTTGAAATACAAAATTCATATATTTTTGTTTGGTCGCGGTAATATTCAAAAAATATGTAAAATTTTATAAAAAAATATTTTTATATCTCGAACATATATTCTAGCGCATCTATTTGACATTATTAATATTTTATAATTCAAATGATATTTCATTAATATCGGTGAACATATAATAAGTTCATCATTTTAGTAATCAAATTGATATTTAACCGTTTTTAAATATGATCAATAAAAAAGAGAATAAAGTTCATGAGGTTCTCAAGAACTTTTTTGAGATAATATTAAAAGAATACAAGTATGACACATTGCATGTGTTATATAAGTGTTAAGAAAATAAAATAATTTAAAATTATGTTATCAGAAAAGTGAATAATTTTTTGATTTGATATACATACATATCATATCTCAGGAAGTTCTGAGATAACCTGAGAACTTTATTCTCGAGGAAAAATAAAAAATGACAAAATAATGGTATTGGTTGATTTTCGACTTTTATTTGCTTTTTTATATACACAAAAAATATAAAAACCAGCAAAATTATTATTTTCTATCATGAAATTGCACTACAAGAAAACAGGACAAAACCGACCACACATAACCGACCGACGTCGATTTGGTCACGTTAAAACCGACCATCCACTGTGGTCGGTTATAACAGTAAAAAACGACGATGTTTTATTGACGTGGCACACATAAAACCGACCACGTCCTTGTGGTCGGTTATAACAACTACAAACGACGTAGTTTTGATGATGTGGCACACGTAAAACCGTCCACTGCATGGTGGTCGGTTATAATGCTTACCTTCTTTGTTTAAAACCGGCCAACGCCTGTTGTCGGTTTTAGAACAAATATAAAATTAATAAAAAATACAAAAAATGTACCCGTTATAGATAGAACGGTGTCGTTTTAATTATTTATTATAACTGACCGTTGTCGGTCGGTTTTAATTCGTTTTTTTTGTTATATCTCTCATTTGTTGAAATTGGGCAAAATATAAAAAAACAAAGAGGGAGAATTGAATTAAAGTGGAGGAGTAATAGAGAAATTATAAGTTTTTCTCATTTATTGTAATCAATTTGTGTGTGTGTGTATTAAATGTTGTATTGAATGTGTTTAATTTTTTTATGAGAATTGTGTGTGTTTGTTGTATGTAATAAATGTGTTTGTGTTTGGTTTATGTATTTAAAATGTTGTTTTGGTATGTATATATTGAATATTTTTAATTTGTTATGAAATGCATGTTAAATATATGTTAATTATGCTTTTTATGTTAAATACATATTATTGTAGATGGAAACCATTGATCGAAGTTGGATTGGTAATCAATTGCAAAGTGATAAATTTCATTAACTCCGGAATATAGAATTGGTGTAGAAATATTTTTAAAATTTGCTCGTGAGAATGGAATGGAAGAAAATGGTACAATGAAGTGTCCTTGTAAACGTTGTAAAAATTTGAATTGGTTAAATATTAACGATGTTGTATTGTATTGTCAATTTCTATTATTACATTTATTTTTATTTTTATGTATTATAAAATGTAGAGGGATGTATTCAATTGGGATTTCAAAGGATTTTTTTGAATTTTGAAAATTTTGGGTATTCAATTTATATTCTAAAAAATCCTTTAAAATCTGATGGTATAGGGACCTTTGGCTACGCGCCACGCGTGCTATCAAAAATCTCTATATGGTTGTTATTTCTTGATATATTTAATCTGATTCTGTTTCAGATTATTTATGGAATAGAGTAGCTTGCAAATATTACACCGATTCCATAATTAATGATATTTAATTATGGAAAAGAGTAGCGCACAAGTCTATCTACACCTATATAAACACCTCTAGGGCGTTAGGGTTAGATACACAAAAAAAAAACACATTCGCCTCTAAACACAAAATCCTACCTCTCTCTCCTCCGGTGATAATTTCTTGCTCTGTTTCAAGCTCGCTGGGAGTGTTGTTCTACATCACTGCAATCCGTTTTATCCTGGGAGGCTTTTCGCTCGCACACGACGATGAGGGCTAATAAGCTTTAAGGAGACAGTTCTGCACTGGACTCGGATTATATCCTTCTCTCCTCTTTTCTGTTACTCTGTTTGTTCATTTTGTTCACACACACATACACATATTGGTTTGTTTCTGCACAGATTGTATAATACTAACTACATACTATACTACAATGCATAGTGTGTAAATTCTAAAGTGGTAATCTTATTGATTTCTAATTTAGTACGGTCTCATATATCTTTGCATGATAGACTTTATAACAACCACTTCTTTAGTATGTAGTTAGTATTCTTATTAGGCCTCATGTTCCAAAGAAAAGTTCATCAAATAACTAATCTTCAATTTAACGATAAGATACTGCCAGTTTAATTTTGATGTACCATATGAAATCCAGTTTTTAGTATATTTGTTAAAATCTTAAGATTGAAAATTCATTTTGCTAAAAACTAATTCATGATAGTTAATCATTCATGCAGTATCGTTTTATCAGTCCCCTTCATATATAATAGTAGCCCTTTAGTAATCCTCAATTTGATCATCAAAATTTTATCTGTCATTATTGGACATTTTAAGCATAGTCAAACATTTCCAAAAATGTCAATAAACATCAGATTGTACTTAGTATAAGAGTATAACAAAAAGTTATGTACTTAGTAGTAAATGTGTTTGTGTTTGTTTTATGTATTTAAAATGTTGTTTTGGTATGTATATATTGAATATTTTTAATTTGTTATGAAATGCATGTTAAATATATGTTAATTGTGTTTTTTATGTTAAATACATATTATAGTAGATGGAAATCATTGATCGGAGTTGGATGGGTAATCAATTGCAAAGTGATAAATTTCATTGACTCCGGAATATAGAATTGGTGTAGAAATATTTTTAAAATTTGCTCGTGAGAATGGAATGGAAGAAAATGGTACAATGAAGTGTCCTTGTAAACGTTTTAAAAATTTGAATTGGTTAAATATTAACGATGTTGTATTATATTGTCAATTTCTATTATTACATTTATTTTTATTTTTATGTATTATAAAATGTAGAGGGGTGTATTCAATTGGGATTTCAAAGGATTTTTTTGGATTTTGAAAATTTTGGGTATTCCATTTATATTCTAAAAAATCCTTTAAAATCTGATGGTATAGGGACCTTTGCCTGCGCGCCACGCGTGCTATCAAAAATCTCTATATGGTTGTTATTTCTTAAGCGATCTGCTAATATGGTTGTACATGAACTAGCTCGTGCATCGTATTCTTTCCCAGGCCGAATTTTCGATAGAAGGTCTGTTCCTATTGAAGTGGATGTAGCTCTTAAAGCCGATTTCTGTTAATAAATTGCTTGTTCGTCGAAAAAAAATCTCTATAATTTTCATTTTTATAATGAATTGATAGTAAATATTTATTTACATTTATTTTAGTTATTTATTTTTAAATTTGGTGAAAGTTGTAGTGTCTGATTGACATAGAATTATAACATACTATAAAAATGACTTTTGCAGTACGCTCGCAGCCACAATTCAATTTATGAAATATATTGTCAACCAAAATTAAGAAGGTTAAAATTACACAACAATCATTATTACTTACTTGCTATAATTATAGAGAAAAACAAAAAAAATGACAATACAATACAACAGTCACATTCATTTTTAGACGACGACACATACTAAACATCTAAAAAGTAAAAACAGATAAGTTCTTAAATATTTTCCAAACATATGTAAAATCTATACTTCTGTATTATTATATTAAAGGCAAAACAATGAAAGTTTGGTTGGTAGTCGGTCTATTCACCGTAATTATAGTAATATTTAAAATAAAATATTCTCATAAATATATTACTATGCACGATAGAATAATATAAATAAAAATACAATTGTAATATGTCTAATAAATATATAAATTACTAATCACAACATAATTATATAAATATAAAAAAATTGTAATATGTCTAATGGTTATGATTTAAAGAAAATAATATATAATATTAAATAAAATTATACTATTGATCTTATCATAAATATAAAATAAAAAATAAATTACTTACAATTAGTTGGATTTTCAAGTTCGAATTAAATTAAAATAATAAAGACTAATAAAAATTTGAAAGTAAATTCGTTTGGTCGACATAATTCCATCAGGCTAAAACAAAAAATTAAATGAGTTAAAATAAAATAAATTGAAAGTAAATTTGTTTGGCAGATATAATGTCATCACAGTAAAATAAAAATATACATATTATCAATTTGGTCTAAAACATAATAGTATACATTTACGGCTAAAACGAAATTAAACAAAAAACTAAATATAATCAACTGGATTTGGTTGACATAGCGGGTCTTAAACTAAAACCAAGATTGCTATCTTAGGGTAAAACAATATACTAAATACAACCAATCTAACTAAAAAATATTTTATCAAACCGGAGTACACTGCGTTGGTCGAGATAATGTCATCAGAATAAAACAGAATATATTATTTATCCAACTTAAAACAATATAATATTTAACTAGAGCTAAAATAAAATTAAAAACAAAATAAATGTAATTAGATGGTTGATATAGCGGGCCTAAGGCTAAAACAAAATAATATATATTATTGATCTACGCTAAAACAAAATTTAATTCAAACTAAAGGTAATTCTTTTATTCTTGATCCGTGTTAAAATAAAGTTAAAATCTACTTAATTCGTTTTTAGGTATAATATTGGCTTGGGATTGTGAGATAACTGGCATCCGACTCTAATAGCCGAAATATTATAAGTTTGATTGCAGATCCTTGTGTTAAATGTTTGGGATTATATAATTGCAGGTTCTTTCCGATTTCTATAATATCCAAAACTATTTTAATAAAATGAAAATGGATATGATTCTTTAGTTTGTGTCGGACAAAAATAAATCAATACATGCTACTCATTTGGGCTAAAAACAATTATATAATTGATTCATGATAAATCAATATTAAAAATAAGAAATTAACTATACAAGCTAATATGTACTTTTATTCGGATTAACATAAATTTTTTATTATCGATACATAAATTTTTTATCATTGATCCGGGTTGAAACAAATTTAAAATTTTAAAATTTTCACATCAAATTAAATTCAAAAATTATGTAATATTAAAAAAAATCTGTGCATCGCACGGATTTTAGGCCATTATTAATATAAACATAACTCTAGGATTATTTGATTTATAAAACATAAAATAAAACATTTTTATAGGATTTGCAAAAATATATGAAGAATACAGTAACATATTCCAATAAAACACACAAACGTGAGGTTAGCAGATGTAAACTGTACATAAGCCGTGGACAGAAGCTCCAACGCAGTATCATTGGTTATAAATTGATGCAGAAATGGATCAAAAAGTAGTTCAGATATGTTTTGTTTATACAAATATGGAATCTGTATGCGGTGGAAATGAGATATACAGGAGTTGCATGGAATTCTGACTTGATCTGGAATATGAAGGAGGAGTGCAGTTCAATTTTCAAGTATTTAATCCCTATACGGTAAAAATGAGATATACAGAAGTTGCATGAGATTCTGACTTGATCTAGAGTGATACCGATGTAGAAAGACTGAGTACCTCTGTTTGTTATAATGTTATAACTAATTTTTGTATTGTTCATCACATACTTATTGAAGACAAACATAAGTTAGGCACTGCATTCACAAAGGTAATATATTTTCTAAAAAATTGTTCAAATTAAATTTGTACTTATATTTCCTTCTCAAAAATTTTGTAATCGGAATAATATAAATAAGATTTTTATTAACGGTTTATCAGCGTCGTCTTTGACGACACCTCATGTTCTGCAACAAAAAAAAGTATAACAGATGATATATAATAATTTTGAAAGTGAAATAAAATTAAAATAAGATATACTTGATTATTACTCGACGTCTTTTTCAAATGCGCCTCGTATTCTATAACTAAACAATATAATAAATGATATACAATAATTTTGAAATTGAAATAAAATCAAAATAAGATATTTATTGATAGTTCCTTGATTCTGCAACTAAATATTTGTAAAAGAAGATGTAAAATAATTTTCAAATTGAAATAAAATCAAAATAAGATACTCGGCTTCGTTTTCGACGATGTATCGTATTCTATAAGTAAAAGTATAATTGAGGATTTAAAGCAATTTTGAAATTAGATTAAAATCAAAATAAGATATTTATTAACAATTTCTCGACGTCATCCTCGACGACACCTTACATTCTGCAACTAAAAAGGTATAAAAGAGAATATACAATATTTTTGAAATTTAAATAAAATCAAAATAGAATATTAATTAATTGTTTCGCGGCTTCTTTTTCGATGACAACTCGTATTTTGTAACTAACAATTAAAATAAAGGATCTAAAATAATTTTAAAATAAGAATGAAATCAAAATAAGATATTTATTTCTCGGAGTTGTTAAAGGTGATACCTCGTATTTCACAACTAAAAAGGGATTAAAGAGGATATACAATAATTTTGAAATTGGAATATAATTAAAATAAGATATTAATTGACTGTTTATCGATTTATTTTTCGACTTCGCCACATATTCTATAACTAAAATGTATAAATAGATGATATACAATTATTTTAAAATTAAAATAAAATTAAAAAAAGACATTTAATTGACTGTTTCTCGGCATAGTCGAATATGATGCCTTATATTCTACAACTAAAAAGTGTAAAAGAGGACATATAATAATTTTATAATTCGAACAAAATCAAAATAAGATATTAATTTACCGTTTATCGTCTACCTTTTTTATGACGCCTCGTATAATATAACTAAAAAGTATAAATAAGGATATACAATAATTTTGAAAATTGAATAAAATCAGAATAAGATACTTATTCAGAGTTTCCCGGCGTCGTCGAAGACGACGCCACGTATTCTACAACTAAAAATATATAATAGATGAGATACAAAATTGGAATAAAATCAAAATAAGATAATAATTGATTATTTTTCGACTTCTTTTTTCGACTACGCCTCACATTCTATAACTAAACAGTATAATAAATCATATAACTAAATTTTGAAATTGGAATAAAATTAAAATACGATATTTATTGATAGGTTCTCGGTTATGTAACTAAAATATGTAAAAAAGGATGTACAATAATTTTAAAATTGAAATAAAATTAAAATAAGTTACTAAGTTTCATGTTTTACTATCGTATCTTATAAGTAAAAAAGTATAATTGTATCCTATAAGTAAAAAAAGGATAATTGAGATTAAACAATAGTTTTGAAATTGGATTAAAAAAAATTAGTGTTATAAAAACTTGTAATGTTATAAGGCATATTAGTTAAAAAAAATAATTCTTATAAATTATTCAAGAGTAATATTTTATGTTAAACAACTTATATACCTACGATCGAGAATATTTTATATAAATCAAACTTATAAATTATATTATAAAATTTAGTATTTATTAGAATATTAAAATTATGATAAATGAATGAGGCCATTTTATTTTATATTAAAGTCTAAGAATTAATATTAGAATTAGTATTTTTATTTGTCAAATTATTTAAAAATGATAAATAAAATTATATTTAGAGAGAATAATTTTTTATACCATGATGCTAAAGTATGAAGCTATGTATAATTTACTTTTTTGACTATGTGTACTTGAATTATTGATTTTTTATTTGTTAAAGTATGAAGCTATGTATAATTTACTTTTTTGACTATGTGTACTTGAATTATTGATTTTTTATTTTCAAATCGAACTTAACAATTCATTGTAATGAGAGGCTGAACAAAAAAAATGATATATTAATGGGGTTAAATCTTAATTCAAAATCATGTGAGCATAAAGTATTATATCAAATTAGTTGGAAACATATATTTATTATTTTCAATATATTTTTAAGAGAAAACTGGTTAGAGAAAATTTTATAACTAACTTATTTACTTAGTGTGAGCATCTGTTTATATTCTCAACTATACGTCTATGCATACTCTTGGTAGACTAAAATTTAAATCATAATTTTCTTACATAAAATAATAAAAAATCATTGAGCCCTCTTTTTGTTGTAAAATAAAAAATCATTGAGCCCTCTTTTTGTTGTCCGGTGAAATGTAGCCTGCTTAATTTGTTTACTCTATGTCTTATAAAAAATCGTGGTAAATAAATTTTTTACAATTTGAACGTATGCATTTCTCTCTTGTTCTATATTCTTAAAATTATAAAATTTCTTTTTTCAATTTTCGTCTTCCTTTTTCATATTATGATATTCAACGCATCAATTGATTATTTACTACTTATTTGTACAAATTTATTGAATATTAATATAACCCGTACTTCGCACACAAGAATTTCGACTAATATACAAAATTAATCTGAAAAAAAATATTAGTTCTAAACTTCAATTTTACAGTTTAATAATATTAACTAAATTATATAAATTAATATATCATATTTCTTTATAATGGTACGATGTAAGTAAGTTAGAAATATATAACACTAATCTAAAAAAATGCCAGGAGAAAAAGAAGACTTACATTTTAATCATTTAATTTTGTAAAACATAAAAGGTTAACTTGAAAATTTGAAAAATAACTTTACAATATACTAAATACAGACCTACACAAAATTTTCATTCATATAAAATATTCACTCCTTATCTTTTTAATTATCACAAATTGACTTCATCAAACTGACCAAAATTCATTATTATTTTATAACTGAATAAAATTAAAAATTTATATATTATTAAAAATTACATTTAATCTATTTCTATATTAATGCAAACCTCTATCTGTAAATAACATCAAATAAATTTATAAAAATCTAAATATTTATGATACACATCTAAAAATTACCATATACATAATACACTTTATTCCATTACCCCACAGATTAATATTTAAAAATTTAATTCAGATATCTAAAACATGCTACGCTTAAACTGTAAACTAATATACCAAGATGAATCCAGACATATAAATTAAGATATGTGACTACGTCATGTAGTGACCTGGTGATGTTCCGTCATTTTGGTGAGAAAAATCAACTCCATTCATTCCTCTATGAGATGGTGTCTGAAGGAATGCAGTACCGAGTGAATGTACAGAAATGCATATGACAATCAGAAATATAGAACGTGTGGCAAATATTAAGCTTTACAAATAACCAAAACATTGAGTCTGCTAAGTTGTGAAAAATTACAGAGCTGTGAAACCTGCTTATTTGTTGAAACACTTGGTTGAAAAAACTATTAGTTCACTACATACTTTGTGATAGGCCACATTTATGTCTGAATATGGTGTTTGGTAAACAACATGGCTGAGTTAAGATCCAGTCATTCATGTGACAAAAAAGATAGATATAACACGTAGAGAAGAAAACTTACTCTATTACTTTGCACATCAATAAATAAAATAAAATTAGGAATGATAAATTAAAAAAAATCAGACAATCTCACAAAGCAAAAACAACATTAAAATTAGTATATTGGAATAAATTTGTATTCGTTCTTCGTTTGAGAAAAGCTAGCAGATCGACATGTCCTCTATAATGTACTTTTGTAGACTGACATGACAGTGTCTGAAACTAAAAAGGACAAAGGTCGATATGTTATGCATAACGCGTAAATTGAAAATTAAGATTAATGTAATTTTTTTAAAGAAATAGTTAAAAGTACATAAATAAATGAATTGAGTTAAGAGTGTATCATTCTTAACAAAAAGGTGGAGATCTAACCGTTAATATTAAGCTACAATATGACTATAGATGAACTAAGAGTGTCTCATTCTTAACAGAAAGGTGGAGATCTACTACTAATCTATCAAGTAAATAAAATGACACCAGTGTTCAACACGAAATACTGATAATCATTTACTCTACAATAAAATGGCAATCAAGTTTAGCAAATTAAAATTGACACAAGACTTTGAGTTATTTCTCACGGATTCTTAAGCCTCCTAACATGCGTACTACTATCTGTATACAACACGCTCATGTGATTTTCTGCTATGTCTTGCAATATGTAACCAAGAAAGCTGGAAATGAAAAACTCACCAGAATTAACAAAACATTAACTCCTAAAATGTAATGGATCAAATCAACTAACCAAGCACAAAATAATTTAGAATAATAGTTTGTTCCTCACTAAATTATAAGTAAAAATGAGTTAAACGTGTTGGAAACGTATATGGGCTTGGGCTTAATATAGATCAAATTGATATGACTCAAACACACACTGTATATCTTTGATATTGAAACAAACACCAAGTTTATTTTAAATCTCACAACCACAAAGTTACAGCTTGACACAAGGCTACGGCCTTATTTCTTTCTCTCTGTTGCTTTACAAACTCACTTCTGTGTATTCTATTACATTCAGAGAGGACCAGCCTATTTATAGGCTTCATATATGCATGCATTACATCAGGGCTTACATCACTACTATTTATTACTACATAGACTTTTACCAGCCTACAATACTGACTAACTTAACATGCAGCCTACCATATTTTACGTATCTATAATTATTGCCAGCCTTCAGACCTTATCTTGACAACCCAGCCTTCTAATCTTGAACAACTGTTATATGCTACGCATTTCAAGGGAGACTTCATCACATCTCTTGTATGAATTCTTGACCATGCATGCAGGTTGCCTACCATAATATATGCTTCTCTGTTGCTGGATATATAGCTGGTGCCTGGTGTAGTGTCAACCTTGAATACTATCACCATAATTTATTACACACGCCACCTTGCATGTATTGGTAATCTAGTGTCCACCATATTTTTAGGAATTAACTTCTGGTTGCTGCTCTTATTTTCTTTCCTTCATATTACTACATCTATAACCCAGCTGTATGTTATTTATTTCAAATTATGGAAGAGTTTGAATTCTAATACTCCCCCTCAAACTCGACTTTGCATTCCGAGCTTCATCTTCATTTTGTGAAATACTTCCGGCTTCAATGGCTTCGTAAATATATCCGCTAAATTTTCTTCAGTCCTGCAGTGCACCAATTCCACAATTTTGTCGTTCACCTGTTCTCGAATAAAATGATATTTAATATTGATGTGCTTGCTTCGACTGTGTGACACTGGATTTTTCGCTAGAGAAATAGCAGATTTATTATCCACGTAAATAGTAACCGGATCTTCCTTGCCAAGTTTTAACTCTCCCAATATGTAGCCTAGCCACATAGCTTGACACGCGCATGCTGCTGCTGCGATGTATTCCGCCTCACATGTTGAGAGAGCAACTGTTTGCTGCTTCTTTGATGACCACGAAAATATCGCCGAACCGATATGAAAAGCATATCCAGAAGTGCTTTTCCCGTCATCCAAATCACCACCATAATCACTATCTGAGTAACCAACTAATTTTGAATCCTGAGAGTGTGTATAAAATAGACCATGATCGAGTGTTCCTTTTATGTACCTCAAAATTCTTTTAGCTGCCATGAAGTGATCTTGCTTCGGCTTCTCCATGTACCTACTAACTAGTCCAACCCCATACATGATATCTGGACGAGTAAAAGTTAGGTACCTCAGACTTCCAACCAGACTTTTGAACAACGTCGGATTTACCGACTTCCTTGTTGAATCAATTCTGAGCTTTATGCTTGCTTCTGTTGGTGTGCTCACCGGCTTGCATTCCTCCATTCTGAATTTCTTTAAAATCTGCTCAGCATACTTTTTCTGCGACATAAAGATCCCATCTTTGCTTTGCTTGACTTCGACTCCAAGAAAGTAAGACATTTGACCAATATCTGTCATCTCAAATTCGTTAGTCATAACTTTCTTAAAATCATCAAACATACCAGGGTTGTTTCCAGTAAAAATCATGCCATCCACGTATAAGCACACGATCATAATATCTCCCCCTGAATTTGTTTTCGTGTAAAGTGCATGCTCGTAGGGACTCTTCACAAAACCATTTTTCTGGAAATATTCATCAACCCTTGTGTTCCATGCTCGCGGAGCTTGCTTCAAACCATACAGTGCTTTCTTTAGTCGGTAGACTTTATCTTCCTTGCCTTTCTGAACATATCCCGGTGGTTGCTCGATATAGACTTCTTCTTCAAGATAACCATTCAAGAATGCTGACTTCACATCCATCTGATATATCTTCCACTGATTCTGAGCTGCGATTGCTGTAAGAAGTCTTATGGTATCAACTCTTGCAACCGGAGCAAATACCTCATCATAGTCAATCCCATATCTCTGCTTGTAGCCTTTAGCCACCAACCTTGCCTTGTGCTTTTCCACTTCACCGTCTTGGTTGGTCTTTGTCTTGTAGACCCATTTGACACCAATTGCTTTGTGTTCTTCTGGAAGAGTTGTGAGCTCCCAAGTATCATTCTTCTTGATTGCACCAATTTCTTCATCCATTGCTTTATTCCATTTGCTTTCTTCAGAAGCTTCTTCAAATGTAACGGGATCACACTCAGCCATTAAGCAAAACAATGAATAATCAAAGATAGTTTGTACCGGACTTGTTGCATCATAGATATCATTTAGACTCCGCATTTTTCTTGGTGCTCCCCCTGAACTGTTGCTATTGCTGCTTCCTGAACTCGATGGTGTCGAGGCAGGAGTTTGTTGGTTTGGACTTTGTGGAGGAGTTGGATCATCATTTCCATCATCTTGAACATTGGTGTCATCACCGTCATCATCTTCATCCTGAAAAAACAAACCAGCAACTTTTCTTTCTTCCTTGCTCCATCTCCAGTAATCTGATTCGTCAAACTCAACATCTCGAGAAATGATTAATTTCTTCGTGAGGGGATTGTAGAGTCTGTACGCCTTGCTTCTTTTGTCATATCCGGTAAAGATGCACTTCTCGCCTTTATCATCCAGCTTCTTCCTTTTCTGATCTGGAACATGTGCATATGCAATGCACCCAAAAATTCTGAGATGTCCAACAGATGGTTTGCTACCACTCCATGCTTCATTTGGAGTTTTGTTTCTGACACTTTTAGTTGGACAACGATTCAACAAATAAACTGCACATAGAACGGCTTCAGCCCAGAAAGTTCTCGGCATATGCTTTGCTTTGACCATGCTCCTTGCCATGTCAAGAATAGTGCGATTCTTTCTTTCTGCAACACCATTTTGTTGAGGAGTGTATGCCGTTGTTAGCTGATGATTAATTCCATGTGCTCGACAGAAACTTCTAAAGAGATTTGAGGTATACTCTCCTCCTCTGTCTGATCGAAGTGTCTTCAAATAATGACCACTTTGTTTCTCCGCCAACGCTTTGAACTCCTTGAATTTATCAAGAGCTTCTGACTTTTCTTTCAGGATATACACCCAACTTTTTCTGCTAAAATCATCAATAAATGTTAGGTAATACCTGTTACCTCCAAGTGACGGAATATCAAATGGACCAGCAATATCTGTATGAACAATCTCCAGTGGCCTCCTGGCTCTCCATGATTTTCCAACGGGAAAACTTTGTCTGTGTTGCTTCCCCTTAACACATGCTTCACACAAATTTTCTGGTTCATTTATTTCTGGCAAACCGTCCACCATCTTTGTTTTTGACAATAATTTCAAGCCAGAAAATCCAAGATGACCGAATCTTAAATGCCACAACCACGAGTCATTTTTAATGACCGACTTTAAACACTTCTGCGCCTTCGTCTGCATATCAAGTGTAAACAAACGATTCTTTGACATCTCCACATCTGCAATTAATTCTCGATCCTGATTCCTGATGACGAGAGAATTATCCTGCATCTGTATATAATATCCTTTCTCCACAAGTTGGCCAAGACTGATGATGTTACTTTTCAAAGCAGGTATATGGTAAACATCATTAATAAACTTTTTCTCACCAGTCTTCAATACAATCGTAATTGTACCTTTGCCTTTGACTGGAATCTTCGATGAATCACCAAACGTAACTTCTCCGCTGATGGTCTCGTCTATCTCCGTAAATAAATCCTTGTGGCCTGTCATGTGGTTGCTCGCACCAGAGTCAAGATACCAAACATTTTTCTTGCTCTCCTCGTCTCCTTTATAAGTGAGGAACATAGCAGTGCCAACATCTTTATCTTCTTTTGCTGCTGCAAAATGACTTCTTTCTTCCACTTTCGGTGATCTACATTCATAACTGAAATGGCCAAATTTATTGCAATTATAGCACTGAAATTGAGACTTGTCACCTCGTTGAAATCCTCCTCGTCCTCGACCTCTAAAATTCTGACCACGTCCAGATGGACAATAACCTTCAGTGTTCTGGCTTCTGTTGAAGGACTGTCTTCCACGTCCTCTTCCACCACGGTAGCCACCTCTAAAGCCACCTCTTCCACGACCAGAACTGCTACTGCTTGAACTTTCACCAATGGACACCTTACTTTGCAATGCCTTTTCTAAATGGCTTGTATCATCATACTGGTTCATCCGCTGCTCATGGGCTTGAAGTGAACCAACTAGCTCATCAATAGAAATTGTGGACAAATCTTTTGACTCCTCGATAGAAGTAATGACATAGTCAAATTTTCTTGTCAATGAGCGGAGTAATTTTTCCATGACCCGAACATCATCGAGACTTTCTCCGTTTCTCTTCATCTCATTTGTCATCATTTTCAAACGCGTAACATATTCACCAATATTTTCTGAGGTCTTCATTTTTATATTTTCGAACTCCCCGCGTAGAACTTGGAGCCGCACCTTTTTTACTTTCTCCACGCCTTGGAATGATTTCTGCAAAATCTCCCACGCATCTTTTGCTGTTTTTGCTTCTGAAATTTTTTCAAAGGTAGATTCATCAACACCTTGAAAAATTGTGTACAACGCCTTTTTGTCCTTTTTACGGGACTCCTTTAACGCCATCTTCTCGGCATTTGGAAGTGCTGCTTCAGCGGTTGCATCTGCGGGCTCGTTAAACCCACTTTCGACAATATCCCAATTGTCGTAGGAACCGAGTAACACCTTCATTTGGATACTCCAATTCCCGTAATTTGTGGACGTCAATTTTGGAATATTTGGTTGCACCATATTCGCCATTTTCTTGAACGGAACGCTGGCTCGGATACCACTTGTTGGAAACGTATATGGGCTTGGGCTTAATATAGATCAAATTGATATGACTCAAACACACACTGTATATCTTTGATATTGAAACAAACACCAAGTTTATTTTAAATCTCACAACCACAAAGCTACAGCTTGACACAAGGCTACGGCCTTATTTCTTTCTCTCTGTTGCTTTACAAACTCACTTCTGTGTATTCTATTACATTCAGAGAGGACCAGTGAAAGGCATATGTCATAGCCTACTCGTTTAGTCGAGTATTTAACTCAACTCAAATAAGAATGTAATAAGTAAATAGTGGATCAAGCATCAGAGAGATCTCACAAAGTAACATCTGTCAAAGAATAAAGAAACATTGTTCATCTGCAGTCTTGAAGATTCACTGGAAGAAGTTCAAGAAGTTGATCATGCCTCAGTGATATAAATCAAGATCGTGGAATTAATCAAGTGACAGAGATCTCGTCAAGGTATCATTTATTACAAGGATTCAATCAGAACAACAAAGTCAAGACATGAAGAAACGTCACGAAAGTTAGTCACTCATGAACCAGACAGTACATCGAGTGTCAGCATTGAAGTGACGGAATTGATTCATAAGTCTCGAAGATTGTCTGAAGAATGGATGCTGCTCAGAGATAGTATTAATTCTCTATTAATTTAATTAAGTCATATAATTTAATTAAGAAAATAAATTCTATCTGCAAGGATTAATTTATTGATTAATTGAATTAAAGTGATTAATTAATTTAGAATTAATATTAAGGATTTTCAGAATATTAATTGTTTAAAATCTGTGATAATTCTAAAAAGACAACTGATTGAACTAGCATGACAATCGGTATGACAATTGATAGTCATACCGAATGTCTTGCTAAGTCAGTTAATTGAATTGATAGAATTTTCAATTAGAATAAAATCAATTAAGTATTCAGAAAAACAATTTCATTTGAACTAATATGACAATCGGTATGACAATCAATAGTCATACCGAAAGTCTTGCTAGTTCATTTTAATTGTCTTCCTAGCTCTAATGAGATTGTCTCACCGAAAGTCATTCAAGCTTAAAATGATTGTCACTGCAGTTCAACAACTTCGACTGTTTTGATAAATAGAAGCAGAAGACATCATCTCAAAATATCACAGCAAAAACAGAGCAGCCAACAAAAAAAAAAAAAAACACAGAACAAGAAAACACAGCAGAAAAATAAGAGAAAATATTTCATCCTTAATCTGCTTATTCAAGATCAAATATTCTAGCTTGTTAATGTTAAATCCAAACCACTAGAATTACTTATCTTGTTCTTGTATATCAATCTAGCGGATTAAAATCCCTAGAACTTAATCTCAAATCGCTTTTAGCATTTGATCTTTTAATTACAAAAATAGAAAAAGTTCATGTCGAATTTATTCTAAATTTGTAATAATTGATTTGAGATTAAACCCTTGTAATCGATACCGTAGTTGTAACACCTTTCAAGTTTAATAAAAGTTTTATTTAACTTGAATTTTGTTTCACAATTTTATTCCGCATTTTATTCGACGAAACGGTATTGTTTGCATTCAACCCCCCCCTTCTACAAACAAATTGGGACCTAACAATTGGTATCAGAGCCTTCTGATTAACGTACAAATCTAGATCCTAGACTTTTGTGTTTCTTTCACTTCTTGAATTTTTATTCACTCAAAAATTCATAATGACTACACAAAAAGTTGGAACCGTTAAAATTCCACTTTTCGATAAAGAAAATTATGTGATGTGGAAGAAGAAGATGCTACTGTTTTTACAGGTTGCTAATCCCAAATATTTGCAAGTATTGAAGAAGGGTCCAAAAATACCTATGGTTATTGAACCAGAGGTAATAGAGAATGATGTGGTGATCACCCAAGCGAGAACTTATGTGAAGGATCCTGAGGACTTCTCTCCTGCTGAAATGGAAGAATCTTCCCTGGATGCTAGCCTTCAATTAATCTTAGTAGATTCCCTTAATCCCCTAATGAATAGACATGTGATGAATTGTAAAGATTCCAAACATATCTGGGAAACTATTGAGATTATTAATGAAGGCACAGAGGAAGTTAGGGAGAACAAACTAGAAATCCTAACCTCTGAGTATGAATACTTTAAATCCAATCCAGGAGAAGGAATCACTGAAGTGTTTGAGAGGTACAATGCATTGATCAATAACCTGAATATTAATGGTAAATACTATTCCATCAGGGAGGTCAACAAAAAGTTCCTTTTGACACTGCCAACTCATCTCGAACATAGAATCACTGCCATAAGAGAAGCAAGAGATCTGAGTGAGATTTCTTTGGAAAGGCTCTATGGTGTGTTAAAGACTTATGAGTTGGAGCAGATTCAGCAGAAGGAGGTTTACGGGAAAGGAAGGGTGGTCAGCACGTCTACTGCTCTGGTAGCTGATGAACAACAACCACTATATCAACAACAATCTCAACAGTCAGACAGAATGGTACAGTCTTCCAAGGTTGAAGACAATGTTATAGTAGCAGAATTTGATTCTCCTACTACCAATCAATCAGGAGATGATTATTATTCCTTGGAAGAACTGGAGCAATTGGAGGATGAGTCAATGGCCCTGATTGTCAAGAGATTCTCAAATGTCAGATTCAAAAGGAATCCCAAGTTCAAGTACAAGTCCAACTACAACAGATTCCAGAAAGGTGGATCTTCATCCTCTAACACCAGCAGTGGTGGGTATAAAACAGGGATGGTTGATCGAAGCACCATCCGATGCTTCAACTGTAATGAGTTGGGACACTTTGCCACAGAATGCAGAAAGCCAAAACAGGCAAGGAAGAACTCTTATGATTCTAATCAGAAGAGTAAATCTGAAAGGGCGTACCTGGCAAAGGGAAGAAGTTGGGATGATACTGACAGTGAAGATGAAGAAGTTGGGAATCTTGCTCTCATGGCTAGTGATGCAAGCACCTCATCGTCAAGAAAAGAGGTAAAACTTTCTGATGCTGAAATGGTTTATCATCTAAGAGGTAACTTAGATTGTGCTCGTCGTGATAATGAATTGTTAAATCAACAAATCAAAGACCTTGAGAAAGAGGTCAATGAATTAAGACTTGTGCACATTAATCAAGATAAACTTAAAGACCAAGTATCTTTTCTAGAGAATAGAGTTGACTGTTATAGACAACTCGAAACTATTCTCAAAGACAAGATCACCGGTCTTGAGGCTAAGGTTAAAGCTTACTTTAATTCTTGTTCGAAGTCCAAAGAGTTTTACAATAAGCAAGCTGTTAATCAAACACATGGAATAGGTTATGATTACAATGCTGCTATTGGAAAATTAGGCATAAACTCCCCTCCTCATGTATGTGCTAAAGGCAGGGAAGTACCACATGTGCTTAAGGGTGTTAATGAACCCCTCTATAAGGAATCAATTGCTGAACCATTTGATGAGACCTCTTTTATTATTCAAGAAGAAATTCGTGCTGAAGATAATGCTAATGGGAAAACTGTCTCCAAGTCAAGTGTGTCAAAAGTTCCAGTCAAGGTTGTGAAAGCAACTGAGACTAACTCAGACACACATGAGTTGGATAGCACAAATGCCATGTCTACCATGCATAAGTTGCCTATTGTTAATCCTTCTCATAAAGCATGTGGTGTTCCTGATTGTATGTCTTGTGCTTTTAATCTGTTGTTTGCTTATTTTAATGGTAAGCATACTTCTAATGATAAGACTACTCCTCGTCAGCATGTGAATAATAGAAAGCATGATAGGTCTAAGACTGCTAGTCCTCCTAAAGTTAGAAAGGAGACATTTGTGCCTAAGCCTAAACATAAATCTGATAAGGCTGTTTTAAAGGTCAAATGTTCAGTCATTGAGAATGTTGAGAATAGTGAAATTAAGAATGTTGTTTTGCCTGATAAAGGCCAATTTTACAAGTATGCCGGACCCAGCCAAGCTTGGGTTCCGAAGAAGTTCTAATCCATTTGTATTGCAGGGCATTAAACAGGTACAACCGGTAGTGTGGATTCTTGACAGTGGATCGTCAAGACATATGACCGGAGATAGAGCCCTGCTATCAAATGTGGTTGAGAAAGCTGGCCCAGTGGTTACCTTTGGAGATAACAGCAAAGGTTTAACGGAGGGATATGGCTGTTTGCAAGCTGGAAATGTTATCATTGAAAATGTATATCTTGTGCAAGGACTTGAACACAATCTGCTTAGCATTAGTCAGTTCTGTGACAACGGCTACAATGTTTTATTCGATAAGCTGAAGTGTCAGATTCTGCACAAGAAAAGTGAAAAACCCTCTTTAATGGGAATACGGAAAGGAAATCTGTTCGTAGCTGACATGAACTCTGGAAGCAATCTTGAAGTCAATTGTTTCTATGCAAAAGCATCGTCAAATGAGAGTTGGCTATGGCACAAGAGACTTTCCCATCTCAATTTCAAGACAATGAATTCTCTTGTCAAAAGAGAACTGGTAAGAGGTCTGCCTCAGCTGGAATTCTCTCCAGAAGGACTATGTGAGGCTTGCCAGAAAGGAAAGTCAAAGAAAGCAAGTCACAAAGGCACTGACACATCTTCCATAACTGGTGTTCTGCAATTATTGCACATGGATTTATTTGGACCAGTTAATATCCTTTCTATGTCAAAGAAGTGTTACTGTCTTGTGATAGTTGATGACTATTCCAAGTATACGTGGGTTTTGTTTCTTCACTCTAAGGATGAAACACCACAAGTTGTGATTGATCATATCAAGATGATTGAGTTAGATTCTAACGTCCCTGTTAGAGCAATAAGGTCAGATAATGGAACAGAATTCAAGAATGCACTTCTAAATGGATTCTGTACAGACAAAGGGATTACCAGACAATTTTCAGCTCCTAGAACCCCTCAGCAAAATGGAGTGGTAGAAAGGAAGAATCGTACATTGATTGAAGCTTCTAGAACGATGTTAAATGAATCAGGTCTTCCAATGTACTTTTGGGCTGAAGCTGTCAATACTGCATGTTATACTCAGAATCGAACTCTAATCAACAAAGACTTCATGAAAACTCCTTATGAGATTTTGAATGAACAGAAACCTTCTATCAAATACTTTCATGTATTTGGTGCCAGATGCTTCGTGCTCAAGGATGGAGATGATCGTCGTGGTAAGTTCGAGGCAAAGGCATATGAGGGTATTTTTGTTGGATATGGAAGAAGATCATATAGAGTGTATATCATTGATCAACACAAAGTAACTGAAAGTGTCAATGTTACTTTTGATGACACTAAACTCCCTAGTATCCAAACTGAAGATCCTTCTGAGAAACTGAAGTTTGATGATATGTCAGATTCAGAGTCAGAACATGGTCAAGAACCTGAGGTTGTTGCTGTTGAAGAACCTGTTAATCCTGATAATACTCAAGGTAATAGTGATGGAAACTCTGGAAACAATGGAGATACCACTGCTACTGACGGAGAATCTTCAAGTCAACATGGCAACAACTCAGGGGGAGATGCTGAAGGATCATCTAGTAGGACACAACATCACAATGAATTTCAAGGCGAATCATCAAGATCAAATCTTCAAAGACAGACAGTCTGGAATAAAGCTCACCCTTTTGAGTTGATTATTGGTGATCCAGATGTTGGAGTCAGAACTAGACGTGCTACTCAAAATGAGTGTCTGTTCTCAGGATTTCTTTCTGAGATAGAACCTAAGAAAATTGAAGAAGCACTAACTGATCCAGATTGGGTGATTGCTATGCAAGATGAACTCAATCAGTTTGAAAGTCAACAAGTCTGGAAACTGGTACCTAGGCCTGTACACAAGAAAGCTGTTGGTACAAGGTGGGTATTCAGGAATAAACTAGATGAAGATGGTGTGGTTACAAGAAACAAGGCAAGACTGGTAGCTAAAGGGTATTCTCAAGCTGAAGGTATTGATTATGATGAAACCTATGCTCCAGTGGCTAGACTTGAGGCCATAAGGATATTTCTGGCATTCGCAGCATTTTCAAACTTTAAAGTTTATCAAATGGATGTCAAGAGCGCCTTTCTGAATGGAAAGTTGGATGAAGAGGTATATGTAGAGCAACCTCCTGGTTTTGAAGATCCAGATCATATGGATTTTGTCTTCTTTCTTTTCAAGGCTATCTATGGGCTAAAACAGTCACCAAGAAAGTGGTATGACACTCTCTCTGAATTTCTTATTGAAAATAGCTTTATTAGAGGTGTCATAGACAAAACTCTCTTTTCTAAAAAACATAAGAATGATACTATATTAGTCCAAGTCTATGTGGATGATATAATATTTGGGTCTACTAATGATAATCTCTGTAAGAGATTTGCTAAGTTAATGCACAGCAAGTTTGAAATGAGCATGATGGGAGAGCTGAAGTTCTTTCTTGGATTACAAGTAAATCAAAGGTTAGATGGAACATTTATTTGTCAATCCAAGTATCTCAAGGAACTCCTCAAAAAGTACAATCTAGAGGATTCTGCATCAGCAAGGACTCCATCAACTACAGCTGTCAAGCTTGGACCATGTGAAAACTCCATTAAGGTAGATGTCACAAGCTACAGAGGTATGATTGGCTCGTTACTCTATCTTACTGCAAGTAGACCAGATATTATGTATGCTACATGCCTATGTGCAAGGTTCCAAGCGGATCCTAGAGATATTCATCTCGTTGCTGTTAAACGAATCTTAAGATATCTTAAGGGAACACCAAATCTAGGTATTTGGTACCCTAAAGAATCTGGTTTTAACCTTGTTGGATATACAGATTCAGATTACGCAGGAAGTGTTGTTGATAGGAAAAGCACCTCAGGAAGTTGTCAATTCCTAGGAAGCAGGCTAGTCTCATGGTACAGCAAGAAACAGCAAACAGTTTCCAACTCAACGGCCGAGGCTGAATATATTGCTGCTGGAAGCTGCTGTGCTCAGATCTTGTGGATTAGGAATCAACTACGAGACTATGGCTCTGTATTGAACAAGATTCCTATTTTATGTGACAATACAAGTGCAATAGCCATCACCAACAACCCTGTGCAGCACTCGAGGACAAAGCACATTGACATCAGGTATCATTTTATTAGAGAGCACGTCATGAATGGTACTGTTGAACTATTTTTTGTTCCAACAGAAGAACAAATAGCAGATATTTTCACTAAACCACTTGACGAATCCACATTTACCAGATTAGTTGGTAAATTGGGCATGTTAAATAGTTTTAGTGATTAATTTAATTAATATCTGGAATCTGTTCTTGAATGAATTTACAAATAAATTTTTCATAAATGAAAAATTCATTTGCAAATTTATTTTATCATTTTATCATATTTCTTGCTTATTTCTATGTATATATATTATCTTATCTATGGTTATTTACTCTACTTGTTAATTGTAAATATCTCAGAATATTTTATTTCCTCTAAAAATATTTTTCTATGAATTTTATTTGCTAAAATTAACAGAAATCTATTTTTTGGAATAAAAATAATTAATTCTGATATATTATCTTTGTTTCTGTAAAAATTATAAGTTTTACTATTTCAGTTTTACTATTTCAGTTTTACTATTTTTGAAATGAAGGTTCAGTACTTAATTAGATGTCTGTACATATTCATTTTATGTTAATTTTAATACTGCAAAGACTATCGGCAAGACAATTAAAATTGTCTTGCTGAAAATCACTTCAGTATTCGTGTAAATATAAATATGTTAATAGTTATTTTATTTTGTTCTAGAAAGACAATCGGCAAGACAATTGAAATTGTCTTGCTAAAAGTCATTTTAGTAATAATTGATTGCTTATTTTAAATATCAGATTAATTTTATAACTGGCAAGACAATCGGTAGGACTATTGATTGTCATGCCAGTAATAAAATTAATATCAGAATTTTATTGTTTTATTTTGTACTGGTATGACAATCGGTATGACTATCAGATTGTCATACCAGTTGTGTATTTTTATTTGTTTTATTTTCCTTCTTTTGCCTGGTATGACAATCGGTATGACAATCCCGGATTGTCATACCAGCTGTTATATAAAGGCTTGTGCTGTGTTGTGTTAAGTCATTTTCAATATAGCAGTTCATTTCTTTAAAAATTTCTAACAGTTTACTCTCTTTTACTCTCTTCTCTCTCCTCGAACAAGATCAAAACCAAACCAAAAATCTGATTCATTTCTTTGCTCGAGTTTTTAACTCAGCACACTTAATCATCACTTTGTGATATATACATACAAGTATATACATAAAGAAGTGCTGCTGAAATTTTCTTAAAAATAAAAATTATTATAAAAAACGCAAAAATCAAATTAAAATCAAGTTGCCCCTTCAAATTCCATTTTAATTTTAATTTCTTACTTGTGTCTTTTGGTGTGTCAAAACTGTGTTAGTAATTTAAGAATTTTAACGAGATACATTTCTGTCTAAATTTTTCGATTATAATTAATTTAATTCGAATTATTAAATTAATTTAATTAATTCGAATTTTCTTAATATTATTCTTAAAATTCTGAAAAGCTTGTGTCTTATTATTATTTTATAAAAAAAAAAAAAAAAAAAAAAAAAAATGGCTCTCAATTTCCAAATTGTCGCGCATAATCAAGTTGGTTACTTCAATCCGGAAAAATGTGATGTTGAAAAATTTAAGCCATGGATTAGATTTTTAAATGATCATTCGATTGTTAGCTCTGCTATTAAATCAAATGTGATTTTAAACGTCGATCTACTTAGACTGATTTGCACAACTTCTACTGTGGCCGATGATTCAAAATCTTTTTCATTCACCATCGCAAACACACAGTATGTAGTTGATGAAACAGTCGTCAATCGTGCTTTAAATTTTCCACTAGACAATTTCTGTAATTTACCCTCTGAAAATGATATCACAAATTTTTTCAATGCCATTCACTATCAGGGGGTGATCAATTTAACCAAACTTTCTAAATCAAATTTGGTGTCTGAATGGGATATTTTCTTCGATACCCTTTCCAAAGTGTTTGCCAACTGCACAAAATCTAATTTTCATAACATTACTTCCACCCTGCAGTATATTGGTCTTGCGGTTGTTTTCAATCAAAGGATCAATTTTGGCAAACTACTTTTTCCCATTCTCCTGAGACGTCTAACTTCTGCTTTACGTGATCATTCTACAAATCGTAGGGTATCATGTTACTATGCTCGTTTTCTAATGCTCATAGCAGATCATCTACTCACCCCTGAACACAAATCACTTTTTGCTAACTCTGCTGTAACTGAACCCCCACCAGTTAGCAAAAAGATTTACACTCGCCAAGACACAACCTTCAAATTTATGCAAGTACCAGTACTTGTATCTGCTTTCATGGCCAATTATATTCCATTACCTATTTTTAATCTACCCGGCCATGAACAGCAACCTCAACCTCCAGTGGTACAAGCCACCCAGACTCTTCCATTACAGGTAGTAATTCCTCTCTCTCACTCTCTTCCTACTTCTGTTAACAGACCCTCAGTGGTTGATAGGGCTGACCATGAAGTTGTAGAACCACAGCTTCAATCCCAGGTCATAGAGCCAAACACAGAGTCTCATTCTATCTCACCCTCTCCCCCACTGTCAAAAATGTTACCCAGAAGATTATTAGGAAGTAGTAAATTGTTAAATATGAGTGAACCCTCAGCTCTGCCTCCTCCTAAGAAAAGAAAAACCTATTCTGAGGCATCTGAAAGCCCATCCTTGTCCTCCCAACAGGACATGGACTTTGAAATGGCCAATGAACAGTTTCTAGAGGCATTCTCTCAACAGGATGCATCTATTGAAATTCGCCATCGGGCCATGGCATCCTGTACTGAGTCAAGCACAATTCCATTACTCACAATGGAACCATACACTTCCCCAGATAATACTCAGGACACCCAGCGAGGAGTGCACGTCGAGTCGGTTACAGTGCCTGCCATAGTTACGGCAGAAGAGCATTCACATGCTTCAGAGGGAAAATCTGACTCTCCGCCATCTTTAATAGAGTCATTTTCTCCCCTCCCAGATCCAACAACTCTGGCTCCCTTATGGGATTCTCCACTCGCAGATTTATCTGGAGAAAGTGGAGGGCAACTCGGTCAATCTATCCCTGAAGCAATTCAGACATCTATTCCAAAAGATTTGATAGCATTGACTGAGGATCGGGACTCGCGAATTCCCATTGCACCACCACTGACCTCTCTTGAAGAGGCTAGGGTGATTTTTTATGCAGGTACACAAGAACAGCAATTGGAAGACTCCTCACGAGCAATCATATTGAGAGAAACACATGCACGTGAGATGAGTGAACCAAATATGAGTGAAATTCAGGTGAGAGCACACACAGACACTGATACTGTCAACCTGTTAGCTCAGATTGCTGCCCTGAAAGAAGAACTTGCCAAAAGTCAAGCTGAAGCTCAAGCATTCAAAGCACAAGTGGTTGAACGGTCTTCTTCTTCCACCTCTGTCGACAATCAGCTTGCGATCATAAAGAATGACATCTCAGATTTAAAGACTGCTGTAATACCAAAGCTCAATTCTATTCAGGACACTCCAAACTTATCAGCTGATGACATATCCAACTTCTGCTCCCTACATACAAGAATGACTTCTCTTGAAGACCTCGTTGAGATGAATCATTCACTAGACAACTCAAGATTTCTAAAGATCGAGACGGGCATGGAACATCTGAATGAAGGCATGAAGCACTTATATTACATGATCAAGAATTCTCATTGCCCTAATGAAGAACAAAGAGCTTATTTTGAAGGACCGTCTGGTGGAGGATCAGGCTCTGGAAGTGGTGGAGGTTTCAAAGGAAAGTCTGTAGAGGATCCCTCAACTAAGGGGGAGAAGAAAGGAGGGAGTAGTTCCAAAGGGAAAGAAAAAGATACTTCTGCTGGAGATAAAGGAAAGGCTGATGATGCCTACTACAGTGGAGAACAGGATGACTTCGATATTTTTGACATTCCCACTGAACCAGCTCAGGAAGATAAAGATGGGTTATTTGAAGCTGAAGAAGAAAGTGATTTTGAAGATTGGGAAGAAGAAGATACAGTGGATCCTAGGTTTGACAAAGAATTTCAGAAAGAGCAGTTAGAGATGCAAAGAAAAGAAGCTGAACTTAAGAAGGTCTCACAGATTATTGACAGGAGAAAAGACATTCAAAGAACAGAAACTCTTCAAAAGCAACGTCTTCATGACATTAAAGCTCAAGAAAGGAGAAGAGATGTCAGACTGAAGATTGGTGGAAAGTGGGATGAAGCTAGGAGAGTACTCGATATGCCTCAGCTATGCACTAACAATGATAGGCAGTTCTTACATCTTCTGGACAAGCTGGAAATCTCAAATCCTAACAATGACATGTACATGAATGCTATCAAGACTGAAGTCTCAAGGATCACAGCTGCTTTTGATAGATCCCTAAATGAGATGAGCATTTTTGTATATTGTCAGAGTGAAGGATCATTCAAGGTGTCACTTCATCTATTCGAGAATCGTTCGTTGTCAGAGATTTGGGTTCTTTTAAACAAAGTGAAAAGAAGCTCAGAGTTGAATGAAGTTCTTCGGGAAAGACTTAAAGAGTTTGCCAGCAGGGCTAGTCCTCAAGTGGTCAACAATCCTCATCAAGTGAGATTCTTTAAGTCTGATTGTCTTCAAATCTGTCAGCTAGATGTACAATCTCTTAAAGACTACTCAGCTAAGCATCTGGTCTGGATGGAACATCATTTGAGAACAGCTGGATATTCATCCATGTTGAAGACTCAAGCTGCTGACTTGATTCAAGCTTATTGTGAGAAGAATGTTAAAAGGTACAATCAACTCAAGAATAAGTTGAAGACAGTTGGAGTTCAACCAGTCAGACCTGCAAGCTTCACTTCAGAAAAGGATCGTGTTTTTGACAAGGAATTGCTTCAAGATTTAGAAGAAGGTGAAGTCAGAAGAGAAGACAACTAAAGTCAATTAGCTCAAAACTCAATGTAATATGATTAGAGCGTTATGAATCAAGATAGTCTAATGTAGTTATATGTTCAGGCTAGAGGAACATCTATCTTGTATTCACTTGTAAATTTCATTTGGAATCTGGAAAATGTTAAATATAATCCAGAACTTTTCTGCTATTTACTTTACATTACTGTTCATATCTTTTTCTTATTTGTTAGTTGAGTTATCCTCTAGGTATTTGTTGTTATTGTCTAACAAGCAAATAGGGGGAGATTGAAAGGCATATGTCATAGCCTACTCGTTTAGTCGAGTATTTAACTCAACTCAAATAAGAATGTAATAAGTAAATAGTGGATCAAGCATCAGAGAGATCTCACAAAGTAACATCTGTCAAAGAATAAAGAAACATTGTTCATCTGCAGTCTTGAAGATTCACTGGAAGAAGTTCAAGAAGTTGATCATGCCTCAGTGATATAAATCAAGATCGTGGAATTAATCAAGTGACAGAGATCTCGTCAAGGTATCATTTATTACAAGGATTCAATCAGAACAACAAAGTCAAGACATGAAGAAACGTCACGAAAGTTAGTCACTCATGAACCAGACAGTACATCGAGTGTCAGCATTGAAGTGACGGAATTGATTCATAAGTCTCGAAGATTGTCTGAAGAATGGATGCTGCTCAGAGATAGTATTAATTCTCTATTAATTTAATTAAGTCATATAATTTAATTAAGAAAATAAATTCTATCTGCAAGGATTAATTTATTGATTAATTGAATTAAAGTGATTAATTAATTTAGAATTAATATTAAGGATTTTCAGAATATTAATTGTTTAAAATCTGTGATAATTCTAAAAAGACAACTGATTGAACTAGCATGACAATCGGTATGACAATTGATAGTCATACCGAATGTCTTGCTAAGTCAGTTAATTGAATTGATAGAATTTTCAATTAGAATAAAATCAATTAAGTATTCAGAAAAACAATTTCATTTGAACTAATATGACAATCGGTATGACAATCAATAGTCATACCGAAAGTCTTGCTAGTTCATTTTAATTGTCTTCCTAGCTCTAATGAGATTGTCTCACCGAAAGTCATTCAAGCTTAAAATGATTGTCACTGCAGTTCAACAACTTCGACTGTTTTGATAAATAGAAGCAGAAGACATCATCTCAAAATATCACAGCAAAAACAGAGCAGCCAACAAAAAAAAAAAAAAACACAGAACAAGAAAACACAGCAGAAAAATAAGAGAAAATATTTCATCCTTAATCTGCTTATTCAAGATCAAATATTCTAGCTTGTTAATGTTAAATCCAAACCACTAGAATTACTTATCTTGTTCTTGTATATCAATCTAGCGGATTAAAATCCCTAGAACTTAATCTCAAATCGCTTTTAGCATTTGATCTTTTAATTACAAAAATAGAAAAAGTTCATGTCGAATTTATTCTAAATTTGTAATAATTGATTTGAGATTAAACCCTTGTAATCGATACCGTAGTTGTAACACCTTTCAAGTTTAATAAAAGTTTTATTTAACTTGAATTTTGTTTCACAATTTTATTCCGCATTTTATTCGACGAAACGGTATTGTTTGCATTCAACCCCCCCCTTCTACAAACAAATTGGGACCTAACAACCAGCCTATTTATAGGCTTCATATATGCATGCATTACATCAGGGCTTACATCACTACTATTTATTACTACATAGACTTTTACCAGCCTACAATACTGACTAACTTAACATGCAGCCTACCATATTTTACGTATCTATAATTATTGCCAGCCTTCAGACCTTATCTTGACAACCCAGCCTTCTAATCTTGAACAACTGTTATATGCTACGCATTTCAAGGGAGACTTCATCACATCTCTTGTATGAATTCTTGACCATGCATGCAGGTTGCCTACCATAATATATGCTTCTCTGTTGCTGGATATATAGCTGGTGCCTGGTGTAGTGTCAACCTTGAATACTATCACCATAATTTATTACACACGCCACCTTGCATGTATTGGTAATCTAGTGCCCACCATATTTTTAGGAATTAACTTCTGGTTGCTGCTCTTATTTTCTTTCCTTCATATTACTACATCTATAACCCAGCTGTATGTTATTTATTTCAAATTATGGAAGAGTTTGAATTCTAACAAAACGATGGTTGTTTGGAAACTTAATCTCAAGGTATGTCCTATTCTTTATTATACAGTCTGTGTAATAGCATAGAGTTAGCATACATTTCCCAACCATCATGGATATACATAATATTTTGTAGCATGACCTTCTGAAGTTGAATTGAAATGTTAAACATTAGTGTTTTGTAGCACAAGATTTCTTTCTTCATTTCAGCATTAAGGTAAAATTAAGGCCCCGAGTCCAGGTATTCTCTTTTTCAGATGTACAGATAGGATGATCATATATTAAACATTGAGGAACCGAGAGCCTGAAAAGCAATTCTTCATCAGAAGTTTCCTCCGACCAAATATATATATATATATATATACAAAAGTATTGTATTATCATACTTTTATGATTTAAATTTCTATTTCGTTGACCAATAAAGAAAAAACATGTTAGTATGTAGAAATTTACAAATCCAATTATCCAATGACATACACTCACCAGAACGCTCCACCTCCTTGACCCACAACTCAAATTATTCATTGATCATAAAGGAGTATGAAATCATAGCCACCTGTCACCGAGCAGCAGAGCTTTCATTTCCCATACACCATTCAGAAACTCGTATGTCAATTTGTTATCCAGCTTCTATTTAAACCCTGCATCTAGAATGTGATCAAGCTCCATAAGCACAACTTATTCCATATACTTTTCCTTCATATAATTAGTTAAATGACTACTTCCTAAATAAGGAGACCTTAATTAATAAAATAAGGTACGTAGTCCTTCAATTACTTTACAAATGTACACGTGCATGGTTAAATATATTTCGGTGTAAGAAGATCCCATGTTTGTATAAGCTAGAAAATATAAACACAATAAAATCTCATTACTTTAAGTTTCTGAAAAATATGGTGATCTTACAATGATTATTTTGTTTATTGTTATAAATGAATATTCTGACGTACAATAACGTAACAGGGACACTCCTAGTAGGGTAAGGTTTTCTGATGCGGAACTGGAGAAAAGGGAGTGGACCAGGGATCAACAAATCCCTCCCCAGAAAATCTCATTAATTTAACCTACTGGAAGCCACTGGTCATACACTTTATGGTTTTTTTACTAATTGCATAATCATCTTTCTAAAATTGAATTTAGAACTACAAAGCTATAAGTAATTTTTATCAGTAGTTTCAAAAAATTGCAATTAGCATACTCCAAATTTAAATATATAGTAACATATCGCAAGTTCTTTCTCGATTTTATGATACATAAATTTGATGTACCATTACGTGTGTTAACTTATGGTATATAATGTAACCAAATAACATTGTACGTAGCATAATGAGAGATATATAGGAATATATCGATAAACTATAACGTCTAACTAACTTATAGTCCAAAATGACGTCAAAATATAAGATGTTGTAAGACTTCATAATTTGAAAATTACAGTACTTGATTGTTTTTCAAAAGTGCTCGCTCGTTGTTGTAATGTAGTGTTTAATCGAACCTGGTGTGCAAGAGGATGACATATAGCTGATACACAAAAAAATCCACACACCAATGACTATTTTAATAAAATATCATATCTCAAATGAGAAATATCTCCATAATATTGGCTTATAATATATATGTAGAGTATTTAAAAAATTGCAATAACCTGATGTGAAACTTTCATTTTGATTTGAGAAATCAAGTCTAATTAGTCTCCTATGAGATGGAGTACGAACATTTGTAGGGAGAACACACCAATCAAAAAGGAAAATATAATATCTATAAATCTTATGTTGCTTATAAACACATGGGATTGAGCTTTCACGTACATGATACAACCCACTATGAACATCAGTATACATGATATTTGTATCCATCTACAATATATATACGGGTTACAATATACTGAAGTCCCCATGTATCTACTTAGCAAAAAAACCTATTAGAAAGCTGAACTCTTGTTACCTTCCCGATGAGAGCCGAAAGATTAAACACAAATTTCTTTTAGTAATTTCATCAAACATGTAAACCCCATAAACAAAATTAATATAGTTTTCCGTTTAAGAATTTTTACCTGATTAAAGAGAACCTAAATAAAAAAAATCTTCATCCTGAATAAATCAGTTACATTGGTATATGTTTCATCCTGCACAAATAAAACAAATTAAATAATTTACACACACATACAAATATATACAGAAAAGAAGGCGATGACGAAATTGAGAGAGAAGAAGGGTGAAGAAGGAGAAATGAGAAAAAGAAATTAATGATATATCTGAGAGATATTGTTTGTTTGTAACAAAGATTAAGATGATTAGAATTAAAAAAAAAACGTAATAATTCAGTTGCTACACTCAGGGAGCGGTTTAGGTGTATAGATTGATATATTATGTTAGTTTCTATATGAGTTATAATAGATTTAAATGTGAAACATACATGGATATGTATATAATATAAAGTTTTATGAGTGATAAAATAAAATGGATTAGGGATCGTGGGTAAATTTTGTGGGTAAATTTTATATGGGTAATAATAGACTTTAAAATTGTATAGATATAGATTCAATAGGAATTGAATTTTTTTTTTAAAAAAAAAATAGGGTATTCAATGTAGATTTTAAAAAGTCTATTAAAATACGATGGTATTCAATTTGGATTTTAAATAATCCATTAAAATATGATGATATTCAAAAGTCCATGGCTTTTTTTCCTTTTATAAAATTGTAGATTTTGATGGATTTATTATTGTATTTATTCAACATTTTTACTATCAGCATAAACAATCAATCAATATCAATTAAGGGGGGTGTATTGAACTTGGATTATAAAGGATTTTTTTTATTCATCGTGTATTCAACTCGGATTTTAAAAAATATATCATAATTTTATGGTATTCAACTAGGATTTTAAATTATATTACAAAATACGGGGGTATTGAATCAGGATTTTAAATTATGTTTTAAAATTTGAAGGTGAATTTGAGATTATTTAAAATCCATTAAAATCTCATTATATTCACATGCTAACGGATTTTTTTAGACTTCATAAAATGATGGATTTTGTGACATTGTTCAATGTATTTTATGATATTTGAAATCCCACCATAATCCACGAGATTTTGAAGAATTGTGTTTAAATCCTAAAAATTATTCATCAACTCTACGACATTCTACGACATTTTATCTAAGAGCTTGCTCCCGAGTTTTTTAATGGGAAGAAAGGAAGTGTTTAGGAGGTAAAGTACTTTCATCCCATTTTTGGAGTGAAAGTTTTGCAGCGAAAGATTGTTAAATTTACATTCATAAACACTTGTTTTCGCTCCTTTTAAAAACTCGGGAGCATGATTATGATTATGAAGGAAAGTGAAACTAATTTACTTACATTTCACTTGTTTTCGTTCTCTTTTAAAACTCGGGAGCGGGGTAAAATTCGCTTAAAATCAAAATCTGATATAATCCATTAAAATTCATCAATTATATATAATGCATTAAGAATACAACCCCTAATCTTTATTTTTTTTAAAACACAAAATAGTGGGCGCTGGGCTGTAACTGGAGTTTATCATACATACAACACTCCTTGTATCTCTCTACAACTCTCCGGCGATCCGATCTTGTTTCATCTTTTCCGGCAACTGGGTTGTAAGTATACACCTATACACACAAACCCATCTCTCTATCTACATATTCTCCAACCCCATTTCCTCATTTTCACCCACACACACACACTTTTTATTAATTCTTTATTAGCTCATCAATTAAATTAGGGCTTTTCTTAATTTTTAATATTACTTCAATTAATTAAGCCTAATGCATCTTGATCATGTGTATATGTGTATGTATGTATGTTCACCTGTAAAGGGTAGTTGTTAAATTTGTAATTTAGGTTCTTTATTTTTGTTGTTGTGTTTATTGTGTATGTAAAGATTGACTTTTATGATGATGGGTTTGACTTTTTATCTGGGTGTGGTTTATATTTTTGTTTCTTAATGTTTTGCAGTGCCTTTTTCGGGAAAGTTGTAGTGGTGGTATTGATATAGTGGGATGGATTTGGTTTCCGGTTATAAGGTACTTTTACGGAATTATTTTGGTGTTATTGTGTTTGTAAATGTTAAAAGTTTATGTCTTGAGTGTTATTTTGGGTGGTTTTGTGCAGGGAGTTGTTGGGCGGATGTTTGGAAGTGAGAACTCGGGGTCTAATGAGGATAGGTAAATTCTTTTTCTGGAAATGTTTTTTTTGTGTGTTTTAGTTGAGAGGTGTGGAATGCTGTTATGCAAGAGTGTACTTCGATTTGACAGCTTAGTTGTTGGATACTAAATTCTTATTAGAGTTTAGGTAACACAATTTTAGTTTTTAAAATATCCATTTATCGGAAAGAAGTTGTAGCAATGAATCAATGATGCATTTTCCCTCTTTTAGTATGCATTTTCCCCCTTTTAGTGAGCGACAGCTTTGGTAGTATATGGCATGGTAACCTCATGCAGTGAAAGTATTGGCATGTACGCTTTGTTACATGATTTAAATATAGACATGTTTGTTGCTCTATATGTCTTTGCAACATTTTGCAATTCTTTAGATTAACAAAAACAGCTTTGTTTTGTGTTGCATATAACATATTGTGTTATCTTACATTGTTTGTTCTTTTTTTGTATTATGTATGTTTGATTTAATATATATTTTTGGATCATCTAACAAATGGATCTTGTCAACAGCTATGTTGAGCGGTTGCTTGACCGGATAAGTAATGGGGTCCTGGCAGAAGATAGGAGAAATGCAATTATTGAACTGCAATCTGTCGTTGCAGAAACCCGTGCTGCGCAGCTCGCTTTTGGTGCAATTGGTAAACTTCTTTGCAAAAATGAATTGCAGTTGTATGACCTATATGGCATGCTCTTGTTCATAAAATTACTTATTCACTTCTATTGCAGGATTTCCTGTACTTTTAAGTGTCTTGAAGGAAGAGCGTGATGATGTTGAAATGGTATGAAATGACCCAGCAGCAGCTTAACTATGTAAATGTATATGTAATGTTCTAACAGCAACCTCTTTCACAAGTTGGTGGATGTAATTTTTAAACAGCCATCTAGATAATAACAGTGTCCAGATAATAACAAGTGAATTGCACGGATGTTCAAGGTTTGAACAAAAGGAGATTGAGTCTCGTACTAGCAAATAGTTCTCGTAAATACGGGGAATGAACTTATTGTTTTAGTATTTAGTGTTTTGTTTGTAAAAAAAATTGATTTTTTTTCCTGGTTCTAATCAAGGCTTAAGTTTAGAAATTACAAAGATGATATTTAATTTTTAGGTTATGTAGCAGTTTCTTAGCCGAAAGTTTTTGCAGATTTAGTGCAATAACAATTTGTACAACTCATGTTTACTTGAAAAAGTATAGGCTGAATCGTAATTTGGAACATGTTACTCCCAATGTAATATTTAATACCATTTTAGGCAATTCTCTCAAAGAAGCGCTTGTTCAGAAGAAAACAAACCCCCCCCCCCCGGGAAAAAAATAACAGATCCTTATTTGGAATTGCCATTTTCCTTGTCATATATGGAGAACTTGTTTGGTTCATGCATCTAAAGTAACAGATCTCTTACTTATTAACAATTCAGATCTCTTCCTTATTAACAATTGGCATGCTAATATATATTTTTTCTTTCAATTAAAGGTTCGGGGGGCTCTTGAAACATTTGTGAGCGCTTTAACTCCAATTGCTCATGCAAAAGGTCCTCCAAATGAGGTTCAACCAGATATAATGAATACTGATTTGCTATCAAGAGAAGCAGAAAGTATTTCCCTTCTCCTAAGTTTGCTAGTAAGGACCTCTATTTATGTTCCATGGAACTGTGGACAAATAAAGCATTAATTTTTTTTTTAACATACGTATAGATGCATTTTTACTGATTATGTGCCTCGGCAGTCGGAGGAAGATTTTTATGTTCGATATTATACGCTTCAACTTCTGACTGCCCTTCTCAACAATTCCCGGAATAGGTATACTTTTACAAAACCATTTTCTTGCTCCTGCGTGAAATTCTGTTTCTTTTAGCTTTTTGGTAATATTTATCTGACCTCTTTATTAGGTTACAAGAAGCTATTCTCACCACTCCTCGTGGCATAACTCGCCTTATGGATATGCTTATGGATCGTGAGGTATGAACCTGCTAATGTGAATCAGCACATTTATGTTTTCCGCTCCTCGTTAGATCTGAATGACCCAATTGAGGGATTTTTGCTCTAGGTCATAAGAAATGAGGCATTGTTACTACTGACGTACTTGACTAGGGAAGCCGAGGTAAGCTAATTCACTCTTTTGATTATTCTTTTTTTTTGTCAAATCACGTGCTTCGATATACAGACCTGATGTTTCAGCTGTTTAACTGTAGGAAATTCAAAAAATTCTTGTTTTCGAAGGTGCTTTTGAAAAGATTTTTAGTATTATCAAGGAGGAAGGAGGTTCGGAAGGTGGTGTTGTTGTGCAGGTACTTCGAAGTACTTAACTTGAATTTTCCTACATGTCTGCTTACAGGAATGCATTATTTCTTATCCTTGTAGCATTCCCTAGTATCCCATGCTTTTAATAATAATAGATTAGCACACAGTATGCGGCTGAAGGTGGTTAGATTTGTGTGTTTATTTCTTGAAAGTTGGGCACTAGGTTTTTTTAAAAAAAATCGCGAGTTTTGCCAAATCTCGCGGATGTATCTAGTGATAGCATCAAGTGATCAACCATCTAAAGATTCAAGTTCGTCAGAATTGAACATTAGTCTGCAAATATGATTTGATATACTCTCTAGTACGCCCGCCGTGCAGTCATATTTAGATTATTTACCATATTAATAGTAAATTTGCCACCACGACATCGGAAGTGGAATGTGGCTACATGCTTGCACAATATTCATGATTTCGGCTAACGATTTGTGATGCATAATAATAGACTATTAAATGACAGTGCGGTACATTCTGTTCTTCAGTTTTTTTCTTGACATGGTGGACAATTATCCATCCTGGTCTTACAGCTATGTGGACTTTTACCATGTATATGATGCCTGTGACTTGTGAGGGTTACTAGTGACAGAATAACTTAATACTTGAAAATATATGATGTAAAACTTCCGTGCATGCATGAGTATAATATTCTCATCACATTCATTTTCAAGAATTGAGTACTACACGTACTTTTTAAGAATTCTGAATTCTCTAAAATTGTGTTATTAATTTAGTTGAAGACACATGCAGTTTTTTAGTCATATCCGTGTGTCTCAGTATTTATTTATCGGATCAATTAAAATTTAAAAGTAATGCAAGATTAATCAAATTATTTATTTTTAGATGTATGCAGTACTCACACACAATAACGTACAGACACAGTATTTTTGCTTGATTCTAGTATGCTGTTGAAATATGTTGTCTAATACCTAATTGTTCATTGTCAGGAATATATATTATATGTACCAATACTTGTGTGTTTGCAGTTTGCATTTTATTCTTATAACTCTGTCATTTGGTGGTTAACTTCTGCATCTGGTCCATATGTATGCATGTGGTAGCACTAAAGCCTGATTGAAGAAAATATACAAATGCAATTCTAACTTTGCTCATTTGTGTCGCTATCCAGGATTGCCTTGAGTTGTTGAACAATCTTCTACGGAATAATACATCTAATCAGGTCTGTGAATTTATTCTTATTTATATCCCTGGGTTTCATCTCACCTCCCAGCATAACATGTATAAAGTATAAACACATTCCATATTTTGTGCCTACCTTTTTTACATTAAAATTCTTCCTCGTTGAAAATTTAACTGAATCAGTAATCTAACAATTTTTCAACAAGATAGATCCCTTTTATAGAGATTCTGCACGACACTCGGTACAAAGTGTTCACAAAAAATTTGGGTGAAGATTATACATTTTATTCATTAGATAAAAAAAAAGTAAGAACAATTGTCTTCTCTTTGTAATTGTGATTCTGTATGTGTTTATAATATGGACTTATGGAGTAAAGGAGAGGGCCCCAGAGAAAATAATGTAGTATTAGCAGAGCCACCTGATGCTTGTGGGTTATGTTGTAGGTACTGCTGAGGGAGACCATAGGTTTTGAGCCTTTGATATCTATTTTGAAACTGAGAGGAAGTGCATACAGCTTTACCCAACAAAAGGTTAGATTTCAATTTTTTTCAATTTGTTTGCTTGTTATTAACACTATAATATGTGTGCATATGCCATGTGTAAGTATGTTTCATAGACTTGCAGAAATGTTACTGATTAGTTTATGTTGTCCTTGAAATGTTACTGATTAGTTTATGTTGTCCTTGGAACCAGTAGACGATAAATCTACTCAGTGTGTTAGAAACAATTAGTTTATTGATAACGGGTGTTCCAGAAACAGCGCCAGGAAAAGATGGTAACATTCTGACAAACAAGACGGTGCTAGTTCAGGTTTGTCAATTATAGCTAAAGCACTGAGCTCCTAAATATACTGCCACTTCACCATAATTGATGGTTAACTTATTTGATCCATCATCTCACTTGATTGATTTTTCCCTATGATTATAGAGACAAGTACTGGATAATCTTTTATTGTTGGGAGTCGAAAGTCAGTGGGCTCCTGTTGCTGTGCGGTGCGCGGTAATTTAACTTAACTTGAATTACCTTAACATGTCACCTTACTTTCTATTTACACAGTGTGATCATGTCATGATACATGGAAATGGTAATTAGAATAAGAAAGAATATGATAATATCTTTTTACCACAGCAACATAATATCAAGACATGGTACATGGAGGAGGTTATTAGAACAAGACTGAATTGGAAAACATCTTTTTCCGCAGCAACATATTCTGGTGCACAGCTATAAGTTTTAAAATCTTTTGCACCTTGTCCTTCCAAGAAGGAGTTCTGCTAAGCGAAATCCTATGAGCTGGTGGAAAAGAAATCTAAATAACTTACAAAAACCTAAAAAATACAAGTTCAATATTTATCTGATGAAGCTTAGATATAGATTATTTATAGCTCAGATATAGATCGCTATTATTCAAAATTAAAACTTGCAAAATCACTTTGCCAGACCTTTCGATGCATTGGTGATCTGATAGCTGGACATGGGAAGAATCTTGATGCTCTTGCAAGAAAAATTCTTGGAGATCAGCCGCATGAAGAATCTGCCCTAAATTCTGTTCTCCGAATCCTTTTACGAACTTCAAGTGTGCAAGAATTTTTAGCAGCTGACTATATCTTCAAGTGCTTTTGTGAGGTTGGTGCTGTACATTTTCTCTCACTGAGTTGCTTCTTTTTGTTATGGTTTTAAAGATGTGTTTGAGTTTTTGATTTTCTGTAATCTATTAGGCTTTACTAATTGCATAGTAACATGGTTGATCTGCCTGTTGTACATAGAAAAATCCCGACGGTCAAATAATGTTGGCGTCCACTTTAATCCCTCAGCCGCATCTAATGGCTCATGCTCAACGTGATGAAGATGTGAACATGTCTTTTGGAAGGTTAATTTTTAATTCTTGTGTCGTAATACTTTCTCGCTAATATCTAAACAAAATATTTTGAGCTTGTACAACTGATTAGAATATCTAAAATCAACTCTGGCCTTCTCACTGTCATATTATGCTGGAATGTGGGGATTCTTATGCCCGACTTATCTTTTTTTTGACAGCATGCTATTACGTGGTCTTGCCCTCAATGAAAATTATGGTGACCTGGAGGTAATTGTTTTTAATACTTTTATGTATATTGTTATTTGTCCTTTTAACATGCATACATGTTTAATTGTTTATGCATCGCTTCAAGTTCGCAACATGAGAAAGGGTTTTTCTATTCAAAATCTCCCACTAACCATTACCGAGTGACTCTGAGGAACTTGACTGTTTAATACCATTGTTAAATGCCTTGAGTGATTGTGGTAAGATGACTTTGTGTAAGCATTGTTTTGATGGTCATATATATAGTTGTATACATTCTTATGATGTTTAACTATTAAAGTATGTATTTACTCGTAGGCTTAAATTTTTTACAATAACACAAATAAGTTTCTTCTTTGTTGCTTGAAGTTGTCAAATACCTTCCCCGGCTAATGCTTTAGACTATTGAGTGCAGACATGTTGCAGAGCTGCTAGTGTTCTGACCCATATTATAAAGGATAACATATCATGCAAGGAGAAGGTATGGCTTGTGTCTCATTTTCTCACCTATGTCTGTTTCTACCAATAGTATACTACTATACTATGTTACATACCCCACCCTCTCTCCCCAATCTCTTCGAGAATATAGTTCCTTTGATTTGAAAATGGTATTTTGCAACTTATGTTTCCTTCTCTTTGTTAAAATCTGTAAATGCGTGCAGGTTTTAAAAATTGAAACTGAGGCAGCAATGTCGCCACTAGGAACACCAGAGCCTTTGTTGCACCAGACAATGAAATACTTGGCTGTTGCTTCTTCCTTGAAAGGCGGAGATGGGAAATCAAGTACCTTGTCAAACTTTCACTGTCAATCAATCATCCTAAAATTGCTGATCACGTGGCTTTTTAATTACCCGAGTGCAGTGCAATGCTTCCTAGATTCACGTCCCCACCTTACTTATCTCTTTGAGCTAGTATCCAATCCAGACACAACGATGTGGATAAGAGGGATGGCTGCAGTGCTTTTAGGAGAATGTGTTGTATTTAATAACAATTCTGATGCTGGAAAGGATTCGTTTAGCATAGTTGATTCCATTAACCAGAAAATTGGACTTACATCCTACTTGTTAAAGTTTGACGATATGCAGAAAACCTTTCGGTTTTCATCTGCAAAACCAGACCAGCCACGTAAACTGCTATCAAGATCCAATGCAGCGAGTATGTCAGAGATAGAAGATGTTGACGATAGTGAAGAAAGTGATGAAAGAAATGAGGAACATTCTGTACTTTCGTCAATATTTGATTCTCAGTTTGTGAACTTTATCAAAAGTTTGGAAGCTGATATCAAGGAAAGTACATTACAGATTTATACTCAACCAAAGAGTAGTGTGGCAGCAATGCCAGCAGAACTTGAACAAAAGAGTGCTGAAAACGATACTGATTACGCCAAAAGGCTGAAAGCTGTTGTTCGGAAACAAAATTCGGAGATACAGGTAGTCCTAATGATAAGCTTATCTTTTTATGTAATTATTAATGGTGTATATCTCCTAAAACTCGAAGAACTAATTATTTGAAGATCATACAATTTGCTACTTCACCTGACATTCACTTTCTTTTCTCTCTATTATACGAAAGGACCTTCTTAATCGGATTGCAACACTGTCCGGCAACTCCTCGAAGACAGGTGATGCTGCTGAACATGAAGTTGGAAATTCAGAAGAGATGCTTAGGAAAAATCTTCAGGAGTTATCCGAGCAATTGGAAATGGTCAATATGGAGAAAAACCGAACTGAGTCTGATTTGAAGAGCTTATCGGATGCTTACAATAGTCTGGAGCAGGCAAACTACCAATTAGAAAACGAGATCAAAGCTTTAAAGGCTGGAGGAGCTGTGCCACCTCCAGATATCGAGTCAATAAAGGCCGAAGCAAGAGAAGAAAGCCAGAAGGAGAGTGAAGCAGAACTAAACGATTTACTTGTGTGCCTCGGGCAAGAACAGAGCAAAGTTGAGAAACTGAGTGCTAGGTTGACGGAGTTGGGGGAAGATGTTGAACAATTGCTTGAAGGTATCGGAGAGGACGTGGAGTTGCCTGATGATGACGAAAGCGACGAAGCCTAACCGTGTAACCCTTTATTTTCTTTTTTCAAGTTTTATTCCTCGCATTTACTGCGTTGAATCTTTGTACATTATATCGGTTAATTGTAAATATGATAAATTTAAACAAAATAGATTTTCAGTTGGACCTATTTATGCAGGCCTTTTAAAGTCATCCCTGACTTGCAATAATCTTTAAATTACTTTCTTTCAAAGGGTTTTCTTATAAGTGTTTCTGGTAGTGAACATTCTACTGAAGATTGTGCTTATAGGTCAAATTTTTGCTTCTTATTTGTTAGATGTCCAATTTAAATAGTTTTGAATTGCATTGCAGCTTATTAAGCAAGATAGACTGTCCTAGTATTTAGCAAGTTGTAACACTAGTAGCTCCAAATGGGGAAATTTAGTTTACTCCTGCATACCTCGTATACTTGTATAAATTTTTATTATATCGAAATAGATATAAATAAAGATTTTTACTTCTTACCATGGTTGTAAAAATCGGTAATCGGTATTAATCGGTTTAGGTACCGATTAGGGATTAATCGGAACAAAAATCGGATATATTTAAATATTTTAATAATACTTAATATATTTACCTTATTTATTATGAAATATATAATTAAAAAATAATTTATAAATATTAATCGGATTTCAAAAAATAAATCGGTCAAATATTTTTTAAGAATTAATCGGAATTTTTTTTAAAAATCGGGGATTTTTAGAACACTCCTTCTTCCTTATAAAAAAAGAATTTCGTCTCAAAGTATAATGATTTTATCTTGTACTATTCTTACTCCAATTTGTAAGCTTGTTTTATCCTAAAGTGCCCAGACAATTAGACAAGTGACAAAATGGCACATGCTTTGAAAAACGAAACAAGTCACATGCTGAGTTGAAAAGTTCTTATTATAAAGCAGTACTAAAAAGTACAAAATCATTAAAAACATCAGGGTCCTCTACCTTTTAACATGTGTAGTAATTAGATGGCCTAACCCCACTTCACTGCATTATCATGAATTCATGACTGTTTGCCCTAAATGTCACTTGGGGGTTAAAAATGACCCTAAATGTCACTTCAAAACGGTATATCGTGTAACGTTTATGTAAAAAAACTAAAACGGTACTTTGTGTAACGTTTTGGCATTTTGAATTTTTTTTATGCGCAAAACGGTAGTTAAAGTACCGTTTTGGTACAAAACGCTATATGATGTACCGTTTTGAGCCAAAACGCTATTTCAACTAACGTTTTGCACATTATAAAAAAATTAAAAAATAATAATAATAAAGTACCAAAAACGACACACTATGTACCGTTTTGCATTAAAAAAACAAAACGTAAGACGAAGTACCTTTATAAAATGACATTTTGGGCCATTATTTTCAAAAGTGACATTTTGGACCATTTAACACTCAGAAATGACATTTTGGTCCATTGTTCATTATTCATTTTGTGATGCACACACAATTCAGGTTTATCGGACAAGATTCAAACCCTCGAACTCACGTAAAAGCTACGATTTTTACTACGAAGAATATAAAAAAAGTGTTAATATTTGATAAGATTGGAATGCGGTCACACACCCATCTTATATTCGACAAGATTAAAACACGGTTGGAATCTTGTCCCCCGTGAAATTAAAAAATGTACCCAGTAACAAGTATGGATAGTCCAGAAAACTAACAATCACTATCAATGTAGCATCAATAATGCAACCGACAATCTCAAGTGAACAGATTAGTAGGTAATCAAAGTGGTTCGAACTAGCTACCTGTTTTGGACCTAAACACTTGCAAACACTGCACTGCTGTACAAAGTCTAATATACAATGGAATTCAAGAAAATGAAGAATTAGTGTTGCAGAGCTACCACAGAATTGTAAGGTTAAAGATCATCATCTGCGAGGACGGTAAATATAAAATTACGAGTTTAGGGAACTATATTGCAGCTAAAAATTGAACTTTTATGTGTTCTACAATCTGTTCTACAACTTTTTCTACAACTTTTACATACACCGGAAAGCCTTTTTCCTCTAATAGAACGTATGAAGAAGAGCATTAGCTAAACTTGGACAAAGAAAAATTAACGAATCACGAACTTACTAAACAAATGTGATTTGCAAGAAGAGATTGAACAAAAAAATAACAAGGAAAATGAAGGACCTTATTCTGTGGTTAGTCCTTAAATTTCAGCAATCTCATCTTCCAAGCATACACCGACATCCAACACTAGGCTTCTTCTTTTCGACTCTAGTATCCGGCAACAATTTCTTCTCGGAGACTGCAAAAAGAAAGAAAGATGTAAGCTAACCAAATGAGAAGAAACACATTGCAATAGTATATGATAAAGGAAAACATCGCTCCTGAAAAAGCTTAAAAGCGTGTCTTGAGATCAGCTCTAAGGTCTTAATTTTTAATTCCGAGAACACCGGTAATTATTGTGTTATAACTTGTAATTAAAAGAAAGTAGCTCGAAACAACCATATTTCAAAATGAACTTGTTAAGGTGACATTGTAAAAGCATCACAGCATTAGTCTTTGACAACATGGTTGAGTTCTGTTTTGGTAGGAGACTAAATTATTTTGATGGAAATAGTTGATACTTGATAGGTATGGGGAATGGTAAATAAATTAATGCTTACTCTATTCCATAGTTGTGGATCAGGTCTCTTGTAAACCACTATTTTATCAATATTTGCAGGAGATACCATATTCCTCCACTTGCAATCAGGATGGGGAACTTGATGACGATAATATATGCTCACTGTTCGATTAGTGGAATCTAATCTGGCCGATGACAAGTAGAACACGAAGGGTTTCTGGCAAGGGTTCCGCGCAACTGGGCGTGTGTTGAAAGCATACCCCGTGTAATCTGCTCTCTTGTACCAATTCAAAAATGTCCTTGACGGCATTTCTATTTCACGAGGAGATAAGACTCCGCGGAAAATTTGAACGGCAAATCCCCAGGATACAGAAATTGTCCAAGTCTTATTTCTTTCATAACAAATGGATTGTTGTATGATACCTGCTGAATCAAGTTTCATTGGAATCATCAGCCGTTGTAAGGCTTCAATCCGAGTCACATTTGGGAATATAGGCTCCACTACATCAAGGTGATGCAATGACACCAAAGGCGTCACAGGGTGTGCAGCAAGAAGACCAAATAAGTTCCCATAAACATCATACTGAAAAGTCAAATACAAAGAAGAGGTCCTCGTTAGAGTTGCGAAGCAAGTTTTTGGGACAGTAATTAGTTAAATATTTACCAAATATTCCACTGGAAATTTTAAAAATCAAGCACATACCTATCTTACTTTTTTTACAGTCACTACACATTAATAATGATGTTGATAGCAACAGACTTTTAGACTTTCAGTAAAAACTACATTTCATAAGATTATTGACTCAGAAAACACACTTGTAGTTGTAGTTGAACAAAGCCAATAGTCTCAACCTAACACTAACTTGGTCCATTTGACACTGTCAATACTTGGTAATTAACTACTGCAAGCTTAAAAAATTTGAAATCCAAGACTACTTCAATACTTGCCATAAATATGTGGTATTTTTACACATATATAGGGAAAACAGTTTTTACAGTTGCACAAGAAATAGTATATGGGTTATTAATGATCAAATATGTTGCTTCAGTTCACTACATACAAATATTTCTAGCAATCACTGGGTATGCAACATGCCATTTTCAGCACTGCAACTTAATGAAAAGGGAATCCTAAGTACAAATAAATAGTATATGGGTTATCTGTGTTTCTTTCATACCATGAACAAATAATATCTAGTACTTTACACCCTTAATTCATTACTGTTTTGTCGGCAAACGTCTGATACCAATTAGATTTCAAAAACAAAAATACGAGATTTCGATGATATGGACCTAATCATGGGTTCAAAACATCATTCCCTCTTCTCGAATACGCAAATAATCTAATGCATTGGAAAATCGATAACATATGCAATAAATAAGAAAAATAAAGAACCAAAACGAATCGAAGGTCAGGGATACTAAGAAACAGACCTGATGGAAACCGAGTTCTTTAGTGAGGGGAACACCAAGCTCAGCCATACAAGCTTGAATTCTCTCATCAGAACCATACAATATAGGATACCTCTGAATACACTTATCTTGCATTCTTGCCAAAGCTTTTGCCAATGGATAACTAATTGCAAAACCTCCTCCACCATAAGCCATTCCATACGAAAAATAAATATTCTGCAAATGACTCTCAGATAAGCTCCCAATGTAATAATACTGATTATGATCATACTTATTCAAAACCCTAACTAAATTCTCTGTCAAAAAAACTGTGTCATCATCTCCCATTACAAACCACCTCACATTCTCCATTCCCAGCTTCAAAGTCTCCGAAACAATCCTCGAAATTCGAATAGCAGACCTATCTCCCTTCCTGTTCTTATACTCAAATCCATCCGTCTTGCCCGAGATTTTCACCTCAGGCAAGCTCAAGGCCTCATCATTCTTGAAATCAACATGACTATCTAACCAAACAATTCCCCTCATTTTCTCACCTCTCCACCATAACTTAATGTAATTCTTTCTCTTTTCCCACAGCTTAGCAGAAGCTGCAATGCCAAAAACAATGTGTTTGATCTCAGTCTTTTCAGGGGTTTTAGCTAAAAAAGTTTTATTCTGACTCAAAAACCTTGATATATCTTGACCTTTAAGGCTTCTATGAACAGAATTGAACAATTTTTCACCCCTACAAGTTGAGGAATTTGCAGCAAACTTGACAGTAAACACTACACAAGTTGCAGAAACAATCAAAATCAAGCAAACCATTAGTCTTGGCAAAGCTCTTGCATTTCCTGAAGGGCTTTTCATATCCCATATCAATTTTTCTGAATCTTTTTCAGTAAATTTCATTATAAACTTCAAGAACACAAAATTCCAAGAAAATATTTAAAGGGTTGCTATAAAGATTGGTTCTTGATGTAAAGATACAATCTTTTTAGCAATTTGAGTAGAAAAAAGTATGAGTAATATAATATGATGTTAAAAATGAAGAGTAAGTTTAAAGAATGAATGTAGGATTGAAGGAGAAAAGGCAAAGAAGATTATAAAGTAGCTATGATGATGTATAGAGATGAGAGAGAGGTGAAGAGGTGCATTAGTTTGCTGCCAGGTAGCAAACTGCTTCGCATAAAGCTTGTCATAAAATGCTGTTTTTTGCTTCAATACTATCTAGTCTAGTCTAGTGTATATAATACAGGAGGTCACCGGTACATGCGTATTTTAAACGATTTTTTCTTAATTTGCGGTTTTCGCTTTGGGTTTGATTTTTGTTCATTCCAATATTTTGTAGAATAGTTATTTATTGTAAAATATAAAAGATTCTGAAAGTTACGAGACCGATTCCGAAAGGAATGGTGACCGAAACGGAGATTTATATAACATATATAAATTAGAAAATATTATTTTCAGAATATTTTGTATTTTCAGAACAAAGAAAGAGCGAAAATATAAAATTATCCATGCATTCATCGTAAATGTCTTTTTTTTTCGAGAAGAAAGATGTTATTTCACTAATAAAAAGTTATACGGCATCTACAACAATGATCGAGTCGAGCAACAGTAAATTATAATCGGTTGTTCTCATTAATAGACAGTTAACCAATATTTTAAAGATGATATATAAACAAATACAAATACTCACTTTATGCATTTTCGTTGACTTACTGATATTCTTTTTGTTACCGTCAATATCTTTTGAAAAGGTTAATGTAGGAGCAATTTGATAATTTCACAATATTTTATTCTAAAAATAAAAAACTTAGGGGTCGTTTGGTTCATAAAAGTTGGGCATCAGTTATGAGTTTTGTTCATTCCAAACTCATAACTGATATTTGGTTCATGATTTATATTCGTTAAAACCCATACCTGAAACCCACTTGAATCAAATTTGATATCTTAGGGGGAGGTGGGTATGAAGAAGTGGTATGAGGTATCAGATTTACTATTATTATTCATCTTTATTTCTACGGTTAAATACAATTTATGTACACATATTTTAAATTTGATATATTATTTAATTTTAAATAAAATTATACTAATATTTATCTAATGCCAATTTGTAAGATTTAATTTATTAAAAAATATTAAACTATTATTTAATTGGTCAAATTATATTTTACTAATCATATAATTTTTTAGTAAATTTTTATTTGTAAATTATATAAGAATTTAATTTCAATGTACAATGTACACTTGTACATAATATTAAAATTAAAATTGAAATATCGATTATATTTGAAATAAAACAGATTCATTCCAGTACTGAACCAAACACATAATATCTCATCCCCATACCAGACTAACATGATTTCTGATTTCAAACGCATAACGAACGACCCCTTAGCTATGTGAAAATAACAATTCTCGTACAGATTTATGCATGCAGAACATAATGATAATGTACCATGATTTAAGTATGCAAGTTGTACTCCTTCCGTCCCTAAAAACGTTTCCTGTTTGTGTCGGCCACGTCTGCCAATGCACACTTTTGATTGTTAATATCTTTAATTTCGTATTAGTATACGAATCCAACAAAATCACTCATTAATATGTTTGATCTTATAGATTAAACGTAAATTAGTAGTCAATCTCTTACTATGAATAGTAAAAAAGTCAAATTGAGAAACACATTTTGGGACGGAGGGAGTAGTAATTGAAATTATTCAAATTAGTACAAAAATAGAAAACTAGATAATCATTTTACCAATTCTTTATAAATTTCTTTGCTTTTAGAATTGTATAATAAATTCAATAAAACGATTATAGTGATTTATTCTGAATCCATTACCTTCTTTTTTTACAGACGAATCCATCACCCTCCTGAATAATTGAGATTTATAAAAATGACATTCGAATTTAAACGAAAATCGAATTGATGTCCGGAATCTAGATAAGCATTTACTTGATATAACTGGTTTCTGCAACTTCAAGAATGGCCAGACTTTTTGGCCTAAATCTTGACCTAAATTTGGACCGAGACAACTTTATTTCAATAGTTCGATCTAAATTTTGGTCCAATTTTATATATTAATATTTTATTCTTTCAATTATTGATATATTGTTATTTTAATGTGTTAATGCTAATTCACATACCTATTAATTCAACTGAACGCGAAATGAATAAGATCATATTAATTTCAAACTTAATAAATTTATTAAATTAGTAAAATATTACACTTAAACAAGAAAAATGAAAAAAAATGTGTTTAATATATATTTTTTTAATTAATTGCTCCCTCTGTCCCGACCAATTGTTTACATTTGGTTTGGGCACGGAGGTTAAAAAATATGTATAAAGTAATGAAAAAGAGAAAGAAAAGGGAGTGAAGTAGTGAGACCCATTGATTTTTAATGTATAAAAAGGAGATAGTAGAGTAAAAGTAGTGTAAAAAGGAAAAAAAAGTGGGAAAGTGGCGGGACTCATTTACTATTTTTGGTAAATTTTGAAATGTAAATAATTGGATGGGATAACCTAAAAAGGAAAGTGTAAAGAAATGGTTGGGACATAGGGAGTATTATATATAAGTGAAAATTAAAAAATATAATTTAAAATTACTTAATATATATATAATAGCATTCAATTAACAAACTAACGAATATATAAAACAAAAAAAGATAGTATTTTATTATTAAAAAGATTTAGACCGTATTAACCTAAATTTATGTTGACACTATTCAGTGACCTAAATTGGAACAGGGTAATAGACCACTGTTGAGTAGATTTTGACCGAAATCAGTTCAAATATAGGCCAATAGGCCGTTCTTGAAGATGACCTTAGGTCTTGCTATCGGGTTTTCAAATTGAATTATGGAAAGTAAGTAAGTGGTTGGGAGGTAAAATATTTTCATCATATTTTTGAAGAGAAAGTTTTGGAATGAAATTATATCAAATTTACATTTATCACCACTTATTTTCGTTAATTTTTAAAACTTGGTAGCAGAAATAAAAATGAAAATGAAATTTATTTTACTTAACTTACAATTATTTTTTTCTTTTTTTTTTTAACTAGGCCAATAAGCTATTCTTGAAGATGGCCTTAGGTCTTGCTATCGGGTTTTCAAATGGAAAGTAAGTAAGTGATTGGAAGGTAAAATATTTTCATCCAATTTTTGAAGTAAAAATTTTGGGATGAAATTACTCTCTTTCATTCATTTTTAAAACTTGGGAAAAGAAATAAAAATTAAAATGAAACTATTTTACTTAACTTGCTTACTCTTTTTTTAACTAGCGAGCAAGGGGTTAATCCGTTCCACGAAATTTACAACGTAACGTAACGACTTGGCTGGGCAGAGCAGGACAAGCACCACATTCAATGCTAGAACAAACAGTGGTGAATGGGTTGAAATAATGAGACTTCTGTTTTGGGTAAAGTCTTTTCAACGTTACTATCTTCGTTGACTGGATATTTTCTTGGTCGTGATCCATTTAAATTCTCTACACAGAGTCTAGGGCTGTACGCGATTCGGATCAGATCGGTTTTGGAGTAAAAGTTGAATCAAACCGCGAAGAGCGATTTTATAAAATGGTCATCCGCAACCGTAAATGTGGTTGCGGTTAACCGCGTCAATTGCGATTACGAATTTGCGGTTATTACTGATCGGTTTGTGGTTCAACCACTTATTTTAAAATAATTAATAATTTATAAAATAAATAAATTCGGAATATTAATAAATTCAAGTTTAAGTTACGTGATAAATTTACATTCAAAAATAAAATACGAACTAATACTCCCTGGGAGCAAGGATATTAAAAACATACAAAAATATGGAGGCGAGAGAAAAGAAAAAAAATGATAAAAAAAATTACATGTTTACTGCATTTTCCATTTGTTTGGTTATATATCTTATAATAATTGTGAATCTTATGAAGGAAGTCTTAACATTAATCTAAGATTAGTCAATAAATGTGTATACTTATTAATTTATAAAAATATCAACTAAATTTTTGAAAAATATTTTATTATAAATATATGTTGCGAGTTGCGGTTGCAATTTTGTGATTTTCAAGAATTTTAAACCGCATCCAAACCGTGAATGAGAAGTTTTTAAAATTTAAATCAACAATCAACCCGCATTTCGCGATTATCCGCAAAATACAGTTAGGTTGCGAGCGGTTGAGCGATTGGATTCGGTTGAGCGATTTGTCGATTAGGGGTGAGAAAATTAAGAAACATATAATTTAGTGAGAAAATATAATAAATGTATGTAAAGTGTTGGTATCGATCAATTTTTAATGTATATAATTAATATAGCGGAAGAAAGCAGTGATTGTCTGTAATTAATTTTTATATAGCAAAATTTTATTATTTTTGCAACGTAAAAATTGAGAAATACGTAACAAAAAGAAAAATGTAGAGAAATGAATGGGACAGAATGACTATATTACTTCTCATCACTCATTTCTTTCAAGATTTGATGATTATAGTGTAATGTAAATGCTTTTCTTTTACTCCCTATGTTCCCAAGGACGTATACATCAAGGAACCGGGTTCGGCATGGATTTTAATGTTCCTCTAAATTATAGTTTCTTAAATAATTTTTAATTTTTTTTCTTCTGAATAAAATTTTGATTTTTGAATTTTAATACAAAAAATTGTATATAATTAGATGGGACAAAAAGAGTAATTCTTAGGGAAAAATGTTTAATTAAAAGTACGTATAAAAAATAATAAGATTCTTGTTCTTTATAAAAAGTTTGAGTGAACATTTCACGCTTGAAGCTAGGATTGTCCGATAAGATTTGAATAATTTGTTTTGGATCCGATCAAAAGGCTTACACGGCCGAATTTTTACCGGCCCGAATTTTCTAGGCTTTAATTTTGATCGGATCGATTCGGGCCGGGATTTCTGAAAATATTAGAGCTTGTTTGGGTTTTCGAGACGGGCCTTACTAAGTTTTTTTTCGGGCCGGATCGGACCGTATTTTTTTCTAATTTAAATCGGATCACGTTTTATTAGAGATTCTAAATACTACATATGTTGGCAACTAAATTATTGTAAAAATATATTAGTTTGTATCTCATATTTTATAAAAAGATTATTTCAGTGAAAATATTTAAGTTCAACAAAAAATAAACACGTTTATAGAATAATATGTTTTATCAATATTATTCAAATATATATAGGGTACTTACTATATCTTATTTTATTAATCCTGTAATAAAGTATATAAATAATATTATTAATCACGAATATGTAAATATATATGTGTTTAAAGTATTATTTATATTTATAGTAGATGTAAATTCATAAATATATAAAAAAATATGTTAGAATAATCAAATTTTAACCGGAATTTAATCGGGCCGATCAAGGACCGTGCCGGGCCGAAGCCCGGGCTTTTAACCGGGCCGGACTGGACCAGATTTTGTCTAAAAAATATAGGATATGTCGAGGCCCTAAGCTCAGGCTGAGTTTTAACCAGATCAGGTGAGGCCAGATTTTCGGATTCAAACGTTTTAGACATATCTCGTAAAAATGCATGTATTGAAAAATTGAATTGTACCTGACCGGATCAGATTTCATTAAAAATATCTAGACCTCCTGTGAGGCCTGGATCAGATTTTTCAAACTAATTTTTTATATTAATATTCTTAATCTTTTTAAAAATAATAAACCTTTTTCAATTTGTAAGAGATTAGGCTGAAAATTCGAGGCTTCTGTCCAAAATTACATTATACAGTATTTATTTAAGCTTTTATTATACTACCTTATAATTCGTGCGATGCACGGTTTTCTAATTTTTTTAAAAAAATTTACTTGTTTTGTTTTTAATTTTTTTTAATGTATACGTGTTATTATCTTTGATATTGTTACAAAATTATTTTTAATAATTTGTTACAGTATTTTTACAAGAAATATCAATATAGGATTTTGAATATAATTATTTTTTTGGCAAGGTATGTTATAGAACTATATATAGTAGAATATATAATCAAATTCCATTTATAGTTGTATCATTATATTATATTTTTATGTTTAAATAATAATAAAATAATATAATTTTTTATATTTATGATTAATTGAATCTCTAATTATATTTTATTTAGTATTGTAGTTGGACATTGTTATCGCATATAACAATGTAATCATTTTATATTTATGATTTTATTATAATTTAATCTTGACTGTCTATTTAAAAAATACAAATCAATATTTTAGATTGTTTTGGTGGTAAATTCGACTGTGATTTAAAAGAGTGATCATCTATTATTCTTCTAGCAAAATTTTCATCACCCTATTTGAAAAAATGGCATAAAAAATATCCTACAATTTTTTTTAAAAAAAATCAATCAAATTTTATTAATACAAAATAATTTACCAAAATTTCGAAATCAAATAAAGGTTACATATACTCCTTGTTCCCGATTGTATGTAGAGGATAGAGCTGTTGCAAAACACGTCCCCCTAAAATAGTCATTCGGTGCCACTCTCTCTCTAACAGGTAACTATAATGTCACAGTTTCCGTTTAGTCAATTAGTCAAACTAGCGTTGTTGTCATTATTTATTACTAATGTAGTGTGTTTGGTATTTCGTTTATTACGATAATTTTTTTGATATATGAGCCTCACTTTTAATAAAACAAAGGGGGCAAATTAAATTATAGGTCCCTAAATTATTAACGTTTTATTTTATAGGTCACTCAATTAAAAATTTCGTATTTCAGGTCAGTTAACTTTTGAAATTTCTGATTTAAGTCATTACGTTAAAAAGATTCTAGCAACGTTAGAATCAGAAAAGGGAAAATAAATTGATAAGTCCCTAAACTATTCCGGTTTTATTCGATAGGTCCTGAACAAGAGATTACGCAAACCGGGTCCTTAAACATATTCAATTGTTTGAATCAATTCCTTCCGTTTAGTAGAATCTGACAGACGTCAGAATTGAGCTGATGTGGCATTCCCTTTTTGACATGTTATCAATTTATTTGTACACACAAACAGAGAGAGTTAAAAATGAAAATAAATCGGAAAAGAGCCGTTAACAAAGTTTAAATATATATATATACACAACTATCTATGTATGTTGGATTATGGTTCATAACATAAATTGGGAAAAAAATTGACATGTCGACTAAGATGAAATCAAGCGGAAGTAGCAGCACAATGAAGTCGAGGATAGTTTCGAAAGCACCATTTGTTTGCAAATGCGGATTTGAATGTCCGCTTTGGACGTCTCAAAAACCAAATAGTCGAGGGCGAAGGTTTTTCGGATGTCCACTTTACAAGGATAAAAATAAGTATTGTGGTTTTTTCCAGTGGTATGATGAAAATTATTCTGTCAAAACCACCAAATAAGGTGATCATTCAGTTTTGGAAGCACAAAATGAGAACTTTGTAAATATGAAGGTAGCTATGTTGGAAACCAAAATTGGAGAAATTGAAGTTGTCAAGAAAATGGAGGTAGGAGAAGTGAAAGCCCAGTTAAAAATGAAGAACTTACATATTGAAAAGCTTAAGTTTCAGTTGGCATTGATGAAATTTTTTATTTTTTTGATCCTATGTGGATTTGTAATTAGTCTAACCAAATGAGTTTATAATGATATGCTTAACTAAACTTTTTAATTCATGCTTATGAATGGATTTGTAATGCCTTTTGTAATGATAAGCTTAACTGAAATTTTTCATTTTTGATCCTATATGAATTTGTAACCTTCTTATGCACCAAATTGAATCAAAACTGAAATGAAATAATTGAAATAGAAATAAACATGAAAGTGATGCTTGCATTAATTGTCCAAAACAGACCATTCATACATGTCCAAAACACAAATAAACAGATGTGTTCCTCACACCTAGATTGCAACACCTAGATTATACAAACATAATTGAAAGTAAACCAAAAGTTGTGTGCAAACAATACCAGAGACTGAAATTAGCTCATGGCTAACTGGAACTCTACATAATTTTTGACCTCCTGTTGAAAGTCTTCAAGGATGGAACTGGTGTTTGTGAACTTGACACTGGAGTAGTTGGAGGTGGTAGCTTAGGACCTTGAACTGGTGCCTTTGTAATTGATGCCTTTGGAACTGATGCCTTTGAAACTGGTGTTGGATTTGAACTTGAAACTTTAAGAGTAGAGCCACCAATAGTTGAAAAGTATGTATTCCTATCTCTAGCACTTGTGTATACACCAACACCAACTGGTTGTACCTTTGGGGGTGGTTCCACAACCTGCACATTTCTTGCCTTTGATGGCCCTCCCCTCTTCCTCTTTGGTTGTTGTTGACCTTCAACTGATGCCTGACCTTCATTTGTAGATTTAGTTTTTTGACTTGTTGCACTTTTAGCCCTTTGCAAGACATGAATAAGTTAACTTCAAAAAAAAACTTATAAGTTAACTTCAAAAAAACAAAATACACCAAACTTACATTAGCTATTTCTTGTGCCTTTGCTGCATCACTTTGTGCTTTCTTAGCTTTAGCTATAGTTGTCTGTATCTCATAAATCTCCTCAGCAGTTGCTTTACAAGTTGTTTTATTATGACCAGTATTCAAACACTGACTACAGTGCATCAACACTCCTTTTTTCCCCAATTTTTGTCCTGCTCCCTCCTCACCTTGTACTCTTCTTCTATGTTTTTTTGGCCTCTCAGGCATCCTTCTTGCTTTTTGTGGCTTGATGTCAGGGAATCCAACTTTTTGGCCAATAAAGTGCACCTTTCATAGGTTTGAGCAGATGTGAATAACTTAAATATACTTGGATTTTTGATAACTGACATCAAGCTTATCTACTGGTTTTTGGTTCATACTTTGCAGTGCTTGACATGCATGAGTGCAAGGATTGCCACTCAATTCCCACATTCTACAAGCGCATGTGCCTTGAACCATATTCACCACCCATTGACCCCTGTCAATGCCTCTTACTTCACACTCATCACCACTAGCCCATGTTGACTTACAAAATCTAGTCCCTTCAATGCTATAATTTAGCTTTTTGACTATCCTGGGACATAAATCACTTTCAACACCTTGCATCCAATCTCTCTTTCTATAAATTCTCTCCATCACCTACAACCTAATATCATCTAATAACTCTAAAATAGGCTTATATCTTGCCTCCATAATCCAACTATTAAATCACTCTGATAAGTTGTTATCTACCATATCATACTTTGTAACCGTATCAAAACAAGATCTACTCCAATATATGGGCTCTGTCTTCAATAAATATAGTGTGCAAGAGGAGATATACCTTTAATCTCATCAATGTGTATGTTGAACTCTTCAACAGTATGTGACTTGGCAACCATCTAGAATAAATTTTTCAGAGCTGTCCCAGGGTGATTTTTTTTTCCAATTTGCATATATGTGCCTTGCACAACACTTATGTTCTGCCATTGGGAGGATGTTGTCTATAGTATGCTTCAATCCCTGTAAATAATTGTCATTACAATGTCATTATACAGTGTTAGGTCACACACACACTGTAGAGGGGGTGAATACAGTGTATAGTACACTCAAATCGAACTTTAAGAACTTAAGTAACAGAAAACAAACTTTATTGAAACAATAAACTCTGTTACAGTATGGAACTGTTACCTCTCAATGATGAACAAATATCACGAGAGCTGCTAGGGTTACAATGAATAATCTTCTCTAATAATGATAACACTTATAGTGTAAACCCTATATCTGTGTTTATATACTACACAGTTACAAGATAATCGCTAATTGATATGGAATATAATTTTGCTTCCTAAAATATATCAATCAGATATCTTTTCTTCCAAGTATTCCATTCTTTACGGAATTCCTTCTTCATGCATATCTCTCCTTATGTTTATCTTGATCTTCTTTCCTTTAATCAGCTACTGTCCTTATCTGATTGTCCTTCAGCACTTAAGTTCTGATATCTATCTTCTGACGATTATCTCCTGATAACATATGTACTGATATCTTTAAGTCCTGACTTCCAGTATAAGTACTGATCAACAGTTAAGTACTGATTTATCCTGTTCAAGTAAGATCTGAAAGCTAAACATAAAACATATTAGCCATGACATTATCAAATATATCTAACAATCTCCCCCAACTTGTAAATTAACATAATATACAAGTTTAACAGATATTTGATGATGTCAAAAACATTAAGTACAAATGCATGAGAATTAGACTAGATAACTACAACTTACAGTCCTTGAAGCTTTTACCAATTTCAACTTCTGATAACAACTTCAGTCTGTATAAATATCAGAATTTAAGCAGTTGTAGATCTTCGACTTGGCTTCATCATTTTCTGATCTCTCTGATGTCAGGAGTTGTTCTGAGATAGTTCTTCAACAAACATTTCTCAGCATATCCGAGTTCATCAATCATTCTCCTTTTGACATCTTTAAGCTCTGCAGTATCTTCACCAGTTTGAAAGATTGCAGCTCTGAGATCATTGATCTTTGCTTTTCTCAACTCCTGATCTAATCTTATGACATAAGCTTTGTCAGACTCTAGATTGAATTCAAGTCCCTTAATACCAAGATATGTTCTGATCTGTGCAGTATTAGGCTTCATATCAACAATATCACCATTGTGATCTCTGTACTTTGGAACATATATGCTGTCAGACTTAACAGAATAAAGCCTTTTCTGTCTCTGAATCTGTTCTTTTAAGTAGTTTGCAGCAGTCTCTGTTATTCTGTCATCCACTTGAAGTAAGAAAAGTACATGCTCCAATTCTTCAAAATACTTCAATGGAATGGCATTTTGTCTTATATGATAAACCCCACCATCTGTCATGAAATACAACATGATGTATTCTTTCAAGTAGGTATGGTAAACCATCTGTACAGATTCCAGTTGATTCAATCTCTCAGGAGTTGCTCCAATACCTGGTTCACTCAAGGAAGTTGTATCATTGGTAGTGTTGTGTACTTTTCTTTCATCAGCACTTCCCAATCCAGTTTTATCTCTAGCTTCCTTTCCAGTAACTACTCTTGCTTCAAAACCACTTGCAGTAGTCTTCAAAGATTGAGTCTATTTTGCTTTAGTGAATCCTGGTAGGAGTGTCTTTGATCTATTTTCTGATATCAAGTTAACTTGAGCTCTGTCAGAGGTTACTTGCTTCTTCTGAATATCAGAACTTACAATTTCTTGACTCTGAACAACTTGAGCCATGTCAGAGGTTGTTTTAAGAACTTTTCTTGAAGTCAGAGCAAGATCATCTTTTTCATCAGTAATTTCTTCTTCCTCGGGAGGTACATAAACCTTGATAGGTTCACCAACCTTTTCTTTACCCTTGGATCTTGGATCTATCTGTGGTTGTGATCTAGCCAACGGTGCTTCAGTATGTGTCCTTTCTTTGATCACAATGCCTTTGAGTTTTGGAAGTGACTTTTTACCAGAAGTTTCAGATTTAGATGTGACTTTCTCTGATTTAAGTCTGGCTTCTTCTTCCTTTAAACTTTCCAAGTCCATTCCTGGATTTTCTTGAAGAAATAACTGTCTTGACATTTCCTCATCAAGATCTAGAAGTTCATCAGAACTTATCCTTTAACCAACAGTAGAACTTATTCTTTTCCCAGTATCAGAACTTGTCCTGTGACTAGCTTGTCTTGATGTAAACCTTCTACCTTGACTATGACCGCTACCCATTCCAGAGTATCCTTGATCATCATTTCCATCATCCTTTCCTTGCAGTGTCTTGTTAGTGTTGCATTTGGACTTAATTACCTTCTCCCCCTTTTTGGCATCAGCAGGTAGTAAAAGAGAGATAAGTAATTCCACTGAGGATTGGATTTCAGTAAGTTGCGATTGCTGAGAAGCTTGATTTGTCAGAATGTCATCAATCTGAGCTTGTTGTTTCTCTTGAGTTTTCTCAATATAAGCAATCCTGTCAATGGTAGGTTGAAAGAACTTTTTCTTATCAATTTTCCAAACTTGTTCTTGTTTGATAAAGTTCTCCTGAATCTTGTGTAGCTCTGCATGAGTAGTTGAATGAAGACCTTGTAGATGTTTAATACTCAATGCAGTGACTCTAAGCTGGGTTTTTAAATCATCAGAATTTAACATTTCATCAGCTTTAGTCAAGTGCTCAGCAAGATGTATTGCAGTTGGAACACATGAAACTGAGTTCCATTCCTTAGTCCACTCCTGACCTGCAGGAGTTTCACTCCAAGGTACTGGTGCATCCCCGATAACAAACTCCTTTACCAGTTCAGACTTAGGAAGAGTCTGTTGAGGAGTATGTCCTGAAGGACCTGCTTCATCATCATCTACAGTTGGAGCAGCTTCACCAGTATCTCCAGCATTTGCAGCATCAGAACTTAAAGAATCAGTATCTTCTGATAAGACAACAGTGTGAGTAGCAATGGAGGCTTCAGCATCCTCTAATTGCTGATCTGATACTAAGTTCTGATCAATAGCCATATCCTGATGCTCACCTAAAGTCTGATCATCAGCATCTTGATGCAGAGAAGGTGTTGTTGATAACTCTGGAGTTTGAACAGCATCAGTAACAGGTGTTGTGGAAGGATTATTTGCTGTTGGAGCTTCTAAGAGAAATATTTCAGACACAACCAAGTGTTGAACATCAATATCAGCACTTGTGCCTGGATCAACAAGAGACACAGATGGTGAGTTAGCCTTGTCAGATACAGCTTCCTGAGATGGAGTTGATGGAGAAGAAGTGACTGGAGCAAATTCCTTGTCTTGTGAGATCAGAGATTCCTGATCCCCTTCCTTAGCTGCTTCCTCTTCATCATCTGAAACTGGCCTTTGTGCCCTCTGTTTCTTGTACTTCCTTGTTGATTTGGATTCCTTGGGAGTTTCAGGAACTATCATTCGTCTAAGCCTCTTGAGAAGCCTAGAACCCCCAATTTCAGAATCCTTCGGAGAAACCTCTTTCTCAGCTTCAGTAACAGCAGGTTCTCTAGCAGGAACCGGTTCCTCAGAATCAGATTCATCGATCAATGCAATCCTCCTTCTCTTTTGAGATGTTTGAGGAACATTCTTTGTCCTCTTTGGCTTGGAAGATGAAGATTTCACAGTAGGTGCTAAAGATGAAGGTCGAGCAGTCTGTGAAGTTGAGAGATAGGATTTGAGATATGTTCTGAGGGTAGGTTGAGTAGAATGAGAGGTAGGTACTGAGGTTGATGGATTTTGGGTGTTTGGAGTTGGTTGGACATCAGAGTAAACAGATCTATAAGTATCAGGATCAGCATTTACCAGGATCTGTTTTACAGACTTAGGAATCTGTAATGGCCTAACCACTTTTTTCTTAGTATCAGCATTTACCATGTCATTAAAGTATCATTTTGCAACCTTAAAAGGTGGGGTTTTAGTGCTGACTAAATGAGGTTCATCAGTACAGTAAGTGTAAATAAGTTGACAGAATCTAGCAAAATAAACAACATCTCGATCCTCTGTCATCCTATCCCCAATAAAACCAATTATTCCAGTTGCAAAATCAAAATGAGTTTGATGAATAATAGCATACCCTATGTGCTGACTCAGAATTGGGATAGCATCAAAATTTGAACATTTGTTCCCAAAAGCTTTGGTGATGCAATCAAAGAAGAAACTCCATTCTCTTCTGATATTAGCCTGTTTCAACTGTCCAAGTTTCGTCAGACTCTTTTCATATCCCAATTCAGCCATTAACTCCCGAAGGGCTGAGTCCTCTGGAATTGAGAAAGTACAATCTGCTGGAAGATGTAAAGCCCTGCGTACTGTACCAGGAGTGACTATAAAGGATGAATCACCTACTTGGAAGATAATACTGGGAGTTCCGCGTTGACCACCATCATCAAAAAGTCCAGTCCTCCAAAACCTCAGAACTTGTTGGCTTGAAAAGAATTCAGGCTGTGTTAATGCATACCCAACCTCACTATGTGCAAGAAGATCTTGCACAAAATGCAATTCAGATGGAGCTTCAGTGTGATCAAGAAGACAAACTTAGCTCCATCAATGATTAAATCCTTTGGTGCCATGTGAAAAAAAAATTGAGATTCAAGTATGCCTGTTAGGTGTTTGAGATAATGTCTGTATGAAAAACCAACGTGAGAAAGAAAGAGAAAGAGAGTAAAAGTAAGGAGAGAGATAAAATATAAAGAAAACAAAAGATTAAAGAAATCTTCTCTCTGTTGTACTTATACTCTGAACAAAAATGTTACCGTTGGACACCTGTCAGACATGCAGTAATAACGGACAGTTACTGGGCTCGAGAAAACAGGAATCATTACTTACCCAGTTGCCTAGTTTCAAGGAAAAACCGTTCCATTTATCAAGAGAAACAGTTTTAATTCAAAATTTAAACCGTTAGCACTGATTGAATTATTTTTCACTGCATCATTGATATTCTGAAAATACATCATATGAAAATGACCAAGATAAATTAGATAAGTAAGTGCTGAAAATGAATCAGAACTTAATATAAAACAAAATTTATATGGTCAGCAGAATATCAATCAGGATTTATCAACACAAGATAAAATAACTCAGAGACAAAATCTTGAAGGAAAAACAACTTTCATTAATATATCAAGACAATACATTTATGAAATGGAAATTACATCAGTACTTATACAAGATTTTCCCTAAGCTTCTAATCCTAACATCAACAGCCTTAGTCCTAGTTAAGAAGCCTGACAAAGCTGATGATGAAGAAAAATAGGAAGAAGACGAGATTAAGTCATCTTCTTCTTCCTACTCTCGACAAACAGAATGGCGAGTCGGATGATTCGCTCTTGCTGGCGGAGAGCTTCCATCCTTTCCTCCTCCAATCGCTCCAGATGGCGATGGTAGTCCATATAGAAGAACAGAAGGTGTGTCAGTACCTCCTGTGGGACAGAGTCCCATATCTCCTCAGGAATGGCTGTGACATGCCATTCCTGCTGCCACTCGGCACAACTTAGCTCCATATTGAAGTTTTGGTAGTTCAAAAACATGTTGTATCTGACCATTGTATTTTTGAAAGAAGAAGTATGAAGATAAGTGTGTGAGAAGAATTTGATGGAAATACTGATGTGAAGTGGCTGCTTATATAGGCAATAGAATGCCAGGAGACGCAAAGAAATTGAATGCTGACAGGTAGAATTAATTCTACCTCTTCTCCCTAGACTTTGAAAAAGAATAACATTCATTGGAAAGAGGAATCATGGTTTAAACCGCACAAGAAACAAGAAACAGTGGACTGTTCAAGTACGAATACCATTAATCCTAATCATAGTGACTATTAATCTTCCACTTCAACATATTCTAGTTCGAACTGAGACTGTTATCAAATTTTATTCACAGATAAGCCAAGTAAAGGATTAGACTGAGAAATCAGAACTTAGACCTATACCAGAACTTAACAGTCATCAGAACATAATTTCTTAACTCGAAAAAGGAATGCCCATCTTAGTAAATCCTCATACAGGTTCTGAGTTATAGACTTCAGAACTTAATCATCAGAACGTATAATTAGAACTTGTCCTCAGAATTTGTGCAATAATGACATAATGACTGTTTATCTAAAATAACATAGACCACCACAGAAATTTTCATCATTCAGATGGAGTGATTAGTGTGTGCATTAAGCTAAATAACAGACAAAGAGTAAAGTCTGATTCACTTCATTACATCTTAGAAATAAGGCATAACTAAAATTTTGCTAAAGAGCTGTCACTGTCCTGAAACCTACTGATGAATGAGTTCATGCTTGAGTCCACCTCAACTGTTTTGTGCTAATTTTATGCATCTTTTGAAATTCTATTTTACAGTGGCCTCTCAGTGTAAGTGAGTCACGACTGTGTATCAGAATTTATGCTATTATCAGAGTATTTCTCCAGTAATCATAGAGTGTGAAAAGTCACCAAGAAAATATTTTGCTTTTCTAATGCATATCTACTTAATACCAGCAATGCACTTGGGTCGTCCCTTCCACATTTTTACTCTAGATCTCAAAGGAGTACCTGATTTTATTCTTTGATCTTTTTGCTTTTTCTTTTGATAAGTGAGGTTTATCAGCACTTAGTGCATTCAGCAGTTTTACTAGTATCAGAACTTAACAGATGAGTAGCATTATTCTAATTTGTGACTTAGTAATAAGATATACAAAGTAAACTTAACTAAGCTCAATTATCAGAATTTGCTAGTGTCATAGGATTACCACTGAAATAATTACTTCTTACATGGAATCATTTGTTTATTGAAGACTACTAGGTCAGTATCTAGCACAGTTATCCTCATAGGATTGAATAGGTACTTGAACAGACATATCACTTATCAGAGTTTAGAAACATATATCAGACAACAGTCAGTACTTAAAGACATTTATCAATTAAGCACAAAATACACAATGAGATTAATTCTGTAAATACTAAGCATAAAGTCTGATAACACAGAACAAGACTAAGCAGATTTAGAGAAAGAACCTGAAACCATTCCAAGTTCATTTACCAATCTTGTAAAAGTAGCTTCACACAGTGGTTTTGTGAAGATATCTGCTATTTGTTGATCTGTGGGAACAAAATGCAATTCCACTGTACCTTCATCCACATGTTCCCTGATGAAGTGGTACCTGATGCTGATGTGCTTTGTCATTGAGTGTTGAACTGGATTACCTGTCATAGCAATAGCACTTTGATTATCACAGTAAATAGGGATTTTGAAATATGTTAACCCATAATCCAGTAACTGATTCTTCATCCAAAGAATCTGTGCACAACAGCTTCCCGCAGCATTATACTCTGCTTCTGCAGTTGATGTGGAAATTGACTTTTATTTCTTGCTGTACCAAGAAACCAATCTACCTCCAAGAAATTGGCAGCTTCCACTTGTGCTTTTCCTGTCAATTTTGCAACCTGCAAAATCTGCATCTGAGTAACCTATTAGTTTAAAATCTGATTCTCTTGGATACCATAATCCCAGAGCAGCTATTCCTTTAAGATACTTAAAGATTCTTTTTACAGCTGTTAAGTGAGGTTCTCTTGGATCTGCTTGAAATCTTGCACAAAGACATGTAGCATGCATGATATCAGGTCTACTAGCAGTTAGATAGAGTAGAGAGCCAATCATACCTCTGTAGTCAGTAATATCTACTGATTTACCGGTATCCTTATCCAGTTTTGTCGCAGTGGCCATTGGAGTGGATGCACTTGAACAATCTTGCATTCCAAATTTCTTCAGCAAGTTTCTGGTGTACTTGGTTTGACAAATAAAAGTGCCTTCCTCATTCTGCTTGACTTGAAGGCCCAGAAAATAGCTAAGTTCCCCCATCATACTCATCTGATATCTTGACTGCATTAGTTTGGCAAACTTTTTGCAAAGTTTGTCATTTGTAGATCCAAAAATGATATCATCAACATAAATCTGGACCAGAAGTAAGTCCTTTCCATGGTTCAGGTAGAACAGTGTTTTGTCTATTGTCCCTCGGTTGAATCCACTTTCCAGAAGAAACTGAGCTAAAGTCTCATACCATGCTCTAGGAGCTTGCTTAAGTCCATAAAGTGCTTTGTCAAGCCTGTAGACATAATCTGGATGTTTGGTATCTACAAAACCTGGAGGTTGTTCAACATATACCTCCTCCTCCAATTCTCCATTGAGAAAAGCACTTTTCACATCCATTTGAAAGACAGTAAACTTTTTGTGAGCAGCATAAGCCAAGAATATCCTTATGGCTTCTAACCTAGCAACTGGTGCAAATGTTTCATCATAATCAATTCCCTCCTGTTGAGAATATCCTTTTGCAACCAGCCTTGCCTTATTCCTTGTAATTATGCCATCACTGTCAGTTTTGTTTCTGAATACCCACTTTGTACCAACAACAGATCTATTCTTTGGTCTTGGCACTAGGGTCCAGACTTTGTTTCTTTCAAATTCATTCAACTCTTCCTGCATTGCTTGCACCCAATCAGCATCTTGAAGAGCTTCTTCCACTTTCTTTGGCTCAGTCTGAGAGAGAAAAGAATTGTAAAGACATTCATTTGAAGTACCTGTTCTAGTTCTGACACCTGCATCAGGATTTCCAATTATCAAATCAGGTGTATGTGATTTTGTCCACTTCCTTGCAGATGGAAGGTTTTCTCTAAAACTGGATGCTCCCCCAAGATCCATGCTATTTTCATTTTCATTTTCTGATGCTCCCCCTGAAACTATGCTCTCTGAGTTGGATTCTTCAGTATTTAGATTTTCAGCACTATCAGAACTTAGCTTATCAGAACTTGAAGAGCCAGATGTATGTTCTGATGTTTCTTGAGATGTGGTAGGATCTTGAGTATGCTCCCCCTGCATAGGTGCATCTTCCTTTGACGTAGTCTCCACAGTTTCAATAACGTCAGAGTTTAATCCATCAGAGTTTACAGTATCAGGACTTAGACTATCAGGATTTTCTGTATCAGAATTTGAGTCTTCATTTTCAAATCTCAGCTGATCATGGTCAATGAAATCTGCAAGACCAGTAATCTTTTTGTCATCAAAAGAGACATTGATAGATTCCATGACCACTTTTGTTCTCAAATTATAGACTCTAAAGGCTTTTGTGGAAAGTGGATATCCAACAAAGATTCCTTCATCAGCTTTTAGATCAAACTTTGATAGCTGTTCAGGATGAGTCTTGAGAATAAAACACTTGCATCCAAATACATGAAAATATTTCAGATTTGGCTTCTTTTTCTTCACCATCTCATATGGTGTTTTTCCATGCTTGTTAATGAGTGTTGCATTTTGAGTAAAACAAGCAGTCTGCACAGCTTCAGCCCAGAAATAGGTTGGAAGCTTTGCTTCTTCAAGCATTGTACGTGCAGCTTCAATGAGAGTTCTATTCTTCCTTTCAACAACTCCATTTTGCTGTGGAGTTCCAAGAGCAAAAAATTCCTGCTTTATTCCATGGCTTTTGCAGAACTCTTCCATTATCAAATTCTTGAACTCAGTACCATTATCACTCCTTAAAACTTTCACAGAGTCTTTGACCATTTTATCCAGATGTTTGATATGATCAATCAAGGTTGATGCAGTTTCACTTTTTGTATGCAAGTAATACACCCATGTGTATCTGGTGAACTCATCCACTATGACCAACGCATACTTCTTCTTTGCAATAGACATGACATTTACTGGACCAAATAGATCAACATGTATTAGATGATAAGGCTCAAGAATTGATGATTCAGTCTTGCTCTTGAATGAAGATTTTCTTTGTTTGGCTTTCTGACATGAATCACAAAGACCATCAGGAGCAAATACTGTGTTTTATCCTCTCACAAGATCTTTCTTGACCAGTTCATTTATATTGTTGAAATTTAAATGAGAGAGTTTCTTATGCCAATTCCATCTTTCTTCAATTGATGCTCTACTCATTAGACAGATTGCAGAACCATCAGTACTTGTTGAAAGCTTAGCTTCATAAATGTTACCACGCTTGTATCCTTTAAGAACAACTTTGCCTTTAGATTTACTCACAATTTCACAGTGTTCTTCAAAGAAATCAACATGATAACCTCTGTCACAGATTTGACTTATACTCAGTAGGTTGTGTTTAAGTCCTGAGACTAGAGCTACTTGTTTAATTATGACATTTCCAAGATTGATATTGCCATATCCCAATGTTTTTCCAATGTTGCCATCTCCATAAGAAATACTTGGGCCAGCTTTCTCCACAAAGTCAGATAGCAGGGCCTTATTTCCAGTCATATGTCCTGAACATCCACTGTCCAGAACTAGAATATTTTTCCTGTTGCCCTGCAATCACAAAGACCACTAATTATTAATTTTAAGGACCCAGACTTGCTTGGATCCTTTGGCCTTATTAAGTTTGTTAACATTTGCAGCGGATTTAGCATCAGAGTTTATGTTAACATTTTTCTTATCAGAACTTACACTATCAGACTTTGAATCTGAATTTACACTAGAAGGGACAATGGAAACTTTCTTCAAAGAAGGTTTTATTTGATAATAATCATAGTACAAACTATGATATTCCTTACAAGTATAAATGGAATGCCATAAACTACCACAATGAAAACAAGGATTTTGTGGTTTGTATCTAACAGACTGACTCTTAACTCCTGATTTTGAAGGTAAGGAGTTAATATTCTTATTCTTCCTGCAAAAAGAAGCCAGATGGTTAGAACTTCCACAGTTATGACATGTTTTCCTAGGAGCATCAGGAATAGGTTTATAATCATTGATTTTATTCACACATTCCTTTCCATTCCTATTTTTCCTAGGTGATTTTACCTTGTTTGCATTCTTGACATCTTTCAGCTTATGCTTAAGCTGCTTCTTTGTCATTAAGCCTATGTTCACTTCAGCTGTCTTTTCCTGTTTTAGTTTATCAGAAGTTAATTTCTTTGTAACTTCTGATTTTTCATTTTCAGACTTTATAGTTACAAACTTAACAGGTTTTAACTTTGGCTTTTGTTTATCAACAGACTTAATTTCTTCAGTTCCTTTATCTTTCTTATCTTCTCCATAACCTAATCCCTCTTTCCAGTTTCCACTACTTAGCAAATTTTGAGTTGTTTTGCCAGAGTTAGTCCAAGTCCTGATAATCTCTCTTTCCTTTTCTAACTCAGTTTTTAGAGATTCATTTAATTTTAGCACTTCATTCCTAACATAAAAAACATCATCTCTATCCTTCTGAGTTTGATGGAACATGACTAACTCTTTTTCTAAGAAATCATTTCTTTTCTTAAATGCAAGATTTTCAGAAGTTAATCTTTCACATGTTAAAGTTTGATCTCTATAGCTAACAAACATGGTTTTAAGATATCTTCTCAACTCATTAATATCATCAGTATGAAAAGCATAAGTAGTCTGAGGTACCTTTGTTTCAGCAGCTTCAGAACTGCTCTCAGCACTTTCTTTATCAACATTTGCCATCAATGCATAGTTTTCCTCACTTTCAGAGTCTGAGGTGTCTGTCCAGCTTTTCTGCTTTATGACAAGAGCCTTGCCTTTGTCACCCTTTACCTTCTTGTAGTCAGGAGATATGTGGCCTTTCTCACCACAGTTATAGCATTTAACATTGGTGTAATCTCCTATGTCAGACTTTCCTCCTCTGCCTTCAGATCTTCTGAAATTCTTCTTATCAGAACTTATGCCTTTCCTGGAAAACTTCTTTCCCTTCCTGAACTTCCTGTATGCAATCTTTGTGATTCCTTTCACCATAAGAGCACACAGCTTCATCATCTCCTCATCAGCATCAGTCTCAGGCAAGCTTTCAGAATCTGAGTCATCATCACTCTCAGAACTTGATGACTCGGTATCAGACTTTATGAAAAGAGCTTTTCCCTTGTCTTTCTTTGAGGAAGCTGCTTTGGGGAATTCTTCTTCAGCCTTAAGAGCAACTGTCCTTGACTTTCCTCCTTTCCTCTTGCTTCTTTGTTCCATCTCCAGCTCATGAGTCTTGAGCATTCCATAGATTTCGTCAAGAGTTGTTTCATCAAGATTGTAGTTGTCTCTTACTGTCGTTGCCTTCAAATCCCAGCATTCAGGAAGAGCTAACAGGAACTTAAGGTTTGAATCTTCAAGATCATACTCTTTATCAACCAATGACAAATCATTCAAAAGTTTGACAAATCTATCATATAAATCATTCAATGACTCATTAGTCTTTGAGTCAAAGTGTTCATACTCTTGAGTGAGTATTGTCTTCCTGTTCTTCTTAATTGTGTCAGTTCCCCGACACCTTGTTTCCAGAGCATCTCATATCTCCTTAGCAGTCTTGCAGTTGATTACCCTGTTTGACATTACATTATCAATGGCACTATGCAGTAAGTGTCGTACCTTAGCATCCTTAGCAATTGATGCTATGTCTTCAGCAGTATAATCACTCTTCTCCTTTGGTACGGTCTTTGCTGCTTCACCTGCAACTGCAACAGCGAGTTTGGTTGGTTTATGAGGGCCTTCCTTGATTCTATCAAGGTATTCTGGATCTGTTGCTTCCAGGAACATGGTCATCCTTACCTTCCATATGGGATATTCAAATGGTCTCAGTATGGGAACTCTGATGGTCTCATACCGACTCTGAATTTGTGTCTTTGGTGGTTCCTCAGTTTTGGTAGGCTTAGTTGGAGTTTCTGTGTCCGACATGATTGTGTTTGGATCTTTAACTGTATGTATGTTAACAGATAGGCTCTGATACCAATTGTTAGGTCACACACACACTGTAGAGGGGGTGAATACAGTGTATAGTACACTCAAATCGAACTTTAAGAACTTAAGTAACAGAAAATAAACTTTATTGAAACAATAAACTCTGTTACAGTATGGAACTGTTACCTCTCAGTGATGAACAAATATCACGAGAGCTGTTAGGGTTACAATGAATAATCTTCTCTAATAATGATAACACTTATAGTGTAAACCCTATATCTGTGTTTATATACTACACAGTTACAAGATAATCGCTAATTGATATGGAATATAATTTTGCTTCCTAAAATATATCAATCAGATATCTTTTCTTCCAAGTATTCCATTCTTTACGGAATTCTTTCTTCATGCATATATCTTCTTATGTTTATCTTGATCTTCTTTCCTTTAATCAGCTACTGTCCTTATCTGATTGTCATTCAGCACTTAAGTTCTGATATCTATCTTCTGACGATTATCTCCTGATAACATATGTACTGATATCCTTAAGTCCTGACTTCCAGTATAAGTACTGATCAACAGTTAAGTACTGATTTATCCTGTTCAAGTAAGATCTGAAAGCTAAACATAAAACATATTAGCCATGACATTATCAAATATATCTAACATACAATACTTCATAAGATAATAAAAAAAGTAAGTAAGCCAAGTGATTATAATATACCTTATGCTGATCAATCATTAAGTATGGCCTGCTCCATTTTGCAGCTCTAGATCATCCTTTAAAAGTTTGATAAACCATTCCCATGTTTCTATGCATTCAAAATCAACCACAACCCATGTAATGAGTTACATTCCATTATTTCCATCCCTGCCAATTGCAGCTAAAATTTCCCCCTTAACAAAGCTTTTGAGAAAACATCCATCTAGTCCTATGATCTTTCTGCAACCTTCTTTAAAACCATCTTTCAATGACTGAAAACAAATGTATATTCTTTTAAACACTGAAATTTCATTCACTATGTGAACACCTATTTTAACTGTTGTACCAGGATTTGATGTCATAATCTCACCACTATAGTCATATAACCTCATGTATTGCTTAACAATCTCTCCCTCTATCCCAGACAATGCTTTTTTCTTGGCTTTCAACACAAATTTTTGCTAGTTACTAGGCCATGCATCTCATACACATATTGCTGAATTTCTCTGAGTTTTCACTTTGGATTTACTCTAACCTTCTTGCCAATTTTTCTGACTAATCAATCTGCTCTCACTAGTTTATGCTTGTACACAAGGATGCAACTATGTTCTTTATTGTAAGATTTAACTTGAAAAGCACATGTCTCATCAATTTTACTTGCAAACAAATACCATGAACAATTTCCCCTGCATTTTGCTTGTAACCTTTGCAAGTCATTCTTTTTAAACCATATTTTCCTCTTCCGTTCAACCATGTAATCAAGTACTGCATTCCTTAAAGTCTTGACATCTGTATCAATCCAACTTCAAATTCTATATTCTTCATAGGGGTTCTGACATTGAATGAAGGGTACACTCTCTTATACTTATGGACCTTTTTCTTTTTGACAACAGATTCAGCCTAATTGTCACTAGAGTCACTACTTTCTTTCCCCTATCTTGTATGAGTCAGAATCATACTCACTCTCCCATCCTATGCTATCTTTTGTCATTACTTCCTTCAAATTATCTTTTACATTTGCTTGATTTGTAAGAATGCTTAAAGGAATTGTTTGAATCATTAACAGTACTTTGAGTAGGATTGATCTTATGAGCATTTACTTTCTTCTTTCTCTGCATTACTTCATCCCATTCATATCACAGTCACTAAAATTCACATTATAATCCTAATCTTCACTATCTTCCTCTGCATAACTCTCATCCACACTCTCTTCACTCCCACCATCACTCTCACTTTCTTCATTCTCCTCATCATTTTCACTCTCTCCACCAATGTCCTCTAATTTCTCATCATTTTCACTCTCTCCACCAATGTCCTCCAATTTATCATCTTTTTTACTCAAATCTACTTCCTCATTATCACATACATGGTCAACATACACATCTACTCTAACAAACTTAAGAGCATAACCTTTCAATTCTTCTATACTAGTATCATTCCAAAGCAATTTACAGTTAGCAACATTAAACAAAGAACCCCTTTTGTGCCAGTAAATACCAAAACCTTTATAACCAAGATCAATTCGAACAAACTTTTGAAACATGGAAACATATAACGCATTCAACTTATGATTAAACACAAACTCAACCTTACCTCCTTTGTAGTACTTGAGACCACTATTCTGAATAAATTCTCCTCCATGATGAATGTATAGCGTAAACTCGGCTTCCAAATATGTAAATGTAAAGATGAGAATGAATGTTAGCATCAACGATATTTGTAGATAGAAGATAACATCAGAGATAGTTGTAGATACCCAATATAATTCACTTCTTATAGACCCTAATTACCTTTGATACATAAGTTTTAAAAGTCATGTGCTGGTTATGTGTTTTTTAACTTTAATTTAACTTTAATTTCATTTTTCTTTTAATTTTCGTACAAATAAGTTGATGACATGTCAAAAAGGGAATGCCACATAGCTCAATTCTGACGAAATCTGACTCTACTTAACGGAAGGACTCGATTCAAACAATCGTAAACGTTTAAGGACCCGGTTTGCGGAATCTTTTGTTCAGAGACCTATCGAATAAAACCGTAATAGATCAGGAACTTATCAATTTATTTTCCCAATCAGAAAACTGGGGTTGTTGATCTTCATACGGATCAAAACAATTTTGAAGGTATTAGTGATATCCAAATTTAAAATTCAAACAGTCAAATTGAAACTTGAATCACAATCAACACTAATATCACACCAATTTTCCTAAACTAAGTCCAAAGCAAAAAACCCTAAATTGGACCCTAAATTTTTGGTTCTTGATCGAATTTAGAAACCTAAATTTATGAAATTTTAAATCGGATCTCGTTTGTGAAAATTGACCTCATATGCGTGTTGCTGGTGATTCAAATTTCAATTTGACTACTTGAACTTTAAATTTGGAGATCACTAATACCTTCAAAATTACTTTAATCAGTATGAACAACAAGAACCCTAATTTTCTGATTCTAACAACGTTAGAATCTTTTCTAACGGAAAGACTTATATCAGAAATTTCAAATGTGAATTGACCCGTAATACAAAATCTTTAATTTAGTGACATAGATAATAAACGTCAATAGTTCAAGGAACTAGAATTAAATTTAATTTTTTTTGCTAATTACCCAGAATTTAATTTTCCCTAAAACACAGTCTACAAACTCACTTGGCAAAAAAAAAAGTCTACAAACTCAAAAACAGAGTCTCGGCTTCAAACAAACACAACACAAAACATAGTTGCATGCATGAAACTCCCTCAACCTCTCTCTCCCACCACCTTAAAATCTCTCCTCAACCAAAATCTCTACACACAAGCCCTCAAATCATCTCTCTCTTACAACTCTCCTCTTCTCACTGACTCAATCTACGCTCTCTTCATCAAATCAGGCTCATTTCTTGACCACTTTTTATCCTCCACTCTCATTTCTCACTTCTCACACAATAATGACTTCTCACGCGCCACCCTTTACTTAAATGACACGCGCCACCCTGACACTGTTGTTTTCAACTCTTTAATTTCTGGGTATGCTAGAAAAACCCGACCCGGACCCGCTTTTGAAATCTTTAACAGGTTTAGACAAATGGGTCTTTGTGTTGATGGGTTTACACCCAGTTGTTTGATTAGTGCTTGTGTGAGTTTTCAAGAAAATGTGGTGGCTCATTGTGTGTTTTTCAAGATGGGTTTTTTTTGTAATGTGTTTTTTGTTAGTGGGCTAATTGAAAATTACTGTAAATTAGGGTTTGTGAGAGAAGGTGAGAAGTGTTTTGAGGAGTGTTTAGCGGTTGATTGTGTTGTTTGGACTGCTATGATTAATGGGTATGTGTTAAATGGTTGGTTTAGTAAGGCTAGAGAGATTTTCTTGAAAATGAGGTGTTTAGGGTTAGAAATTAATGAGTTTTGTTTGAGTGGTATGCTTGGTGGGGTGTTTGATGTTGTTGAAGGGGAGCAAATTCATGGGTTTTTAGTAAAGATTGGATTTTTATGTGGGTGTTCATGTTATCTTAATAATGCACTTATGAGTATGTATGGTAGGTTTGGGTATAAGGATTGTGCAGTTAAGGTGTTTGATGAAAATCCGAGGCCCGATGTGGTTTCGTGGTCCGGGAGGATTAGTGTTGCTTGTGATGGTTTAGAGGCTTTTAGTTTGTTTAAGATGTGTGTTGATAGGGGATTGGAGATTAATGAGTATTGTATTACTAATACTTTGTCGGTGATTGAAGGGACGGCTGTGTTAGGATGGGGGAAACAAATTCATGGTTTTTGTTGTAAGGATGGGTATTTGAATGAGGGGTCTGTTTGTGGTGCTTTGATTTTTATGTATGGGAAGTGTGGGAAAATGATTGATGCTGAACGGTTGTTTGATGAAATGATGTTTGAAGACTCTGTTTCTTGGAATGCTTTGATAAGTTGTTTTAGCGAAAATGGACATGCAGATCAAGCTATTGCATTGTTTTCTGAAATGCAGAAGTCTCAAGTAGAGATTAATAAATATACGCTTGCTAGTGTTCTTGGAGCTGCGTCGCATACTAATTCACCAAAGCAGGCAATGCAAATCCATTCTATTATAGTCAAGCTTGGCTTTAGTTCAGATGAATCCATGCAGACCTGTTTAATGACATCATATGGAAAATGCAATGTGATTACTGAATCAAAGAGGCTGTTTTCTGAGATTGATTGTGTGAATATTGTACATCTTAATGCAATGCTAAGTACATGTATCAATGCTGGTTGTCATGCTGATGTTCTGAATATTTTTGAAGCGAGATGGAATTTGTGCTTGGCAGTTGATCATGTGACTTTTACTATGCTTTTCAAAGCTTGCGGTCTTTTGACAAATTTAGATCATGGGAAAACATTTCATTCTCTGGTTCTGAAATTGGGTATGGATTCAAATGTATATATTAGGAGTGCTGTTATAGATGCTTATTGCAAGTGTGGAAGTATAGGTGATGCAGAGACAGCTTTTAGAGATAAAGATCAACACAATGTAGTAGCCTGGAATGCCATGATGATGGGATATGCTCAATGTGGCAGATATCATGAAGTTTACAATTTATTAAGCGCAATGTCTGTACGTGGGGTACAACCTGATGAGATAACTTACCTCAGCATTCTGAGTTCCTGCTGTCATGCAGGACTGGTAAATGAAGCAAAATATCACTTGAATTCCATGTTTAATCTTCATGGAGTCGTCCCATGTTTAGAACACTATGCTTGTGTGATTGACGTGCTAGGTCGAGTCGGTCTTCTTGAAGAGGCAGAAAGGACTATTTCTCAAATGTCTATTCTCCCTGATGCCCGTATATGGCAAATTCTTTTATCAGCATGCAGTTTTCATGGAAACATTGATCTAGGACAATTCGCAGCAAGTAAACTACTTGGGCTGCAGCCTGAAAATGACTCCGCGTTTGTTCTTCTCTCCAATCTTTATGCTTCTGCTGGCATGTGGAATGTTGTTGGTGAATTGAGGAGGAGAATGAAAGCAACAATTGTAGACAAGGAACCTGGTTCCAGTTGGACTCAAATTAGAGGGGCCATTCATTATTTTTTTGCTGCTGATGTATCTCATCCCGAGTGTAAAGAAATATATTTTAATCTGCATTTTTTGAGTGATCGGATGATGGAAATACCTGATAAAGAGGAAGATGACATTTCTTAAGTTAGTAGGCGGACAGTGAGTAATATTAACTCGCACGGATAGCTGTTAGAAGCCTAGGGGGGAGTTCTGGCGAGATTCAACTTAATCAAGTCTGTAAATAATCTGAATTGCCATCTTATAGATGATGCTGCAGGTAGAAAGGCTGTATTCTGGTCAAGGTGTATACACAGAATAGCGAGAAATGGGCAGATGACTTCTGTAAAATTAACTGTGTGGTTTTAGAGATCACGGAAGGGTGGAATTAATAGATCAGGTCGTTCGATTGATCAGATGTATTAATGTAACTTGGAGTGTATTCTTTTTCTGAATCTTTATAAAGATGTGAATAGGAAGGATTGGTTAATACCTATGGGGCGTCCTGTGTAAAGTCTGATTAAGCGTAGAGCTGTATATCAATTTTTGTATGTTAGATAGTTTATCTTATACGATCTGCAAATGTCACAGTGCTATGTAAACCCATCTTCGAGCCTTCAGCATATTTCAAAGAAGTTATAGATGAAATTAGAAGTTGTTTCATGCCACGCAGCACGGTTCTCTAGTTTTTATGATTTTAGTTGTTTTAGTTTCACCTGTCAGTAATATATAACATTCGCCTATATGAATAAAGCAATATTTCTTCCAAATGCACACTTAAAAATACACTTCTTCAATGTTTATACTTTTGTTTTGAGCTATTACAGAATCAAAAATGAGGGTAAATCAGGAATCCTTGGTTCAAAAGATTCTTTTTTACCACTTAAGGAGTTAAGGTGATATATAATTGGTGACTGAATCATATTCACTATGTTGATCTTCAGACTGACCATGTGTTGTTTGCAGTATAGCGATAACTTTATCAATGGAGGTGCTAAATCATAACCTAGTGATGTTCTAGATGCATGAACAATTCGGAGTGATGAAATGGCTAGTCTGAGAAGTGGGAAATGGTATCATAACATACATCTGATTTAATTGAAGTATTTGGAGTTTGTGCATGTATAATCTTGACTGTGTTAGTATGCATGGGATTCTTTTATTTTTTGTTTAGTGATAAGTTCTGGAAATACCAAATTGGAGTAGCAAGTTTGTTCTACTGTAGAACTTGCTGTCTTCCTATGATCCAAATTAAGATGTTAGTTCTTAGGTATCAAATATGCTCTCATAATAAGTATGCACTTGCTTGTTTTATAGTCCCATTATGTCTGGAGTTCCTTATCTGAAGTATACCTGTGTTTCTGATATTGACGGAATTACAGGCAGCAGAAGCAGCCAAAAGAAAAAACGAAAGAGAAAAAGATATATAAAAAAAACATGAAGGGCAAGAGAAGTACAATTTTTACGAGCACTCTATCTACATTAGCAACCTTGGATAACTTTCACCTTGATCAATAGCATTTCACACTAGAGTGATGGTGATGATTAGAGGTTCTTGAAAGCAAGGAAACAATTGAATGAAGGACAATCGTGGCCATCCTCGATTTCACTTGCCCCCGCTTAGGTAGAGGTCTTCTACTTCTGCTGAATCTTTTTGTAGTTGCTGCTTCTGGTACATTAAAGATCTTGCTTCCCATGCTTAATCCTGAATTCAGTCACCCCTCTGGAACTGATAAAAGTTGTATTTGGACACAATATATCAGTTATTTCAAATGAATACCAGTAGGTCTTTTGCTTGTGCTTTGGGGAGTTTATATATATTACAAATGACTCGTCGAATTACAAGTGGGAAAGGGTTGATCTGGTGCAGAAGCATTTTTGAAATTTATTTATTTCTATTGGTTGGGGTTGAGGAGCATGCCAGCGGAATTGTCTGTTACAGAAGATTCCTTTCCCCCGAGACGATTTGGTTATTTAGTAATGAGTTGACTTGTTGAAAATTTCAATGTAGGTGAATTTAGTTAATGTGACTGAATACTGGTTTTGATTTGCTTATAGTGAATGTGCACGATTTTTCAGGTACATGTATTAGAATCTGGAGTATTAATGAACAAAGTGGATGTGAACAAAGCATTTTACAGAAGTGACCAAGTAAGAACTGTTCTTCTGTATGTGTAAAGTTGTTTACAATAATAGCATATGCTGAGGTTAGAATTTATGGAGTTCTTTGCAGTTATTTGGATGATATGGAGAAGGTTATCCATGTTTTCAAGGGAAACATCAACTTATGCGATAAAACGCAACTCTATATTATCAGTTATTCATCAAACATAAAACATTTGACAATTAAGCATGGAATAAGAACTCAATAATGAGTAAATCATAATCCATTGTGCATATTATATAACAGAAGTGTGACTCCTCAGTGGCTTGCAAACTGTTAAGCTGGCTCAGTTTTTTAAATATTCTTTTAGTTTATGGGGGTTAGGAGCATGCCAGCAACAGTGTCTGCTGCAGAAGATTCCTTTCTCCCCAACTTGAGACAACTTGATTTCATTACATTGCTTCTTGGCATAATTAATATGACATTATAGATGATTTCAGTTAAATTATGGCTTCTTGGTACGTAATCACACGTGTGGATTATTTACAGGTAAATGGATCAGCACAAAGATTATATATTTTGATAATATCAATAAGCATCAACCACGGTAATGATCTACAGGTGAGAATTATTTTTATGTATTTGTTAATTTTGACAGCTATATACAGAAGGGCTATCCATGTTCTCAGGGATCTAACATCGGAAATCACAATCGGGTTTTATTAATCAGCTACATGCCAGGCCCCCGTGCTTTGCAAATATACGAATGCGGCTCAGCACATGGGGAGGAAGTACATTATAATATCTTAGGAGGAATCTTGATGCACTGATGATGTTTACAATGATGAAACTATGATAATCCAATCTTAAGCAAGTTGTGGTACTGGCTCTATATCTTTTTTGAATTAGCAATCACTTGCTTATGCATTTAGGGGATGCTTTACTTAAAATTTGGCTCTTTCTTCCATTGTTATCGTCAAAATTTAATGATGATTCTCCCATCCCTTTTTATGCAGTTTTGATAACACGAAACATGTTATAACAAAGTAATAAGTTGTACTGGTAGGTAGCATATGCCAAACTCTAGTCGTAAAGGTTCATTTTTTGTGATGGCACCCTGCAGTTTAATGCTGTAAAGATCTGAAATTTTCCCTAGATTCATAAAATTAAACATCCTTTTTATTAAACTATCTTCAGTTCATAATCACTTATTTTAAATACCAATGATAACTGAAATAACAACTAAATTACTACCCGTGCATATTATATACAATACAATAAAGCATTTAAGAGTTTAATCAAATTGCCATGTGATTTCAGGAGGCCCTTGATAACACATAGACAATTGAATGAAGAACATCAGATGCTATCGTGCTCTTTATTTGTCCCCTCCTCGGTATAGACCTTCTACTTCTGGAAGTTCCTGCAGTAAGTTTCCCATTAAATTGGAGGTGATTGGAAGTCTTTGATAGCGCGTAGGCAATTGTATGCAAAACATTTGTTGCTATCCTCAACTTTATTTGTCCCCTCCTTGGCAGAAACCTTCTAGTTCTAAACCTTTCTTCAGGTGCTGCTGCAGAGACATTATTCATCTTGCTTTGCATAACCACCTTTCTAAGTTAATATCATGCACTATTATTGTTGTAAAGAGTGGGAGGTTTCACTGCATTGTATCAACAGGGTTTATAGACACGGTGACTCTGATTGTAATACAAATAAATTAAAATCCTATCTTTGTAATTGCAGGCTTATGAAGCCTGCCAGCTAAACCATCGGGTATATCAGAATCTTATCTAGTCAGCTTCCTTGCATGATTTATCTTGATCCTAGGAACTAACAATACAATTTGACATATATTTATGTGTATATAATCTAAACAATGATGGTCTTGCAGTATCATGTATGCTGATAATGACACATGCAGGTTTCAGCCGTCCGTGTGAAATGAAACGATAATACATAATGGATCTTATGGTACAATTTGTTTCATATTCTTTTAAATCTTGACAGCTAATATTGAAAAAGAACAATGCAATTAGGAGCATAAGAGCAACTTGCATTTGTATATAAATTTTTATTGTTAAAGTAACTATTCTTGTTTCCAAGAGTCGAGCCCTGCATTTTCTCTTATTTTGTATCCTTCTGAAGCATGTGCTACTGCAGCAAGATGCATATTGCCATTTTCCTATAGCTGTCAAGTGCCCAAGAAATATGTAAAGTCTCTATGTTGTATCATTAATTACATCAATCTTTATGATGGCCTAGGAAGCACCGACACTGATACGGCGACACGAGACACGGGACTCGGGACACGGGAATTCGTCAATTATCAAAGTGTCCTGGATACGGGACACGACAATTTTTTTTATAAAAATATAAAAAATATGTTTATATGTGTTATATTTATATAGATATATGTATATATTTGATTGTATATATATAGGGTTATAAAAGATGAAGAGGGTAGGTTATAAAAGATAGAGATACACAAAATTAGGGTTAATATAAGATGGTTTGGGCTTTTAAAAAAAGATTTTGGGCTTTTTTAAGATGATTTTGGCCTTTTTTATATGGGCTGAGACGGTGGGCCGTGTCGGTCACGTGTCGAACCCGTGTTGGTCGCGTGTCGAACCCATGTCGGTCGCGTATTGTTTGCCTTTTTCTGTCGACACGCCATGTGGCGTGTCGGACACGTACTCAGCCGTGTCGGTGCCGTGTCGCCCGTGTCCGACACGCATACGGCATCATTTTTGGAGTGTCGGTGCTTCCTAGATGATGACCTTACTGCTAGGTCATAGTTTCAGACAGTGATGCTATTTAAATCATCAAAATAACTACAATAGTTATCATGTGTATACCGTTTTAGAACGAACCTTGGACATTTAGTGTTTGTAGTCCAGATATTAGGATAATAGGCATCCAAGCAGTAGACCTAGGTTTAATCTCCTTCGTAATACAGTAGTCCTGTTTCTTTTCATTTCTTAAATTAATAATGAAATAGAATACAAAAATATCCCCAGTTAAAAAAATATTATATCAGTGTTTCTTTCTTGGATTGAATATATACTTCAATGAGTTTGTAGGTGATCACTAAGAGAGTTAGAGGACATACTTTACTCTTAAATTTGCACACTTTTTTCTTTGAGAAATTCAAAATTCTACCTTGTCACAGAAGTGCACTGAATGAACAAGAACAGAATGAGAAGAGACTACAACCATCTTTTTGCTAACTGAGATAACAACTGTCATTTATATTAATATACATACAGATCAAAATTAGAAAATGATTTTTCCAGTGGAATGATGGTGATCTGAAGAGGCCCTTGAGAGAACAGAAACAATAGAATGAAGAGCAGTTGTTGCTATTATTGACTTTATATGGCCTCTTCTCGGTAGAGGTCTTCTGCTACTTCTGGTACTCTTTTCGCTTGTTGCTTTTCTCATCTTGCTCTCCATTGTTCTTCGTCTTGTTCTTTGGAGAATTAATATCTTAAAACTAGCTGCTGTTCTTTAGCTTTAGTATTGCTTTTATGATGAGAATGAGTTGTTTGCTATTTCTCTAATAGGGGGTTTATATAGCCATAAGAATAACAGTGGCTGAAAATTTGTTAATAGAAGACAAGAAAAAATTATTTCAAGCCTGTGTTTGTGTAGGTGAAGGATTGAGGAACATGCCAGCTAATTAAGTTAGGTGCTTCAGATTCTACCATATTTAAAATTGATGGCTAGGAGCCCATATTTGGAACAACAATATTGGCTTAATATGTATATCGTAATATGTTAAGTTACCAACTCATATTGGCTTTGAACTCAGAGTCAGAGACCGTAACATGTTAAGTTACCAACTCCCCCACAGCTGCGTGTAGGTGAAGCGCTTAATATGTATATGTGTCGACATTTAGTGAGTTTCATTGCTAGCCGTGATAATAGTTTGAAAAGTATACAGTATATACTAAATTATCTCTACTAATGTGAAGTATATTTTCATTCCCAAAAAAATCACAAACCAGTGACTTGGCAAAAGAGAAACACAAACCAGTATCTGTTATATATTACAACATAACTACATTTGCACCATATCTACCATTTCTAAAGAATGCTATGGATAAGAAAGTCATTATGCATTTGATGATCTTTGCATTGATGTACCTAATTTATTAAGCATATTACAATCTGGAGAATTGCAGAAAAACATAGCAAGTCTGGGGCTCAAAATAACACATCAACAGAATCTTTCAACTTTTAAGACATTGTATTTTAATCGAAAAAGTGATAATTTTAGCCGATACCCGCTTTAGATGTAGTAAATTTAACCAGTTAATTGATGTACATATTCATTTTATAGTTCATATCCAAAGAATGAGTTAACATTAAAAATTTGTATGAAAAATGTGCAGGTTGCTTTTGTCCATGGGGGCCTGAATATGGATGCTATATGTAAGAAAAATTATGTGGGTGTGTAGAATCAAAACAAGTGCAGGGATCATGCCAGCGAAACCATCTTTTGTATCAGATTCTCATCTTCCTGGCTTTAAATAAGTCAGACAGCCTTGCATGAATAATTTGCTAACTTAGAATACCCATTTCTTCTCCCTATGATATTAAACAATGATCTCGCAGTATCATATTACTATTGAACACGTGCAGCTTTCAGCCGTCAGTGTGGTAAGAGTGGAGGATGGATCTGTGATATTTGTTTTTCGGTTTCAACAGCTTAAATCGATAAAAGTAATGCAATTAGCCAAACAGCACTTGGAAGTTGGAGAAACTTGCATTTATGTTTATTTTATTTATCTTTCTGAGTTTGTAGCTGATTTATGTGAGAGGGTTTTCTACATTCTGCACTTTTTTATTTGTGGAGTTTCAAAATTTTACCTCATTACAAAGTGTAGTAAAATAGCAAGGATTCATAACAGAAGAAAAAGAGATAACAATATTTTGTTTTTCTATTTTCTCACTGAGATAACAACTATCATTCATGCATACCTACATGTACAAATCAATCTCTCAAAAAACAAGTTTTCGAGTACTGTGATGGTGATCTGAAGAGGCTCTCGAGAGAACAGAAACAATAGAATGAAGAGCATTTGATGCTATTGTGGACTTTATCTGTCCCCTTCTCGGTAGAGGCCCTCTGCTACTTCTAGTACTCTTTGCACTTGCTGCTTTCCTCATCTTGCTTTCCATTGTATTATCAAGAATTTATGTCTGAAAATTGGTGGTAATATGTATTGTTTTGATGTAGAGAGATTACTTGGTTTGCTATTCCTCTAATGGGGGGTTTATATAGCACATCAGAATACCAGTGGATAGCTAAAAGTTGATGGTACAAGACAGAATAAGTTTTTGCAGTCTTTGTTTCTTTTTTTGGTGGGGTTGATCCGGAACATGACAGCTATTCAAGCAGACTCTAACATTTTTAAAATCGAAGAATAGATGGCTAAGAGTCAGTCTTGGTGGCAACACTCAATCCTAGTGTCCGGATTAAATATTGAGAAATTAGAGTACAGGCAACACTTCGTTCGATCAAAAGAGCTTTGATATCATGTTAAAATAATTAAAGGCGGGAGATCATTCCTGTTCACCGTAGTGGTGAGCAAAAAATCGCACAAACCGCAAAAACTGCCCGCATCGCACCAATCCGCACCGCAAAACGCGGTTTTTAATTTTCGTGGTGCGGTTGCGGTTTGAATTTTTAATAAACCGCGCGGTGCGGTGCGGGTTGTGGTTTTAAAATTCTGAGCGGTTCAAACTGCAACGCACCGCAATATTTAATATATATAAATAATACTTATATTTCATGATTCCATTTATTAAGTTTGCTTTCATTTAACATAGTGCTTGCTTAGTGATCGATCATCTTATTTCTGCAAGACCAATTGTTGCGTGGCGATCATCCTATTTGTGTTTTTTCAAAAATAATGAGACACATGGTACAAAACCACCTATTTAATAGTGAACTCATTTAATTGCCGAGCCAAGCTTCTACATTAAACTTTACAGTGTAGAATTTCTAATTTGTATTATTGAAGAACATTGGCGAGTTTTGTATTTATTTAAAATTTTCGAACTTGTAATGTATAAATCGCAGTGAACCGCACCACACCGCACCGTATTTTTGTGATGTGGTTTATGCGGTTTTTGAGGGTACGCGGTGCGGTTGCGGTTTGGAAATTTGATCAAACCGCATGTGCGATTTCGTGCGGTTTGGTTTGCGGTTTGAGAAAAAAACCGCACCGCCCGCACCGCCCGCACCGCGCTCACCCCTGGTTCACCGCATTGCAGATAAGGGACACAGCATTGTTCGTGGAACAACTTTTTTACGATATGTTCATTGACCATGGCTAATCAAGCGGGAACAACTGAGGAAGCAGAAAAAACAGCTGGTAACGTCTTCTTTTTCTCTGTCTGGTTCATTTGGTCAAGATATTTAAAATTTTTTAGTTTTGTGGGGGATAAGATCCAGTAATGGAGGTCTATGATCAACTCTCCCAATATAAGTTAGGTAAAAAATTTAACATGCATATAGCACATAGGCTTATATGTTAATATTTGAGCTAACAACTTGTCCACTAAAAACCTCTACAAATGTTAAGATATTTGTTCTTAAACAAAATCACACATCAGTGTTCACATGTATACATATTATAGCATCACAATATTAGTAGTCGACTCATGTTTAAAAATTAGACTTTTACCATTTCTAAGGAATCTTTGTCTAAGTCACAATTTCGCTGGCATGCCTCCCTACTGCCCTGCCTAGTTAAAGAAAGAACCTGTTTCTGATGCATTGAGACAAGACGCCGCTGCAAATTTCAACTTGCAGATGTGTATCAAAGCACAATGTCTAAATGTTTTGCTTCTTCACTGACAAAGCAATTTTCTAGAGAAGGATCTATCTACCTTCCTAGTAGTTGAAGAATTTGTGTAGACACGAGTAAGGATTTATGTCATGTTTTCGCGGTGAACGTTTTAAAGGTCTTATTTGACATGATAATCAAGTGAAAACATGCTATATCAGACCCTGAAAACATCTGCATTTTTATGAAAATGAAAATTAGAAAAACTGCGTATATCAGATCTTTCCCATTGTTTCAGTTAAATATTCGCAAGATTGACAGCTAATATTTGTGTTATGGCTCCCAAATTTTGCAGAGATCTTCCTATCAAATTTGGGAAATACACATGCTTGTGAATCTCTACACATGGCTGATATGTGCTTTGTCGAACGTACGGATGCAGACGGCTCTTTAGCACATGTAACCTGTAAGAAAATCATTATGCATCTGGCAAAGTTTGCAGTGACAGGCTACTTTTAAACTAGAAAATCTCATCGTTGTCTCAGTTGTAGTACTTAAATATCATAAGATGACTCTCCAGAACGCAAATCGCTAAGCAGAAAATTCATATTAGTCCACAATTGTTTTTCTAGTGGTGACAACCAAGGGTAGTGCCAGCAAAAGATGTTCTGCTCTAACTCACTTTTTCCCGGCCTCTGACAATAATGATCCTTATACTCTCTCAGTCCCCGTAGGTTCTTAACATTGTTGCGGGACACAGAATTTAAGAAAAGTTAAGGGAGTGGTTGCAAGGAAAAGTGTGTTATATTAGGAAATGTTAAGAAATGAATGAGACGTCCTGGGATGGAAAGTGTTAAGAATCTATTGGGACGGAGGGAGTACTTTATACTAGAAAAAGCGGCATCTACATTTCAGATTTGAATGTCGTAAACACGTGCAGGTTGCAATGGTCCCTGGGTAAGATGGTTAATAAAGAGGAGATTTATAATATGAATTATGAAATGAATCCAGCTTACACTCTTGAATGACAAATTATTCGGTTCTGCATCCTTATTTATATAGAATACCCACTTGAATTCTTTAAGAATCTCATCCACAACATTTTAAATCCTCGATACTGCAAACCAGTGCCAAGTTTAATTTTTCTGTCAGTTCCAAGATTTTAATTTAATAATGATTTTCGAACCAGCGTGCACATCATTTAGCATTTGTATATTAGATTAGTGGGTTGTTAAGCCCTCTCTGCGAATCTTTTAAGGTCAAACAATCTTGCTGTCATGCATCCCCACAGGTAATTAGCCTACCTAAACATCTAGACTTGTTTATACACTCCCCTCTTTTGCACAGACCCACTTAACTCTAAAACTTTCAGCAGATGCTAATGCAGAGACATTGTTATATTTTGCTTTTCATCATCAAGTTTTTAAGTACTACTCCCTCCGCGCCAATAGGTTCTTAACATTGTTGTTGGACACAGGTTACCGAGTTTTAGACCTACTTATAGTCTCAAGGAAAAATATGTTAAGAATCTGTTGGTACGGAGGGAGTACCACCACATTATGCAGGAGGGGATTGCCTTTCTGCAAAATGGGGGTTTATATATCACAAGGGGACTCCCATGGTAAGTATGATTATGTGAAATTTTATCCTTGTGATTGGCGGGGCTTACGGAGCATGCCAGCGAAACCATCTGCTATATCAGATTCTCAGACAAGTTGATCTTCTAACATATATTAATCTGCTCCTCGCCCTCAGAAATACCTAAACAAATGAACGTGCAGACGCTCATATTATAATTTTTTAGGAAAATGAATGCATGCAGGTTTCAGCCGTTCGTGTGGTGAGAATTAATGAGGATGAAGCTATAAGCCTCTACTTAAGGCTGTAAATAATGCAGAATGGATCTAATGGTATAATGCATACATTTGTTCTTAGATCCAGACAGCTAATATTGAAAAAAATAATGCAAGCAGGACTGCTTGGAATGATTTGCATTTGTATACGATAGTTTATGGTTGGATGACTAATCTTTTTTCTAAGATTTTAACCTGCATTTTCTCCCTTGTGTGCCTCTGAACCATGAGCTGTTACTGCAGCAATTTCATGTTACTAATTTTCTTCTAGTTGACAAGAAATATGTGATGTCTGTTTGTTCTATCTTTCTGTTTGCGTCTTCAACATGGCCTTATGTTAGCTCATAGCTTCGGATTAAAATGCTATTACAATCTTTCACAGAAGTTTCCGTTCTTGAAATTATGACTGCAATCAGTTGTTTCTTTGTTTTGGTCAGAAACATATGATTCTGTGACTTTGTAAGTAATCAATCCAAGCACTTTGTTATATGTAGAGTTCAAAATTCAAAATAACAATACTTCAAAACAGGCAAAAAAAAATAACAGTTTACTTATTATTTTCTTTATGCCAACTGAGATTACAACTACCATTTCTGCATCTATACAGATCAATCTCTCAAAGAACAAGTTTTCGAGTACTGTGATGGTGATCTGAAGAGGCTCTCGAGAGAACAGAAACAATAGAATGAAGAGCATTTGATGCTATTGTGGACTTTATCTGTCCCCTTCTCGGTAGAGGCCCTCTGCTACTTCTAGTACTCTTTGCACTTGCTGCTTTCCTCATCTTGCTTTCCATTGTTTACTTTTCAAGAAATATTATCGTAAAACTTGAGGCTATGTTTATGCTTTGTATTGCTGTGTGGCGAAGAGATTGATGACTTGCTTTGCTCTTTCTCTAGCAGGGGGTTTATATAGCACATAAGAGGCTGGACACAAGTTGATGGTATAATACAGAATAAGTTTGTTTACAGTCTTTGTTTTGTTTATTGGCGCCTTGGTGGGGGTTGAGGAACATATACATGCCAGCTATTTACGTTATGTTTTGCAGCATATTTTATCAGTTTTAGGATCTAGCCCATCTCCGAACAACGTTTTGGACTATCGAATGTTTGAATTCGTGACTGTGGGGTAAAAGAGTTCTTTGAAATGTCGATTTTTAAGGAGGAATCTATGTTAAGTCAAACTATTTCCTGGCATTCTCTTTCCGGGGCTTCCTAGCTACAGAAAGAACTCAATTCTGTAGCACTGGGACAAAACGCCGTTGCATTGTTTGTGTGTGTGGCGAAACACAATGTCTAAACAGTGTTTACAAACATTTGTCTAAAGAATCTAACAAGTTCACACCTCCATGTCTCCTCAATTATACATACATAAGAAAACAATTTATATCATGTTGCTGATAGTACATATAGCTTCCACTACTCCTAGGCTCCTAACTCCGTACAGTTCCTGGAAGGACTAATCCTAGGCTCCTAACTTCATATAACTCCTCGGAGGACTATTCCTATACTCCTAACTCCACGTAGTTCCTGGAAGGAGTAGTCCCGCATACTACAAGTCCTAATCAGCTCAGTCCCACAAGTCTAACCTTGGTAAATCCCAGTACGTGAGACGTTGGCCCAAGCACATGATGGGACAACTGTCACACATCAATTTTGGGAATAATCAAGGCACGTGTTAGAGGATCCTCAGAACATTTCTCGGCCAATCCCGCACTGACACGTGTAAAGCATCCACTTCAGCCAGGTGTCCTCCGCTCCCAGAACCAATGGCTACGATTTAAAGGTACCAACCCCAAAACCCTACCCTTGGGTTATAAATAGAGGTTTTGGGGTTAATCATTCTTTCACACTCATATACACACATAACTACCTTAATTCATTCATATCTATCTCCATCTTCCCCAAAAAGCGAGTTCTTACTCTCATGCCGGAGGCGTCGCGGGACCCAAACCCCCCTTCCGGTATTGTTTTGTAGGAACCCCACCACAGTTACACCACCATCGGCGAAAGATTCAGGTACGATGACGAAGGAGCTGCCCCGCCACCAGAAGTTATCAGTTACCAACCAAAAATTTGAAGATTGCACGATAATTAAGTGTCGACATGCTATTTCCTAGTCGTAAAAGTCTACATTGTAATCTCCTGTTAATTCAGTACAGGTGAGATTCATACTATCAGTGTTATGGGTTGCCATGTTTCTCAAGAACCTCTATAACACATGCTTATTAGAAAGACACATGTCTAGAATATCCACGGGTGAAGGATAAATTTAGCCAATTTTTATATAAAATTAATAAAAATGACTAATTTCTGAAAAGTTAGCCAACTTTAGCCGATTGAATACTCAACTGTCATGTCAGTGAAGTATTCATTTTCTCCATACTCAACTGGTAGTGGAGTATCCCATATATGAAATATCAACTTTTTTCAGAATGACTATTTTGATTAAAAATTTTAAAAAATTGGCTATTTTTGTCATTTTTTCAATATCCGCCATCTCAAATGTACAAATTTAGGCAGCTTCAGCACATGGAATGTACATTACAGTAACAAAATCAGTGATTTTGATGATGTTTGCACTGATGAACCTAGTTTAGATACTAAAAAATCATAGTAATGTCTCAGTTGTGTTGTTCATATATCACAAGGTCATGATTCATCAGATTACAAACTGCTCAAGAACAAAAAACCTAATTATTCGAGATTAGTTATTCGATTGGTGACAAACGGACAGAGGAGGATCATGTTAGCGTTTCTCTGAAGAACATTGTCTCCTCCCATTCCTGGACATGGTATTTACATAAATTTGATTATTAACACTAAAGTGTGAACTGAAGAATGAATGGATCTATACAAACACTTGGATGAAGAATCCACGAGTCCATACAATTTGTAAACATTTAGAATGCCCACTTGAATTGTTTAACAATCCCATGAACCACATTATTAGTCCTCAATACTGCAAACCAGTGCCCTGTTTTATAATTCTGTCATTTACATATTGTTATGAGCATAAAATGTCCTCAATACTTTCATTATTATGAGTTGCTAAACGCCAGGTCTTGAGTCCTGTCTAGAAAAATGTACACTGTCCTCTCTGCGGATATTTTACTGTGAAATGTTTTCGCAGGAATGCCTCCCAGACCCCAGTCCCAGCTGACCAGCCTACAGCCTACGTATGTGCCTATTACAGCGCGAACCCTGAAATTTGAATACCATCTTCATATGCATTCTCGGATAGTAACACTGTTGAAAGTTGATATCTTGTACTGAATTCTGTTATGGATCCAGATAATTAGTTTCCAGGAGCAGGTTAGATGACCTTTTCTGGGGATGTCTATGTTTCTTTATAAGAAGATTATGCCTTCATTTCCCCATCTTCTGTATGTTAATCACCAGATTCAGATGCAAGATCTTGCTATTTTTTATCAGATGTCATACAATTAGTTGACTGTGTATCCATGTTCTGGTATTAGTTCTGGAATTTGAGCTAATAGACAATAAGCAGTAGTTTTGTAATTACAATATTCTGAGCCTCAAAGCTTACAAACTTCTACATTCACTACAATCTATCCTGGAATAACAAGACTAGAAAATATAGCTACAAAAGATGACCACTATGAGTTGAGCACATGATAGTATATGCAGATCAAATCTCTCGAAAGAGAAGTTTCCCGAGTTTCCCTGCAGAGTGATGGTGATCTGAAGAAGCTTTCAAGAGTACAGAAACGATAGAATGAAGAACATTTGCTGCAATTCTTGACTTTATTTGGCCCCTTCTTGGAATAGGCCCTCTGTCATTCTTAAAGCTTTTTGCACTTGCTGCTGCTCCATTCACTTTCCCCACCTTGCTTTCCATAGCTTGATAGTTTTGGGTATCTTTTTGGTTGAAGAAATATGAACTAATTTGCTTGTTATTTGAAGGAGGAGGGGAGTATATATAGCAGAAGAAAAATACCAGTGGCTGACTAAAAGATGATTGGGACAAACATAAATAATTTGTAGTCTCTGTTTCTGCACTAGTGGGGTTTGAGGAACATGAGTACATGACAGCTAATTAAGTTTTCTGCTGTATGAGAATCTTTTATACTTATCCAACATAAATAATTTGGGACAACATAAGTACATGTAGGAATTAAAATAAACCCAATCAAATCGAAACCGAAACAAAATCACAATATCCGCACTTAAACAGAAATGAAAATTGCAAAACTTGCACTAAATCGATGCCCAACCGCGAAATTAGCCACATGACACATTCTACATTTGGACTGTTAAGTAATCAGTCGCACTAGCAGAGGAAGGCCCCAACACGATCTTATACTCTTTAAGACTCTCCCTCAATCGTACGATACTTTTCGCTACGATTGACAACCAATATATCAATACCAACAACAAATATTTAAATTAAATATATGGGGGTGGGAGGACTCTAACCCGAGTCCCTCCCTAAACCGAGTTCTGATACTATGTTAACCAGTCGCACTAAAACCTTAAGGTGGTAGAGGAAGACCTCAACAACATCTTATACTCTTTAACATACTCTTTAACATGGACCACTTCAAAGTTACTTACCTGGGATTTCTCTGAGAGGTAAGTACATTTTCATTGATCCATAGTGGGAAAAAATAGAGCTTTTCTGTATTTTGATGTGCACCCACTATAAAGCCAGTTCTTACCAGAAACCAATCCCATGTTTTGGAGAACTGTCAACTTACAACTTCTTAAAAAACCTCTATAGCACAATGTCTACAAACTGCACACCTGGCTTCTTTACTAACAATCCTGCTATTTTTCCACCACTGCACCATTCCTTGTACTCAATACCAGCTCCAAGTTTATGATTACTGTCACCTGCAAATTGCACATTAGTATCTTCTCAAAATTTACAAGAGTAACTTATTATATAGTATTAATCTTAACATGGCCTTTTTATATTAGCATTTCTTGAGAACCTTTAAACATTCTTCACTTCCACATATTTTCTACATTCCAAGTTCCAGAATATGTCAAAGATTGTAACTTCACCATTCCATGATATCCCGGAGACTACCAGGGTACAAGTTGAAATCCTAAAATTTCTCAAGTTAGTTCATTTTTTATGCTTTCAAACATGATCTCCCATCTAGTATTGAGATCATACATTAAACCACTACAGGCTTCGTACATCAATCTAGCGAAATTTATTGCTACTGCACTCAGCTTCACATACAACATATATGACTGAACTTCAAAACTTTTCAACAAGTCGAACACATCTCAAATATCCAAAAACAAATCATGTTCGTACAAAACATTTACAAAGCTTATTACATATTTTATAACTAGAAAGACGCAACTTCATTACGTCAGTCATCATTGTCGCGGCTAAAGTATGAATCCAGCAATGAAAGAACAACTAGTGGCCCAATAACAGGTGGGACTGGAGGGGGCTTGCTGAAAGCAACAATTGGATCAACCTTCTCCTTTACTATCGTTACTTCCCCAGGATCATTATTCAATGGCTTCTTTGGCATTGATATCGCCTTTGCCCCTACTTTCAGATAGAACACATTAATGGAGAAGAACTGTATAAACGAGTTACTAAAACTGAACACAAAAGAACATGAGATTACCCCATTTTACTTTTAGCGGAATAATTTTATCCTTAAAAAAAGATAATGCAGCCGCTCCACGCATATATAGTCACTATCCAAATTCTATCTGCAAAAGTGAATCAACAAAATGACCTAAATTTATAGACAATTTCTACAATTGCATATTCAAGTTCACGGAGAGCTAAATACAGTACAAAACACAGAAATTGCAAATAAACACGAGTACACATCATCTTGCACAAAAACTACGGCACCTCTTATTGTCAATTTCATCAAACAAGATACACTCTAATTGTAAATTCCACCAAACAAGATACACTCTATTGTCAATTCCGCCAAACAAGAAACACAACCATTTCAAGATTTCATTTTTCATGCAAAAGCTATACCAACAGATGCACCCCAATTCACATAACATTTATGATACAACACACCCAAAACACTATATCACAAAAAACATATCCACTTAAAATAAAAAAAAACAATTTTTATACTTCACCAAACACTACAAAAGCAACAAGCTCAAATTAATCAGATATAAGCACTACATATAATCATTTCACCTTTTAATCCACATAAAGCTATAGTAAAAATGTAAAATACGATATAAATCACAAAAATATACAACACAAATTATCATTTACAAATATCAAATTCTTGAACATAATCAAGATTCAATTTTTATCAAATTCTTGAACCTTAACTACAAGAGCATAATCAAGATTCAGTTTTTATTCTTACCCATTTACAAAAACCAAATTCTTAACCCTAAACTACAAGAACATAATCAAGTTTAAATTTTTATTATAACCCATTTACAAAAATCAAATTCTTGAACATAAACAACAAGAACATAATCAAGATTCAATTTTTATCATCACCCATTTGCAAAAAAATCAAATTCTTGAGCTTAAACTATATAACAGATGCCTATAATTTAAACACTACCAAGAGACATAGATACACATATGTAAATACACATATACATACACACAGTAATAATAATCAAGAACAAGAATTAGTTTAAGTAATTAAATAAAATAAAATTTTCATACCTGCAAATTGGAAAATGTGAATTTTAATTTTGAAGTTTAATTTGATTTGATGTTTTAAGTAACTTGTCATCAAGTGTCCAGAAGTTTCTTCTACTTTCGCGGAAGATCAAAGATGAGGCCTGGACAGATCTGGGCTAGTTCAAATTTGGGCTTTGCATCTGGATCGGACCACCATCAGGATATATTATTAAAAGTTTTATTGAAAATATATATGAAATAAAATATTAAAAATATAATAAAATAATTTTTTTTGAATATCAACCTTGTATCACATAGGTTATAAACTAGATAATTTATTTTATTTATGAAAGATAACTCATAAAATAAAACCAAATGTCTAAAAACTTAAATAACAAAAAGTAAACAAAATTTATATAATTATATCACACTAAGAATTAATCATCTATAATTATTAGATTCACTAATACACACTTCTAATATGAATTTACAGTGATTTAGAAATTAAATAGTCCTTTAATACGTGAACAAATATAATATTTTCTATAAACTTACCGAATATAAGAATATGAATAAAATAAATATAAATTGAGTTTAAATCAATATTTATATATGTATATTGATCTCTAAAAGTTCTTAAACAATTATTTTTTCACTCAGAGATTATAAGAATATTAAAAAAACTAATTTAAGTATAATATATAACATTGAAAAATCGGATCCCGCTAATATAAAAGAGAAAACTTATTAAAAATATGAAGAGGGTTTCAAAAAATAATTTAAGCCAAGGACAATTTTGAGCTTAAAATATATTAATTTAAATTTGTGGTAATTGTTAATCTCGAGGGCCCCATTTGTTTCTTATAAAACACTAGCATAAATCTCGTGCGATGCACGGGTTTTCATTAATATTTTAAATTTTTATTTATCAAGTTATATTATATTTTTAAAATATTTATATAAATATATTATGATTATAAATTTATAATAAAAATAATAGAATAACATGTGGTCGTAATTTAGTAGAATAAATAGACTATTTCTAGTAGTTTAACAATTTAGTAGTTTAGCAGATATGTAACACTATTATTTATATCTTTTAATATATGATAAGTTGTATTCGTAGTTAGTAGGATAAGTATACTATATTTAGTAGTAGTTTAATAATTTAGTATTTTATTAGATATATAACACTATTTATCTATTTTTATAATAATCAAAATTAGGGAATTATCGTTAAACCAAATTATCTCTATTCCGGCTATTATAATATAGTATAGATTTCTATAAAAATATTTTTTCGGGTTTTTATTATCATTTATCTCGGTTTGTGAAATAATTAACTTATATAGATATTTGACAAATTGTAAAATTAAAATCAGACTTACAAATGAGCATTATTCAAGTTAGAGATGCACAAAAAGCCCTTCAAGCCAGGCTTTAAAAAGGCCATTTTTTAAAAAAACGGATCGGGCCGGGCTTTTTATAATATCGGGTCGGGCCGGGCTTCCTAAGAAATATAAGGCCCGTTTTAGGCCCGCGGGCCGGGCCGGATTGGGCCGAACCGGGCTTTTTATTTATATATTAAAAAATATTTTAATATTTTATAACTCGAATTATGAGTAGTTTAAATACCGGAGAAAATAATATCTTGATATATCAGATAGAGTAGTTTAGATACCAAAATAAATAATTATTTTTAATATAATATATAAATAATCATATATACCTTAATTGCTTCTAATATTATAACATGTTATTTTAAAAATTATAAAGAGTATTGTACATTTTCGAATTCTATATAAAAAAATCGGTTTTTTAATCGGGCTTTTCAAAAAGCACGGGCTTTTATCCGGGCCGAACCAGGTTTTTATCCGGGCTTTTTTCGATCCGGACTTTTATCCGGGCTTTTTTAAATCCGGGCATTTCGGGCTTCGGGCCGGGCCGGGCTTTTTTCTCGATCGGGCTTTTCGGGCTTTTTTCCGGATCGGATCGGATATCGGGCGTCGGATTTTTTGATCATCTCTAATTCAAGTCCATCAGATCCCGGCCTGTTCGGGTCCGAAATTGAGCGATTGTTCGGGCGTGTGATTAAGATAAGAGGAAATTTTATCAAAATATAATCTCCAACACCCCGATCCTTCTCTATTATATAAAAATAAATTATATTTTTATATATTATATCAAATAAATTAGTGAAAAAATATATTTTTTATAGGTATTGTTATATTTAATAAATAATTAATCAATTTTATTGATTGAAATTTATTACATTATAATTTAATCTAATTTTAATAATTTTAATTTTATTATTATTATTATTAAACTTTAATTTGGACATATGTTAAAAAGTGAACTACAATCCTATATTAAAAATAATTATTGGTTTGTTTTCATTAATGAAATTATGTACTCCTTACGTCTTTTGAGTTGTTAACATTTGAAATGATGTATTCAACACGCATTTTAAGGCTCTTGTCTATTATGGTTGTATAACTTATTTTGAAAACTTTCTTCTTTTGAATAAAAATTTAAACATTTAATATTTATTCACAAGATTTTTTTAAAAAATAATTTAAGTAACTATATTAGATAGTAGGCTTAAAATGCGTATCGAACACTTTATTTCAAATGTTAACAACTCAAAGGAACGAAGGGAGTAGTATACTCCCTTCGTCCCTTCCAATTGTTTTAAGTAGTATACTCCCTCAGTCCCTTCCAATTGTTTACATTTCTGAGAAAGGGCCCGGCACGCATTTTAAGGTGCATAAAAAGTATAGTAATGTAACTTATTTTTACAAATTTCTTTTTCTGAATAAAAGTTGAATGTTTTAATTTTTATTCAGAAAAAAAAAATTATAAAAAAAAAATTACATAACTATATTTTTTATACACCTTAAAATGCGTGTCGGACACTCTCTAAAAAACGTAAATAATTGAAAGGGACGGAGGGAGTAATTATTTTAGAAAAAAGAATTCTTCGATCCATGTGAGGTGAGGCTTGGGGATTAGAAAATAACATTACGAAAATTGGGACAGATTCGAGGGTTGTGTCGAATTCGTAGATCTAGTGCGGGGACCGGGGCAATCCTACCTCAGTGTAGCTGCATTGGGCTCACTAGAGCCAAGGGCCCAACATCATAAATTTTCTTAGTATGTACATATATGTTATTTTCGGTTTTTAGCAAATATATTGTAACAGCCCGCACTTCCGGACCATTAATTCTAAATCAAAAACTAATACAAAATACAATTTACTAATCCAAAATCTATTACAAAGGTGACTATTACATAAGCGCAGCTAACGGAAGCGGTCCAAAAGTCATTCTACTCTAATACTAAGATCCTCGAACTCCAATGCTATTTACCTCGAACTCTTAGGCGAAACCTGAAATTGTAAGAATGAGCTATACAGTCCAGCAAGAAAACAATCGATCCAACTAGTAGGCCAAGTAACATGAACACATATAACAAAATACGATAATCTATACGATACGATGTACAATATACGAAACAAACACTTTCGGTACACTTTCATATTCTTATTCGATACACATAGCACATAAACAACAATAATTCAAAATCCATAATCCATGCCACGACCACTACAATCCGGTGATAACGGTCCTCAAATTTTCTGAAAACTGTCACTACAATCCGGTGACTGCGGTCCTAAGTTCTTATTCGATATTTTCACAAACCATGACACAAATCAAAGATCTCAAATTATCGTCTAGACACCACACATACACCTCGATACATATTATATAACACATAATACTTTCAAATATATCATCACTTAGCCCAAGTTTTGATAATCAAATATACATGTATAACACACAAGTTTGAAAATACTAGCAAGATCGATCGAAAACTTACCTCAAAACCTGACCAGATTTGAATATAGCCTTTTTGACCCTCTAAACAACGTTATCTTGAAAAACACGATACACAAAAGTTGTAGAGAACGACAAGATCTTTCCGAAAAGTCCAGAATCACTGAATTCCGACTTACAATGATTTTTCTACGAATTTTACAAGACTGCTGAATTTTATGAATAAAGGCCTACGAATTTTAATGAATAAAAACGAGGAAGACGAATAGATCTATTTATAACAATACAAAACCCTATATCTTAACCTACAAGTTATCCATATTAGAATCTGATCCAAATTCTAGGCCCATTACTCTAATTCAATTTTTAAATCCTAATCTTAATCAAATTTTAATACTTTTTTTTATTATTCTATTATTAACCTATATCTAAAAATTACGGGATATTACATACTACTCTCCTTAAAAGAATTTGGTCCCCAAATTCACAACAATCATATACGTCTAGTGTTACTAATCTCCTACATGTCAAACTTGAACTATGGTCCGCAGGAACGCATTCTAGGGAATGTACTAGTCACATACCTAATACACTCCGAAAGACAACCTGCTCTTGATACCAACTGAAAAAGCCCGCACTTCCGGACTATTAGTTCTAAACCGAAACTAAAACAACATATAATAATTAATCCAAAATTCTATTACAATGGTGACTATTACAAAAGCTCAGCTAACGGAAGTCCAAAATCAATCTACTCCAATACTAAGTCCTCGAACTTGAATGATATCCAACTCGAACTCTTAGACGAAACCTGAAATTGAAAGGGGTGAGCTACAAAGCTCAGCAAGAAAACAATCGATCCAACTAGTTGGCCAAGTAACATATACAATATTACAAAATACGATAATCTATACGATACGATATTCGAAACAAACACTTTCGATAGACATTCTTTTTCTTATTTTTATTCGATACACACAATACACATAGCACATAGACAACTATATTTCAAAATCAATAACTCTTGCCACGACCACTACAACCCGGTGATAATGGACCTAAATTTTCTGAAAACTGTCACTACAATCCGGTGACTGCGGTCCTAAGTTCTTATTCGATATTTTCACAAACCATGGCACAAATCAAAGATTCAAATTTATCGTTTTGACGCAACACATATACAATAATACATATAATATAACACACAACACTATCAAATATATCATCACTTAGCCCAAATTTTGATAATTAAATATAAACGCATAACATACAATTTTGAAAATACTAACAAGATCAATCGAAATCTTACCTCAAAACCTGACCAGATCTGAATATAGCCTTTTGACCCTCTAAACGACGTTATCTTGAAAATCATAAACCACGAAAGTTGTAGAGAATGAAAAGACCTTTCCGAAAAGTTCAAGATCACTGAATTCCGACTTACGATAAATTTTCTACGAATTTTACAAGATTGCTGATTTATGTGAATAAAGCCCTACGAATTTTATTAATTAAGGCGAGGAAGACGAATAGGGTGTATTTATAACAAGACAAAACCCTATATCTTAACCTACAAGTTATCCATATTAGAATTTGATTCAAATTTTAGGCCTAAAACTCTAATTCAATTTTAAATCCTAGTCCTTGTCAAATTTTAATCCTTTTATTCTATTATTCTATTATTAATCTAATTCTAAAAATTACGGGATATTACATACTACTCTCCTTAAAAAGAATTTGGTCCCCAAATTCACAACAATCCTAAAATTTGTGACACGTCTACCCCTTGATCTACCAATGGTCAAACTATGGTCCACAGGAACGCATCCTAGGGAATGTACTAGTCACATACCTAATACACTCCGAAAGATAGCCTGCTCTGATACTAACTGTAAAAGCCCGCACTTCCGGACCATTAATTCTAAATCAAAAACTAATACAAAATACAATTTACTAATCCAAACTCTATTAAAAGGTGACTATTACAAAAGCACAGCTAACGGAAGCGGTCCAAAAGTCATTCTACTCCAATACTAAGATCCTCGAACTCCAATGCTATTTACCTCGAACTCTTAGGCGAAACCTGATATTGTAAGAATGAGCTATACAGTCCAGCAAGAAAACAATCGATCCAACTAGTAGGCCAAGTAACATGAACACATATAACAAAATACGATAATCTATACGATACGATGTACAATATACGAAACAAACACTTTTGGTACACTTTCATATTCTTATTCGATACACATAGCACATAAACAACAATAATTCAAAATCCATAATTCATGCCACGACCACTACAACCTGGTGATAACGGTCCTAAATTTTCTGAAAACTGTCACTACAATCCGGTGACTGCGGTCCTAAGTTCTTATTCGATATTTTCCCAAACCATGGCACAAATCAAAGATTTCAAATTATTGTCTAGACACCACACATACACCTCGATACATATTATAAAACACATAATACTTTCAAATATATCATCACTTAGCCCAAGTTTTGATAATCAAATCTACATGTATAACACACAAGTTTAAAAACACTAGCAAGATCGATCGAAAACTTATCTCAAAACCTGACCAGATCTGAATATAGCCTTTTTGACCCTCTAAACGATTTTATCTTGAAAAATACGAAACACAAAAGTTGTAGAGAACGAAAAGATCTTTCCGAAAAGTACAGAATCACTGAATTCCGACTTACGATGAATTTTCTACGAATTTTACAAGATTACTGAATTTTATGAATAAAGGCCTACGAATTTTAATGAATAAAAATGAGGAAGACGAATAGATCTATTTATAACAATACAAAACCCTATATCTTAACCTACAAGTTATCCATATTAGAATCTGATCCAAATTTTAGGCCCATTACTCTAATTCAATTTTTAAATCCTAATCTTAATCAAATTTTAATACTTTTTTCTATTATTCTATTATTAACCGATATCTAAAAATTACGGGATATTACATATGTGATATATATCACTAGCCCAATGCTTAAGCAGTTTCGCTGGTAGGTATAGGCATCTACCCCACTCCGCCCTGTTCTGATCCCCGTCCCGTTGGGATCGGGGATTCGGGAAATTTTTCGGGGGCGGGGTCAAGGAATATTATCTCCCTACCCCGATCCCCGATCCTGATTATGTATATATATAAATAATTATATATATGTGTATGTGTTACTAAGTTGGTTATTAAAAAGAGATAGCTTGAATCTTGAACCGAGAATCAGGAAAATATATGGAGGATAAGTCTTACCACTTTGACTATTTTATCACTCTTATTTTTTTTTAAAATAAAATTTAATTACATGGTATGTGCACATTTTTTCTTAAAATATCGAGAAAAGTCTTTATATTTTACGGACTATAATTTAAGTACCATCAATTTAAAAATAGTCATGATTCTTAAATTTCTTTCTTTATTCTTGTAATTGATACTCACTAAACATATCTAATATTTATGTCAAATTGGGCCATTTATCCTTGTTTTTTTGATGAGATTGTCCTTAAGTAATATTATTATAGTTGTTTAATTGAATGGTTCTAAGTTATGCTTTTGTTATTGATTGTAGCGTTTAATGGATATGAATGATCGTGGAAAGAGAAGCCATGAAGAAATTATATTTTGGTGGAGAGAAAAGAAAGATATGTAAAAAGCTTCTCTTGAGATCTCAAGGCCTTAACTTGCATCTCAAGGCCTTTACACAAACAATAGGCATATAAAAACCTTTACTTTTACCGCTCAAAGCCTTTACAGGAGTAGAAGTGCAAAACTCAAGGCCTTCATCCATATCTCAAGGCCTTAAAGTCTGACGAGAAATTGAGTTTTGAGGCTTTTATTATTGGGCTTGTAACACTTTCCTACATCTTTTAAAACACTTTTTATAGCCAATTCATATATATAAACATAATTAGGAGGGTTTTAGGATATAACGTGTATACGAGAGATAGAGAGGCTTGGTGTGAGATTTTGAGCAAGGATTGAAATGATTCTATCCAATTCTCAAAATATTCTTCTAAGTTTTATTTTCTTTACTCTTAACTCTTGTACCCATGATGTTGCTTATCAATATATATTTGTTTTATATCTTTATGATGAGTAACTAATTCTCTAATTCGAGAATTAGGTAGTATTCATTGGTAATATATGTTTGTTTGATTGTAGTGCGAATTCTCTACTTTGTTAATCTATCATTGAGGGTTTAACCCAATTAAGAGAGTCATGAACCTTTAATTATATCTATAGGAGTTGTGATGAATTGGGAGATGAGTCATAATTCTTGTTCATGATATGATAGACATAGTTTAATTATTGATTGGGAGATTAATATGCGAGCTATGAAACTTATAATTCTTGGATCTTAATAGTTTATGATTGTATTTCAATTGATCATGGGAGTGACTTTGGGATACAGTTGTAGGAATTATTTTGTATCTTGGGAGAGAACAATGTAAACTTTAGAAGAGTTATTTTTAACAAAGTATGAGGAGTAGATATCGCATTACATCAACATTTATTGAACCAATTGAGGAACCCTAGTTCTCGGGTTGCTTTTCATTATTTATAAATCTTTGTTTTAATCACTTATTAGTTTAATTTAGTTAATCATAACACACCAATTATTTTTACACACTTCTAGACATTAAGAGATCATATACTTGAATTTGTATTGATTTAGTCCTTTCCTGAGAACGAACTAGACTAAATTATACTTCAACAAATTGGTGCCGATGTCGAGGAAGGCAACAATATTAAGTTTAGGTTAATATTTCTTACTGTTTAGATTTTATTAGATTTGTTTCCAAGATCTATCTTATTAATTTTCTCTTTTCAGGTGCTAAAACTCTTATATGTGACGTTCTATAAGTGCGGGAAATTTGGAGTTGGATCCAGAAATTGAACGCACTTTTTGAGCTTTAAGGAGAGAGGCAAAGTAAAGAAAAGAAAGAGACAAGATGGGTGAATGTGCACTTGTTATTGACAATCAGGACGAACCTTCTATTCGGGATCATCGGACTCCTAATCTTGCAAAATGCATTTACAAGACTCCAGCGATTGGTGCAGCTCAGTTACTATTAATCCGGACTTAATTCAATAGGTGAGCAATTCTTCTTTTGAAGGAGATATTGCACGAGAGGATCCATACTGTCATATAGAGCGCTTTTTGCAGATGTGTGGTTCATTCAAAATTACTGGAGTGACTGCAAACCAAATTTATCTTCACATGTTCCCTTACTCTATAAACCGAAGAGCTTTGGAATGGTTTCAACAACTTCCAGATACTATACTTGCTACTTGGGAAAGTCTATCGACTGAGTTTTTGTCAAAATAATATCCTTCGGAAAAGACTCAACAGATGAGGGAAATCATTATAAGTTTTAAGAGTAAACCAGGTGAAGGCTTATATCAAGCATGAAAGAGATACAAGTCATTATTAAGAAAATGTCCACATCATGGATATTCAGAATGGATGCTTCTGAGTACTTTTTATGGGTACTTAAATAAAGAATTTCATTTGAGTTTGGATGTAACAGCTGGAGGAGACTTTAAAGAATCACTAGTCACCGAGGCAAAAGCACTTCTCGAGGAGTTGACATCAAATAACTATGAAAGGGCACCTAGTGGTGCAAACTCGGTAAAATCAACACAAGATACTGAGATGATGAACTTGCTCACTCTTAAACTGGATGCTTTGACTCAAGAGGTACGTGGACAAAGGCCTAATGTTAATCTTATCTCTGCTCCAGTGAGAGGGTACAATGATTATGGAATTTATCAGTATTCATATGCTCCTCAATTCTCCGAGGAAGCATCTTTTATTCAAGGGAGACAATCATGCTGAGTGCAAAATAATTCTTATTATAATCCAGATCAGAGGCCGAACAACAATCTCTCTTACAGTAACAACCTTGCTCAAAATCCAACATATGTTGCACCAAGACAGAATCCACCTCCGAGTTTTCAGCAGTAACAACAATATCAACTTCCACCTAAAGAATAGAAGGAACCAGCTGATTGGGAAGTTGCACTAAACAAGATGATACAAGGAACTATTGGGGCATTTGCCAATATAGAGACATCGAGTCAAGGATTGATCAGATGGCATCGTCTTGAAAGATGTTGGAATCATAAATTGGTCAAATTGCAAAAGATTGGTATGCGTGATTAAGGAGTACATCCTAGTCAACCCAATATTAATATCAAAGAGCAATGAAAGGCTATCAATTTGAGGAATGGAAGAGAACTACCGGAAATTATTGCTCCAACACTTAAAGATGAGATTCTTCCTCCTAAGAAAAAGAAAACACATTAAGTTAATATAGAGATTTCTGAAAGTGTTGATGACAAACCCAACAAGGAGAGGCTCACACATAAAGCTCCTATAAAACTAGACATCCCTCTAATTCCTTTTCCACAGAGATTGAAAAATAGCAGGTTAGAGAAGCAGTATGAAAAGTTTTTATAGATGTTTCATGAGATTCATATTAGCATTCTGTTTGCTGATGCATTGGCTCAAATGCCCCCTACGTGAAATTTATGAAGGCGGTGTTGTCTAACAGGAAGAAGTTGAATGAGGTGGAAATAATCACTCTTAACGAAGAATGCAGTGCTGTTATTCAATGTAAGATTCCTCTTAAACTTAAGAATCCTGGAAGTTTTTCTTTGTCATGCACCATTGGTGAAGTGGAAATAGGAAAGGCCTTGTGTGATCTTAGAGCTAGTGTAAGTTCAATGCCGCACTCTATGTATAAAAGAATTGGCTTGGGAGAGTTAAAGAAGACAATGATTTCACTTCAACTTGTGGATAAATCAATAAAGTATCCACTAGGTGTACTTGAAGATGTTTTGGTAAAGGTGGATAAATTTGTTATTCCGTGTGATTTTGTTGTGTTGGAGATGAATGAGGATGTTGATATTCCAATTATTTTGGGAAGACCATTCTTGGAGACTGCGGGAACCAACATTGATGTGAAAGCCGGTAAGCTTAAATTAAACGTGGGCGAAGAAAAAGTTTACTTTGATCTTGATCAATCTATGAAAAAGTTATCAGTCAAAATCGAGTGTTATATGGTGGATGTTGTGAAAGAAGTCAATAATCATGCCTTTGGGGTGGAAGCTGAAATTGACGAGAATTCTCTTGCACGTGAATTTCAAGGCGTGAATGAAGTGGAGGTTACACTTAGACCATTAGAGGCGGTCTCAAAATTTCCACCATAAAAATCAAAAGAATAAAAGACGTCTAGCTAATGATGTTAAACAAGTGCTGCTTGGGAGGCAACCCAAAGAATGTCATCATTATTAGTATTATATTAGATTTAACTATGTGTAGAAGACTTATGTGTGCATAAATTATGCAGATGAAGGAAAAGAATTTCGGCAAGTACTAAATGTGTGGGGTTGCAGAAAATTTCATGGCATTGAAGTACATATGCAAGGGCTTGATTTCAATTTCAAGGGTCTTCATGGAGCAAGTGTTTAGGGGAGTTTTTCTTCTTCTCCTTTTGTCTTTTCACTATATAGTATATTATTTAGATGTTAATGGTTGGTGATTGTTGTTCCTTTGGGACAAGGAACATGCTAAGTTGGGGGTGTGTTCATGTGTGTATGAGTTATATGGTGGTTTATTAGTAGTAAAAAAATATATAAAAAACAAACAAAGTGAAAACATAAATCATATAAAAACTAAAAATTTGTAATGTACCATGTAGTTGCATTGCATTTCATATCATATCATGATCTCATATTAGTAGTAGTTCAAGTCAGTGACCGATGATGATACTATGTGTAACTTGTTTTTGACTAATTCTTGCTACGATCACATTTTAATGATGTTATATTCGTAGTGTCACAAGTGCAAAACTTATTTCTTCACATGAATTTATTATGCTCTAAAACTGAGATTTAGATATCCTGGTTTCTTGAGGGGTAACTACTTGTTAATGGTTTGAATTTTTACTATTCCCTTTTGAGCTTAGTACGTAAATGCTTTCGTTTGAGGGAAACTATGGGGTGTACATGTGTTTAAAAAAAAGAAAAATAAAATAAAAAGTGGTATACTTGATTAGGTTGAGCTCACTAATATTTGGGTAATTAAATCTGAGGGGACTTCGTGCCTAGTAACCTAAAGCCTATTATGGTTTGGAATTGCTGACACAACGCTCGCGACATGGGTACTAGTGCATAAATATTTATGGATCTCGATCGTTGCACAATTAAATAAGCCACTTAAATATATATGCGTGTATATTATGGTTTGCAAAGTCTTTTGGCGGTCGTAAATCACTTACATTGAGGAGCCACCCAACCTTTAGGCCGAGCTTATGAAGTCTTATAACAGTCGTAACTCACTTGCACTGAGGAGCCACCTAATCTTAGGCCGAGCATATATAAAAAACCATTTATAGTTATATAGTAGTATTTTATTAAATAAAAGAGACATAGAAATCCTTTGTTAACCATGAATGATGGCTACTGATAAGTAGCTAAGTAACGAAGTGTTTAAGATCTATTACATTTCTCAACTCAGGGGCTATTAACTCCCATGACTTGTTATGTTGAAACTTGTATGTATTTGTTCTTGGTTCAGTGGAGAGCATGTTGTTAAGCTAAGCACACACACACACACATATGTACTTGTGTTCGCTATGTGGTGATATTGTGGTGTGAGCTTGATGTGTCTAAACTTGTTGCATATTCTGAAGGTAATATCTGACTTGGCATAAACTATTATATTTGAGATCTTTTGTATTATCGATCATTTAGGTGCATTCATGTAGTTGCATATTTCATGGGTTAGATGGATTTTGTGGGTACATTCACTATAGGCCCTCACGAGCCCTTACTCATCCATTAGGGCTACCATAGGTTTTAAAGTGTTTGTCGTGTATGCCAAATGCAATCGTGATCACATACGGAAGTGTACTAGTATATAATATATGGTATGATATTAGTTCAATCAAGAACGAGTAAAGGATAAGTTGGAGGTATTTGATACACGCAAAATATATATATCTAATTTTTATGTCAAATTGGGCCTCATTTATCCTTATTTTTTGATGAAATTTTCCTTGAGTAATATTACTAAAATTGTTTAGTTTAATGGTGCTAAGTTATGCTTTTGTTGATGATTGTAGAATTTAATGGATAGGAATGATCGTGGAAAGAGACGCCATGAAGAAATGATGTTTTGGTGGAGAGAAAAGAAAGACATGTAAAAAGCTTCTCTTGAGATCTCAGTGCCTTGACTTGCATCTCAAGGCTTTTACACAGATAGTGGGCATCTAAAGGCCTTTACTTTACCGCTCAAGGCCTTAACAAGAAAGTAGAAGTGCAAAACTCAAGGCCTTTATCCATATCTCAAGGCCTTGAAGTGTGACGAAAAATTGAGTTTTGAGGCTTTAATTATTGGGCTTGTAACACTTTCCTACATCTTTTAAAACGCTTTTTATAGCCCATTCATATATATAAACATAATTAGGAGGGTTTTAGGGTATAACATGTATACGAGAGATAGAGAGGCATGGTGTGAGATTTTGAGTAAGGATTGAAAGGATTCTATCCAATTATCAAAATATTCTTCAGTTTTTATTATCTTTACTCTAAACTCTTGTACCCATGATGTTGCTTATCAATATATGTTTGTTTTCTATCTTTATGATGAGTAACTAATTCTCTAATTCGAGAATTAGGTAGTATTCGTTGGTAATATATGTTTGTTTGATTGTAGTGCGAATTCTCTACTTTGTTAATCTATCATTGAGGGTTTAAACCAATTAAAGGAGTCATGAACCTTTAATTGTATCTATAGGAGTTGTGATGAATTGGGAGATGAGTCATAATTCTTGTTCAGAATATGATAGACATAGTTTAATTATTGATTGGGAGATTAATATGCGAGATATGAAACTTATAATTCTTGGGTCTTAATGGTTTATGATTGTATTTCAATTGATCATGGGAGTGACTTTGGGATACAGTTGTAGGAATTATTTTATATCTTGGTAGAGAACAATGTAAATTTAGAAGAGTTATTTTTAGCAAAGTACGAAGAGTAGATATCGCAGTACATCAACATTCATTGAACCCATTGAAGAACCCTAGTTCTTGAGTTGCTTTTCATTATTTATAAATTTTTGTTTTAATCACTTATTAGTTTAATTTAGTTAATCACAATACACCAATTATTTCTACACAGTTCTAGACATTAAGAGATCATATACTTGAATTTTTATTGATTTAGTCCTTCCCTGAAAAAAGAACTACATTAAATTATATTTCAACAGTAATATTTTAGCAATTTTACACCAAAATTTTTATATAAAAACTTTATTAACCTTTTTATTCATTCAGATTTCAAACATACATAATTATTGAATAGGTTTAACACACATTATAACTGAATTGGAACATGGTCCAACTGAAACTTGATGAACCCGAACTGCCTAGACAATACCATTATTGTGGTTCTGTTGTGAGCTCTGCCCAGTCACACTCCTTTTCTTGGGGACAAATTTTCGCATCCAAACATGTTTGCCGTTAATAGTAAATTTGGCCTTAGGAGCACCATTGAGGATCATATGAATTATGTCAGCTCTAAAAAATACAATTCGGGCAAATAAAGCTTGATCGTCAAAATCCTTCACTTCCTGCATGTAAAACAATTCAATGCATTCTCCAAAAAGTTTGGTAAAAAATTCACGAACTTCCCATTCCGCCACAGGATATCCTTTTGAAAATGTGACAAACATTGTCCGTTCATCTGCTGGCACCACACTGTTACCAAAACTATTAGACAACATTGTTTGTTGCACAAGAAGTTGTTGTTGGCTCTCAACTATCTTATGAGCCTCATTACGCAAAATAGCTTGTTCCATCAAATCATTAAAAGCCCGTGTACAAATAGTATTACAGACTTTTTCCACTCCAATTTTTGCAGATTTTACATTATTTTGCAAATATTGAAGAGAGAAGTTCTTTTGTATCACGCTCTGTGATAGAGGAATTTCAAAAGCCTCTAATGTGAGTAATAGAGATAGAGGATTATTAATGAATGTGAGACATATGTTAGCCTCATCCGCAAGATCGTTGATTAGCATGACAGGCCACTCCAAGATTCTTTTGACTGTGTTAAAGAATCCGACTCGTTCTAACCATAACCAAAGAGCCATAACTTGCATAGCTTCTATAGGGTCACGAAATAAGTCTGCCACAAGAATAAAATACAATCTTCGATCAATTGAATGAAATAGACGAAATTCTTCTTGAGAGATTTGAACTTCTGCTTGCGGCTGTGAGTCGGGGAAAGCGGGGAAACCTTCCATTGTTAAATCCTGCAAGTGAAAAAATAAATGAGAACAAATTATTTTAAAGAAATAACAAATTTACTAAACATGTATAGAATATTTAAAAAGAAAAAAAAACAGAATAGGAAATAGCTACTACCATTGAATACATCTGAGACATAATATAAGATTCATATCAAAAAATACGTTCATTTAATCTAATCATACATTAATTTAATCTAACCATGAAACACAATTATAATTGATCCCATACTAATTCCACACAAATATTTTAAGTATATTTTACAATATGAAACTATGCATAAATTGTATGCTAATATTAATAATTTAACTCTACAGGAGTCTGATCATCTTAACACAATAAAAATAAATGATTTGTGAATAAGAAATGATAAAATATTTTTTTGAAGATATCATGATAGTGATATATACACCAATTCTTAGATCTGAAAAAACTAAAATAAAGTAAAACATTCTAAAAAAATATTAAAGAAATCATGTGATATATGAGTATGATTGTTTTGTAAAATCAAGAAAAAACGTGAAATACATCTCCATAACTATATATGGGTATGAATAACAATTAACCCGAAATTCTACACAAATATATAGGTGCATAAATGATATGTTTGACAAAAAAGATAGCAATGGTATGCGATGATATGAAAAAAATAGTGGTTTAAAGAAATTTACAAGTTTTCAAAGTTACGGAGAAGCTAAAAACTGCTTGCAGGGACTGTCTAGTAAAACTCTGATAATAGCGTGCATTTATAGCATAAATGTATAAAGAATCCGATATTTTTTTCCGTTTTATTTTGTATAAAATCTATGATTACGTTAAACAGTTGTAACCCATGATTGTTTTAAGTTTTAAAGTAAAGAAAACCGCATGCAGAAAACTTCAAATAATGCCAATATTCGTCCACTTATTAATATCTAGTACTTCTTACGTCATCACCTAACAAGAATGATATCTAATTTATGATTTATTTTTTTGACTGAGTCATTTGTTTCTAATTTGCGTGCATAAATTACATAACATATAAACAGTTAAGCAAGTTTATGTTACTGTAAAAAACTGAGATGATGAGATATATATTTATGAAAATATTATGAAATAATTATATAAAATGTGACATTTGTATCGTAAATATATATCAATATTTTAAGGATATATTGCATTGTTACAAAGATAAAACGTACACCATTTAAAAAAACTTAAAACTAAAAAATTATATGTTAATACATAAATGAAAACTTAACACTTGATGGGATGCCTTAGCACACTACAAGATTCTTAGTTTCCATAACATAATATGTCATATGTATGATATATCTATGTTAATCATTTGTGTGCGTATACATAAAATTGTTGTTCTAACTACATCATTCGACGATCAATACTCAAGTTTGGATCCCTTCCATCTCAAATGTTTAGCACGATATTCAAAATAATAAATTTATCTTTCAAATTAGGGGTGAAAATTGGGTTCGTATATCAAAAAACCAAATAGATATAATTGTAACAATAGCACGAACATATGGTTGCTACATCCAAAAACTGAATAGATTTATCTAAAATAATTCGGTACCACTATTGAACCAATATAATACATTGTGGTATTGAAAACTCTTTTTTAATTAATTTGTAACGTTAGCTATTTTTTTTGTCTAACAAGCTTATAGTAAAACAAAAAGCGAGAATAAAATACTATATACAAATAAAAATTAGTTCAAAAAAATATACAAATCAAAAGTGAATTACAAAGTTGTGGCCGCATTTAATCCCATTTTCATATTTTGGTGACCAAAATTTCAAGTTTATAATTTACTGATCACACATGATTTTTTATTTTTCGGAATGGTGGTTAATGACCACTTTTCTGGAAAAAAAGCTCATTTTTTTTCCTTGAAAATTAGCTCTTGGCCATATTTTCAAATAAATAAAACAATAATTGACATATATGATTTTATATATTCATTTACAAAAAAAATATTTATTCAAAAAATTATTTTTTAATATCTTTTTCCAGAAAATGATTCTTAGAAAAATGTTTTACATCATCTTACTACTGCAAAAAGAAATATGGAAAAAGAGTAAAAATATTAATTTTAAAAAAAAATCCCGACCGTTTGAATTTTTTCTATTTCTCTAGACACAAATAATCATAAAAAACTAAAAAATATTATAAAATACTTCAAATAAACACATAAGATATTTTATTCAGATTTATTAAATGTTGAAAAATCCGAAATACATATGTTTGGGAACATTTTCTAAAAATGAGCCCTTTAGATTGACTATTATCACAATTTTTTTATTTAGTTTTTGCGATAATTTATAAAATCATCATTTTTAGTCTAAATTATTGGCATCACTTAGTATTCTTATTAAGTTCACATTTTTTAACACTGGGATCTATGATAGATTTTATAATGTGGTTTGTACTAAATTTTATTTAATTTTTTTTAGTATTTTTGAATGTTTATAAATTCGAGTATTATTAATTCTCTAAAACTTTTCGAGATGGGCGAGAATGAAATTAATAATCTAGGATAACAAATGATAAGACTTACCACTTTGGATATCCTATTATGCCCATATATAAATTAGTCTAACTCTTTTGTTTGTGTAAAAAAATATCAATTTTAAATTATTATAAAATATCTAAAAAATTTCATTTGGATGACTACAAACATCATCAATTAACTAATGGCCGCATAGTTTTTTTTTCTAAGACCAAGATTTACGTGGTTCAGAAATTCCTACTTCATAAGCCGTACTAATTTTGTATTGATCTCTCACAATTTGTAGTGTTATGATTTTACAATTACATGAGTATTTTATAAGAGAAGAAACTAGGCCTAAATCAAATTATAGTTCAAATCTAAAAAGTAGACAAATTCATAAACTAATCTGAATAGTCTATTTTCATGGGCTTAATTAATAAACTCCACAAACCCAACAATCCTCCACTTGGAGTCTGACCACATCTTCACTTCACTCTTGTTAGTCTAGTAAAATTAATTCTTCAATCAATAACTCTAACTAGTGCAATGCCTTCTCATGAAACAATTATGAAGGCCAGTTGAAGCTATGCAAAGCTTCAACTTTTCATTCGTAACCATCTTAGTCAACATATTTGCATGATTCTTTGAACCAAGGATTTTCTTCAAGGACAAAGTACCATTTCTTATCAAATCTCTTGTAAAGTGATATCTCGGATGAATATGCTTCGTCCTAACATAAAATACGGGATTCTTCGCAAGATGAATAACACTATGACTATCGCTATACAAAGCACTGTCCGTAGTTTCTTGCCCAACTCCTCAAGAAAATTCTTCAATCAAATCATCTCCTTGTTATCTTTAGAGATAGAAATATATTCTGATTCTGTGGTTGAAAGAGCAACACTCTTTTGAAGTCGAGACATCCAACTAATTGTTGTACCACCCAAAGTGAAAATATAACGAGTTATATTTTTTTTTGTATCCAAATATCCACCCAAATCTGTATCAGAGAACCCTTCCAAGATAACATCTTTCTTACTGAAACATAATGCAACCTTGGATGTGTCTTTCAAGTAGCTTAACAACCACTTGACTGCTTCCCGATGCTCTCTTCCTGGATTAGACATAAATCTGCTAACTCCCACTGCATGAGAAATGTCTGGCCTTGTACACACCATTGTATACATCAAATTTCCAACTGCAGACGCATAAGGAAATTTTGACATATCTTTCTTGTCTTCATCCGTTTAGGTGATTGCTTTTTCGTGAGATTAAAGTGACTCGCCAATGTTGTACTTCTGGTCTTCGCATCCTGGACACTGAATTTTTACAACAATTTCACATCATAATTCTCTTGAGATAATTTCAAAGTACCTTTAACTCTATCCCATATGATGCTCATACCAAGAATCTATTTTTTTGCACCCATATTCTTCATCTCAAACTCCTCAAACATCTATCTCTTTAGCTTGTTGATTTCTCTCATATTTGATCCTGCTATCAACATGTCATCAACATACAATAACAATGTGATATAAGGTGAATCAAACTGTTTAAAGTAATAACAATGATCCATAGCACTCCTCGTGTACCCATTCTTCATCATAAAATTGTCAAACTTCAAGTACCATTATCTTGGTGCTTGCTTCAAACCATACAAGATTTTTAGCCTACAAACAAGGTTTTCTTTCCCAGCTACCTTAAATCCCTCTAGCCATTTAGATGTCTTCCTCAAGATAACTATGTAAGAACGCTGTCTTAGCATCTAGTTGCTCTAGATGTAACTCATCTGCAGCCACGATACTTAGCATAATTCTAACTGTAGTCATCTTAACAACGGGAGAAAATACAGTATTATAATCAATACCCTTATTCTGTTGATAACCCTTAACTACTAACCTCGCCTTGTATCTCTTGTTGCCATCATGTTCTTCTTTGATCTGAAACACCCACTTATTCTGTAAAGCCTTATCTTCTGCTGGTAACTCTGTTACAGACCAAGTCTCATTCTTCTCAAGAGAACTCATCTCTTCATCTGTGGCTGATTTCCACTGAACTGAATCATCCACCTGTACTGCCTATGAATAACACTGAGGCTCTCCATCCTCGGTCAATAATATATAATATGATGAAGGAGAATATCTTTGTGGCGGCCTCACAATTCTGCTAGATTTTCTTACCTCAGTTTGTGGAGTTACGGGAACCCTGTCATCAAAATTCTCCAAACTCCCACTATGTCCTGCAAGATCTGTTTCTGTAATATATTCAAGCACTACTTCCTCTTTCTCAGGTTGTTCCTTTGTAAAATTAAAATTGACTACAAGCTTATCCTTATACACTGCATTCTCATTTAAAGTAACATCTCTACTTCTAAAGACCTTCTTAGTCAGTTCATCACAGAAACGGTAACCCATATCATCTGAGTCATAACTAATGAAGATACACTTCTTTACTTTCGGTTCAAGCTTGTCCCTGTCGAAATCTTTAACACGCACATAAGAAACACAACCAAAAACTCGCAAGTCTGAAAGATTTACCTCTTTTTCTTGCCACTCTTCTTCAGGAATCTTGAACCCCAAAGGACTTGAAGGTCCTATATTTATGAGATACAGTGTTGTGCTAACTGCATCAACCCAAAACATCTTTGGCAATCCTGCATGTAATCTCATACTCTTGGCCCTCTCATTCAAGGTTTTATTTATCCGCTCTGCAATACCATTCCGTTGTGGTGTCGCTGGAATAATTTTAATCATTCTAATCCCAAATCATGCACAATAACTTTTAAACTCATCACTACTGTATTCATCACCATTATCTGACATCAAACTATTCACCTTCAAACTGGTCTGATTTTCAACTCCAGTCTTCCACTTCTTGAAAGTAGCAAACGCATAAGATTTATTCTTCAAAAAATAAACTCGTACCTTTCTAGTGAAATCATCAATGAAAGTGACATAGTAGCGAGATCCGCCCAATGACCTAACTATTTTTGGACCATATACATCTGTATTAACTAGCTCTAACTTCTTAGCCTTGGGGGTCCTCCCTGATTTTGCAAAAGTAACATGTTTCTGCTTTCCAAAAACACATGGCTCACAGAACCCAACTTCCACATTCTTCAACTCTGGAATTCTCCCTTTCGAAGTTAACAACTTTATACTTTTTTCACTCATATGACCAAGCCTTTGGTGCCACAAAATTGAAGACTCAATCTCATCAGCAACTGTATTTGCTTTATATCTAGATTGTTCAACAATGTACAAAGTCCATTTTTTCTCTCCACGAACAATAACTAGATTCCCCTTTATAACCTTCCACTGTCCGTCTCCAAAAGTAACTCGATACCCTTCCTTATCTAACTGACCTATAGATAACAACATCTTCTTCAGTCCAGCTAGTTCCTAAAGAGGTTTTGAGATTAATATTTCACATGCTCACAATATCCAAAGTCTCGTCATCAGCAAGACGAACTTTACCAAAATTTCCAACTCTGAAAATTAACATTAAATCCTTGCAAGGGGTAGCATGGAATCATGCACCAGAATCCATAACCCATGATTCAACCGAACATTCAACACAACAAATCAAAGCATCATCATCCACCACTTCTTCAACTATATTAGCTGAATTATCCTCTTTACTCTTTCCCTTAGGAGCCGCGGGAGTTGTGCACTGATTCCTGAAGTGACCCTTCTTCTGATAATTCCAACAAACAATATCCTTGCGATCTTTGGATTGTCCTCTCTTCTGTGAATTCGATCTGCTACGCCCCTTATCTTGTCCCCCTTCAAACTTTATGCATCTACTCTCAGCACTCAACAAGTAACCTGACGACTCTCCAGAGTTTCTCATCTGAATATCTTCTCCAAGAATCGAATCTCGAACTCCATCAAAAGTCATCTTACCGGTCCCGGATGAATTACTTATAGCAATGACAAAACCTGACCAATTGTCTGGTAATGAGAATGCCAACAACAAGGCCTGTACTTCATCATCGAATTTAATATTCACCGACGCTAATCTTTCAAGGATAGAATTAAATTCGTTTACATGATCAACAACACAATCGCCTTCATTCAATCTCGTGGCAACTAACAAGGGAATCAAATACACCTTATTTGAAGCAGACGGCTTCTCATACATGTTTGACAAAACCTTGATCAAACCATAAGTTGTCATTTTCTTGACGATATTGTAAACAATGTTCTTTGCCAAAGTCAACCTGACAACACCCAGAGCCTGCATGTCCAATAGCTTCCAGTCTTCGTCCTTCATTGAAGTTGGTTTCTTCTCTTCCAGCGGTTCGTGTAGTTTTTTTCTGATACAAATAATCTTCAATTTGCATCTTCCAAAACCCATAATCTTTGCCATCAAATTTGTCGATCTTTAGCTTCTTGTCTTCTGCCATCGCTCCCAATCTCCTGAAAACCTAGGCTCTTGATACCAGTTGTTGAGTATACAACAACGAAAGCAAAACCCAAAGTGAATAAATAAGAACAAGAAAATAAACGACAATCACACAAGATAAAGATTTACGTGGTTCGAAAATTCCTACTCCACAAGCCGCACTAATTTTGTATTGATCTCTTACAATTTGTTGTGTTATGATTTTACAATTACATGAGTATTTATAAGAGAAAAAACTAGGCTTAAATCAAATTATAGTCCAAATCTGAAAAGTAGACTAATCCATACTAATCTGAATCTGAATCTTAATCTGAATAGTCTATTTTCATGTGTTTAATTAATAGACTCCATAAACCCAACAGAAACTTATTTTCTGTTAATTGTATATTTGGCCTTAGGAACTCCATTGAGGATCACATGAATTATGTCATCTCGAAAGAACATGATTCGAGCAAATAAGTGTGATCTTGCATATTTCTCACATCTTGCATGTGAAATGATTCAATGCATTCTCCAAATATTTTTACAAAAACAAATCTCGAACTTCCTATTTTGTTACATGATAGCCTTTTGAAAATGTAACAAACATTGTACATTCATCTGATTGTACCATATGGTTACCAAACATATTAGAAAACATTATTTGTTCATTTTCAAGAAATTATTTTTGTCTATCATCTATCCTTTGAGCCTCACTTCGTAAAATAGCTTGTTGAATCAAGTCATTAAAAGCCCGCGTACAAGCAGTACTTCAGACATTTTCCAGTCCAGGTTTTGCAAATGTTTGATTTATTTTTAAAATTGAAACGAAAAGTTCTTTTGCACCACACTCTCTGTTAGAAGAATTTCACTAGTCTTCGGCGTGAGTAATAAAGACTGAGGATTATCAATAATTGTGAGGCATATATTAGCTTCTTTTGCAAGATCATTGACTACTATTACCGGAAACTCTAACTCTAAGTGACCTTATTAAAGAATCAGACTCGTTCCGACCACAACCACATGACCATAATTTTCATAGCTTTTATAGGGTCACGCAGTAAGTCTACCACAAGAATAAGATACAATCTCAGATCAACTGAATGAAATACGCGGAAATCTTCTTGAAAGATTTCAACTTATGTACTAGTCTGCGAATTTGAGAGAACGGGAAAACTTTCCATGACAATTGTGTTTAAAACCTGCAAGTAAAACACTAGTGAACACAAATCAATAAATAGAAATATTACCCAATAGTTTTTTTTCGCGCATTTAATATTTTAAAACTAATAAAGATGAGTATATAATGTCTAATACCACAGAAAGTGTCATATATATATATATTTTAGAAAATCAAGATAAAAATTTGTGTTGATTTAATATAAGCATAAAACAAAGTTATAATAAATCATATACAAGTTCATCAAAAATACGTTACTAAACACTTATATTTTGTTTTTTTTAAGTTTTCATTATATGATTTTAAAATTATGCATAAAAAGTACACGTAAATATTAATTATATAACCATGCAAGAGGTTGATCGTCTTTTGTTACTATTACAACTAATTACAAATATCGTTAATAAAAAACATTAAAAAAATTGTAACCCTTAAAAATAACAAACTTGAGCATCAACAAATATTTGAATAAGAACATAAAAAAATGACCGATAAATGTAGAAAAAATGACAAGGAAATAAAAATATCATGAGATTGATATACACTCGAATTTTTAAATAAAAAACAAAAACAAAGTAAAATATTCAAAAAAAATGATAAAGAAAGTGATAATTGATAGTATTTTTGGTAAAATTATCAAAAACATGAAATTTAACTCCTTAACTAAGTACTCCCTTCGTCCCAATTTATCTGTCTTATTTGACTTTTTATGGTCAAATTGATCAAACTTTAACCGAAAATTTTATATAATGGATTATCGAAAATATTTATAAAAGTTATAATATTAGAAATGTTGTTTATTGTACTTTAATATGTATTTTTCAGTTTTAAAAATAATGAAAGGATAAGTTTTTATTTATGGTCAAAGTTCGGTCAATTTGATCATCAAAAATCAAACAATACAGATGAATTGGGACGAAAGGTGTATGTACAAGTTATATACAAATTGAAATAAATTTGAACAAAAATCTAGTATAACCATATATATGTGTGTGGGAAAGCGGTTTTACATGGTAGCGTATATGGGTAAATTTTGTTGTATTCCACTCATCAACGACTTCATAAGTTTATTTTTTAATATAAACAAATAAAAATATATGGTATCTTTTTAATTTTCTTTTGTATACAAATCATAATACTATATATTATTTTCAAAATCTAAAAGTACGATATACAGATGTAACATATGAGTGGTTTAAATTTTAAAATAGAAAAAACGCATGTAGAAAATGTCAAATAGTACAATACATTTAGTATTATCGAGTAACGTCATAATGTCTTACGTCTCATCTAACAAGAATTATATCTATTTTGTTATTCAATTCTTGTGTAGACGTTCATTTTTTATTTATACATATATAACATTATCAAACTTTACACAATAACACAAACGTTAAATACCTAAGTAAATTTATATTATTTTTAATAACTTTGTTGATGGGATATTTTATTTTTACACAAAGATGACTCAATATTTATGTAAATATATTTTAATTAATAAAATATGAAATAAAATGTACTGTAAAATTATCGTGATATATATTTAGATATTAAAATCAAACTTTGTCAACAACAAGAACCATATTTTAAAGAAAGAGAAAGTTAAAAGTACTTGTATAAAGCAATAATCTCATGAAATAAAATAAAATTGCAAGTTATTTAATCTTTTGCCCAATCCCAAGATACTTAGTTTAAAGGACATAATACATATATATAATATGAATTTGTTAAATCATGTATATGAATAAAATAGATGGTCTTACTGCATTCTTTTATGAGTAACCTCCCCAGTCTCAACCTTTTGGCATGATATCTATACTATATTGCATTATACTATCTAAATATTTTTGCCTCCCGCTGGATAGTTTACCTAAGACTTCAATAAAGTATAGTTTGATAATATTTTTTCTTAATTTTTTTTGAATAAAAGTTTAAACATGAAATTTTTTTTCAGAATTTTTTTCTAAAAAAAATATTATGGAAGTATATTTTAAACGAATATTGAAAAACGTGCTGAAAAGTAATGTAAACAATCCGTGAACGGAGGGAGTATAAAATTGGGTAGTATGTGGATACTCGTGCTTTATTACTTAGTTTCAGGAGTTAGGCCCAAAATATAACATTAACATATTTTTATAGTCTTATGTAAACGGACCTAACTATTTTATAAACTTATTATATAAAAATAAATATAACAATTTAATTTGAATATGACGTGCTTATTTCAATCCTAATTTTACTAGATGTATTATAATAGCATAACCATGCTTAACTCTTTTAGAAACTTATTATAAATAAATCAAAAATTAATATTTAATTTAACTAGGACCTATTAGTTTCAAATCCTACTTTGACTGAGTTATATAATAATATCTGAAATATTAAAAGTATTACATAAAAATATTTTTATAATCTAATGTAACTTGTCCTAACACTTTTAGAGACAGATTATAAATAAATCATATATAACTATTTAATTTTAATAAGACCTATTTATTTCAAAGCCTATTTTAGCACAGCCGATAATTTTAGAAATTTCAATATAATTAAGATATTCTGTAACAAAATTAAAAAAATGTAAAATCAAAATAATTATCAAAAGTAATTTGATAAGCTAGTTTTATACTAATGGTCGGGGGAGAACATTTGATTCAGATATCGACAAAGCTAATAAATATATCTAAAAAATTTGCTTCGAATATCAAACCAATACAAAATGGTTCAGTGTTTGAAAAACGTTTTCATTAATATGAGATTTTTTTTAATTTTAAATTTTGGATCTAAAATTCTAATATATTTGAATAATTGTATAGTTTGCAAGTTTTATGAATCTTATGTAAACTTATTATGAAACTTGACTTTTTTTCCGAATTAAATCGTTATATCATCACACACCAATTCCATTGATTAAACTATTACTTTGATTATTTTTATCTATTATATATTCTAAACTATGGAATTGTGTTACACTGAGTACACTACAATAAAACAGGGTAAAACCGATCGGACATAATCGATCAACGTCGATTTGGTCACCTTAAAACCGACCGACGTCAGTGGTCGGTTATATGCCAACTAAACGATACCGTATCGATGACGTGGCACACATAAAACCGACCATCCACTGGTGGTCGGTTTTACTGAAAAAACGACACCGTTTTGCTGATGTGTCACTTTTAAAACCGACCACCTACATGTGGTCGGTTATATCCACAAATTCTGCAGGTTAAAACCGACCATATCTGGTGGTCGGTTTTGTAGAATAATAAAAAATTAATTTAAAGTACAAAAAAAAGTACTTGTTACAGAGAAAACGGTATCGTTTTATTCTTCTGCCTAAAACCGACCACTGACGGTCGGTTTTAACCTATTTTTTTTTAATTTTTTTTGTTATATCTCTCATTTCTTGATTTTGGGCAAAAAATTAAAAAGACACAAGTGATTGAGGATTAAAGTAGAGGAGTTTTAGAAAATTGTAAGTTCTTTCCATATTTTGTAATTAATGTGTGTGTGTTTATGTTAGTGTATGTATTAAATGTTGTTGTATGTATTTAATGTTTTTTTATATAATGTTTGTTGTGAGAATTGAAGTTTGGTAGTAGATAATTTGTAAGTTAGTTTCATTTATTGTAATTATAGTGTGTGTGTGTTTTATGAAATACATGAATAATTATGAGATTAATGATAAATTATTTGTTAAATATATTTTTTTTTTAATTTTAAAAAATATTATTGTAGATGGAAACCATTGATCGAAGTTGGATTGGTAATCAATTGCAAAGCGATAAAATTTCATTGACCCCGGAATATAGAATTGGTGTAGAAATTTGAAAATAGTGATTAAATATGGAGAAAACGAGAAAAATAACAATAATAACAAACAACTTCAATTAACATTTCATTTTTTAACAACAATAAATGTTGAACAAGTGAAAACATTGTATTTAAATTCAAATTGAATATTACACTACATGTGCAGTTAAATTCGATAGATTATTGTCAAAAGTGTGTTACCACATAGTTTTATTTTTGACCGATTTCAATCAGATCATACTTATGCAGAATAAAATCATAATTTTCGTTAGACTTAATAACACATTAATTATTACATTATGAACCAATTCTAGCTACACACCATTGTCGTGGTTCTGCTGCGAGCTCTGTGTCATGGTTCTCTAGGGACAAATTTACGCATCCAAACATGTTTTTCATTAATTATAAACTTAGCCTTGGAATCACCATTGAGGATCATAGGAATTATGTCAGCTCGAAAGAACACTTTTCAAGAAATAAAGCTTGTTCTTCCATATTTCTCCTTTGCTGCATGTAAAAAGATTCAATGCAATCTTCAAAAAATTGGGCAAAAAAATCACGAACTTCCCATTCCGCCACCGGATAGCCTTTCGAAAATGTAGCAAATATTGTACATTCATTTTATGGCACCATATTGTTACCAAATCCGTTGGACAATATCGTTTGGTGCATAAAAAATTATTGTTGGCTCTCCACTTTCCTCTGAGCCTCATTTCGTAAAATAGCATATTACATTAAATTACTAAAGGCCCGCTTGCAAACAGTATTGCATACTTTTTCCACTCCAAGATTTGCAAGTGTTCGATTGTTTTGCAAGTACTGTAGAGAGAAGTTCTTGTGCACAACGTTCTGTGTGAGAGGAATTTCACAGGCTTCCAGTGTGAGTAATAGTGATAACATATTATCAGTAAATGCAAGGCATATGTTAGCCTCTTCTGTAAGGTCATTGATTAGCACATGAGGCAATTCTAAGACTGTTTTTACTATGTTAAAGAATCTGACTCTTTCCAACCACAACCACAGGGCCATAATATGGATGACCTTCACTGGATTACAAACAAGTCTGCCGCCATAACCAAATACAATCTCCTATCAATAGGATGAAATTGATAGGAATCTTCTTGAGAGATCTGGACTTTTGTTTGCATGTTGTGGAGACTGGGAAACCTTCTTCCATGTCAACTGGGGTCAAAAACTGCAAGTTAAAAATAAAAGAGGCAAAAATTCTTAGATATCCGGATAACAAATTATTAACATTGATCACTTATAAAGTATTTAAAATAAAGTGAAATAGAGAACAAAATATCCTATATATGTACCTCTAAATGTAACTTGGCGAAATATTCAAAAATAATTGTGATGTTCTGAATCAAAGCATGAAATAAATTATAGTAGTCACGTACTAATTATGTACAGATATATACATATCTAATATGGTTATAATATTTAATACGAATCATGAATAAACTTAAACGATATTTTACTATATAAATCTGTGCTAAAAAATTTTGTTGACATTGGTGAAACTATAATAAAGATTGATCATCTTTTGTTACGAACACAACTATATTGTAAATTATAACACCATTTATATAACCCCTTCAAACTACATATTTGGGTATCAACGGGTATAAAACAAAACACAAAAAAAACATCAAGAAGATATGATAAAGAATTGAAGATATCATGAATCGATACACCAATTCTTGAATCGAAAAGTAAGCAAAACATTCAGTAAGAGCATGAAATGCATCCTCGTGATTAAATATGTAGAAACAAATCTGACCAAACATGTAGAAGTATACATATAAATGATATATATATATATATGAGATGTTGGTTTTAAGGAAATTTACAGGCTTATTTATTGAAGAAGAAATTTGTGAGGCTTGCTTGCTATTACTTGTGGAGTTTACTATGGTAAAAATCTAATGATAGCTTGCTTTTATAACAAACTAGCATGATAGCCCGTGCAAAGCAGGAGCCCATTCAATTTTATTTTTTACTTTTTTGCAAATATTATAATAGGACCGATTCATTTTCCATATTAATCAACTTTATGTTTCACGATTTAAGTAAAGGTCGGTTGTTAGCGGTAGTTCAATCGTAATTTCTGACCCAAAAACAAGAATTAGTTTACTAAATAATGTATACTGATATTTCCAAATACGTACATTCTTCATTTTCATGTTTGGTGGAATGACGGATATAATAGCGATATATGAGACGATTTACTCTTAAATTTATGATATCTCTACCAATTTTGATTAATATTTTTGAATCCCGAGATTTTTTTTTTGAATTTGTGTTAATTTTTTATAAATTGTATTAAAAAAATTATTGGTCATGATGGATGCATTTTAGTCATTCCGTAATAAATGGTAATACTTGGTTATAAATAATCATATTTCTGATATATATAACATTGACCCTTACACTTTTAACTACACATAATGTCAGTAAATGTGACTATTGGAAGCTTATCAAGTGAAACACTCGCTCTATTTATATAATAAAGCATAGCTAGTGTCATAGTACAACAATTAAAATAGATAATATGATGTATGTGTATTTTATATAAAATTTAATATGTGATTCTCGTAAGTTATTCTTCGACTAACTTGGATTTTAATTATTAGATATTCACATCCTTTATATATAATATATTCAAATTTAATTATTAAAAAAGAGTTTTAAAATTAACACATTAAGGGAGCTACCTAAAAATGTAGTTAATGATTTTAAGAAATTTATTAATTGTTGTGTTGGTACAATGGTTATATATGTGATGTTAAGTCTATCTAAGCACTCCTTGAGGTCTTGGGTTCAATTCCATTTAAAAGCATTATTTTTTTCATTCTAATTCTAATAAAATTAAAGGGGCATATAAGTAATCTCTTCTATATATAATAACATAACAAGGGGATAATATTGTGAGATTAAAAAGTCTCATTGAAAAGACTAAAATACCCCTGTTTTTAATATTTATATAAAAGTTGTGCTTTGTGGGAATCGAACTCAGGTTGCTTCATTTTTCTATACAACCTCATACCACCACACCATATTGTCACATGTATTTTTTATCATACATATAATATATAAGTGTACTAAAGAATATTTTATTTAACTTTAAGGATAACTACTTGAATTCCGCAAAAAAATAATAGTTACTTAAATATTTGTGCAATTAATTTTAAAGAACTGAATTCCAGATATAAAGTTAGGCATAATACATAAATGGATTATTATTTTATTTATTATTATTTTTTAGTTTGAAAATATATCTTATATATTTTTAACAATTTTTTATTATAAAAAGTAATTAAAATGTATATATATAATTTTTAAAGAAAATATTGAAAATAGAATCGCCTATATATAAATAATCTATATTGGTATTAAATATTTTGATAAGTTCGAATTATAATGAGTCAATGAATTTTAGTTTATTTTGAATTTGAAATCAGAATTTGGCCCATTGTTCAAAAAATACTCGAAATTTGACTACATGACTAGCCGAAAAACATTGTCACATTCTACGTTTAGTAAATTTAAATTACAAGTTTGACGAGAATATCTTACCAATAATGTGAAATTTTTTGATATCTTATTTTAATATAAATTAATGTGTTTGAGCTATTTATAGGATCAAGTCAATTGATTATTTGTATTAAAAATTACTAACTTCACTGATAGCGCAACAGTGTTTTGGGACTTGTCCCAATTTTAAAAATATTTGAAATTTGATATGATATCTCACGAGATTTGTTAAAACTACGATGATATATTAAATCGATTTATTTTTCATTTTTCACTTTAAAAAAACTAGCATTTTAAAAAGAATTCTTTTAGATAAACAATATTTATTGATCAAGATAATATTGTACAAATATTTTGAATTATTTTAATATTTTGAATTATTTTAATATTTTGAATTATTTTAATATTGTGAATTATTCAAATAAAAGCTATATCTATACTATATTGTAGCATTTGATTCAATATATTTTATACTATTTAAAATATATATATATATATTGTTCAATAATTTGAAGGAATTAACCAGTTCAACTAATATTTATAAAACTTTATCGAATTGAAAATAAATTAATTTTAGGAAAATAGTATACAATATTATCAAATTATTATATGAAGAAATATTAGAGTTGTAATGAAATAAATTTAAAAATAGTTTAAATAACAATACAATTACAATTTTTCCTTCAAATTCTTGAAAAAAATCATGAACATCAATAATAAGTCTTACAATATATAATTTATTTTTATGTTACATGATTAATACTCGGTCGCGTAAAAAACTGATATGGATTGTTTGTTAGTGATAATGTAAATACCATATATAAATTATTACAATTTATATATTACATAATTTTAATTTTTGAATAATTATAAATACATGTTATTTAAGTAATCAATTGTCTCACTAGATATTAATAATGATTATACATGTACATAAATCATATATTTAGCATATAAATAATTGAAACCATCGTAATTTTCTAAGAAATGTAACATACGATAATTCACATGCTAACATAGACACATATAACTTAATCTTATTTTGTTAAGAGTAGTGTAAAAAAAACACTAACATTTTTTCCAAACATATATACGTTAAATTTCAAAAACTAACATTTTTCATTAAAATTGACTTTTATATTAACAGTAGTGTAAATTTTATATTATTTTATATTATGAATGCAAGTTGTTCTGAATTCAGTTATTTATTTTTTATATTTTTAAATTGAGTAAGTTAATTGTAAGTTAGTAGAGAACTCAGTAATAATATAGACCAGTTATATAGTTTATTTAAATAAAATTCAAAATTTTTGGTCAACTCTGTATTCAACATATATGTTAGTTTTTAATTTTTTCTTTGTAAACATACCAACGACATTCTATATATTAAGTTTATTTGTTTCATTTTAAACGTACACTGACTACCCTGTTTATATTCATTCATTAAATACAATTATACAACACAAATAAGGATACATATATTTTTCTTAATAAGCTATATTGGAAACGTTGTGTAATTTAGTAATGTCTTGTATGAAAATGATACACAGATAAATACGTTAGACATTATACAACATTTACAAATAAGAATATAACTAAAAACATTATAATTGCATGCATAAAAAAACTCTAAAAAATGACCCGTACCTCACACGGGTTATTATGCTAGTTTACTAAATAAGGTAAAACCCCATGTTCACATATAATAGATATAATATATTTTGGGTAATATTATGATTTATTCCACTCATTTAATGATCAATAAATATAATGATTCTAATAAATTGAACATTTATAAACATATAGAGTAACTATGAAAAAATATAATTTATTTTAATTTGTTCGAATGTAGATCTAGAACTTAGAATGCAACTTATTTTTCCACAATCATTGTTATTTTGAGATTATATATATATATATTATCAGTAACACACGTGAATGGTTTGAATTATAAAAAGGACAAACTCGCATGTATAAAATGTCAAATAGTACTAATATATAAGTCCAAAAGTGATTAATAATACCTACTCCCCACCTAACAAGGACTTTGTTATCTTAGTTTTTCTTGCGCCAAGTCATTTTTGTTGTTAAGTTTTATGCAAGTATTATCATTTACGCTTCTTATATACTATATTGAAATTTTGTTGTCAAGTATAATATATTGAACTTTAGACGACCAAGCGGCTCTATGATGTTGTCAATAACTATGATGTTGATATATTTTTATTTTTTTATATTTATGATAAGGGAGCGTATATATACATCTCAAAACAATATATGCATTCCTAAATCTAAATCCATATTTTTATTATCTCATTAGTTGTTGCTGTGCAAGACATGCATGTACATAACAAGACTAAGTCACTTTGACAACCCTAAGAATCAGTTGTATGATAATCTTATTGCATTTTGTATTTGTATTTCTTGAGTTTGTAAAAGTGTTAATGAGATTATACTGGAGGATTTTTCTATGAACAACTATCAAGCTAAGGAATAAACTCTGAAAAAAGATCAATCTTGATCATGCCTCAGAGAGAAGTGTAGAAGTTTAGAATTGAATCATTTTATTTTTGGAAAAATGTTCTAAGTCACATATCAACAAATCACAGATAAAGATGTATAGAGATGTATGTCGGGAAGTTAAAAATTACTTGAGAGAAGTCCAAAGAGATACCGACAAGTCAAAATCATAGAACTGGAGATATCGAAAAGTCAAAAGCCTATGTAGTGAAATGGAGATATCGGCAAGTCAAAATCTACTTGTATTGAACTGGAGATATTGGCAAGTCATAATACTTATAAAGAAGTAGAGACATCGATAAGTCATTCTACATATCGATATGTGACTTCTCTATATAGTAAATAGATCTCAACAACAACTTCAAAATTCAGAATACAGACAACTTGAAGATCCAAGATTATCAGTCAATAAACAATTCTATTATTGAATTGAAAAGTCTACAAATGTAGCTTGAAGAATGAAGATCAAGGGCCAAGATGAACTAGACAAAGGAGGGTCACAGACCTGTTATACTATATGAAGATTTATTACACTTAAAGTGGAAATAGACAAATAAACTTTAGAATATGTGTTAGTCCATTTTAGTGTAATCTTTGTAAGTTGTGCATGTTTCTCTATAAAATATATCACGGGTCCTTTGTATAGAGGTAACAAAAACAGATATAGAAATTTTGTATTCTCTCAAGAGAAGTAGTTGAGTTCTTATTATTTAAGAACACATATTTATAGCACAACAAATTTGATTTAAATATAAATCAAGTGATTTTCGATAAATTACTTGTGTTCTTTACATTCAGTCACTATCATTATAAAATTATTACCTAGTTATTGAGTTCCAAAGCCTGAAACACAATTTGATTTTCAAGAGTAAAATCAAGAAAATCAATAAAATACATTCACCTCCACTGTATTACACTTTATACCTAACAAGTGGTATCAGAGAAAAATCTGAAAGTAAGCAGATTAGATTTTGGAAGTATGGTACACAGAAACTTAGCTATCAAGATTCCTGTCTCTGACAAAGTGAACTACACTCTATGGAAGAAGAAGATGATGTTGTCATCAGGATGGCTAATCCACTATATCTTGAAATTCTCAAGCACGGACCCTTCATTCCTATGGTGAGGATACCTGAAATAACTGGTGATGATATGGTCATTCATGGTCACTTTGCTCTTAAGGATCCACCTAAATATACCGAAGCAAAAAATGAGAAATTTCACTCGGCAGTAGCTTGCAACTCATTCTTATTGAATCTCTTGATAATGTCATGTACAACAACATTATCAACTATGAGTTAGCCAAGCAGATTTGGGAAATGATAGAGATTTGTGTGAAGGTACTGAGGAAGTGAGGTCAAACCAAAGAAGGATTTTAGTCTCAAAATATGAAGGTTTCATGGATAAACCTAAAGAAGGCATTACTGAGGTTTTTGAAAGGTTCAACAAATTGATAAATGATTTACAGCTGCATGACAAGTATTATGAAGCTGAGGAGGTTAACCTAAAATTCTTGCTCACTCTTCCTGACCATCTACAACAAAAGATCTCTGCAATAAGAGAAGGGAGATATCTAGGGAGAATAACTTTGGAGGTTTAATATGGGATTCTTAAAACCTATGAGTTGGAGATGATGCAGAGAAAATCATTAAAGCTGAGTCAAGGACATGTTGTAGATGTATCAAGTTCCTTGAGCTAATGACAAGAAAATAAATGAAAATGAAACTGAATCCCAGACTCAATTTATGCAACATGTTGAGCAGAAGAACAAGGAACCTCAAAAGCAAGTTATTCTAGAGTTGGAAGAGGATGAGTATTACACTCTTGATACGTTGGATGAAATGGATCAGTCTATGGCCTCCCTGGGAAGAAAGTTTTCAAATATAAGAGTCAAGAAACCTAGGTACTTCAAGGATAAAGGTCAAACATCCTACAAAAATAACTAGAAAGGAAAAACTCAGACATATGCAACTGAAAAAGGTGGCTATAATTCAGGATATGTGGACAGATCAAAGATTAGATGCTACAACTGTGATGAACTTGGTCAATTTGTCAGAGAATGCGGAAAACCAAAGAAGGTGAAGAAAGATAAGGCATATTTTGAGCTTGAAGCAAAGTATGAATCACTTCTGAAGAAGCAACAGAGAAAGCTTATATTGCTGAAGGAAAGAGTTGGGATGACACAGATGATGAAGATGATGGTGAATAATATGGAAATTATGCTCTCATGGCCTTGAAGAAGGAGAGTCATCTGCATCAAAATTCGAGGTACCTATCCTAATCACCATTGATTTGAATGCTTCACAATATAAGAAAACGGTTAAAAAGATGAGTATAAAAATGTTTCACATTCATAGAAGCGTGGTGGATGCTACTGAGGAAATGAGTAGGCTATCAAAAGTGAATGAAAAATTTGAAATTAAGAAGCAAGAACTAGAGATGCAGCTTGTAAGTCTAGAAGCAGTTATACAAGAAAATGAATATCCTAAAAATAAGCTGAAATATGCAAAGGAAGTAGAAGCTGTGTTGTGAGATAAAATTGAGAAAAATGATCTTAAGATTATTTAATTTAAAAATACATCTCAATTGGTTGGTCAATACCATGAAAAGAACAAGTCATGTGCTAACATAGCTATTGGATTGGACTATGAGGCTGGTTCATCTCAAAAGAAAAGTCAAATTGACAAGGGAAAGGAAAGTGTGAACAAGGAAGCTCATGTTATGCTTCAAAAGGTGAATGCACCTTTGGTCAAATTCTGTGAGGTAAACTTAGTGAAGAGGAGCTTATCATCAAGAAAAAAATTACATATGGGGATGAAGAAAAGAAAAATGCCAAACCTATTCGCGACACTGAATATGAGAAAAATCCTGAAGCTAGTACAGTCATCAAAACACCAGTAACTGTATTAAAAAATGAAAGCACTGGAAAGAAAAAGAAGAACATAAATAGAAAGAGAGGTGTCAACAAAAGCAACAAGTATGCATATGTTGCAGATGCTCACAGAAAGCAGTGTTAACGATGTATCTCAACAAATCACCTAACTCATCTTTGTAAAAATATTGTTAGTGAGCCACAGTATGGAGCCTGCAAGTACAATGAAGCTCAAGCTGATGACCCCTACTCTTTACGTGATAAGTTTGATTGCATTCCATGCAATATGAAAGTTATGACTAGCTGTCGTAAGTTGAGAATGTATCTAAAAGAAGTTAACTTTAGATCTGTGATAAAAGAAGAATATGTTAATCAAACTAAGAAAGCTATTTTGTTTGATTGTTCAAGTTCTACTTCTGATAACTCTTTCAAGAAGAAGAATGTGCCCAACGCTGCTTGGGTAGCTAAACACACTTAAACCTCATTGTGTGCAGGGTGAGAAGAATAAATTCATGTGGATCATTGACAGTGGATGCTCCAGACACATGACATGTGATAAAGCCCTGCTATCACAGTTTGAGGAGATGGTTGGCCCTTTCGTGACCTTTGGAGATAACAGAAAAGGATATACAATGGGATATGGCGGTTTTAATTTATGGAAATATTGTCATTCAGGATGTAGCACTGGTTGCAGGTATTGAAGTAAATCTTTTAAGTGTCAGTCAATTTATAGACAAAGGTTTCAAGGTTATTTTTGACAAAGAAGATTGTTCAATCACAAGCAAGAAGATTGGTGAAGTTTCTCTAAAAGGAGTAGGAAAATAAAGCCTATTTGTTGCAGACATGAATTCAGCAAACAAGGACAAGATATGTTGCTTCTATACCAAGGCCATAAGTGAACAAAGCAAACTCTGGTACAAGAAGCTATCTCACTTAAACTACAAAGCAATCAATACTCTTGTGAAAAGAGAATTGGTGAGAGATATTCTAGCTTTGGAATTTGCTCAAAATGAAGTTTCTCAAGATTGTCTAGAGAAGGCAAAATGAAGAGACCAAGTCACAAAAGCAAAGATGTGAACTCTATTAATGCTCCTCTACAACTTATCTATATGGATTTGTTTGGTCCTGTAAATTTCATGTCCATCTCTAAGAATAAGTATGCACCGGTGATGGTGGATGACTAGTCAAGGTACACTTGGGTAGAATTTATGCATTCAAAAGATGAAACTCCACACATTATCATTGAACACATAAAGAAGATTGAAAAGTAGGTTGAAGATCAAAATTTTGTGAAAAGATTAAGGAGTGACTATGGTACAGAATTCCGAAATTCCATACTAAATAAATTCTATAAAGAGAAATGCATCACTCAAGATTTCTCTGCTCCAAGAACACCTCAATAAAATGGTATGGTTGAAAGAAAGAACAGAACTCTAGTGGAAGTTGTAAGGACAATGTTGCAGGATGCCAAGTTTCCAACCAGTTTCTGGGAAGAAGCTATTAACACAGCATGTTATACTCAGAATAGATATTTGGTGAATAAAAATATTGGCAAGTCACCCTACTCAATCATGTAAAAGAGGAAGCCTACAATTAAACATCTTCATTTGTTTGGAAGCAAGTGCTTTATGTTAAAAGACAACTTTGAGTATGTTGGCAAATTTGACTCAAAAGTATTTGAAGCCATATTTCTAGGATATTCTTTGGAAAGGACTGCTTACAGAGTTTATGTACTCGATCAAAAGAAGAAAATGGGGAGCACATATGTGACATTTGATGATGATAAGTATCCAGGCTTGGAATGCCTTGATGAAAATGAAGCTGAAGCTTTGAAATTTGATGGTCTCAACCTTGACAGTGATTTTGAATACAAATTGAAAATAATGTAGATAATAGAGAAGAAGAGGAAACAAGTGAGCCAATGAATTCTACAAATGAGAATTCATTTCAAGAAAGAAGTTCACCTGAATTTGATAGCAAAAACTCTGGGGGAGAAAGAGAGGATGGTTCCGCAAGTCATGCCAACAATGAAGAAAATGAGGACAACTCTAGTCATCAAAATCATCACACCAGAAAATGGGATAGAAGTCATACAAGGGACATTATAATTGGTGATCCCAATGTTGGTATGAGGACTAGAAGCGTCACTGCAAATGAATGCCTACATGCATGCTTTCTGTCTCAAATTGTGCCTAAGAAAGGATCAATATATACTCTTATTAAAAGAATATTTCTATTCAGGGTTTTATTATTCCCTAAAGTGATTTTGAGAAAATGACATGTACACAAGGATATTCGCTTATTTTATTATAAGGGTGTCACACTCACTAAATGAATGGCTCAAACTGGTGGAAGATCTAAGAGGGACTAAAATAACTGAAGAACTTGAGTGTCTTGTCAAACTCAAAGATTTGATTAGAGGACAACCAGGATATGTATGAAAATTTAGTTGATTCTGTACATTCAATTCTAAATGGAACTACAAGATGTTTAAATTTTAGCTTGGGGTTAGTCTTGTTATCAGGCATGAATTTCTGACAAGTAATCTTCTCACAAATTGGGCGAGATTATTGTGCAAGACATTCCTGTACATAACAAGACTAAGTCACTTTGACAACCCTAGGAATCAGTTGTATGATAATCTTATTATATTTTATATTTATATTTCTTGAGTATGTAAAAATGTTAAAAAGATTAGACTGAAAGATTTTTCTATGAACATGCATCAATCTAAGGAATAAACTCTGGAAGAAGATCAATCTTGATCATGCCTTAGAGAGAAGTGTAGAAACTTGAAACTGAATAATGTTGTTTATGGAAAAATGTTTTTAAGGCACATATCGACAAGTCACAGATCAAGATGTATAAAGATGTCCGTCGAGAAGTCAAAAATGATTTGTAGAGAGGTCCAAAGAGATATCGACAATTATATCTACTTGTAGAGAACTAAAGATATCAACAAGTCAAAATCTACTTGTAGAGTTACTTGTAGAGAACTAGAGATATCGACAAGTCTAAAGCCTATGTAGAGAACTGGAGATATCGACAAGTCAAAATCTACTTTTAGAGAACTAGAGATATCGACAAGTCATAATTCCTTTAAGGAAGTAGAGATATCGATAAGTCATTCTACATATCGATATCCAACTTCTCTATACAGTAAAATAGATCTTGATAATAATTTCAAAATTCAGAATACATACAATTTGAAGATCCAAGATTATCAGTCAACAAACAATTTCATCATTGAATTGGAAAGTCTCCAAGTCCAGCTTGAAGAATGCAAGATCAATGGCCAAGATGAACTGGACAAAGGAGGGTCACAAGCCTATTAGATTGTATGAAGATTTGCTGCACTTAAAGTGAAAATAGACAAATAAACTTTAGAATATGTGTTAGTCCATATTAGTGTAATCTTTGTAAGTTGTGCATATTTCTGTATAAAACATGCCACGGGTCCTTTGTTTAGAGGTAACAAAAACAGATCTAGAAATCTTGTATTCTCTCAAGAGAAGTAGTTGAGTTCTTATTATTCAAGAACACGGATTTGTAGCACAACAAATTTGATTTAAATATAAATCAAGTGAGTTTAATAAATTATTTTTGTTCTTTACATTCAGTTATTTATCACAACAAAATTATTACCTAGTTGTTGAGTTCCAAAGCGTGAAACACAATATGATTTTTAAGAGTAAAATCAAGAAAATCAAGAAAACACATTCACCCCCTATTTTGCACTTCATACCTAACGATTGTCATGAAAAAATAATTCTAGTATCACTTACTTTATTTCATTCTCACCCCCTCTTTCGTTTCCACCTTATTTCATCTTGTTTCTCCTCTAAACTTCCATTTTCAAGTTTTCATCTCGAAATAAGTATTATTTTATTTATTTAGGTGATTTATATGTGATGATTGTGCTTACTATCATTCATTTGTGTCAATAGTATTTTTTTCCTAAAGAAAAATGATAATCTATTTCACTATTTAAGAATGACAAAATGAATGTGCTTATTAATATATTTTTCCAAATGACTATTTTACATAAGAAATGAGCGAATATACAAGGGTTTAACCCATGTTCTATGATAATTCATAAAGAGGATAATTTGTAAACAATCTACGAAAAATAGATTGCAAATAGAAAGCAAAGTGGACCAATCAAATATTACATGAGTCTGGCCTAGAACAAGAAATTTTTGAAAACTGTAAAGAGCTATGTAACCGAGCTTTAGTATTAGCATTGATCCTGGATATAACGTTTCTTGGGCCATGGCAACCTGACATGCACCCGCGCGTGTGCTTGTTTTTTGATGTGGGCTCTAAATTATTTTGTTGGACCCGATGTGTATTTTTATTAAGTTCATCATTTTGCAACACTTGATCTACAATAGGTTTTATAATGTGATTCGTGCAAAATTTTATTAAGTTTTTTTTGTATATTTATAACTTTATAAGTTTAAAGAGTATTATTAACTCTATAAAATATTTAGAAAGGAGCGAGAATGTAATTTATAATCCCGGATAAAAAAATATAAGTCTTACTACTTTGGCTATCCCATCATGCTCATATTTATATTAGTTTAAGTCTTTGTTTGTGCAAAAAAATATTCTATTTTTTTTAAAAAAAATCTAAAATTAATTTCTTTTGGAGACTACAAACATAATCAATTAACTAGTGGTCACATTTTTTTATTTTAAAAATATCTTGTACTTGTTATTATCAAAATTTCAATATATTATATATAATCGCCAAATAAAAATTAAGTCAAAGGAATAATCTTATACTAAAATCTTAATAAAACACCAACATTATTGTAAACTTTCTTATTCATTCAAATTTCATCATACATAATTTTTATATAATATATAGATTTGAAACACCGATCAACTAGAATATTACAAATCTGAACTAGCTAAGCAACAACATTATTGTGATTCTGTTGAGAGCTCTTCCCAGTCACACTCTTAATTTTCATAGGGATAAATTTACGCATCCAAACGTATTTGCCGTTAATTTTATATTTGACCTTAGAAGCTCCATTGAGGATCACATGAATTATGTCATCTCGAAACAACACGATTCGAGCATTTAAAGAGTGATATTCCATATTCCTCACTTCCTGCATATGAAATGATTCAATGCATTCTCCAAATTTTTTTATAAAAAAATCTCGAACTTCCCATTCTGCTACAGGATAGCCTTTTGAAAATGTAATAAATATTGTACGTTCATCTGCTGGCACCACATTGTTACCAAACATATTAGACAACATTTCTAGTTCATTTTCAAGAAGTTGTTGTTGTCTATCAGCTATCCTTTGAGCCTCTTTTCGCAAAATAGCTTGTTGCATCAAGTCATTAAAAGCCCTCCTACAAGTAGTACTTTGGACATTTTCCACTCCAAATTTTGCAAGTGTTTGATTCATTTGCAAAAATTGAAGAGAAAAGTTCTTTTGCACCACGTTCTGTGTTAGAGGAATTTTACCAGCCTCCGATGTGAGTAATAAAGACCGAGGATTATCAATAATTGTGAGGCATATGTTAGCCTCTTTTGCAAGATTGTTGATTAGTATGATTGGAAACTCTAAGATTCTTTTGACCAAATTAAAGAATCCGACTCGTTCCAACCACAGGGCCATAATTTTCATAGCTTCCACAGGGTCACGCAGTAAGTCTACCACAAGAATAAGATACAACCTCCGATCAATTGAATGAAATAAATGAAAATCTTCTTGAGAGATCTCAACTTCTGTCTTGGGCTGTGAATTTGGGAGAACAGGGAAACCTTCCATGACAATTGTGTTAAAACCTGCGAGTAAGAAATTAATTAGTACAAATTAATAAAAATAGAAATATCAACTTAGTAGTTATAGCGTATTGAATATTTTATAATTAAAAAGACGAGTACATAATATCCAATACCACTAAAAGTATCTTACATATAATATATAAAATAAAAATATTTTTTTTTGATTTAATATAAGCATGAAAAAAATTACAATAATCAAGTACTAATTTTGCACAAATATGTTACATCGTACATATATGTTATTCTTCAAAGAGATTGTATTATTTAAAATTATGAATACAGTTGCATATTAATATTAATTGCATAACTATACAAGAGGTGATCGTCTTTTGTTATTATTATAACTACTTGCAGATATTGTAAATTGAAAAACATTAGAAATTGTAACCCTTTCAAACTACAAACTTGATCATCAACAAATATTTGAATAAGAACATATCAAAAATGAATGACAAGAGTAAAAGAACTGACAAGCTAATAAAATATCATGAGATTAATATATAACTCAATTCTTGAATAAATAATTACACTACTGTAAAACATTCAAAAATCTGACAAAAAAATGATATATCACATGATAATTTATAAATTTAACAAAAACATGAATTTTAACTCTTTAAGTATAGACAAATTGTATACGATTTTAAGTAAATTTGAACAAAATTCATTAGAAATATGTGTATGTTTAGGGGGTGGAGGGGAGGGAATGGGAAGGGGGGCGTGTATGTGTGTATGGCAACAAATTTAGCAGGGACAAGAAAGGAATAGTGGATCAAAGAAATTTACAGATTTGTTAAGCTAGAGAGAAAATTCTGACACTCGAAATTGCTTATGCATTTCTGCAAGGTAAAACGCTGTATTTATATCACGTTTGGGTATATTTTGCTGTATTCCACACATCAACAACTTCATAACTATCTTTTTAATATAAACAAAGAAAATCTTCCGTTTTTTTGTTTTCTTTTGTATAAAATCATAGCGCTATTTATTATTTCCATTATTTTAGTATCTTGACAAAATATACAAGGATGTTATACAGCTGTAACACTTGAGTACATGAGTGGTTTAAATTTTAAAGGGGACAAAATCGCCAGAAAATGTCAAATAGTTTCAATATATGTCGACTTAGTATTAACAAGTCATGCGTCGCACCTAACAAGAATAATATCCATTTTTTTATTTAATTCTTTTGTAGTCGGTTATTTTTTAATTTGTACACATATATTATCATCGAACTTTCCACAATAGGATAGACGTTAAGCACCTTGGGAGATTTATGTAACATCTCGACTTTTCGAACTATTAAATCTAAATCAAGACTAAAGTACAATACAATTATTAATCCAAAATTGTATTATAAATGATATTATCACGAAAGAACTCAGAGTTATCGACAAGTTAACATTCATTAGAGAACTCTGAGTTATCGATAAGTCAAATTCCACTAGAAAACTCAGAGATATCGATAAGTCAAAATTTACTAGAGAACTCTGAAATATCGACAAGTCAAATTTGACTAGAGAACTCTGAGTTATTGACAAGTCAATGAGTCACTAGAGAACTTAGAGATATCGATAAGTCAAAGTGAAGATATGAAGACTAGATATCTCGATAAGCCAAATTCTCTTATAGAGAACTCAGAGACCTCTACAAGTCAAAATAACTATGGGCTATTAGAGATCTCAATAAGCCATTATACTTATCGAGATTTCAAGTTCTCTATAGACCAAACTGGAGATCTCGAGGTAAAATCTCAAAGTACAAAATTGCAGATCAGTTAAATACTCAAGATTAACAATCAACAAACAATTCAACTAGTTAGATTGACAAGTCTACAAGCAGCAGTTTGAAGAGTGTGCAAGATCAATGATGAAGATTAACTGACAGAGGAAGATCAAAGTTAACACAGTGTGCAAAGATATGCTAGGCCAGAAATGAAAGATACACTTTTCCTAAAATGGAAATGACAAGTGACAGTTTACTAAAGTAAAAAGCAATTTCTTATTATACACTGTGTAAACCAGAAGTTAACTATCTTATAAAGTTAACACTGGTCCTTTGTTAGGAGCAAGTATTTTAGATCATGAACTCTTGTTTCTCTCAAGGAAGAAGCTAAGCTCTTTATCAACAAAGAGCCTAGAAATTTTGTAGCAAAATATTCTTAATTTTAATATAAAATTAAGTGAGTTTTGAAAGATCTGTGTTCTGTATTATTGCATGTTTAATATGTGCATTAACACATTTCACTATAAGATTTGATTTACTTTGTTCACAACCAAAATAGTTCAAGAAAAGCATAAAAACACAAAAACACACTAACCCCCCCCCCCCGTGTGTAATTCATTACCCAACAAGTGGTATCTGAGCAAAATCTGAAAGTAAACAGATTCAAGATCTTGGAAGAATGAATACACAAAAAATCAGTAGCATCAAAATCCCTACATTTGATAAAACTAACTACACTCTATGGAAAAAGAAAATGTTGATGTTTATCAGGATGACCAATCCACTCTACATTCAGATTCTAAAAAATGGGCCCTTCACTCCTATGGTTAGAGTTGAGAAATCTACAGATGGAGAAATGGTTATCCCAGTTCATTATGCTCCAAAAGATCCTTCTGAGTACACTGTGAAAGGAATATGTCCTAAGTCCAATCATGTATGAGGATTTAGGAATAACTTTTATATAATCTGTTTTGATTTCATTGATATTAATAAAAGACTTGTTTTGTTTTTATTACGGGCTTTATCTATTTAAGTGTTTAAATAAGATATATCATAGTTTAGAGTAAAGCTTTTTATGGATTATGATGAGATCATAATAGTGAGACCTAAAAGATGATAACTCTAAACTTAAATAGTTCCTGGTCGTAGGATTACTAACTGGTAATTAATAATCCGCAAAGATCGGTACATACTATGCTTGCTTCATTATGAAGGATGCCTGTTCTCATAGATATTTGTGTGGTGACACTATAGCTAGTATGTAGGTGCTTATTATAGAATAAGTTCACTGCACATGACTCGCACAGCTGAACAACTGATGAAGTTCACTCACGTGTCAGCAGTTGTTCACATAGTGATAGTTGTACAAGTATCCTTAGACTTGAGGTCATCATAGTCATCTTGTGTACACTGAACTATGCTTTGGTTTAGTTCTTAGTCTCCAGGGACAATTATTAGGGCTCTACTGGGTATAGGAATTTGTACACGAAGATAGTGTATGATCAATACAGGATCTACCCCTTCCAGTGAAGGAAGCGAATGTTCAAGACTGATCCACTTATGCTAGTTCAGGAATCTCTGGCCAGAGTGAATGAAATTAGAAAGGAATTTCTAATTTGCATAGAACTACGCATAGTAAATGGTAAGCAAGTGATTAAATTAGATAGGCTTGACACGAGATCCATGCCTTGTATTTAATCGGGACATTGTAGGGTAGAAGGAGTTTATTGTACGGTAACTATTCACTGAATAGGTTCTTGGTATTCTAAGCAGTAAATTCATATTATCCGGATAGTCGCGATATGCTGAGAAGTATCCCTCACGATGTAGAATAAATGTAATTAATTAATTAATCATATTTAATAAATTAGAGAATTTATATAAATAATGATAAAATAGTTTTTTTATTATTTATTTCTACTGCCGGCTTAATATTGAACCTACAGGGTCACACCATAAAAAGAGAATGATTTAATGGTGGAGGAATTAATTAATAATGGCTAATAATTATTTATTTGTGAAATAAATAATTAATTGGCAAATTTAATAATTGATTAAATGAGATTTAATTGATTATAAATTAATTAAGAAAAGTTCTTAATATTATTAATTAAGGATTTAATTTTTGGAAATTAAATCAAGAGAGAGAATTATTTCTAAAGTATTTAGAAAAAGGATTAATAATTAAAAGGTGTTTTAATTATTAATAAGAATAATAAATGGGAAAATAATAATAATATTTATGGGAAAATTTCAGCTGAAATTTTTTCCTATAAATATACTATTATAGACCCTATTTTTATAAGAACCCCAAAAACCCAAAAAGTTTGGAAAACCCAATTCTCTCCACCTCCTTCCTCCTCCTTAACATCGTTTTCTTGGTGGATACCGGTGGAGTGCTTCACACTTGAGGAGCAACTGCTAAGGATCTCTGATCATTGTCTCCGAATTATTTTAAAGGTTAGATTCGATCCCTACGTTTTTACCACGATTTATATGCTTTTATTTGGATTTTGTATGTGTAAAAGTGTTTTGACATGCCCCCGCTGCAATTAAAATCCAACAATGGTATCAGAGCTTAGCTTGTATGCATATAGATCTGTGGTAAAAATTTCAGAATTTTATGTGCTTGTATGAATTAATTATGATTTTTACAAGTTATATGATGGATTAATTTTTTCTGATGAGAAATCATTTCTCAGAATAATTTTGAATGAGTGTTGTAGATCGTCTAGGTATTTTTTTCATAATTTTATGATGTATAGATTTTTTATTATGAATTTTTGAAGTTGTTGCAATTAAATTCGTAATTAAATAATCATATATGTATATATATAAATTGTAAGTATATTATAAGTGCTTCTGTTGGCTGTCTGTTTGCTGCTGTACGGTAAAGACAAAGAAACAGAGAAAGGTACGGCTGCACGGCAACCGAGGAAAGCAACGACGGCTGCTGAGAAAGAAAAAAAATAAAAAAAATAAGGGTGTCGCGCATTCCGGGAATACGTTACACCCTGTGGCGCATTCACGGAATGCGTTACACCTTTTAATGGCTTAAAAGGGTTGTAACGCATCACCGGAATGCGTTACAGGGCTTGTAATGCGTTCCTGTAATGCGTTACACCCGACTGTTTACATTAAAATTGATTTTCTGGGAGTTTCGTAACTCCGTTTTAGGCGTGTAATATACCGTTGGATTTGTTTTTCCGAGACGGATCTAATGGAGTGATAAATTTTAGTTTATATAAAAGTTTTGAACTGATTATATTCCATAAACTGTTTTAAAGCTGTTTTTTACTGTTTTAATTGCTTTTAAATGCTTCATGTGATACATAGAGATGAATAATGCTTAGACTAATATGCTAGATGATATAACATGCCTACCTTGATGTTTATTCATGTTTATATATGTGATATATGCTTAGTTTATCATGCGATGATATATTTAGGTGAACTTAAATGAACATAAGGCGTTTGTTAGACAACCTAGTATAGTGAAATTGTTTCATAACCTTAATAACAATATTATGAATACAATCATGAGATTCTTGTGTTTGTGAAACACGTAATTGAATATGAATTTTCGATATGAGAGAAAGGATGATTCTGTCAACAACAGATTTCTATCTGTAAGAAAGGGTTATTAAGTGACGCCTCTTGACAATGCTCCACCCGATCTGGGAATCATCTGATTATTGATTATTGATTTGAAATATTTAATTTAAAAGAAAGAATCTCTTTATAATATGATTATGATTGTAATGTAATATAATCCCTCTAAAATTAAATAATATCAAGTAGTAATTGGCCAATGATACAACTGGCTTGTGTCAGTCATAGCCTTCCAACATGATAGAAAAGTAGTTCTTATTTTTGAATCATTGTCGGTTCGTGCTACAGCCGAGGGCTTTGATTTCGAAATAAGAAATACTTGTCTATTACATAGAGATGTGTACATTGAATAAGAATCTAAAGGTCGGTACGTGCTACAGCCGTGGGCCTTTGGGGACTGATTCAACTGTACGGAATGTTGGGTTAGAATTGACTTAGAATATTGAGTTTGTCGTGCTACAGCCGAGACTCAATTATTCAAGAGGCTAAAGTTTAATTAGGGAATAACATAAGATGTAATTGACAAGAGTTGTCTGCCTATTGAACATTACATGGCGGTTCGTGCTACAGCCGGGGTTGTGTAATGGAATGTAGGATCCCTATTCCCACTAGCATTATGAATGCTTAATTTTTCACGTAGGGGGTTGAATAAATTAGATAAACTAGTGGGAGCCACTTATGAATAAAGACCCGATTCATATAGTGTTTTGAAATGAAATCGAATATTTGCTAAGTGTTGTTATGTGTTTATCATTTACAAATTTACTTTGTACGTTATGTCTTCTGCACTATCACTCAGGAGCATACTGGATGCTCACAAATTGACTGGTCCTAATTATGCTGACTGGCTTCGAAACTTGAGAATAGTTCTCAGGATTGAGAAGCTGGAATACGTGATTGACTCACCTAAGCCTACTGAACCTGCTAGTGATGCACATAATGATGAACATGTTGTGTATCATAAGTGGATAGATGATGCAAATGTTGCTCAATGCATCATGCTAGCTTCCATGAACATTGAGCTACAGAAGCAACATGAGCATATGGATGCTCACACTATCCTAATGCATCTACAAGAGTTGTATGATGTGGCGGGGAGGACAGCTCGATATGAGATATCGAAGGAGTTGTTCGGTTGTAGGATGTCTGAGGGATCATCTGTGAATGACCATGTACTTAAGATGATCAATTTGATTGAACGTCTTGGACAACTTGGTTTTGCCATGGATGGGGAGCTGAGCCAAGACTTGGTCTTGCAATCGCTTCCGAGTTCGTTCTCGCAGTTTGTTGTGAACTTTCACATGATAAGTTGGATGTCAGCCTGCCTGAACTCCACAACATGTTGAAGACTGCGGAATCGAATTTTCCCCCTAAGAAGAGTTATGTTCTTCTAATTGGTGAAGGTTCCAATCCTAAGAGAAGGAAGAGGAACCCTTCCAAGAAGAAGAAAGTAGTTGAGAAAATGCCGGTTCCACCAAAAGCTGAAGACCCCAAAAGCAAAGTTGTTTGCTTTCACTGTAACAAGGTGGGGCACTGGAAGAGTAATTGCAAGGTTTACCTTGCAGAATTGAAGAAGAAGAAGGGTAGTGAGACTGCCGCTTCTGATTCAGGTATGTTCATGATAGAAGTGAATATGTCATTAAATCAAATTTCTACTTGGGTATTAGATACCGCATGTGGTTCTCAAATCTGCAATTTGTTGCAGGGACCAAGGAGAAGTAGGACTCTTGAGGAAGAGGAGGTGATTCTACTGATGGGAAATGGAGCAAGAGTTGCTGCTGAAGATGTAGAATCATTTCATTTACATATGCCTATGGGCAAGACTATTATTTTAAATAATTGTTATTTTGTTCCCTCGATTGTGAGGAATATTATTCCCATGTTAGACTTGGCTGGATTTTCATTTATTATTGAGAATAATGAATGTTCTATTCTTAGAGATAATATTCTTTATGGACGTGGTGCTTTAAATAATGGTCTGTATATATGTGACATAATTTACTTCAGATTGAACAAACTAATAAAAGAAAAGGGATGATGAAAATCTCACTTTATAGTGGCACTGCAGTCTCCATTTAGTAGACATGGAGAGAGGGCTGCAAATTTGCTAGGAATGGTACACACAGATGTATGTGGACCAATGTCTACACAAGCCATTGGTGGATTTTCATACTTCATTACTTTCATAGATGATAGATCTGGATTCGGATAAGTGTTTGATGAAACACAAGTCTGAGGCCTTTGAAAAGTTCAAAGAATATAAGTATGAAGTGGAGAAACAACCAAACATAGTATTATAACTCTTCGATCAGATCGAGGTGGTGAATACTTTAATGGAGTGTTTCTAGATTATCTCAAAGTAAATGGTATAGGCTCCCAGTGGACTCCTCCAGATTGGTATCTGAAAGGAGAAATCGAACTTTGTTAGACATAGTTCGGTCCATGATGAGCTATGCAAATCTTCCAGTATTCCTATGGGGTTATGCATTGGAAACCTCGGAATATTTACTGAATATGGTGCCTTCCAAAATCTGTTCCTCAAACTTCCTATGAGATATGGAAAGAAAGGAAACCGAGTCTTAAACACGTTAAGATTTGGGGATGTCCAGCTTATGTCAAGAAAGTTGACCCAGATAAGCTGGAATATCGATCCGTAAATTGTAGTTTTGTGGGATATCCTAAAGAGACTTTAGGGTATTACTTTTACACCGATCATCGGGTGTTTGTCTCCAGACATGCTACCTTCTTGGAAGAGGAGTTTATCCTTGAAGGAAACAGTGGGAGCAAAATTGAACTTGATGAAGTTCAAGAAGCACAAACTACTACGGATCAAGTGGAAACACCTGTTCTGACTGAACAACCTTTTGTGGAACAGCCCATTCATAGGTCAGGGAGAGTGTCTCGCCAACCTGAGAGGTAATATGGCCTTGTCATTGAGAATGACAATGAGTTGTCGATCATTGATGATGACGACCCTGTGACCTATAATGAGGCTATGAGTAGTGTTGACTCAGAGAAATGGCAAAGTGCCATGAAATCCAGAATGGAATCTATGTATACGGTATACAAAAGATAGATTATAGCAGATGGTCAGGTGGAGACCTATAAGGCCAGGCTTGTGGCAAAAGAATTCAAACAAAGGCAATGGATTGACTTTGATGAAACTTTTTACCTATAGCCCTGTTAAAATCAGTTCGGATTTTGCTTGCGATTGCTGCTTACTACGACTATGAGATCTGGCAAATAGCCAGATGGTTTTCTTTCCAAGAGAAATGAAAACCTAGTGTGTAAGCTGCTGCAAACCATATGTGGTTAAAGCAAGCTTCTCGAAAGATAGAACATTCGTTTTGATGAGACAATCAAAGAGTTTGATTTTATCAAAAACGTAGATGAACCATGCGTCTACAAAAGGGTTAGTGGGAGCGCGGTAACATTTCTTGTATTGTATTGAAATAGAGTTGACACATATAACAACATAGCAGACCCACTCACAAAGATACTTTATGAAAGTCACTTTGATCGTCATAAAGACAAGATGGGTATTAGATACCAGAGTGATTGGCTTTAGTACAAGTGGGAGATTGAAAGGAATATGTCCTAAGTCCAATCATGTATGAGGATTTAGGAATAACTTTTATGTAATCTGTTTTGATTTCATTGATATTAATAAAAGACTTGTTTTGTTTTTATTACGGGCTTTATCTATTTAAGTGTTTAAATAAGATATACCATAGTTTAGAGTAAAGCTTTTTATGGATTATGATGAGATCATAATAGTGAGACCTAAAAGATGATAACTCTAAACTTAAATAGTTCCTGGTCGTAGGATTACTAACTGGTAATTAATAATCCGCAAAGATCGGTACATACTATGCTTGCTTCATTATGAAGGATGCCTGTTCTCATAGACATTTGTGTGGTGACACTATAGCTAGTATGTAGGTGCTTATTATAGAATAAGTTCACTGAACATGACTCGCACAGCTGAACAACTGATGGAGTTCACTCACGTGTCAGCAGTTGTTCACATAGTGATAGTTGTACAAGTATCCTTAGACTTGAGGTCATCATAGTCATCTTGTGTACACTGAACTATGCTTTGGTTTAGTTCTTAGTCTCCAGGGACAATTATTAGGGCTCTACTGGGTATAGGAATTTATACACGAAGATAGTGCATGATCAATAAAGGATCTACCCCTTCCAGTGAAGGAAGCGAATGTTCAAGACTGATCCACTTATGTTAGTTCAGGAATCTCTGGCCAGAGTGAATGAAATTAGAAAGGAGTTTCTAATTTGCATAGAACTACGCATAGTAAATGGTAAGCAAGTGATTAAATTAGATAGGATTGACACGAGATCCATGCCTTGTATTTAATCGGGACATTGTAGGGTAGAAGGAGTTTATTGTACGGTAACTATTCACTGAATAGGTTATTGGTATTCTAAGCAGTGAATTCATATTATCCGGATAGTCGCGATATGCTGAGAAGTATCCCTCACGATGTAGAATAAATGTGATTAATTAATTAATCATATTTAATAAATTAGAGAATTTATATAAATAATGATAAAATAGTTTTATTATTATTTATTTCTACTACCGGCTTAATATTGAACCTACAGGGTCACACCATAAAAAGAGAATGATTTAATGGTGGAGGAATTAATTAATAATGGCTAATAATTATTTATTTGTGAAATAAATAATTAATTGGCAAATTTAATAATTGATTAAATGAGATTTAATTGATTATAAATTAATTAAGAAAAGTTCTTAATATTATTAATTAAGGATTTAATTTTTGGAAATTAAATCAAGAGAGAGAATTATTTCTAAAGTGTTTAGAAAAAGGATTAATAATTAAAAGGTGTTTTAATTATTAATGAGAATAATAAATGGGATAATAATAATAATATTTATGGGATAATTTCAGCTGAAAATTTTGCCTATAAATATACTATTATAGACCCTATTTTTATAAGAACCCCAAAAACCCAAAAAGTTTGGAAAACCCAATTCTCTCCACCTCCTTCCTCCTCCTTAACATCGTTTTCTTGGTGGATACCAGTGGAGTGCTTCACACTTGAGGAGCAACTGCTAAGGATCTCTGATCGTTGTCTCCGAATTATTTTAAAGGTTAGATTCGATCCCTACGTTTTTACCACGATTTATATGCTTTTATTTTGATTTTGTATGTGTAAAAGTGTTTTGCCATGTCTCCGCTGCGATTAAAATCCAACACACTGAGCCTGAGAAAGAAAAGGTTTCCCTGGATAGTGGCTTGCAGCTGATATTGATAGAGTCATTTGACAATGTAATGTACAACAACATTGTTAATTGTGACACTGCCTAACAGATCTGGGAAAAGATTGAAATACATTGTGAGGGAAATGAGGAAGTTAGATCTAATCAAAGAAGGATATTATTTCACAGTATGAGGGTTTCATGGCTAAGCCAAAAGAAAGTATTACTAATATGTTTGAAAGGTTTAATAAGCTGATTAATGACTTGCAGCTTCATGACAAATACTATTAAGCTGAAGAAGTGAACTTGAAGTTCTTGCTTACACTCCCTGACCATTTGGAACAGAAAATTTCAGCAATCAGAGAAGGGAGAGACTTGAGTAGAATAACACTGAAGTTCTATATGGAATTCTTAAAATATATGAACTAGAAATGATTCAAAGGAAATCATTGAGATCTGGTCAAGGACATGTTGTAGATGGTTCAAGTGCTTTAATTGTCAATGAACGCCAAACCTCTAATGATGAGCCAAGATCTCAAACTCCAAGTGCCTCAACAAGTGAGTAAAGAACAAATGATTCACGAGAACAAATCTATCTAGAATTGGAAGAAGAAGAATTCTACACCCTAGATGAACTTGATGAGCTTGATCAATCAATGGCCTATCTGGCAAGAAAGTTCTCTAACATTAAAGTCAAGAAGCCAAGATTCTTCAAGGGTAAAGGACAATCATTCAACAAAGATAGCAGCTGGAAAGGAAAAGGGAAGTACACATCTGATAGCAAAAATGGTTACAAAACTGGATCTGTTGACGAATAAAAAATAAGGTGCTTCAACTGTGATGAACTAGGTCATTTTGCTATAGAATTTAGAAAACCTAAGAAAGCAAAGAAAGATAAAGCTTATCTTGAACTGGAAGCAAAGTATGAAGCTCTCCTGAAGAAACAACAAAGTAAAGCTTATATTGCAGAGGGAAAGAGTTGGGATGATTATGAAAATGATGAAGATGAAGAATTTGGAAATTATGCACTTATGACCTTGGAGAAAGGAGAATCATCCTCATCTATAACACAAGTACCAACTCTTACCACAATTGATTTAAATGTGAGTCAATATAAGGAAACTGTAGAGAAGATGAGCACAGAAATGTTTCACATTCACACAAGTATGGTTGCTGCTAATGAAGAAGTTAACAGACTGACAAAGATAAATGAAAAATTTGAGAGTGAGAAACAAGAAGTTGAACTGTTGTTGGTGGAGCTTGAAGCTGTAAGACAAGAGAATGCATATCTGAAGAACAAGCTCAATTGTGCAAGTGAAATTGAAGCAGTGCTAAGGGAGAAGCTGGAAAAGAATGAGGTGAAGTTGAAGTCCTTCATAAATGCATCTAAGTTGGTTGGACAATACCATGAGAAAAATAAACCATGTGCAAATATTGCTATTGGTCTTGACTATGATGCCTTGAACAACAAGAAGAAAGAGATATGTGACAAAGGAAAAGCAACAGAAAATGAAAATGTTCCAGCTATGCTGAAAAAGGTTGTATCACCTGTGTTCAAGGCATGTGAAGTTAACTTCAGTGAAGAAGAGTTGATTATCAAGCAAGAAATTGCTGATGAAGATAAAGAGAAGAAAAATGCATAAGCAACTCAATCTTCCAAAACTGAAGAGAAACTCATGGATAAACAAAGTCCCAAGACACCAGTCAAAGAAACCAAGACAGAAGATGCAAGAAAGAAGAAGAAAAATAGAATTGGGAAAATTGGGATAAACAAAAGTAACAATTTTGCTTATGTTGCAGATGTTTTAAGAAAGAAATGTGAAAAATGTGGCTCTGTGAATCACACGATTCACCTTTACAAAAAGGCAGTTAGTAAGCAAGCTGAAGGAGCCTGCAAATACAATGAAGCGGATACAAATGATCCCTACTCTTTCTGTGATAAGTTTGATTGCATACCTTGCAACTTAAAAGTGATGAAGAGTTGCCACAAACTGAAAGTAGACCTCATATAAACAAAAATTGGGTCTACAACAGAAAGGGAAAATGCAAAGCAGTCAATGAATTCTATTTTATCTGAAACTACTCATTCTACTTTTGCTAAATCAGTTAACAAGAAGAAAGTACCCAACACTGCATGGGTTGCTAAACACACTTAGAACTCATTCTGTGTAGGGAAAAATGAAGAAAGTCATATGGATCATAGACATTGGGTATTCCAGGCATATGACAGGTGATAAGGCCCTGCTATCACAGTTTGAGGAGAAGGATGGCCCTTTGGTGACCTTTGGCGATAACAGCAAAAGATTCACAATGGGATATGGAAAATTATTTCTGGAAATATTGTCATTGAAGATGTAGCACTGGTTGTTGTTCTTGAAGTGAATCTTCTCGGTGTTAGCTAATTTGCAGACAAAGGCTTTGAAGTTTTATTCAACAAAGAAGAATGCACTTTTATCAGCAAGAAAACTGGTGAAGTAGCTCTGAAAGGAGCAAGGAAAGAAAGCTTATTTGTTGCAGAATTGGACTCAACAAATAAGGATAGAATTTGTTGCTTCTACACCAATGCATCAGAAGAACAAAGCAAGCTTTGGCATAAAAAGCTGTCTCACCTAAATTTCAAGGCAATCAACACCTTGGTCAAAAAGGAGTTGGTAAGAGACATGCCTAAACTGGAGTTTGCTCAAGTTGAAGTCTGTGAAACTTGTCAGAAAGGAAAAATGAAAAGATCAAGTCATAAGTCAAAAATTGTGAACTCTATAAGTGCACCATTGCAGCTTATTCATATGGACCTGTTTGGGCCAGTAAATGTCTTATCTATTTCAAGAAACAAATATGCACTTGTGATGGTGGATGATTTCTCAAGATACAATTGGGTAAAGTTTATGCACTCTAAAGATGAAACTCCACATATCATAATTGAGCACATCAAGAAGATAGAAAAACAGATTGAAGATCATAATTGTGTAAAGAGATTGAGAAGTGATAATGGAACAGAATTCAGAAATGCAACATTAAGTGAATTCTGCAAAAGCAAATGCATTGTTCAAGAATTCTCAGCTGCTAGAACACCTCAACAAAATGGAGTAGTTGAAAGAAAGAACAGGACATTGATTGAAGCTGCTAGAATAATGCTGCAAGATGCCAAGCTGCCAACAAGTTTTTGGGAAGAAGCTGTTAACACTGCATGTTATACTCAAAATAGATATCTCAATAACAAGGCTCATAGAAAATCACCTTACTCAATCATGTCTAAGAGAAAGCCTACTGTAAAGCATCTTCATGTGTTTGGAAGCAAGTGTTATATTTTGAAAGACAACTCTGAATATGTGGGAAAATTTGACTCAAAGGTTTTTGAAGTAATTTTTCTGGGATATTCATTGGAAAGAACAACCTACAAGTTTTATGTAATTGATCAAAAGAAAATTATGGAAAGCACATATATGACCTTTGATGATGATAAGTGTCCAGGCTTGGAATTCCTTGATGATAATGAAGTTGAAGCCCTTGTATTTGAGAACCTCAACATTGATAGTGATTCTGATGGAGAATATGAAGTTGATGCACAACAGATGATAAATGAAGAGACTACTGAACAAGAAAATCATGGGAATGGAAGCTCATCTCACACACCTGAATTTGATAGCACAAACTCAGGGGGAGAAAGAGAAGAAAGATCTACCAGTCATACCAATTATGAAGAAAATGATGAAGGCACAAGTCAACAAACTCATACTAGGAAGTGGGATATGAGTCACACTAGAGAAGCAATTATTGGTGATCCTACTGTTGGTGTGAGAACTAGAAGTGCAACTGCTAATGAGTGCCTACATGCATATTTTGTCTCAAGTAGAGCTAAGAAAATTGATGAAGCTCTACTGGATCCTGTTTGGATATCTGCCATACAAGAAGAGCTGAATCAGTTTGAAAGAAATAAAGTTTGGGAGTTAGTTCCTGCACCAAAGAATAGAAGCATAATTGGAACAAAATGGGTGTTCAGGAACAAGATGGATGAAAATGGTGCGGTTACCAGAAACAAGGCAAGGTTGGTTACAAAATGCTACTCACAAGAAGAAGGAATTGATTATGATGAAACTTTTGCTCCAGTTGCAAGACTTGAAGCAATAAGGATTTTTCTAGCATCTGCTGCACATTCAAATTTTAAAGTGTATCAAATGGATGTCAAGAGTGTCTTCCTAAATGGTGAGCTAGATGAAGAGGTTTATGTGCAACAGCAACCTGGCTTTGAAGATCCAGAATTTCCAGATTTTGTGTACAAGCTACTCAAGACTCTATATGGACTAAAGTAGGCACCTAGAGCTTGGTATGATACACTGTCAGATTTCCTACTTAAACATGGTTTTACTAGAGGTACAATAGACAAGACTATCTTCTACAAGAAACATGGTGAAGATATGATCCTAGTTCAGATCTATGTGGATGATATCATCTTTGGTTCTACTAATGAAAAGCTTTGCCAAAGATTCTCCAAGCTTATGCAGAGTGAATATGAAATGAGTATGATGGGGGAATTAAGTTACTTTCTTGGACTACAAGTCAGTCAAAGAAGTGATGGAATCTTCATCAGCCAAACTAAGTATGTTAAAGATTTATTGAAAACTTTGGCATGGTTGATTGTTCACCTGCATCTACACCTATGTCTACTGCAACAAAGTTCGATGAAGATAAAAAGGGCAAGAGTATAGATATTTCAAGCTATAGAGGGATGAATCAATCTTTGCTTTACTTAACTGCGAGTAGACCAGACATCATGTTTGCAACATGTCTATGTGCAAGATTTCAAGCCAATCCAAAAGAATCACATTTGATGGTTGTAAAGAGGATTTTCAGATACTTGAAGGGGACTCCAAACTTGGAATTGTGGTATCATAAGGGAATTGGTTTTGAAGCTGTTGGTTACACAGATACAGATTTTGCTGGATGCAGTGTTGACAGAAAGAGTACTAGTGGAAGCTGTCAATTTCTTGGACAAAGACTTGTATCCTAGTATAGCAAGAAACAACAATCTGTATCAACTTCTACAGCAGAGGCCGAATACATAACTACAGGAAGTTGTTGTGCCCAAGTGTTTTGGATTAGAAATCAACTCATGGATTATGGCCTAGTGTTACATAAAATACCTATCACGTGTGACAATACTAGTGCTATATCTATAGTGGCTAATCCAGTCAATCATTCTAGAACAAAGCATATTGATGTAAGGTACCATTTTATTAGAGAACATGCTACAAATGGTACCATTGAGCTCATTTTTGTTACAACAAAAAAACAATTAACTGACATTTTTACTAAACCTTTGGATGAAGCAACTTTCACTAGACTTGTAGGTGAAATTGGAATGCTTAATTCTTCATCCTAAGACAAGAACTCAGCTAATGTTTTGCAGCAAATTAATCTCTAATAGATCAACTTTTATTTGATTTGATTGGAAATTAACTGGAATATGAATTATAAATATTTCAGAATTCTCTGCATATTTATTTTTCAAAATTTAACTTGGAATTTTTCAAAATTCTAAGTAAACTACTCAGTTGTTAATTTACATCTTTAATATGTAAAATTAACACAAGGCAGAATTACAGTGATCAAAAGTATATAGAGAACTGAGTTCTCGATAAGTCTAACTGATTTATCGACAAGTCATTTTAAGACTTCTCGAGTGAGTTCTCGATAAGTCAATTTACTGACTTCTCGATAAGCTTAATTATTACTATTGATAAGTCCTTGTAGAGTTCTCTAGTAGTGTTAATTCACAGAATTCTCTACAAGTATAATTTCTAGACTTATCAATAACTCAGAACTGGAATAATTTAATTTAATAAATTATTTTGGTAAAATACTTTTGACAAATTTATTTTAATTTTATTTTAATTTATTCCAATAAAAGTTGGAATTAATTCAGTTCATTTCTGGACAAACTGAGTATTTATTTGACATCTCGATAAGTTAATTTTTAGTTCTCTATAAGAGTAATTTTAAATGACTTCTCGATATGTAATTTCATTTCTTAAAATGACTTCTCTAAGACTAATTCCAAACGTTTATTTTTGAGTTCTCGACAAGTCATTTGTTTTTACTATAAATACCCAGACATCTCGATACATATACATACTTACAACTTTCGAGATCTCAAGTGACCGAGCTTTCTATCTAAAACCGATTTCTCTCTCATTTTCACTCCTTTCTCACTAATTTCTTTTACCCACTAAACTTCATACTCATATCAATGGCAACCAACAATATTGCACCCTTCATCCCCAAGGAGACCAACTTTCTTGTATTTTTAGATGCCAATCAATCTCCTGAAGCTTTCAAAATCTTTGACAAGTTCTTATCTGAAACCTATTTTGTTGGAGCTCTCACAACTAACCCAGTTCTGTATCTGGATGTATTGGGTGAATTATGGAACTCAGCTGTGGCTAGGATAGTTATTCATGAGGATCAATCTTCAAGCTTGGTTGTCAACTGTCAAATCAAAAAAAAACAGGTGGAAATAACTGAAGCTGACATGAACTTGGCCTTGAACATTCCAACTGACAAGGTGGTAGGGATCCCAACTCGGGATGAAATTTATGAATTCATGGACTTCATCAACTATTCTGAGAAGATCAACTTGGCAAGCATGGACAAGGAGAACTTGAGGAGAGAATGGTCCTTCTTGTTTGACTCTGTAATAAGGGCTTTCACTTGCAGGAAGTCAAGGTTTGACAACATCTCTAGTATTGTCCAGAAGTTGGTGTACTACATGGCTCACAACAAACAGATCAATGTAGGACACTACATATTGGAGGAGCTGAGCACCAGGCTGACAATGTCATTGGAGTCAAGAGATAAAGAAATCTTCCTTCCTAAATTCATCATGTCTGCTTTAAATCATAAAGTTAATGACATACACATGCTTGAAGGGGTAGATAGTCACCAATTGGCAACTATAGGCAAGTGTCCAAAATTCTATTTGGATCACTTATTACTAAAAATAAGGTACAGGTGGGTCTTAAGTTAACACCTTTTATGATTGAAAGATTTAGGACCTACCCTTATCCTATGCCAGACATGAGAACAAGTGCAAGTCAACCTAGTGCAACAATGGTTCATGAGCCTGTGGAAGCACAAACACAGGCACACCCACAGGAACCTACCCATATTGAGCCTGTTCTTTAAAAACCAGTAGTAGCTAGGAAATCAACCACCTCATCTTCTCAAAAGGATTAGGTGAGTAAAAGAAAGAGAAAAGAGGTAACCTAAATAGTTATAACTAAGAGTGGTGAGGATCAAACTGAAACTGAGTCACCCTTGGTCAAGAGATCAAAGAGGAGTAAGAAATCTGAGTTGACCACTCAAGCCACCTCTGTATCCTCCCAACAGGATGCAGTTGTAACAATGGGGACTAAACAGACTCTAGATACATCCTCACAACAGGATGTGTCTATTGAAAAGGGCATTCACCCCATCACTAAAGTAGCCTTTGTAACCTCAAAGAATCCTTTGTAGCCTTGCACAAAGTAGTTCAAGATCACATCACTAAATCCAATGACACGAGGTTGAATTTGGATCAAATGCACACTGCAAGATACATTCTTTCACCTTTGGTCATGGATGAAATTCATAAATTTGTGCATTCTACATTTGGACCATCTACTGCTCTCTCTACTGCAAGCTCCTCTCCACAAGACCTTCAAGAACTCAAGTCACAAGTAGCTTCTCTGGAAATCTCAAATGCATCTCTGAATGCTCAAGTGCAAGCTTTGACTTCACTAGTCAAAAGTCAACAGACAGGCATCAAGACCCTGGTGGACTCTCACAAGCATCTCCAAATGCAAAACTCAGTTATTTTGGTAGCCATCATGAGGAAGCTTAACATTTCACTGCATGCTTTACCTGAACAAATTAGGACAGAAATTCCAACTCCCCTGTTCATGCATGTTCCCAAGACTAAGGGGGAGATTGAGGCTAGGATTGCAAAATCTAGGGATGCCAAGACACAATCTAAAGAGCCTGTTCAGGTGGGACAAAGCTCAAGTTCTCAAGTTGATGTTGGGAAAGAAAGACTACTAAGGGCTGCAGAAGGACCTAATCAAGATCAGGAATTTAATGACCTTCTTGCAGCACTAAGAGTATCTTTTCAACACAACTATATGAGTTGCTAGAAAGCTTTAGGCAAGAACATCAATTTTGTAAGAGCAGTGGTGGTAAAAGTGGACAATTTCCTAGAGAAAAGAATTGTGATGAATATAATTGATGGGGGTGTGGAAAAGTATCTTCAGGTTACTTTGGGAAATCTTCAAACTTTAAGAGCATCTGAATTGGATGTAATGATTGACAAAGTACATCAAGTTATTCCCGAAGACACTCAACTTCTCCATGAAATCAAAAAGGCGCAGATAGCAGCTTTTCCAGAAGCTTGTCTATATCCAAACAAAGAAATTATTTATGTCTGCCCTTCAACCAACCATTCCAAGCATCTTCATATTCCCAAACACTGTGTCAAATCAAACATGAGGCTGATCATGACTTTGCAGTCTGATTTAAAGATCAAAAAGAGCAAGAATCGTGAGGATGTGGAGATGATAAAGATCTTGGAGAGATACCTTGTAGACTATGACAACATATTGCCAACTACTAATACAATCTAAGGAAAGATGAGGATGATGATGAGCATAAAGATGATCAAAAACCTTCTGGCCCAAATCCAAGTCAATCCTCCAAGGCAACTAGTAGCAAGGATAAGAAGCATGAAGAGAAAAAAAGAGGAAGTGAAGAGAAGAAGTGAGAGGAGAACCAAAAAGATTCATGATGGCTCAGAACCACACCAAACCCTAAAAATCCAAACACAATTAGCTCAACCCTCATCTCAACCTTCAAGATCAACTATCTCAAACATCAAACCACCTCAAACCTCAAACCCCAAATTTTTATACAAACAAACTGCTAACTCTTTCCTAAAAATTCCAATCACCACAAGCCAAACATCTCATAAGAAAATCTCAACCTTAGCTTCTCTCAAACCATCTCACAAAACTCATTTCACATCTGTTGGGAAGAAACCTAAGAAAGCCAAGTCTACTTAAAAAGTTGAAGTTACGGAAAGGGCCATCTGGAACTGCTTTAAGCAAAGTGACTTTCTACCTTTAAATTGGTGCATCTCAGATGAAGATTATTTTCAACAACTAGCTGAAGAAATAGTTAGAGTCTGGGTTGTATATCTAAGGGAAGTTAGAATTTACTATGAAGATGGGTCATTCACCTTCCTTGGTTGTGATTTACTGGATTCTCTTTCTCCCACAGAAATTAAGAGAATGATAAGTTTGCTAAAGGACAAGGATACCTCTACAAGGGCATGGAGATCAGTTCTAGCTGAATGGTTGATTACAAGGGAGGAAACAAGAAAAAGAAATAAGGCTGAATCTGAAGAAAGAGTGAGGAAGTATGATGAAGAAATTGAGATGTTCATAAAAAGATCAGAAGAGCTCAAGGCCAAAGGAATGAGCAGAATCTCTAAGGATGGGAAAATTCTAAACATTAAAGTTGGTGGATTCTCAAGATTTAGGATTGATTTACTAAACAGTGGTTATCCAAAGGCAGCAAGACAAAAACTTGTAGACGCTCTAAGTGGAACACCTATTATAGAAGAACTTGAAATTCTTGATCACTTAAAGGATCTCCTTAGAGAAGAAGCATAACAAAAAACTGTCTTTACCTGATACTTGTAACCATTAAACTCTGTAAATCTCCTAATGTATAAAAGTTGTAATTTTGTCAAGGTTTATGTATTAATTTTATTTTCCATTATAACTTGGGGTTAGTCTTGTTAACATGCATGATTTTTTGTTAAACAATCTTCTCACAAATTGGGGGAGATTGTTGTGCAAGACATGCCTGTACCTTAACAAGACTAAGTCAAATTGACAATCCTATTAAGTTGTATTGTAATCTTAATTTGTATTTTGTACTTGTAACACTTAAAGTCTGAAAAATGTCAAAGGAGCAGACTGAAGTATTTTTCTGTAAACAGTGTCAAGCCTAAGAATTTTATCTGGAAGAAGATCAAGAAGATCATGCCTCAGATGAATTATTAAGAAGCTTGGAGTTGAATAAATCTGTTTTGGGAAAAATGTTCTAAGTCAAGATCTCTACAAGTCACATATTTAGTGTTATAGAGAAGTCATTCGAGAACTCCAGAATGACTTATAGAGAACTCAGGAAAGCTACTAGAGAACTCAGAGATATCGACAAGCCATATTGAAGACATGAAGATTAGAGATATCGACAAGTCATTTCTTCACTAGAGAACTCAGAGTTATCGACAAGTTAACATTCATTAGAGAACTCTGAGTTATCGATAAGACAAATTCCACTAGAGAACTAAGAGATATCGATAAGTCAAAATTCACTAGAGAACTCTGAGATATCGACAAGTCAAATTTGACTAGAGAACTCTGAGTTATCGACAAGTCAATAAGTCACTAGAGAACTCAGAGATATCGATAAGTCAAAGTGAAGATATAAAGACTAGAGATCTCGATAAGCCAAATTCTCTTATGGAGAACTCAGAGAGCTCTACAAGTCAAAATAACAATGGACTATTAGAGATCTCGATAAGTCATTATACTTATTGAGATTTTGTTAGGAATATGTGTATTAGTTTGATGATAAGTTAAACAAAACACTTAAGTAGAAATCTAGTATTTGTAGCCTCAACGGATAAGACTATTCTGGCTATCCGTTGATGGAGTAGCTTTACTTAGAAATAAGTTTAGTATTGTAGCACATTTCAGTTTCTGTATTTAAGTTATAATTCTTAGATGTTGTGGGAAATTATAAGTCATGTTGACTACTAGTGGATATGTAAATAGGAGGGCTAATTATAAATATTTCATGCCTTATAATTTTGTATAAATGAAGTAGTATCAACTTATAAATTAAAGGCCTTCAATGGATAAAAACAAAGCTTCAACGGATGTCTCTAAAGCTTCAACGGATAACACCCATCAACGGATGAGTGCATCAACGGATAAAGCTTCAACTGCTAATGCATCAACGGATAAAGCTTCAACTGATAAAGCATCAATGGATAAAGCCATCAACGGATGAAAGCTTCAATGGATGCTCAGTTCAATAGCAGTTGACAGTGGCAATTCATAAGCTGACAGAGGCACATGGGTTGACAGAGACAATTGGAATGTGGTAGCCTCTTGGAGGAATCAAGAAAATGCAACATTTCTATTCTGGTGCAAACAAGGAAGTATTCAAAGATTCACAGATTATCCTAGATTGCATTGGATAGAGAAATGAAGAAGAAACATGTGAAGAACCTTTTTAATTGTATTTGTACTTTTGTCTTCACTTGTAAACTTGGTGATATATAAACCAAGTCGCGGCTAGTAATTAGGGTGTGAATTTTTCCAGAGCTGTTTAAAAAAATCCAGAGAGAAAATCATCTAGTTTGTACTAGGACGCAGCTGTGATCAATTCTTTGAATCACAGATTTTCTGAAATACACATCTCTGGTGGAACAACAAAACCACCAGAAAAGTTTTTGAAGCCTTTGTGTTCTTTACATTTGTGTCTTGAATATATATATGTCTGCACCTGCTCAAAGCAATTCACACACAACTGTTCATCAAAACACTTAGCCTTTGAAACTGCTCAAAACTTGAAAAAGTTTTGAGATTTATATTCAACCCCCTTCTATTAATCTCATTGTTAGTTCCTTGGGAATAACAATTGGTATCAGAGCAAGCTCTTAACTTACAAAGAGTTTAAAGATCTATTCTACTAACATCATGAGTAAGAAGGATATTGGTGTAAAGATTCCAATCCTGGAAAGAGATAATTATCATCACTGGAAAGTGAAGATGCATCTACATCTTCTCTCTCAAGATGAAAGCTACATCAACTGCATTGAAAATGGTCCTCACATCCCTCACAAGGTGGCCACAGCTGCAACTACCACAGTTGTTGTTGGACAGTCTATTCCCAAGCCAAAAGCAGAATGGACTGATGAAGATATTGAAGAGGTTCACAAGGACAAGAAAGCCATGAACATTCTGTTTAATGGACTAGATCAAGATATGTTTGATAATGTCATTAACAGCCAAACTGCTAAGGAAATTTGGGATACTGTGCAACTTATCTGTGAAGGTACTGAACAAGTTAGAGAAAATAAAATGCAGCTTCTCATTCAACAGTATGAATACTTTCATTTTGAAAAAGGAGAATCACTGAATGATACCTTCAATAGATTTCAGAAACTGTTGAATGGATTGAAGCTGTATGGCAGAGTGTACCAAGTCAAGGATTCCAACTTAAAATTTCTGAGTTCTCTACCAAAGGAATGGAAGCCTATGACTGTTTCACTAAGGAATTCTCAAGATTATAAGGACTTCACACTTGAAAGATTATATGGAATTTTGAAGACCTATGAACTTGAGACGGAGCAAGATGAGCTGTTCGAAAAGGGAAAGAGAAAAGGTGGATCAGTTGCACTTGTAGCTGAAAATGAGAAGACTGAAGCCAGGAATGAAGAAAAGACAATGCCAAGTCTCAAAATTGGCACAAGCAAATCAGAATCAAGCAAGGGAAAGGAACAAGTAGCTGAGGTTGAAGATAGTTCCAGTCAAGATGACTCTGATGATGTTGATGAACATCTGGCCTTTCTGTACAGAAGGTTTGCAAAGATGAAATTCAAGAAAAATGCTAGATTCACTAAGTCAAACAAGAACATGGTGGACAAATCTAAGTTCAAATGTTATAACTGTGGCATAAGTGGACATTTTGCAAATGAGTGCAGAAAGCCAACTTCTGAGAAGAAGAAATTTGAGCAAGTGGATTACAAAAATAAATATTTCGATTTGCTCAAACAAAAGGAAAGAGCTTTTCTGACTCAGGATGACTGGGCAGCGGATGGAGCCAATGAAGATGATGATATGGAATATGTCAACCTAGCCCTGATGGCTAATTCTGATGAAAATGAAACTAGTTCATCAAGCAACCAGGTAATTACTACTGACCTCTCTCAGCTTTCTAAAATTGAATGCAATGAAGCTATAAATGATATGTCCAATTAATTATATCATTTGCGTGTTTCCCTTAAATCACTAGCTAAAGAAAACACAAGAATTAAAGAGAATAATTTATTTTTAAGTGATAGGAATGTTGTGTTAGAGGGTAAGGTAATTGAGCTTGAAAAGATTAAAATCAAATGCTTATTTGTTGAGAGTGAACTACAAGAATCTGTTAAGAAAGTAGAAATTCTTTCTAAACAATTAGAACGTGAGCAAGATGTAATCAAGGCCTGGAAAACATCTAGGGATGTTAGTGCTCAGATTGTCAAGGTTCAGGGAATTGAATCACTCTATGAGAATGCCTGGAAGAAAAACAAAAAGGAAGTAAAATTAATTGATGGATTGTCAACGGATGATGAAAGTTATCCGTTGAAGGAAGAAAAGGAGTATTTGTTGAAGGCTCATCAATTAAAACAGGCAAGTGATTCTAAAAAGAACAATTTGAAAAATCTCAATAAGAAGTTTGGTTCAACTTCCAAGAACTTTGTCAAAAAAGAAGCTAGCACATCCAAAGATGCCAGTAAGGTGAATATAGGACACATGACTTTAGATCAGTTGAAAATTAGGCTTAAGTTGGTTAAGGATAAAAAGGAAACTAAAAGGAAATCTAATAGAAATGGGAAGGTAGGGATTAACAAACACAACAATTACACACCTGATAAGTATGCTCCTAGAAAAAGTTGTGTGCATTGTAAAAGTGTTAATCATCTATCTGCTAACTACAGGTCTGTTAAGAATGCTCCCATGCCTTTAACTCCTTCCATGCCTAACATGTCTATGTCACCTCTGCATGTTATGCCTGTTATGTCTCAACAGAATCCTCATGCATATTTTGCAAACATGCCATATGTTAATAATCCTTATTTTACTGCATTCAGTATGCCTCAAATGCCATACAACATGCATATGTGGAATAATATATTTGCACAATCTATGCCTTATCAAATTCAACCAAATGTGCTAAATGATTTTGTGACTAACCCTACACTTCAACCAACTACATCTGAGACCAAGGTTAACCCAAAGTTACCTAAGTCAAAAGATGCAGGAAGTATGAAGTCTAGGAAAAAGACTAACAAGGCTGGACCCAAGGAAACTTGAGTACAAAAAATCAACTTGATTTGATTTTATTGTGTGCAGGGAAAAAGAAGGAATCTATGGTACTTGGACAGTGGTTGTTCAAGGCACATGACAGGAGATTTCACCCTGCTCACAGAGTTCAAGGAGAGAGATGGCCCTAGCATAACCTTTGGAGATGACAGCAAAGGGTTCACTATGGGATATGGCTTGATTTCAAAAGAAAATGTCATCATTGATGAAGTTGCATTAGTTGATGGTCTCAAACACAATCTATTGAGCATCAGTCAATTATGTGACAGAGGGAATACTGTTTCCTTCAATTCTGAAGCCCGTGTTATCACAAGTAAGAAGGACAACAAAGTGGTTCTAACTGGAGTTAGAAAAGAGAATGTGTACTTGGCTGACTTCAACTCTACAGATGCAAAATCAATTACATGTCTTTTCAGTAAAGCAAGTCCATATGAAAGTTGGCTATGGCACAAGAAGCTGTCCCATTTGAATTTCAAGACAATGAATGATCTAGTCAAAAAGGACTTAGTTAGAGGAATGCCTCTAGTGGAATTCTCAAGGGATGGACTGTGTGATGCTTGTCAGAAAGGAAAACAAAAGAGAGCATCATTCAGTAAGAAGCTTGAATCAGCAATTGATGAACCATTACAACTGCTACATATGGATCTTTTTGGACCAGTCAATGTATTGTCAATTTCAAGGAAAAGATATTGCCTAATGATTGTAGATGATTTCTCAAAGTTTTCATGGACCTACTTTCTTGAATCAAAGGATGAAGCTAGTGAAATCATTATCAATCACATCAAGCAAGTCAACAATCATTCGGATTTCAAAGTAAGGAATATCAGGAGTGACAATGGAACTGAGTTCAGGAATTCTACCATGAGGTTGTTCTGTGAAGAAAATGGGATCATGCATGAGTTCTCAGCTCCAAGGACTCCACAACAGAATGGTGTGGTGGAAAGGAAGAACGGATCACTAATTGAAGCTGCAAGAACAATGCTTGAAGAGTCAAAACTCCCAACATATTTTTGGGCTGAGGCTGTTAACTGTGCATGTTACACTCAGAATATTTCTCTAATCAATTAGGCAAAAGGCATGACTCCCTATCAATTGTTCACGAGAAGAAAACCAACCTTAAACTTTCTTCATGTCTTTGGTTGCAAATGTTACATTCTAAGGAATCAACCTGATCACAAAGGGAAGTTTGATGCAAAGGCTGATGAAGGGATATTTGTTGGTTATTCTGCTGGAAAATTATATAGGGTCTACAATCTAAGAATCAACATTGTTATGGAATCTGTGCATGTTGTGTTTGATGATAAAAAGATTGATGGACTAATAGATGAGGGACATCATGAAGGACTCAAATTTGACAACATTGAGATATATTGTGATGATAGTGAAGATAAGAATGATGGAGAAGGCACCTCGAAAAGGATTCAAAATCTGCCTTTGGATAATGCACAAAATGCTGCATTAGTTGAAAGTCATAATTCAGCATCCGTTGATAGAAGTAATGCAGCATCCGTTGAAAGACAAAGTGCATCATCCGTTGAAGTACATAATGAAGCATCCGTTGATCATAGTCTATCAACGGATAATCAATTTACTTCATCAATTGATAGAACTCCCAGTTCTTTTCAAAGGATCAATAACTCAGGGGGAGTGTCAACCAATCAACACTCTATCTCACATCATGACAATACTGAGGCAACCTCATCTAGAGCTAATCTACCACCTCAAAGGAAATGGACCAAGAATCATCCTTTTGAATTGATCATTGGTGTTGCAACATCTAAGGTGCAGACTAGAAGGGTTACTCAAGATGAATGTCTATACAGTAGTTTTCTATCACAGGAGGAACCTAAGAGAGTGGAAGAAGCTCTATTGGATCCAGATTGGATTTTAGCAATGCAAGAGGAGCTAAACCAATTTGAGAGGAACAAGGTATGGAAGCTGGTACCCAAGCCAAAGAATAAGAGCTCTATTGACACAAAATGGGTATCCAGAAACAAGATGGATGAAAATGGCATTGTCATAAGGAATAAAGCTAGATTGGTTGCCAAGGGCTATTCTCAATAAGAGGGAATAGATTTTGATGAGACATTTGCTCCAGTTGCAAGACTTGAAGCCATCAGAATCTTTCTAGCCTATGCAGCCCATGTCAATTTCAAAGTCTATCAAATGGATGTCAAGAGTGCATTTCTGAATGGAGAATTGGAGGAAAAAGTTTATGTAAGCCAACCTCCAGGATTTGAAGATCCAAACTTTCCAGACTATGTGTATTATCTGTTGAAAGCACTCTATGGACTAAAGCAAGCACCTAGAGCCTGGTATGAGACTTTGTCAAAATTTCTCCTAGATAATTACTTCACAAGAGGTACTGTTGACAAAACTCTTTTCTTTAGAAATGTTAATGGCTCTACAATACTTGTTCAAATCTATGTAGATGATATTATATTTGGTTCTACAGATGATAAGCTTTGCAAAAAGTTTGTTAAGTTAATGCAAAGTAAATATGAAATGAGCATGATGGGAGAGTTAACTTATTTTCTTGGTTTACAAGTTAAACAAGTTAGTGGTGGAATTTTCATTAGTCAAACTAAATATATTTATGATCTTTTAAAGAAGTTTGACTTAATGGATTATTCATCTGCAAAAACTCCCATGGCCACTGACACCAAGCTTGAATTAAACAAGGCTGAAAAGTCTATGGACATTACAAGTTATAGAGGCATGGTTGGCTCACTTCTATATTTAACTGCTAGTAGACCTGATATAATATTTTCTACATGTCTCTGTGCTAGATTTCAAGCTGACCCTAAAGAATCTCACTTAGTGGCTATTAAAAGAATTTTCAGATATCTCAAAGGGACTCCAAATCTAGGAATTCGGTACCCTAGAATCTGGTTTTGATCTAATTGGCTACTCAGATGCAGATTATACAGGTTGCAAAATAGACAGGAAAAGTACAACTTGCACCTGTCAATTTCTAGGGAATAAGCTTTGTCATGGTTCAGCAAGAAGAAAAATTTTGTTTCTACATCAACAGCTGAAGCTGAGTACATTGTTGCTGGTAGTTGCTGTGCACAGATACTGTGGATGAGGAATCAACTATTTGACTATGGGCTAAATGTTGACAAAATTCCAATATTCTGTGATAACACAAGTGCCATTGCCATTACTGAAAATCCAGTACAGCACTCAAGAACCAAGCATATTGACATCAAGTACCACTTCATAAGGGAACATGTGATGAATGGTATAGTGGAACTTCATTTTGTTCCAAGTGAAAAGCAGATTGCAGACATATTTACCAAGCCACTTGATAAATCAACATTCACAAAATTAGTAAGTGAGCTAGGTATGCTTAATTATTCATAAATTCATGTCCTTATTATAATTTGTTTTATAGCCTGAAATAAATTTGTTGCAAGAACAAAGTTGGCTTTAAGTAAAGATTATTCTATCAATGGATATTCCCTATCTGTTGAAAGCTAAAATTGTTCTATCAACGGATGTTCATTATCCGTTGAAAGACAAATACATTTCTGGTAATTTTATCCTTAAACGGATAAAACTGTGTTAATATTCAACGGATAACTGTTTACCTCATCCGTTGAAGTGTCACATCAGTTGTTTTAAGTAAGTCACAGCCATTGATTCTTTTACTTGACCGTTGATACATATATATATATACACAGTTGTATGTATTTGTATTAAAGGCAGTTTTTAGAATTCATACAGTTTTCTTTATTCTCAAACGGCTGTAATTTACTTAAAAATATTGTTTAATCATTCTCCTTATGTTTTAATTTGAGAAAGTATAAAAGCCTTTGAATTCTTATTTTCACTTTACGCTTTCTTGCAATTTTTTAAAAGCTTTTACTCTCTTTCTCTCCCAAAATTCTCAACTTTTCTCTGCAACCTCTACCAACTACAATGGCACCAGTAGTAAAGATAATGTCCCAGTCTGGATTTGTCTATGAGAAAAACAATTTCATAGCTTTGGTGGAAAAGAATGAAGCCCACTCAGATTATCACAAGATGATGAACTTCATCAAAAACTGCAAACTAAGCTATGCAATGCTGGAAGCCCCAACTATTTACTGTGAGGTAATTGAGGAGATTTGGACAACTGCAGAGTTCAACCCCACTGATATGGCCATCACTTTCTCTCTCAAAGGTAAAGATTACTGTATTAACTATGATGATATACAGTCATGTTTCAAACTACCTGAGAACAATGCCATGACACCACACACTGATAATGATGTATCTAGCATGTTAGATTTCATAGGCTATTCTTTTGATTCTGCTAGTTTAGGGAGTATTAGAAGAAAAGGCCTTAGGAAAGAATGGAGTTTTCTTGGTGATGCCTTTATCAAGGTTTTCTTTGGGAAAATTAGTAATTTTGATGCAATAACTTCATCTCTTGTTAATATGCTCTATATGCTAGTTTCTGATAGGTATTTTAATTTAGCAACTATGTTATGCTCGAATTGGGTACCAGGTTAGGTAACAAAGCTAATAGACCTCATAACATCTACTATGCTAGATTCTTTATGTTATTAGCTAACCAAGTTGCTGAAGGTTTGGTCATAACCAATGAGAGTAATAAACTCAAGTGTTGGGCACAAGAGAAAAGGGTCCTTGCAGACCTTTTGAGAATTAACCTCAACAATCAGGTGCCATTGGTATATTTACCAATAATGAATGCACCTCAGGTAAGTGAGGTAAATACTTCTTCAACTCCTACTACTTCCAACCCCATTATTTATTTGCCTTCAAGTGTGGTCATGGAATCTGTGTCTTTGTCCCAACAGATTCTTACCAAGGCCACCAAACCTAAAGTTTCAAAACCAAAGTCAAAGAAAGCCACCTCTGTTGTTTCTCAAAAGACAACAGTTGTAACAACTACCATAAACCCTGAGGGGAGTGAACAGGGTGTGAGTGGTGAGGGGAGGGGTGAACATCAAGAAACCCTCCAGGATAAGGTAGGAGAGTTCAGTGGTACCCCAGCTAGCCAAGCCACAGTTTCTCAAAAGACTGTGGTGGTTGAAAAGGATTCAAACTCATCCCTAGTTGCATCCTCCCAAAAGGGTGCAGCTATTGAAAATAGTCCCCAACCAGGGACACAGAACAAAAGAGGGAGGGACACTGAAGCCACACACTCACCTGTAAAAGCCTTTGCAAGAAGAAAGAGGGTCAAAACCTTAGTTTCCACATAGGGTGCACACACTGCAAAGATACACCCACCTGTATCTATGCCTTCTCAAATTCAGCTTGATGTGACTCCAACAAATGTGGAGTCACAGCCCCATTCTCTCAAAATTGACACACATCAATCACCAAATTCTCCATCACCATCTCTGGATGTGGACATGATATTCACTTCAATTCCTGATTCTCCCTCTTTACAACTCAGGGAGGAGCCCCACTCAAATACTGGTGATCATCATATTTTAGATGATTTGTTGGATCATCAACCAATTCTTTCAGACTTAGTTGAAGAATCTGTGTCACCTTTATGTCACTTTCAATTTCTACTTCTTTTTCTTCTTCGACGGATATTCCTCATCCGTTGACAAGTGGTTGTTCTTCGACGGATAAGCTTAACAGCAGTTATCCGTTGATACCATCAGTTTCTACTTCAACGGATACTCCCTATCTGTTAATAGTCTCTACTTAAATAATTGACTCAATTCCAAGTGTAGAAGACATGGTTACTGTACAATCACTTCTAGGATTGAGGGAAGGGAGTGAAAATTTGAGTGAGAGGTTGGGTTGCTCCCAGGCAAAAGGAGAGCTTGAGAGTCTAAATATGCATGCTATTTCTTCCAGCATGGCAAAAGAAAGTGAGAGGAGTGCCACCTTAGTAGGTGAAGGTGAGGGTGTGAGGAGTGTGAGCCAGGGGGAGCCCCTGATGCAATAAAAGAGAGAAATTGAGAGAAAAGCAGGTACAGAAGGTATAAGGGTGGATCCAGCCATTGCTAATGAGTCAATGATTGTGGATGATGCTGAAAAGGAAAGACAATTTCAGCAACATTACAAAGCTGTAATTGATAACATTTCCTTGGATGTTGACACTTTTACTCATCCTATATCAGCCTATCAATTGTTGTTGGCTACTCAGGGCAATGAGGAGGCAGAAAAGACTTTAAATCTAGTACATACTTCAGAATCTCTACAAAGGGATAAAGCTGCTGTCAACTTGATGCCTTCTACAGCTGGTGAGCCATCTGAAGAATTTGGAGTAAATTCTAATGATGATGACTCTGTTTCATTTGATGGAAGCATGAACTTAGGGGGAGATGAAGGCCCAAGTTCTATTCCAGATTTACCTGAATGGGCATTGACAAAGGAGTCTACACCAGGACAATTCAATGTATCCTTAGTCAAACAAATCATGTCTATCCAAAAAGCCATTCAGAACACCTCCAATGCTGGTACCAAGGCTATTCTTCAAGCCCACCTAGATTCTCTACATCTCATGAAGCTACAGCAATTAAGACAAAATCTGAGTGTGGATAAACTCAAGAAGGATATAGCTGACTTGAAGTCCTACAATTCTGAGAAGCTAGATTCAGTCATGCCCTATGGTACCATGCAGGACTTGTTACTGAGACTGAGAAGAGAATCAGATGCTGAAAAGAGGCTGGCCAAATTGGAGGACAGAGTTCAAGTTATTGAAAACTCTATGGTCACCATTCTTCAAAATCAACAGTCTCAAACAAGTCTTCTAATGCAACTGGCTAAAGCACAAGGCTTGACTCCTCTCCTTGATGATAACAAAAAGGGGGAGAATAAAGTGGAAGGGGGAGGGGAGCCATCTACAAACATTCAAATATCCAAAGTGCTAGTTCCTGCCATCACTACTTCTCCAACACTTCAAATCAAAGAAAAGCTTGATGGAATTGATCTAATCCAGCTAGCAGCGGCTGAGATGAAGGTGAAGGAGCAAAGGAGAAAAATTGATGAAAGGATGCAACAGGTGTTTGGCTCTACAACTTCAAAATCATTATCTGTGAAATATAGCACAAAGGTTGAGCCAATCATTATGGAGCACAAGCCATTAAGGAGGAATAAGGTTGGAGAAACTTCTTTCAGGAATTTGAAACCCATGGTACTCAAGCCATCCACTAGATTCAACAGGGACTCTACAAAGAACCCTCTAAACTTTGGTCAACCAAAAGAAGTGGATTTTCCTCTTCCAAAACCTGATGAAGACAAAGTTTTGGGTGGTAGCATCATAAAGCACAAAGAGACCAATGATGTAGTGGAAAGAATGAATATGGCTATCATTTATAGAGAGGGAAAGAGTATCTGTGTGATGCAAGGACATCCCAAATTCTCAAAAACCAAGAGGGAAGAAACCATGAGGTTAAAGGAAGAAGCTAAAAAGATGAAGGCTGACAAAAGAGCACAAGCAAAGCTTGAAAAACAGCTAAAGTCAAGTCAGACTGAAGAAAAGAAGAAGATTGAAGACAAGAGTGAAGAAGACAAGATTGAAAGCAGAAATGTGGATATGGGGAATGTAGCTGGTGAGAGTGTGGAGGAAAGAAAGGAATGGCAGAAAGGGAATAGAAAGAAGGCCAATGCAAAAAGGAAGAGTGGAGATGACACTGTGGAAACCCAATCAAAATCTAAACCACTACCTTCCATTCCTGAACCTTTTGTTGC